>NC_133753.1:97433319-98033319 GCF_036562045.2 Rhinolophus sinicus
GGCGTAGGGAATACAGCTGCAAAACCAGCAGCCTCTGGAGTCGCTGTTTGTGGTGGGCAGTGTGTGTCCCGGGGGTGCTGGGGGCAGACATAGGACTGTATAATACGAAGAGAGTCCTGGTGGGTAAAGAGAGATGCAAGGGCTGGTGAGAGGGTACCCACTGGGAGAAGATTGTGGAGGAGATTGTGCGGTCCGCAACTCTTCTGTGACAGGGTTATCCAGGGCTGCGGTGGTTCTGCACCCGGAAGCAAATGGTTAAGGGTGTAACCGACTGGGGAGCTCTCCTGCCTCCTGTGGAAGAAGCTGAACATGTCTCCGAGCCTTGCTCATTGGATTCAGTCCTGAGAGGAGGGTCTGACCCCTGGGCTTTGCTCCCCCTTCCTCCCCTGGGTCCCAACACTCCAGTAACACATTATATTGTTTCTCCAGGGCTCCCAGCAGTCTGTGGAAACACGCAGCCCACATCTCTGGCTAGCAGACCATTCCTCTTCTGGTTTCAAAGCTTCCCTCACAATTGCACCTTCATTTCTCAGCCTGAAAATGTCTCCTCAAACTTAACTACCTCTTCCAATCTTACTCAGTCTCTCCAAAGAGTGCCATCTTTTTCCTGTCCGGGCACTTTAGTCTCTCCCTGGCAGAAGCTCAGGCCGCCTGCCCAGTCTGCCCATGTCCTAAGGGGTACCTGAGGGCAGACACAAAGATTGGCCAGAAGAGGCTGGGGCTGGCCATATGCCCCCATAGCTGCTTGGCAAGTGTGTTCACCTGCGTATACACACACACACACACACACACACACACAGCCCTGCCCAGTGGCTATAACTGTTCAGAGGGGGCTGATAGATGAGCATGAGGGATCCATTGGTTTTGCTGTGGGCCCTGGAACTTGGAGATGAGGCATAACTGCTCCGCCCTTCTGCTCAAAAGGCCCCATGTCACCAATTATGTCTGGTCTCCTTCCCCTCAGATGACCATCTCCCATCCACGGCTGGCTCTGAGTCTCTTGGATGCTGTGTCTCCTCCATAGGGGGGTGTTGCTAAAAAGTGGGGCCTGTTCCCCCCACCAGGGTCTTTTCTGCCTGGATAAAGAGGCAGCGTTCATTGGGCAGGAAGACACATGGGTAAATTCATATACTGCGCTTCTCCTCAGGTTTATGTTCCCAAGACAGTTTATTTAAATAAGGGTTCTTGCATGGAATACAGCGCTCCAAGAACAAAACTTTTTATTCTACCAAAGAACCAGAGTAAAAGACATCCTGGTGAGCTAACGTGGCCTTGAGAAGAAAAGAAACATCAGACATGCAGTTCCTAATGCTGCTTTTGGCGCTGTGGGTTTTGGTTGGGACCTATACACAATGCCAAACATCGATTCCAAAACTAAAAAACTCAAGCACTCGCCTTCTAGTCCAACAGTTTTCAAACTGTTTTACAATGACTGATGCCCCATTGTAAGCCTTTCCCAGGAGCCCAATGGTTAAAGGGTGGGTGGGGAGCCCAGAGCCCGCCTCTCTGTGAGCCCTCCGGACCCTTTCTCAATCTCACATCATTCCCTGTGGTGCCTCAAGGAGCCTCTGGTCTGCTGGGAGCACGTTTGAAAACCTCTGCTGGTCTTAAAGATGAACTGGATTGAGTCTTGACACCAACTTGATCGAGGTTCAGATAAATTCCAGGTGATGTAGTGAGGGATGTAAAGGTCTTAGGAGAGCCAGGCTTCTCTGAGCTCGTTTGCAGCACTCCCAGCCCTGGGCAGCCTTCCCCACACCACTGTGCAGGTCATGGAGCCCGCACAGGCTTCTCTTCATTTAGCTTATCATTTCTATCACCCAGTGCTGTTTTTTTCTAGGCCCAGTCTGGAGTTAGAACTATGGGAAGCATTGAAATCCAACAGCCTAAGTTCCCTTTGGTGTAGGGACTGTGCTGGTCTAAATAATATGTTAAATCAGTGCACAGTTATTAAGTCCTTACTGTGAGCTGCCCGGTGTCCAGGCACTGAAAATTCAACAGTGGGGGAAAAGAGAGACATAATCCCTGTTTCCATGACACTTAGAGTTGAGTGGGGACCAGATAATTACATTAAAGAATGAGTAATTGCAAATTTCCTTTTGTGCTCTTAAGGACAGAAACATGACTCTAGGAGAGAAGATGACAATCGGTGGTGGCGGTAATGTCAATGATGATGGTTGTGGTGATGATGATGGCAGTGATGTCAGCGATTATGGTGGTGATGTCTGTGATGATGGTGGTGATGTCACTATGATGGTGATGATGTCAGTGGTGACCGTGGTGATGTCAGTGGTGACGGCAGTGATGTCAGTGATGACAGTGATGTCAGTGGTGACAGTGATGTCAGTGGTGATGGTGATGTCAGTGGTGATGGTGGTGATGTCAGTGGTGATGGTGGTGATGTCAGTGGTGATGGTGGTGATGTCACTGATGATGGTGATGTCACTGATGATGATGGTGATGTCAGCGGTGATGGTGGTGATGTCACTGATGATGATGGTGATGTCAGCGGTGATGGTGGTGATGTCAGTGGTGATGATGGTGATGTCAGGGGTGACCATGGTGATGTCAGTGATGATGGTGGTGATGTCAGTGGTGATGGTGGTGATGTCACTGATGATGATGGTGATGTCAGTGGTGACCGTGGTGATGTCAGTGGTGATGGTGCTGATGTCAATGATGATGGTGGTGATGATGATGGTGGGTGGGATGAGTTATGATGTCAGTAATGATGGTGGTGAATGATTGTGTTAATGATGTCAACTGAGGACAATAGTGGCACTGCCAATGATGGTAGTTGTAACGGTGATGTCAGCAATGATATAAGATTGGTGGCAGAGGTGGAAATGTAAGTTTTGATATTGATAATGGGAATGTCAGTGAGGTTAGTGGTTATCAGTGATATTAATGTCAATGGTGTCATGGGTTAGTGACAGAGGTGTGATGTGGTGTGATGGTGGTGAAAGTAAGTAGGATGTCAGTGATGATGGTGGCTATTGGTGGAGTCGTCAATGGTGTCATAGGGTTGGTGGCAGAGGTGTGATATCATTACTGATGGTGGTGGTTTTGGTGATGTCAGTGGTAGCGTTAATGGCAGAGGTGTGATACCAATTCTGGCAATGTTGGAGATGAAGATGGTGGTGGTGGTAGTGCTTTCATTCAGTCAACAAAAACTGACTGAGTGTCTACAATGGCCATCTCTGTATTCATATTGGTGGTGATGTTGGTCGTGCTGGTAGTCACGGTGAAGATGAAACAGTGATAAATTCACTCTGGAAAAACTAGTGCCTAACAGTCTTCCAATATAATATATTTTTTTTAAAGACTACTTTGTTTTTGTGTTTTTTGTTGTTGTTGTTTTTAGATTTTTTTTTTATTGGGGAAGGGGAACAGGACTTTATTGGGGAACAGTGTGCACTTTCAGGACTTTTCTCCAAGTCAAGTTGTTGTCCTTTCAATCTTAGTTGTGGCGGCTTCTGTTCAGCTTCAAGTTGTTGTTCTTTCAGTCTTAGTTGTGGAGGGTGCAGCTCAGCTCCAGGTCCAGTTGCCGTTGCTAGTTGCAGGGGGCACAGCCCACCATCCCTTGCGGGAGTCGAACCGGCAACCTTGTGGTTGAGAGGATATGCTCCAACCAACTGAGCCATCCAGGAGCTCAGCGGCAGTTCAGCTCAAGGTGCCGTGTTCAATTTTAGTTGCAGGGGGTGCTGTCTACCATCCCTTGCGGGAGTCGAGGAATTGAACTGGCAACCTTGTGGTTGAGAGCCCGTGCTCCAACCAACAACTGAGCCATCCAGGAGGCAGCTCAGCTCAAGGTGCCGTGTTCAATCTTAGTTGCAGGGGGCAGAGCCCACCATCCCTTGCTGGACTCGAGGAATTGAACTGGCAACTTTGTGGTTGAGAGCCCACTGGCCCATGTGGGAATCGAACCGGCAGCCTTCGGAGTTAGGAGCATGGAGCTCTAACCGCCTGAGCCACCGGGCCGGCCCCCCAATATGATATTTTTAAATGAGCCATAGTGGCCATGAGTGTAGAGATCAAGAAAATGGAAGCACCTATGCTCTATCCAAGCTTTCCAAAACTTGGTCCTCTGCCTGATATGAAAGCTTGGATAGGCTATGACCTCAGCCCACGTCTCCCCCCTTTTCTCTTGCTCCAAGCCTCTTCCCTGGGGGTCATTTATTCCCACTTCTCTAGCCACCTAGAATGACCTCACGCCCATTCTTTGTTCTTAGAACCAGGATAATTGCTCTCCACCCACTAATAGATTCACAAGGCTGCATGTACAAAGATCTAAGTTCTCTGGGCCCTAGTGTCTGTGTTTTATACTCAGAGAGGGAGAAAAGAGGTGGGCTCTGCACCCACCCTCAGGGTGACCAGACCTTTGTCCAGCAAGGGAGGAAGACTCTTCCTATTTTTAGGGGGAGGACATAGCCAGTGGGCGGGACCTCCACTGCCCAGGACCCAACCTCATTGATGTGACAAGATTTGAGGTTGGAGCACTCGCCTCTCAAAAGGACAAGGGAGAAAGGAAGAGGGTGGTAAGGGAGTGAAGAATGTAAAGTTTTAGAAAATTCGGGGAGGTAGTTAAATAGGAGGGAATGTGAGCTTTCTTCCTCAACTAATTAAAAATCACCAGTCATGTTAGGGACCATCAACAGTGCTGGCTGAACATGGCAAAGTGACGAATGATACTCGTGCACTGATCCTCAAGGCCGATGCTTCTCACTGACGAGTTTCCCAGACCATTCCCCCTCCCACCCCAACACACACGCATGTGCACATACATACACACGCCGTACACTCAGCCTGCGGCCTGGGCATCCTTGATGGGTTTGTTACACTGATAAGATGTAACTATGTTAGAAACATCTTTTTCTCCGTCTTTCAGAAAAGTCAAGATGTTCAGATCCATTTACACCAAAGGAACTATCTTCTACTCCCCGTTACTGCATCTCACACACACACACACACACACACGAATCTGTCACCAAGTCCTGCCAGTCCTACTGCTACATAGACCTTTTGCTCAGTCCTGCCATTGCTGGGGGAAGGAAGGTGGCTTGACCACGCCCTCAGACCCCTTGCCCTCTGACCCCTTGCCCTCTGGTGGACACAGGTCAGGCTCTGCAAGTCCAGAGCTCATTAGTGCTGGGGCCTGAGCTGCCTTCTTAGTGCAATAGCCAGGAGGGGCGACCCCAGCTCTGGTGCTCCTGCTACCGTCACCACCAACCCCCCTGAGACGACTCATGACCCAGAATCTGGAGCTGCAGCCCCCACCCCAAAGGGTAAGTCTCCCCCAATCCCACACTCTCACTGGCCCCTTAGGGGCCTGAGCCCCCAGGGGGAGGGCACTGTGACAACAAGGAGTGGGCTGGAGGTCAGCAATGAGGGCTCTGTGGCCTGACCCTCACAGTAATCATAGCTGCATTTGCTAAGTAACTACTACGTCCCAAGCCCTGTGCTAAGCTCTTCATAGGCTTTCTCTCCCATAATCCTCAAATTCAGAAGACAGCAATGGTAGAATCTGAATGCTAACAGGTGAGCCCAGAGTCCCCACTGTTAGCATCACAGTATTAGTTCTGGGGCAGCTCCCGTGTGCACCTCATTGCCTGCTCACAGCCTCACTCAGGGTCTGCCATCTCACCTCCCCCATGGCGCACAGCCAAGTCTCCTATCTGGTGCTCTGCAGCGAACACCCCTCTCTCACAGGCCACCCCTGCCCTTGGCAACTGAGGACCCACAGGTGGGCGGAGATGTTTCAGGGCTGCCCTGCTGGGGGTCGTGCAGGAAGCTTACCCTATGCGTGTTACAACCTCACTGAGTTTGGGGAATGCCAAATTACAATCAAGTTTACTACATCTTATTTTGAAACAAAGTTCAGGCTGCTCTGGAAATTCTTTCTCCAGGATGGGGGCTGGGCTGGGGCTCTGCAGTTACAAGGAAATCAATGTGCAGGGTAAGGAACCGAGGGGGCTGCCACATCTTTCTGTCAGGCATGGAAAGAGCAGCCGCAAATCTGGGAGGCGGGAATGGGAGAGGAAGGGTGGAGGAGGGCTGCACAGAAATAGCCCCCCTCCCCATCCCTGCCCCCGCAGACCCCTCTCTGGACCAGCCCCAGTCAGGGAGACAGAATGGAGCTATAATACCAAGGCAGAGACGGGGAACAGTGTCAAGTGCTATCCTGCCACACATGGGCCACCAGCCACATGGTCCAGGAGGGGAAAGGATCTATTTCTGAGACCTCACCAACAGCACTAGCATCCAAAGTGTTCTGGCAGCCCTGGGGCTCGGTGAGCCTACAGTGCAGAGATTAGCAGCACCTGGAAATGAGGGCGGTGGGTCCGGGCAGGGCCGCAGCAGGGTGGGAGGGGACAGCCACAAGCAATAGCTTTTTAATCTCAGCTGCACATTAGAATCACCAGGAAGCTTTTTAAAAATAACCCAGGCCCAGGGCCCACCAATGAAATCAGAATCTCGGGGGGTGGGCCAGGGCACTGGTACTTTTAAAAGCTGCCATGTGATCCCAATGTACAGTCAGTGATGAGGACCCCTGTGCTCAGAAAAGGCAGCTGATGGAGGGGGTTAGTGGTTCAACACCCACCTGCACAGGATGGGCAGGGACTTGCCCAAGGTCACACAGCAAAAGGACTGCGGCCTGGAGAGGGCAGGAGTGGCAGTGCAGGGCACTATTCTGAACTGATACTGAGGAGCAGAGCTCATCTCTGCAGCCAACCCCCAACATCTTTCCACCCTGGACCACAGCAAAGCTTCGGGAGGCCCTCTCCCCACTGGCTCTTAACCAGACCTCCCTACCTCCCCACCTTAGAGCTTTCAGCTGAATGAGTCTAGAATTAAGCATTCCAGGCTCTTTTCTAAACCAGCACATAAAAGAATCTCTTTAGGGAATTAATAAGTGCCCAAGTCTCCAAGGCCTGACCCTCACCTGCAGTGATATGCAAATGGCCCCTGAACACCCACAGTGCAGCACTCAGAAGCTGGGAGCAAATGTATGCAATCATTATGCAAACAAGGGCAGCCCCAGGTTAATGGCGATCTTCAACCAGACAGCTGCTGTCTCTAGGCACAGGCGTGGCTTACAGGGAAGGCTGAGCTGCCTCCTGACAGAAGCATCTTGAGGAAGGGTGGAGAGCATGGGTTGTTCTGACACCTGGCTTGCTGATGGTCTCCTCTGAGAAATCTAGACGGGGCATCTGGCAGGCAGAAGAATGTTCTCTGACTGGGCTCCTTTCCCAAGTCCCAGGTAATGGCAGGTGCTGAGCTCTGGGGAAGACGGTGGTGGTGACAGGGATGGTGGGGATGGTAGAGGTACTGGGAGAGATCATGTGGAGATGATAGGGCTGGAAATAGCTGAGAAGATGGCAGAGGTGGAGACGAGGGTGGGGGTGTCCCTGGTAACGGTGGTGATGACAAGTGAAAATGGGCTTGGAGAAAAGGGTAGCATGGCGGTGGAGAGGAAAACATAATGGAGGTCATGGCAGTGGTGGCAGTAACGGCAGCAGTGACATCAGTGACATCGGGTGTGAAGCTGTGGGTGAAGTGGCGATGACAGGGTAATGCTAGCAATAGTCATGGTGGGGAAGCTGACAACGAGTGGTGAGGCTGGCGGCAGTGAGGAGGAGGAGGAGGACAGAAAGGACAGATTGGCAGGTGGTGGCAGTGGTAAGTGAACATGCTATGGTGGTGCAGGTGCCGTAACAGAGGCCGCGGCAGAGTGACGGGGGCAGTGGTCACTGCAGCGACCGATAAGAGATGAGGGTGATGGAGAATGACAAAGAAAGGGAAGATGATGAGGGGGAGCTGCTAAAGAAGATGGGTTCTCAAAACTCTTGAGCTCACTAGAGGAGGGTGTTAGAGAACCTGTCAGAACAAAGGCAGGGAGGAGGGGAGAAGGAAGCTGAAGAGGAGACACAGGTGTGCTGTGATGGGGGAAAGGAGTATGAGGCCCCCTCCCACACACCTAAAGGAAGCTCAGAGACAACTCCTAGCTTCTCTCTCTCCTCAGCAATGTCCTAGCTACACACCCCAGTTCCACTCAGTGAGGGTGGCAGGTCTGAGGTCTGCAAGTGACCAGTGGGGTGACCTGGGGTTGGAGAAATCATAGCCAGTGGGCCTCAGTTTCTCCCTCTATGAAATGGGAGGTAGTGTGAAAACAAGTGAATGGGTGAGTTTGTTCCGTCCTTCTGGGGCGGCAGGGCCCCTGTGGCTGACCAGCTATGCGTTGCAGTGGCATGAAGCTGCCTCACTGAGGGCGGGGAACAGAGGGATGGGTGTTAGAAAATGGAGAGCACATGGCAACTGGAGCTTGGGGGACACTGACAAATGTCTTCTCGGGAGGACTCGACACTTCTGTCACTCCTCCTCTGTGGCCCAGTTCCTCTCCACTTCTCTCTCACCCTCACCTCATGGTCACTGCAATGACGGCCACCAGAGCTATCCGCCCAGCACTATCCTCAGCTCCATTTGCCTCCTGGGAGGCCACACCCTAAACAGGCGGCAGAGTGAACGGCTTCGCCCACGGGATCTGGAGTCAGACTCCAAGTAATAGTTGTGTGACCCTGGACAATATGCTTAACCTCATTGAGCCTCTTCTTTCTCACCTATAAAAGGAATAAAAATATCTACTATACAGGTTGTAGAACAGGTGTCTATAATGTGTTTAGCACAGCAAACTTCAGCCCAAAGAACTGACCGCTGGCAGGCAGACACTGCAGGAGTCAGCTGCACCATGATCGTTTATTCTTTAACCCAAGAAGCAGTAGCCACAGGAGAGAGGGCCTCTCCAGGGCTCCCCACAGCTGCAAGGTCCAGCTTCTAGAGTGAACCACCGTGTCCTTCCTGGGGAACCTACACTTGCACACAACGTCCTGTAGAGGGCGCACCTCTTCCACAAGCCAGGACTCCGCGGAAGGCCAGGCTGCCCCAGGGAGGAAACACCCTGCGCAGGTTGTGAGAGGCACTCAGCAATCCCGGTGCTCTGGCTAGGGGGAGGGGGGAGGGGAGGAAGACTAGCTCCCAGGCCAGAGCTGCTTGTGGGGCTTCAGGAGGGGCAGGGAGATGCAATCTGTTGTTGTCTGTGTCTCTTAGAGGTCCTAAGCCTTCCACTCTGGCTGCAGATTTGCTAGGCAGCGGCCATTAGCTTAGACGGAGGAGCCCTCCGGGTCCCCCTGGAAGCATCTCTGGACAATTCCAGAGCAGTGAGCACCATGCCCTCCTCCACGCTCCCTTTCTTGATTTGGAATCCCTCCCCCCCACCACGACCACATACACACCTTGGTCCAGCGTGATTCACTCTGAGTGGTGACAATCCGCTGACTGGCCCAGCTGATGGCCTGAGAAGAGGGAACCCCCGCTGAGCCATCTCTCAGAATGGTAATGAGGGCCCACTAGACAGGATCCGGTCGGTTGGCCTCCTCCCTAGGCCCACAGGTCCAGGTCGTCACCCGCACACACCCGGCGCGGGCACAACCGGGCTGCTGCCGTCCCATCAGCGGAGGCTCTGCCCCGGGTCACGTGGGCACAGGGGCAGCTGCACCAGCCATGCCTCCTGCCACGGGCCAGCGCTCCGAGCTGTGTGTGGGGCTGGAGCCCCAGGCCGCCTCCCTTTCCTCTAGCCAATAGAAATACACGGTGAGCCACAAATGTAGTTTTTAATATTTTAATAGCCACATTTAAAATGGAACAGGTGAAAAGATTTATTTAACCAATATATCCATAATATAATTGTTTCAACATGTAATCAACGTAAAAGATTATTTGAGGTTTTTACATTCTTTTTTTGTACTAAGTCTTGAAAATCCGGTGTGTATTTTACACTTTCAGCACATCTTACCTGGGACAAGCCACATTTCAGGTGCTTAGTAGGCACATGTAGCTTGCGGCTTGTGTATGGGACAATGCATGTTAGTCACTTGTTACCTTCTGGTTCCCAATCTCAATAAGTTTGTGTTGACTGTCTGGCTTGCAGGCCCACAGTCTCCTGGGAATCCTGCAGCAGCAGTTGCTGAGGGGTCTGAGGACTTTCAGGGTCTCTCCCTGTGTCCCCAACAAGGGAGACTTGGGAGCATCCTGGGAACCTGGAACTTGCTCGCAGATGGATGGGCCGTCAACTCCCACATCACAGGAGGCTGCATCTGAGGCCGGCCCACAGGGTACATCAGGAGCCTCCTTCAAACCCCGTCCTCAGGGCACACAAGGCACCCAGCTGCACCCCGGAGCTCCTTGGCCTGGCGCACAGCCCCACCTCTGCCCTGCAGGAGCAGAGGGACTTTGTGCAGCCCTAAGGGATGTTAATAGTATCTATGGAGTGGAAAGGAGAGGGTAAGGAAAGAGGCCCAGGAAGGCAACAGTCTGGGCAAAGGTCTGCTGGTAGACTCTGGGGGACAGGAGATGACAGGGAGCCAAAGGGAAATTAGGGGAGACAGAGAAAGGAGTGCTGTTGGCCTTGAGGTGTGTGTGTGTGTGTGTGCGCGTGCGTGTACGTGTGTGTGTGCGCATGTGTGATGCTAAATGCCAGTCTGGACCAGGTGGAAACATGGAAGCTTCTGAGCCAGGGAGGGAATGCAGTGAAGTGTGGGTTGGAGCCCATAGAAAAAGAGCCAAGAAGGAAGAGTTGAGTAAGGAAACTGCCACTCTGGGGTGGGAATAAAGAGAACTTGTGACCTTCTGTGGCTGGTTCCAGAGAGCTCAGCTGGGGTGGGGTCCACAGAGAGAAGTGGGCTGAAGGCTTTGAGATGAGAAGCCGAAGAGTCCCGGGCGCACCTACCAAGGGATTCCAGCGGCTTCTGGAACTGCGACTCTGAGTTGGGTGAGGTTTTGCTTCTCATGCCCCTTCTAAACTCTGGTCTCCAGGGTCTGAGGGCTGTGCTCTGAGCCCTGGGTTCCTGCAAAGCCAACAAATTCCCAGCCCACTGTGGACCGATGCAGGACTTCTATGAGAATTTTAAAAGGCTGTCCCTCTGGAAACATGCAGTCCCTTGGCAGATGGTGCCTTGTGCCAAAACGTGCCGATGTGGACTGGATTCCACCCCTACCTCGCCCTTGGCCAAGATGCAGCACACGAACCATAAGACCGTGCGCAGCAGTCCTGCATGAGTCCTGCATGATTCCTGCGTGATTCCTGCATGAGTCCTGCATGATTCCTGCGTGATTCCTGCATGAGTCCTGCATGATTCCCAGCGTTGAGGGAAACTGTACAAAGGTGTCAAGTCGCACTTGAAAACCACAATGAGTCCTTCCCCCTCATCCCCCAGATCAGGGTCTCAGAGCTATGAGGGGACTGGATGGTAGGGAGGCACAGGTGGGGAGAACTCGCTGGGCCCAGGGAGTCAGAGGCTGACAGGCCCAGCTACAAAGCCTGCTATGTCTTGTCTCCTTGGAGCCGAGGGACCACAACCCTAGGAGGGAGGCAGGACAGAGACTAGAGTCCCATTACAACAAAACAAAACAAAATGACCCAGCTTAGGAAACCTGCTCAACAAGGCACAGCTGATAACCAAGTGGGGGTGATGAGAGGCAGAGTCACAGGGCAGTGATGAGGCACCAGACAGATGTAGGGAGTGTCCTGGCCCTGACCTTGGGCATTCATTTCACCTTTCTGAGTATCCATTTGCTCATCTGTAACATGGAGATAACTAGAGCTCTTCCTAGGATTTAAGACAGCAATGCATGGAAAGCGCTTAGTGACCATTCTAGAAACTGGGATGAAGACCCCACTTTCTTGCTCAGGGAGACACGTGGACATACTGTGGAGTCCACAATAGATGAAGTCCAGGGTGTCAGAAAACTGCCGAAGTACCAAGCCTGCCGACCGAAGGAAGAAGGCTCCGCCACAGCTGTGGGAGGCTGAACTGCGCCCCAGGCCCCTTCAGGACCAGGGTGAGCTGGCCTGCTGAGGGCTTGCGCAGTCCCTCCCCAGGAGCTGCTCCATACAAGGCCAAGTTCCTGTCCAGGGCAGCCCCTTGCAGTGACTCAATGTGGATCATGGGCCAGGATCTCTCACCTCACCTGGGGCAGCCCTGGAGAGCCGTGAGGGGTCACGTGTGCCCGCAGCTGTGCAGCCAGCCCTCTGCACACCTCTGCGTCCTTCACTCCCCGCAGGTGAGGGCGCAGCCCCCCACTCGAATCCCTGTGTGTAAACCTTCATCCTTGAGTCTGTTTCCCCTGTATATGAATTTCCTTTGGCTGCTGTAACAAATCAGCACAAACTTCGTGGCTTAAAACTACACCCATTTATTGTCTTACAGTTCTAGAGGCCGGAAGTCTGAAATTAGCCTCAGTGGGCAGCAATCAAGGTGGCAGCAGGGTTTGCTCCTCCTGGAGCCTCTGCTTCCTTGCCTTTTCTAGCTTCTGGGCTCCTGCATTCCTGGACTCCTGGCCCCCTTTTTCCCCCCCAAAGAACATTTTTTTAAAACTTTTATTAAGTTTGTTTTTCCAGGACCCATCAGTTCCAAGTCAAGTAGTTGTTTCAATCTAGTTGTGGAGGACGCAGCTCATAGTGGTCCGTGTGGGGATTGAACCGGCAGCCTTGTTGTTCAGAGCACCACGCTCTAACTGAGCTCACCGGCCGCCCCTCGTGGCCCCTTTTGCATCACTTCAACTTCTGCTTCCATTGTCATAACTCCTGCTTCATCCTTGGAAATTCTTGCCCCCTCCTATGAGGACCCTTGTGGGTACGTTTAGGGCTCACCCAAATAATCCAGGATAATCTCTCCATTTCAAGATCCTGACTTAATCACATCTGCAAAGTCCCTTTTGCCATATAAGGTAACATTCCCAGGTTCTGGGAATTAGAATGTGGACATTGGGATGGGGTAGGGGGCTGCTAATCAGATTACGACACCAAGGAACCAAACATAAAAAAGTAGCCGTCTCCCTTAAGCTAGAGGCCCAGGGGGACATCCTCATTTCCTTCCAAACATCTTTTAGACAAAGAGCAGTGGGAGGGATCTGGCTATGGAAGTTGTGCCTTGGAGGCAGTGAGTCCTAGGGTGTGTGATGACATCCAGTTACCAGGAAAGCTGAAGCAGGGGGGGAGTCTTTGAGTTGCAGGAAAACGCCCTCTTTTCTCTCCGCCTCTGCTCCTCAGTTTGGAAGGTTCAGCTGCCTGTCTCTGGCCTCCACCGCTCCCTGGTGCCTCCGCTGCACGCTCCCAGCCTGCTATATGCAGCTGCCATGGCACGTCCACAACTTCCCCAGACTGTAAGGATGCATCTTTCTCATTTTCTCACTCCCTTTGATGCCCATCCTGGGGTCTGCGGCCCTGGAGAGCAGAGGTCTCATCTGCTCCCAATCAATCAAATAAATGCTTGCAGCTTGCGGTCATGCTGAGCGAATCCATGACGCCAGGAGAAAGACGAAAGACAGAAGTGCAAGGTGTCAGCTCAGTGCCCTGGCTGTTCTGTCTGAGGGGTGCAGGCTGGGGTGCTCTAGGTGCTCCACCCACACTTCCATCGGTATAGGTCTGGCAAGTGGTGGGGTGCATGCTGCTGCTCCTGCAAACCCACCTGCCGCCTCTGCCTGGCTCTGAGCAACTCCCCAATCTGCTCGCAGCAACCCTTCCCCAGCCCCAGGTGCCTTCCAACAGCTCTCCCTTTTTCCATATTCTTCAGAGTAGTTTATACCCTCTGTATTATGTCTCATTCTCCCATAAGTCAGTCCTCTCTGGATTCTGCCCCTTTCTCTCATGACACCGCCCTTCCCAGAGTCACCAACCACCTCGGTGCTGCCCTGTCCAAAGGCTCTAACCAAAGCCCTTGTGGGGACAGAGCCCCAGAAAGTAGTTTACAGACTCTCGGCCTCACGTGGAGGAGTGCTGGCTCCGGTAGTAGATGGCCGTCAGCTGTGGCTGATTGGCCGTCAGCTGTAGCCAGTTAGCCAATTAGCCGCTAATATAACTGCTGCGGCTACGGAGGAGAGAGGAGAAGAGGAAAGAGAGTCGTCGGGGGGTTGCAGACAAAAGGGACAGCAGGTCGCACGTCCAGTGAACCCAGCCTCCAGTGAGACCGTAGTGGTATGACTCCCCTACCTATGGCTCCGTGGGTGTTCCTTTTTGGCCTCACCATATCCTGCGTTCTTGTATGGGGAGCAGGAGCAGAGACCCTGCAGGCCTCCCTGCACGACAAATGGCGCAGCAAGCAGGGTATGGTACCGGCCGAAACTCACTGAAGGATGGTTGAGCAGTTTATGCATACAAAAGTCGAGCTTCGGGAGGCCCGCAAAGAGCTACGCCGGGAGCGGGAGGCACGGTCTACCTGAGAGACTCGAGCCTCCAGATGGCACAGCTTCCTCTTGGCCATGGAGGGCGTTGTCCTCCTTTTCTTGATCTGCTTCAGGTGTTGGGTCCGAGGATTGTGGATATTATACACGGAGGCCTCCACCCACTCAGACACCTGGCACGGTGAGCAAGATTCCGACCAGGTAGGAATGGCGTCTGACTCTGGGCAGGAGGACGGGTGGCCCCCACACAGTGTATGGTGTCCGGTGGCCACTGTTCTCAGGAGTTAAACCCCCAAGGAGGGGTGGGAGGACATGGACGGCTCTCCAGCCAGTGTGGAGAGGGCCCTGCGGGCTCTGGCTGAGCAGTTGCCGGAGGAGGAGAAGGCTACAGCCGGCCGTGTGGGCTGGATGTTCCTCAAGGCCTTGAGTCTCAACACGGAAAATGTGCTTAATGAAGTGGCCCGGGTGTCTGACCAGGTGTCCCGGTTGGAAGCGCTGGAAGCCCGGGTCCGCCTGTTAGAACAGGGGCCCCACAGTGGAGACTCTGAGGCAGAGGCGGAGGAAGCAAGTGGAGACAATGTAGCTCCCAACCCCCAAGCCCGGTCAATCTTGAAGCAAAGCGTAAAACGTGAGCAACCTTTGGGCCCTGGGGGCGTTGCTGCCGGCAACCCAGCTGTGACTGAGTTCACGACCTACACCCCTTACACTCCCACTGAGTTGCAGGAGCTGGGGAGGCGGTACAGACAGCGCCCTGGAGAGCCAGTCTCGGCTTGGCTACTACGTTTATGGGATGAGGGAGCAGACAACATTCTCTGCTCCCCAGGCGAGATGGAAAAGCTAGCCTTCGTGACAGTGCATCCATCCCTGCGACAAAGGTTACAAAACTGCCATAGGTTGGCCAACAACCAGGGCAACCATTCTCTAATGGCGTGGCTCACGGCTGCGGTACGCACTGTATGGGAACAGGCTGGCGAGCTGCCAGACACTGTGAGTCAATGGCAGTCATATACAGAACTTACGCAAATAATCCGTGAAATGGGTATGAGACATGCTATTTTTAACCTCAACATGCAGGGCCCAGATGACGAGCTTTTTACTGCCAGCATGAGAGATCTGGTTTTGGATACTGCACCTGCTAGTGCTTTTGGATCCTTGGTTGCTATTCTTACACCGTATGTAGGGCGACGGATCCATGAAGTTACAACTGCCATGGCCACCCTAGGGGATGTTGAAAGCCGGAGGCGAAGGAAGTTAAGACAGGAGGTCCGCACAGTTGAGACCTGGAAGCCCACACCAAAGGTAAAGGGGCGAGGTCGCGGGCCTCAGAGAGTAACACGCGCACAGATGTGGCGTGATCTCGTGGCAGCAGGGGTCGATAGGAAGAAAATAGACCAGCAACCCAACGCACTCCTGCTTGAACTTTGGAAACAGTTGCGTCCGGAACAACAATTCCGGAGAAGCATAAAGGAGGAGTCTGGCAAAGCGCGACCCGTGTCCCTCCAGGACTTCATGCAGCCGCTTGAGGCCGACTCCTTGCAGCTTGATTAGGGGTGGGGCCAAGGTACCCGGTCAGAGGGGACGAGCAGGGACTGGAGGCCCCACGTGGAACTGTCCATACATTGGTCCCCTTCGAATGTACAGAGGGTTTTGGCTCTAGTTGACACTGGTGCTGACTGCAGTCTCGTTTATGGGAACCCAGAACTGTTCCCCGGACCAGCAGTCTGCATTGATGGCTATGGGGGAAAGACTGTGACTGTGAAAGCCGTTTCCTTACCACTGGGTATAGGAAGGCTCCCTCCTCGTACCTACAAGGTTTATGTCTCCCCCGTTCCGGAGTATATTCTAGGGGTGGACGTGCTACATGGCCTCAGCTTACAGACGTCGGTAGGAGAGTTCCATCTCCGGATCCGGGTGGTGAAAGTGGTGACACGCGGGCATGCTCACCACCCTCCTCAAGCGTTGCCACAGCCCTGGCGCGTGGTTACAGTGCGACAGTACCGCCTGCCAGGAGGACAGGAGGAGATTGGTCGTACAATATTGGAATTGGAGAAGGCACATATAGTGAGGCCAATGGACAGTCCCTTTAACTCCCCAGTATGGCCTGTCAAGAAGCCAGATGGGACCTGGTGAATGACTGTGGACTATAGGGAGTTAAATAAGGTGACGCCACCCTTACACGCTGCAGTGCCGTCAATTCATGATTTAATGGATCGTCTGACTGTCCGCCTAGGGACATATCACTATGTAGTGGACTTGGCCAATGCTTTTTTCTCCATTGACATTGCACCCGTGTCAAGAGCAGTTTGCTTTTACGTGGGATGGGCGTCAGTGGACTTTTCAAGTCCTTCCGCAAGGATACTTGCACAGCCCCACTATCTGCCACGGGCTTGTGGCCCAGGATTTGGCACAGTGGGATCACCCATCCTCTGTGGCCTTGTTCCATTATGTTGATGACATTCTGTTAACCTCAGATTCTCTTTCTGATTTAGAGCAAGCAGCTCCCTCTCTTCTCCACCACCTGAAGTCACGCGGCTGGGCGGTGAATGAGGAAAAGGTCCAAGGCCCTGGCTTATCCGTCAAGTTTTTGGGTGTTGTGTGGTCGGGTAAGACAAAGGTTATACCTGAGGCAATCATTGACAAAATACAAGCCTTTCCCCGGCCGACCAAGGTCTCCCAACTGCAGACGTATTTGGGTCTGCTAGGATATTGGCGGGCATTTGTACCCCATTTAGCACAAATGGCAAGGCCCTTGTACAATATGATAAAAAAGGGGGCCTCATGGGATTGGACAGAGGCTATAGAGCAAGCCTTCATTGCCACAAAACGGGCAGTGCAGCAGGCACAGGCTCTGCAAGTAGTGGACCCCGGCCGCCCATTTGAACTTGATGTTCACGTAACCCAAGAGGGGTACGGATGGGGCCTCTGGCAACGGCAGGAGCGTCTCCGGTTGCCAGTGGGATTTTGGTCCCAATTATGGAAAGGAGCGGAGGTCCGCTACTCTCTAATAGAGAAACAGCTGGCTGCTGTGTATGCAGCCCTAGTGGCCACAGAAGCCATCACAGGAACGGCACGCGTATTGGTTCGAACAACCTATCCTGTCCAGGGGTGGGTCCGTACATGGACCCAGGGACCCAAAACGGGGGTGGCACAGACCACCACCCTCGCCAAGTGGGGTGCCTACTTGGAGCAACGTAGCACCCTTAGTTCAAGCCCTTTGAGCACAGAGCTACAACAGGTCCTGGGGCCTGTGGAGCTTGTAGCCCAGGCTGAGCCAAGTGCTCTGCCTAGAGGGGAGGACTTGGAGCCCTCGCCCTACAAAGAAGGACAGTCCCCAGTACCTGAGGATGCCTGGTTTACCGATGGTTCTAGCCGAGGGGCTGCAGCTGTTTGGACGGCTATTGGTGTGCAGCCCAAAACAGACACCATTTGGTTTGATACTGGGACGGGCCAGAGTAGCCAGTGGGCTGAATTACGGGCTGTGTGGATGGTGATCAGCCATGAGCCTGGGCCCCTAGTTATTTGCACTGACAGCTGGGCGGTGTTCCGGGGCCTAACGTTGTGGCTCCCTACATGGAAACACCAAAACTGGTTGGTGGGACACCGCCCACTGTGGGGTCAAGCCATGTGGCAGGACCTCTGGGACCTAGGGCAGAGAAAGGAGGTGACCTTAATGCATGTCACAGGTCACTCCCCCTTAGTGTCCCCAGGTAATGATGAAGCAGACGCCCTAGCACGGGTACGATGGTTAGAGCGGGCTCCTGCCACTGATGTGGCCCATTGGCTGCATAGGAAATTGCAGCACGCTGGAAGCCGAACCATGTGGCAGGTGAGCAGACGCTGGGGCCTGCCTTTGAAATGGCAGGAGATAGCAGATGCCTGCTATGACTGTGCCGTCTGTGCCCAGGACAGCCCCCAAAGGCGGAGGCTCCCTGGGAGACACAGCAGATTACGCGAGGGAGGGTGCCCTCACTCGCTGGCAAGTGGATTACATTGGACCCCTGCCTAAGGCCCGCAATGCGATATATGCATTTACAGCAGTGGACACTGCTACGGGGTTGATGTTTGCTTGGCCCTGTCCGCTGCGGATCAGCGGCATACAGTGGTCGCCCTTACACGGCTGTGCGCCTCTATGGGCGCCCCAAGTCATTGAAAGTGACAGGGTACCCATTTTACGGGCAAGAAGTGCAGCGCTGGGCTGCCAGGATGGACGTGCAATGGTTGTTTCACACCCCGCATAATCCGCAAGCAGCTGGCATGATTGAACGTTATAATGGTCTTTTGAAGCAAGGTCTCCGGTGTCAAAACACCCTCCCACGATGCGTGACTGGGCCTCGCATCTATGGGACGTCCTGAGAGTCCTGAATGAGAGACCACGGAAGGGAGGGCCCGCACCAGTAGAAGCTCTGGTACATCGAAGGGCCGCTCCCATTCAATTACAAGTTACCACCAGTGAGACTCTGTTAAAGCCAGGCTACGGCAGAAATGGGAACATTTTGCTGCCAGCACCCACATGCTTGAAAGCAGGGGAACGGCAGCAATGGACTTGGCCCTGGCAGGTCAAAAGCCCCCACTGTCGGTGGTTGGGTCTGATAGCCCCATGGGGGCCGGTTTGACTCATGATTTGCAAGTGACGCCAGGGGTGGTGGCTGAGTGGCCACCACAAGTGACTGTAGTATACAGAGGTCCCGATACCGGGATGATTTTGCGAGGGAACTATGTGCTCTCACTATGGCCTATTATGGGGTCCCCTGTTCTGTTACATGTTGAAACTATGCAAGGGACCCCAAGCACTGCCATAAAGGTCTGGTACCACAAACCGGGAAAGGTGCCAGTGGCAGCAACCCTCCTTTCCCAGGACAAGAAGCTGGCATGTATCCTCCCAGATGGAAGGGATTTGCCATTGTTGGTTCCTAAGACTACCGTTTCTTTTCGTCCGTAGGTGTCAGTAGGCTAATATGGCAAAGGGACCCTCGCGGAAGACGCTTGTCACCTAGATTGTGAGGCGAGAACCTGTAGGGGTAGAGTGTGGGGACAGAGCCCCAGAAAGTAGTTTAAAGGCTCTCGGCCTCTCGTGGAGGAGTGCTGGCTCGGGTAGTAGATGGCCGTCAGCTGTGGCTGATTGGCCGTCAGCTGTGGCCAGTTAGCCAATTGGCCGCTAATATAACTGCTGCGGCTACGGAGGAGAGGGGAGGAGAGTGAAAGAGAGTCGTCGGGGGGTTGCAGACAAAAGGGACAGCAGGTCGCACGTCCAGTGAACCCAGCCTCCAGTGAGACCGTAGTGGTATGACTCCCCTGCCTATGGCTCCGTGGGTGTTCCTTTTTGGCCTCACCATATCCTGCGTTCTAGTATGGGGAGCGGGAGCAGAGACCCCGCAGGCTTCCCCACATGACAGCCCATCTCTCTGCTGCTCCCCTCTCCCCCACTCCCATTCCCACACCTTAGGCTTCTTGGTCTCTCTTCATAAGGGCATTCTCTGGCCCTGGCCTGAATGTGGACCCCACGTGGGTCAGACTGGAACGCCAGGGGCATGACCATCCCAGGAGCAACCCACAACAAACAAGGGATGAGTGCTGGTCCCTGTATACCCCTGCTTCCTTGCCCCTCATGGGACAGTTCTGAGGTGTGTTCTGTACATCAGAGGGTCCCCACTGGGACTGGCCCCCAGTCGCCCACAGCCGTGGGCTGCTCATGAACAGACCCTTTATCGACTTGCCTCTCCATCCTGTCTCACTTCCCTGCTCCCTCACCGGCTTCTGGGAATCATCTTCCAAACAGTGACTTCACCCAAATCCTTGTCAAAATACCTGTTTTAGGGGAAACCAAACTGAGACAACAGGTCACGTTACTCTCCTCACTGCTGACCAGACAAGATCAGGCTCCTTCATTCACCCTGTCTTCCAGGCCCTTAATGGTACTGGCGGGGGTCAGCCTCCTCTACACGCCTCCCCTTTCTCCTGCCTTGTGGGCACCAGCACCACACAATAGCTGTGTCCCCCCACACACACACTTTGGCTTCTGACCTCGGCCTGGAACCCCTCTTGTACCCTCTGCTTTATGCTCCGCCAGGCATTTGGCCTTGGCCGCCTTCCTTTGGGACCGTGGAGGACAATCCTTTGGCTCCCTGCCCCCTCTAAGGCAAGCATACTGTGAAATCAGCTACGAGGAGGATGAAGTAGCCCAGGTGGGGTGGGGGATTGGCCGGGAGTAGCCCCCACCAGGCCAGTGAGACCTTGTGCTGGGGAGGCCACGGTGAGCCGCTCTATGGCCAGCCCTGTCAGCAGTCCCCACCCCTCCAATGCCCTGAGGCAGGAAAGAAGCCCCTTCCCCTTGTCCAGTGATGTGCTGACGTCAGCCTGCCCTGTGTTAACCTAAAAAATAAAAAGCCCTTTCAAAGTGAGAGGCAAACAAGCGTTTATGTGAGATCAATAAAAATAGCTATTCCGAGATGCACTAATTCAGGCAGAAGCCCAAAAAGTTCTGATTAGGAGACTAAGGTAATGGGCATTTATGAGAAGGGGAACAATTACATCAATAAAAGGACGGCATTTCTATTGGATCAGATCACATAACAGTGATGTTAATTCTAAACAATGTGTTTAATTTTCGGTCTAGCAGTCACCCGTCCAGTGGTCATAACTGTTTCTTACCTTTGCAAACAGTTTTGGGGTTTTTTTGATGCAGTATTGCCCTAGGCCCAGTCAAAAGGTTATTTTGCCCTGTTTTTCAAATCCAAGGTTTGAGGTTGTCCTGCAGGGAAGCCTGCGGGGTCTCAGCTCCCGCTCCCCACATAAGAACACAGGACATGGTGAGGCCAAAAAGGAACACCCACGGAGCCATAGGTAGGGGAGTCACACCACTATATTCTCGCTGGTGGCTGGGTTGGAGACACAGGAAACAAGAGCCACACGATCCACAAGCCTCACTCTGCCACTTGCAGGCTCAGCCACCATCTTCTTGCTAGCCCCCCATTTTCTGCTAGTGTAGCCACAGCAGTTATACTAGTGGCCAATGGCTCACTGGTTACAGCTGACAGCCAACTAGCCACAGCTGATGGCCATCCAATCACAGTTGATGGCCATTTACTACCTGAGCCAGCACCTGTCTATGTGAGGCCGAGAGCCTGGAAACTACTTTCTGGGGCTCTGCCCCCACAGAGGTATAAGATGTGTAAGGCAATTCCTTTGCATGGCAGCTCCAGCTCCACTTTAAGGCAGTTCCATTTATATTATCGTTTACAACTGGCTGGAAAGAACCAAACGTGCATCTCTTCCCAATTCTTCATTCACTGACATCATGTTGGTAGCTTGAAATCAGCCACAGGGAGAGTATTTACACCACGGAAATTGGCAAATGCTACAAATGAAGGGTTTAGTTTTCTTCAGAGAGCCACCACTACCTTTGTCCCCACTCCCACCCCCCACAAGTGGCTCCCATGTGTGATGAAATCCTGACTGTTTGTGTGTTTCTAGCACAGATCCAGGCTCTGAGCTTCCCTTGAGAGGCAGAGCAGAATCGGCTTAGAGGAGGGGTATCAACTGGGCAGCACGATGCCAGGGTGGAGGTGAAAGGAGCCAGGAACCAGAGCGCAGCTGGGTGAGGTAGAAACCAGAGCAGGGAGGAGCTGGAAGACCAGGGCCAGCGCCGTGTGTGTGTGTGTGTGTGTGTGTGTGTGTGTGTGTGTGTGTGTGTGTGTGTGTGTGTGTGTGTGTGTGTAAAAGAGACAAACAGCAAGGGAGAGACAAAGAGACAAGACGAAGATAGAAAGACACGGAGAGACAAAGCAAACACAGACCAAACAAACAAAGAGCACAGAGGGAGGGAAGAAGACAGAGTGAGACACAGCAAATGGAGACAGGCAGAAACAAAGAGAAAGAGAAATGGAGAAAGCCAAGGGCAGAAACAGAAGACTCCAGTGACAAAAGTGCAAACTGGGGAGTGATGAGCAAATATGGTTAGCAGTATGAGCCGGCCAAGGAGGGTGGCCAGGCCCTACTTCTGCAGCGTTCAGGCTCATGGGACATGGGGCAGCTGGCAAGAGAGGCCTGAGAACAGCCACCACCACAGTGTGATACCTCCTTAGGTGTCAATCAACTACTAGATTCAAAGATGCAAATGTTTGATTGCTTCTTCAATTTAGGCACTAAATCCCTCAGTAATTCAATAATGCATTGCCCAATTGCTCACATGACGAGCGATTTTAAATCAGGTAAAAAAATATTTAGGCAATTAAATTGCTAAGTGATGTGATTGTTTCTGAGAGAAATTCCCTCATAATGCTCCCCTGAGTTTTCTATTCCCTCTTCTTAGGGAGGGTGTCGTGAGGGGGACCCTGCTTGCTGCGCCATTTGTCGTGCGGGGCGGCCTCCGGGGTCTCTGCTCCCGCTCCCTACATAAGAACGCAGGATATGGTGAGGCCAAAAAGGAACACCCACGGAGCCATAGGTAGGGGAGTCATACCACTATATTCTCTCTGGTGGCACTATACTCTCACTGGAGGCTGGATCCACACTGTCCGCAAACCGCCATCCACACTTGCCAGCCCAGCCGCCATCTTCTTGCTAGCCCCCATTCTCTTCTCTCTTTCTTCTTTCCTCTAGCGTAGCCACAGCAGTTATATTAGTGGCCAATGGCTCACTGGTTACAGCTGACAGCCAACTAGCCACAGCTGATGGCCATGCAATCACAGTTGATGGCCATTTACTACCTGAGCCAGCACCTGTCTATGTGAGGCTGAGAGCCTGCAAACTACTTTCTGGGGCTCTGCCCCCACAGAGGGTTGTGCAGATTCAGAGGTCTGCTTCGTGGCTCTCCCAGCTGAATTCAGCACGTCCTTGAGGTTACAGGCTCCTGGGTTCACACCCTTCCGCTTGCCGGGAGATGTAAGACTGGTGGGAAAAGAACAAATGAGCCTATCTTTTTCCAGTTCTACATTAAGTGGCATCATGTTGGCAGCTTCAAACTGGTCATGGGGGTAGTATTTACACCATGGAAATTGGCAACTGCTGTAAACCATGGCTTTTTCCCTCTTCAGGTGAGTGCCTTCACTCGCGTCGCCCAGCACCACCAATCTGTGGCTCCCAGGTGTGCAGACTCCTGAACATGTTTGTGAGTTTAACAGCATTGGCTCCAGGTCCCAGCTGTGAGCCTCCCTCAGGGGGCAGAGCAGAATCCATGGGGGTGGGGGTCGGGGGAGGGGGGGGTGGATCAAGTGCCTAGATGGACCTGCTGAGGCCCATTCCTGGCCTCTGTCCCCCAGGTCCTCGTGCCTGCCCTCAGGCAGTGTGATTTGGAGGGAAAGGCATAAGCCTAAACATCGGACAAGGCGTCACCAGCAGTGCGGACAGGATGGGCCAAGCAGGTCTCCTGGGCCCCAGCCCAGTGGCCTCTCTGCAGCCTGGGCTGCTCAGACTCAGTCCCAGAAAGTTTGTTGTGCTACTTCCTCATACAGAGAGGTTTGGTTGTCATTTCTAACTGTCCAATGCCTTCTCAGGAAGCTGACACCTCGTGCCTGGTGGCCCTTTGTGCTACCCAGCTTGAAGGGTTTGGGGAAGCAAATTGCGGGGGTGGGAGACCTAAGTGGGGAGAAGGTGGAGACAGGCTGGAGAGAAATGCCGAAAAAGCATTTCAAGTGTTGCTGTGGGCGTCCTCCTGTGCAAAGGAAGGCAGGTGCTCACCTCTGCTCCTCTTAGGTGGGTGGCTGGGGCGAACAAAGCCCAAGGCACACCCAGAGCAAGGGCTTCCATTTCCCCTCAGAAGGAAGAAGAGGGAAGTCCTGGCCCACCGTGAGGGGCAACTGAGGTCAAGTAAATCAGAGGGAGACCGAGCCCCTGACCCCATCCAGGACGTATTTGCTGAGAGACTGTCCTTAGATCTGAGCTGTACTAAGTACTGGTTTGCAAGGCCTCAGCACCCCCAGGCTGGAATGACTCATGGATCATCGTCACGTATGTGGAGAGGACACACTCATGCCTGGATGATTCTCTGTCCCCCCAGCCTGGTGATATGGACCCCAACCAGCCACGGTTCCATGCAAAACAGGTGACAGAGACCCAACTCTGAAGGCAAGAGCCCTGGCCAGGCAGCTGGGCACCTCATATTCTCTGTCTCTCTCTGTCTCTGTCTGTCTGTCTGTCTGTCTGTCTGTCTGTCTCTCTCTTCTCCCTCCATCCTCCCAAAAAATCCGGGCCTTCACTCCCCATAAGCTAACTAGCCCACAGCAAACAGCTAAATATAGCCCCTTATTCCTTGACGCCTACCAGCCAGCCACAAACTGTCCATCCAGTTTCATGTCTCAGCTGTGCTGTTCTAGCCGTCAGCCATCTGCTGCTCCTGGAACCTCACTGGGCTGTTTTCCAGCCCAGATTTGGTGGGGTCTGCACTGAGGAAAACAGTTTGAGAGGACCAGTTTAGAAGATGTGAAACCAGCATAGACTTTGGAATCAGAGAGACTAAGGTTCAAATCTTAGCTTCACCACTTCCTAGCTGTGTGACTTCAGGCAAGTTACTTAACCTCCCTGAGCCTCACCAGCCTCATCTGCACAGTAGGACTAATGTTGTCTGGCTCATAGGACTGCTGGGATGGTCCACTAGGATAGCAGGTGTGAGCTTCTAGCTGAGACCTGGCCCAGAGAGAGCTGGATAACTGTCCATCCATTCCCATCTGTCCCACAGTCATTCTTTGCCTCTCCCGCAGTAGAACAGGAGTTAAAAAATTATAATGTCTGCCCAGAAAATGGTTTTACTGAGAACTGTAAAAGCAGTGGCTTGTTATGAACAGAGTATCTGTCCCTATGCCCTGACCCTGAACTTCCTCTTTGACACTGTGGGGCTGTCAGATGTGTTCCCTGGGGGAACCAGACACAGACACACACACACAGAGGGCATGTGCACACCTGTCAGCTTAGGGTGCAGGTGCCCAGGCCACAGGCTGACTGGGGCAAGAGGGACCTGCCAGAGTGTGCAGTCCCTGGGAGCCAGCTGCCTCTCTGCTCTGCCCTCCTGGGCTAGGCCTGGGCCCTGGGTGTGTGAAGAGGCTTTGGCGCCCTCTACTGACAACGGCTCTGCCTGAAGCCCACATCAGACTTGTCAGAGCCTGTGTAGCAAGCCTTTGGTGCCTGTGGGACTCCCTTGTAGTGTGGGAAGAGGGAAAACCAGGAGGGACAAAGAGAAAGGAGATGGCGAGTCAAAGGGCCGCTTCTGTCCTCAAAGCCCCCAGGACGGAAGACCCAGCTGTGCAGCCGCTCCACTGAGCATAACAGCTCCTCAGAGCAGAATCACTGCCTGAGGTGCTCCTACGACCTTTTGGAGAGCTCACGGTAACACAACCAGGCCCCAGGGGGTTCCCAGGCTCTGGCTGAGGTGTCTGTAAGTCCACACGACTGAACAATACCCTGGGCCCAGAAGATTTGTCTACCTTCTCTGTAAATGGAGGTGGAGGTAGGAGAACTTGACAGTAAAAATGTAGACTTGGGAGCCAGACAGAGGGGGGCAGAGTGCCAGTATCGCCCCTCAGTAGCCATGTGACTTTGGGTACCTAACCTCTCCAAGCCCCTGCATCCGCATCCTCAGGATGGATGGAAATAATACAGTTGCTGTGACGATTACATGAAAATTCACACAGAGCACAACCCAAGAAATGCAGCTATTATTATTACCGCTGTTGTCTCCCTTGCCACGGGCTTCATGAGGGCTGAAGGGCACAGTGGCATCAGCACCTCTGCAGCTTGCATGGCTCCCTGGCAGCTGGAGGGACGGTGGGGTGGTCAGAGTCCCATTTGTGCAGAAGGCCACAGTGTCAGTCAGTCACTGGTTGTGACTCCCTGCCAGACATCAACCTTCTTTCTCCTGGGATGTTCCTTCCCTGCTCCCTGCAGAGCTGCCCTCCTGGGCCAGGCTGACTATGCAGGGTGTGTCTCTGGCGTGGCATGGCCTGTGACGCCCTTCTCAGGGATATTTAGACTTGGAGCTACCGGGAGCCAGTTCTGTCTCATGGCAGAACTTCCACATTACAACACTTGGAAGCCATCAGTGGCCATATTTTCTGTCTTGTGGACAAAACCAGTCTTCAGTGAGAGGAAAGAATGAGGCTGACCTGCAGCAGGAATGGAAAACGAGGGCTTGGGGAGGTTTTATGGCTGCAGATGTCACTCAGGGCCACCTGTGTCACCATCCCTCCTCCGGCTCGACTACTGGACTCTTCCTTATAAGAGTCTGTGACATGCTCCAGGATCCTTACAGTAACCCCCACTCTGCTGAGGTTGGTATGAGTCGGGCTTGTGACACTTAAAAGCAAAGGGACAAGGACATGCTCCTCAACTCCTCGGTCCCCCACCTCCTCTTCGTCTTCACTCACAGATGTTCCCATCCCACACTGTGTACATTCGCTACCCCTGAAAAGTTCCAAAGCTGTTTTTTTTCCCTTTTGCTTTTAATAACGTGTTTTTCAAGGAACATGTTTGTTCTCGTCTCATATTGCTGGGGTATAAACGTGACACTGTTTTCTAACAGCTACTCTCGCCCATCTAGGTGGCAGGGCTCTTCATGACATCATGGCTGCACCTTAAAAGTCCACTGCCATCTTCATCTGCCGGAACAGTCTCACGTCAGCAATCAACACTTTCTCCTGCTCATCTCCTGCAGGCATCCCCACCTCTGCTCGGACAGAGTGGTGGCCAACCTCCCCCTCTCTCCCGGGGACCTCTGGGAACAAGACCAGGGGAGGGATTGGAAACTCGCGAGACTGCCCTCTCCTGAGTGGATTATCACTGTTTCTCTGGCTACTCTGACTATACTCTGTTCAAAAGCTGGCTCCCTCTGGAGGGCCTGTGTGTTCTTTGAAGCCCTGGAGTGAGGCCCTCCTGGGCAGGCACCAGCATGACAGCTGAGCCCAGCTACCCCACGCACTGCTCTCTCCACCCCGCCATCTGCCTCTTATTTGCCTCTTCCCCACTCAGGCAGCTCAAGGTACATCACAGAGTCCACAAGGAAGCAGACACCCACGTGGGGGATGACATGTTTATCTCGCCTTACAAGAAATTCCCTGTGGCTTCGGGGAGGGAAAGCACCCCCTTTTGCCCCCAAAAAGGAGAGAGAGTAGCCTCTGCCACGAACACTGCACCCCCCACGTGGCAAATGACTCCCCCATCCCTGCTCCTTTTACACTCACTGCAGGGCGTGGGGGGTGGGAGTGCTGAGAAAAGAACCAGTGCCTCTCTCCTGCAAGCCCTATGGAAGGGAGATGGTAAGAGTCTTCGGATGTAGGGACATAGGGGCCCTGGTGTCTTTCCTACTGAATTTTCGGTCCTAACTGCATTGCAGGACAGGAGGAAAAGTGCCGTGTGACATCCGCTATGCTGGTGCAGGGCTCTCCTCCCTTCCGGGGTCCAGATAGACTGATCAAAAGACTATGAAAGCAGAGAAGGCGCGTTCCCACACCAAGAATGCTGGGGGCTCTGTGGGAAATGTGCAAGATCCAGATCTAAGGGAGACCCCCAGGGTAGACTCACAATGCATACCAGGAAAAGCAAGCGGAGGACACCCTGGCAGCATCTGTCTCCTGCCCCCAAGTGGAGGGCAAGGGGTGAGGCACGGGTTTGCAGAGAATATGTGGGTGCTGCGGATGACAGTGTAGAAGGAGCTTAGGGGCACGTGACCAGTAGGCCAAGCAGATCATTGCGGGGAGTGCTCCCTCAATCAGTTTCTCTGATACTGTGTTTCTTCTATCCGACAGGGTGGGCACAAGCCTTGTCATGGTGACATCGGTTACCAAGAGGAGCTGCCTGCCATATAACTGGCCCCTGGTCCAGAGGCAAGGTTCCCCACTGTGCCTTCCCCCAGCCAACTCCCACCCCTTTCCCCCAGCTAGGTCCCTAAGCTGGTCATGGCCCGGAAAGGTTCTATTTGAGTGGAGAAAGAACAGGACACACACACCCTGCAAGCAGCTAGACCCCAAGTCAACTCTGGAGATGGTGGGGGGCATATGTCACAGATAATTTGTGTTCACAGTCAACTGGTGACACGAGTTTGCTTTAACCAGTCCTTCTGCCTAAAATATGACAAGACAATTGGAAAGACATCCAATTGTCTTGGTGGATGGTGAGCTAAAGAGAATCCACTTGGGGAAAATAAGACACTAGAAACCCTCATTTCTTAAGCAGGAGTAAAAGCAAACACATACCGGCACGCGCACACATACACTTGCAAACACACATGGTCTTTCAAAAGACTCTGTATCATGAAAGGAGAATGTGTCCCTGAAAGGGCAGAGAGAAAGAATCCCTTTGAAAAAGATTTCTCACAGCAACCCAAATAACTTTCAGACCACATCTGCTTTGTACCCACTTCATTTAATTAAAATGTGAACTCTATGAAAGGAGAGTTGAAAAACAAGATGGAAAAAATGAAATGAGAAGGTTATTGGCTGAGAGGTAGGAAAGCAAAACATATAAGAGAAAGGCTGTGAGGAAACTAAAAATGCAGCTGCAAATTTAAGATTGCATTACGATGGTAAAGAACAGAATGGAAACTTCAGAAAATTCAATCTGTAAATGTGGAGGACAGATAAGAGTTCTCTGAGAATGCAGAGGGAAAGCCCAAAGGGATAAAAATGAAGAGAGAGAGAACATAACAGACACCGAGGCGCAAGGAAGAAACTAAACAAAGGAAACAAAAACAAGAATCAAAGAAGAAAGGAGACAATACTTCAGAGCTGATGAAAACTCTGAGCCTATAAAGTTAAAAGGTTCCTTTTTATCTTAGTCGACTTAATGAAAAGAAACAAATACTTAAAAATACCATGCAGGATTTTGTCCATTTTAAGAGTAAAGAAATAATCCTGTCAGTGCGCATGCAGAGGGAAAAATCTACACTTTTGAAAACGTGTAATTGGAAGAGAGATTCCATAGAATGTTGGGAAGTGCTTATATTTGAGGGGGGAACAAAGTCTCCGGTCATAAAAAAATAAAATAAAATAAAAATAAAAAAACTTGGAAAATGCCGAATGAAGAGAGAAAAAAGACAAAATCTTATACTGAGGCTTTTTCGTGGTTTTAAAATGTACGTGCATATTGTTAAGTGAATGATGTTGGCAAGCATAGTTTCCCGAACGCGCTCGATGACGAAACCCTTTTCCGTCGACTGCGTGGGAAGAGGGGTGCTAGGTGTAACGCACTTTCAAAGCCACTCTTCTACAGAATTTTGAGAGATCACAGTTGTGACCTAAAATTTCCACACTCTGCCAGGGGCATTCAGGCATGAAGATGGTGGAAGGGTCTTTTCTACATGCCAGACTTCGGATACGTGCCATGTGTGGCTCTGCCTTTCATGGGGAGATGCTCAGACATGCACTCTTGGCAAGCAGGAAAGACTCGAAATAAGCGATATCATAGTAAACAAACAAGTCAGTATGGGGAGGTTGTTGTTAAAAGACCTGGAAGTGCAGGTAAAAACCTCGATAGGCACATGACTTGGAATGTATCCGTCAGGGCCCAGGCACAAGACAGAAGCCACACCAGAAACCACATTCTCTCTCCCTTGTCCCTGCCCCAGGAGGCTGCACCCCAACAGACTGACTCATCCCCCAGGCTTTCTGGGGGGGTTGTAGGCAGGAGACTGAAGGCTGGGTGGAGGGAAAGGTTTGTGTATCCTTCCTGCTCCCTCCCTACTTTGGTGTCCTCGCTCTGGCAGTGGCAGCGTCCCCAACCTCCACTCTCACAGGTTCCAACTGTCTCTGGGCTCCAGTCACACTGGTTCCTCCATTCTCTGCAATTCTGGGGATGGTAATGGCCCCCGGTGTTTGCTAGTCCCCGGTACCTCACCATCGCCCTTCACCTTATCCACACTTCTATAAGTAGACCCTAATTAAAATCTCTATTTAAACCATCTTGGGTGAGTGTTTCTTGCCAGGACCTTGACTCACACACTTCTCAATTCTTATTGTAAAGCCAGAATAAATTTGATACTAAAACTGGACCAATGGCACAGAGAAAGACAGAATGAATGAACGAGTCAGTCACTAGTCTCTTCTCTATATAGTAAATGCAAAGTCCTAATACAAATTTAATCAGCTCGAGCCCGACAAATTAAAAGAATACACCATGAGCAGACACTCCTGGAATGCATAGATGATATTACGTCAGAACTGGAGTCAGCTGACTCTCACAGCAATAGGTCAAAGCAGAAAGAGCATTGTGCATGCTGAACCGATATTTGGTAAATGTCAACAACCATTCCTGATTTTCTTTTAAAAAGTTCTAGTGAATTGGAAATAGAAGTATACTTATTTCACATGATTAAAAAATATTAATTCAAACCCACAGCCAATATCAAAGAGTGAAATGCAAGCATTCCCATTAAATATGGGAACAAGACAAAGATTTCTACTATCTTGTTGTTCAACATTGTTCTAAAGATCCTAGCTAATGAAATTAGACAGAACAAATATAAAAAGAGTAAAACAAATTATAATTATTTGCAAATATAACTGTCTTAGAAAAACTAGGAAAAGAAATACAAAATTATCAGAATAAAAGATTTCAGTAAAGTGGCCAGTTATAAAATAACTGCAGAAAAATTAATCTTTTCCACTGTCTAATAACATGATGAGAAAACACAGTGAAAAAAATGGTGATGCATTGGTTTTCCATTGCTGCATAACAAATTACCCCAAAAGTTTGGTGGTTTAAACAGTTATTATGTCACCGTTTCTGTGGGTCAGGGATCTCTGTGGCCAGGTTCTCTGTCTCAGGGTCTCACACAAGGTGCAATCAGGTTGTTAGCCAGGCTATGGTCTCAACCGAAGGTTCAAGTGGGAAGCCCACTCATGTGGTTGTTGGCAGGATTCCACTCCCCGCAGTTGTTGAGCTGAGGGCCTCAGTTCCTTGCTAGTTGTTGGCCAGAAGCCCCCGCCCCCCAGTTCCTTGCCACAGGGGAGTCCCGTAAGGCAGCTCACAACAAGGCAGCTGGTTTCCTCAGAGCAGGCAGGTAAGGGGGCTCTAGCAAGACAGAAGTCAGTCTCTGAGCCGCTAATCTCAGAAGTAACACCCCATCCCTTGTTGCCACATTCTATTCATGAGAAGTGAGTCACGAGGTCCAGCCTACACACATGGGGAGAGGATTGCACAAGGCAGTGTAATCCAGGGATCATTGGGAGCCATTTCAGAGGCCACCTCCCACAGATGCCATTGCTCTATCTTATGAAAAGAAGCACCACACACATATACTCAACTATGAACTAAAACCACACTGAAGAACAACAATGAAAAAGGCCTTAAAAATAGAAAGATATGCTATGTTCCCAGATGGAAACACTCAATGTTGCAAAGTTGATTATCACATTAAGCTATAAATTTAATCCAATTCCAATTCCTAGAGGGATCTTTTGCTTTGTTTTTGTTTAATTTGGAAAAAAACAATCTAGAGTTTATCTAAATGATAAACTCTAAAAAGAGTAATTTTTTAAAAATAAAGGGGACTTGTAACAATTATGAAAATAGAGTAATATCAGTGTAAGATTACCTGATAGGCCAATGGAACAGCATAGAAAGCCCAGTCAAACACACAAAAATGTTCAGTACATGATAAAATGGTCTTTCAGATCACTGGGAAATAATGAATTCCTTTATGATTCATGTTGGAATAGCTGCTTAATTTATTTTACAGTTATGGTCTTACCTCTCCCCATAGATGTAAATAAAGAGTTAAATTAAAAAATGAAATGAAATCATAAAATCACGGAAGAAATTTTAATCAAAAATGTATATATTCTTGGTGAAGGCAAAGGTCACACAACAATAAAGTCTGAGATCATAAAGGAAAAAGTAACAATTTGACAGCTTAAAAATAAAGTACTTTGAGGGGTGACCGGTTAGGTCAGTTGGTTAGAGCGCGGTGCTGATAACACCAAGGTTGCCAGTCGATCCCCACATGGGCCACTAGGCTGCACCCTCCTTAAAAAAAAACGAAAAAAAGGAAGGGAAGGGAAGGGAAGGAAGGAGGAAGGAAGGAAGGAAGGAAGGAAGGAAGGAAGGAAGGAAGGAAGGAAGGAAGGGAAGGAAGGAAGGAAAAGAAGGAAAGGAAGGAAGGAAGGAAGGAAGGAAGGAAGGAAGGAAGGAAGGAAGGAAGGAAGGGAAGGAAGGGAAGGAAGGAAGGAAGGAAGGAAGGAAGGAAGGAAGGAAGGAAGGAAGGAAGGAAGGGAAGGGAAGGGAAGCAAGCACTTTGGTATAGCAGAAAAGTATTAAAAATATTGATGTAAATGATAAATTTTATAAACTAATTGCACAATATGTGAAAAGACTGGTACATGAAAAGATGCTACCAAGTATATTACACCTTATAAACCAATACTAAACAGATGAACATTACAACAGAAATATCGTTGGAGAATACGGACAGGGAGTTCACCACTCATTCATTCATTAGACAGATACCTACTGAGTGCCTTTGAAACGCCAGACAATTCTAGGTACTGGGACACCGCAGTGAACAAGACAAGAGGGTGTCTCCCCTGGACCCTACATTCCAGGGGGGACAGACAGACAATAAACAAACCAGTAAATTATGGAGTATTTTATAAGGTGGTAAGTACTACCGGTCAAAGAAAAATGAGTAACTAAGGTGATTAGGAGTGAGGCATGAAGGGCAAGTGTCAGTGAGGTGACATTTGGGCAAAGCCTTGCACGAGTTCAGGGAGCTGGCTATGGGGGGAGGGAGGCAGGTTAACAGCTCAGGTGTAGCAGAGGAACGGGGAGACCAGTGTGGCTGAAGCAGGGAGAGGAGGGCCAGCTGGGGAGGACCCTGCAGGCCATTACGAGGGCGTTGGCTTTTATTCCCAGTGAAATGGGGAACCGTCGCTGGGTTTTCAGCAGAATGACATGGTGATTTGTGTCTTAAAAGGATCATTCTGGGTACTGTCTTAGAGTTGACATCTTGTGTACAAACAAGAAGCAGGAAAACCATTTGGGAGGTCACCGAACACAAGACAAACTGCTTCCTCTCACCAGTGATCAAAGATATGCAATTTAAAAAACGTATTCACTTGTTTTTAACTTATTCAATGTTTAATGCCCTTTTAAGAAGATAGTACCCAGTGTTGATAAGGGCAAGGGCACTCCTGGCAGGTAAATGGAGACCACCTTTCTGGGGGCAGCTGGGTAACCTGTGCCAAACCCTCAGAAACCTTCGACCCCTTTCACCAGAAATCCAATTTCAATAAATTAATGTGAGGGACTAAAAATGGCTGTTGCTTATTGAGTGTTTGTATGCACCAGACTCTGCACTAAATACACCCCTATGTCACCATGTTTAAATCTTTATCATTATTCCCACTGTACAGAAATAAAAAAGGCACAGTGAGTCACACAGGTCACACATAAGGGCTGGAACCAAACCCAGGCCCCCTGAGGCCGCTACGTACATAGCAGAGGCAGGTACACACAAGGATCCTTGGTCAGGGGTGTTCATTACAGTATTGCTTATAAGAGAAAAAAACAACAACAAGAAATCAACAAAGGGAGTTTTCATTAAATGATCATTTACCCACATAGTTCAGTCGTTAAAACTCGTGTTGAAGAAAAATGTTTTTTCATGCAGCCAGGTGCTGACACAGGCAGGCGGCACTGCAAGGCGCTTCCTGTCAGGAGGTGCCAGCTGCTGTGACGTCCCACTTCCTCATCTAGGTGGGAGCTCCACAGGTGCGTTCACTTTGGGATCATTCATCAAGCTGTACACTTTGTGTACTTTTCTCTGTGTTACAGTAAAGATTTTTTAACGTTTGTTTGTTTTTTTAATTTAAGTTGCCAGATGCTTCTCCTGGGGGAACACAAAAAAAATCTGCGGAGCAGGTCTTCTGGTGTCAGAGAAATCACTAGTTCCTTTGGTCATGTAGACATAAGGCTGTCACACCTGCTCCACAGGGTTTTCTACCAACAATTTATGGTTCAAGAAAGTCTGGTCCTTCCAACACCACCGGAAGGAAGTGGCTGCCTCCTGAGTAGACAGAAATAAGGCAACCCCACCACTCCACCTTCCCATGTCAACCAGTGGTCCATACGCCCCACCTGAGATCTGTCAGAGTGAAACAGAAGATCTGACTGTGGGCTCAGGTCCAGTCCTGGAGGACATGAGGTTCTAATAGTGGGGGAGCTGAGGCTGGAGCCTCGCCCGCCGCCAGAGCCAGCCCCAGACAGACGGCACTGGGGGGCGGGGAGTTGACCACCTCCTCATCTGGGTAGGCGGGAGCCCCTGTGATCAACATGAATACTGAAAAGGGGAGTGAGTCATGACGGCAGTTACCCTTTCTATTCTGTATTCTAAATTTCTTACCATTGACATAGTTCTTTCATAATCTGAAATGAAAAGCTACAAAAAAATTTTAAGGGAGAGATTGCTAATATCTTGTCTCCACTCCTCTTTCATCACCCTGTGGCCCCATCCCCTTCCAGCCCCGAGGTGGGCAAGGTGGGGGATGGGGGTCACTTACATTCCAGTCCTGTGGTATACAGCAGGAGCTTACTCCATACCCATGACCTTCATCTCATCTCACCCAGAACTGCCTTTAAGGACACGCCCTTTGAATAGAATCTGCGTCAGACTCGGGGCCTCAGAAGTTCAGTGGAGCAGCGTCCTGGGGAGGGAGGCCTGGCCCCAGCCCTCGACAGGCAGGCGCAGCTATCAGCATCCCCAAGGGCGAGCTCCTTCCATCGCCAACCTCCATGCTCACCTGCCCAGACCACCTGCCTCCCCCACCACAAGGAAAGACGCAAACTGCATGTGTTGGGCAGAAAGAGGAGAGCAAGCCACCTCACACGAAGTGACACCAGGAGAGTCACAGATGGACAGGGATGGGCCGACAAACGGAGGCTGAGGAAGACAGAAATGTCTCTCAAAGGTCTCAGAAAAGCAGTGCAATGTCTTCGTCTCCACTCAGGACTCATCACTCTGTTCCTTCTGTTCACTTGTGTCACCCTCACTAGCCTGTGAGCTCTTTGGGGACCAGACAGGTCTGCTTCTCTCTGTAACTCCCACAGCTGGCTCAGTTGCCCAGGGAACACAATGATGGAGGGAGTGGACAGATGAGGGGGTCACTGGAAGAAACAACAGCAGACAGAGACAGAGTGAGAGAGATGCGGAAGAATAGAGACTGCAAGACCCAGAAACAGAGAGAGACAGAGAAAAGGGAGAGAGGGAAGGAGGGAGGGAGGGAGGGAAAGGTGGGGGAGAGTACTGAAAACAGAAACAAAAAAGCTAGAAAGACCCAGAAAGACTCAGAGAGACCCAGAGAGAAAGTTTAACATAGAGAGGCAAGAAAACAAAAGCAGAGAGCGGGATGGGGGGAGAATGGAGAGAAGAGCCTTCCCTTAGCCTTGCCAGGCAGTTATTAGTCAGAACCATTGGTTTCCAGCCTCAGTTTCCCTGCTAGCTGTCCAGGGTTAGCTGGGCTGTAGCCTAAGGGACTGGGCACCCTGCTTGGTCTTGCCATCCCTCTCCTCGGGGCAAGGGACGCCTTCTCCCCACTGCATGCTGGCTGAGATCCACCCCCGCATTGACAGAAGGGGTTCTCCCAGCCGCCAGCTTCAGCCAAATCCCTCTACCAAGGAAAGCCCAGGATGAGACCCCTCTCCTCCAGCTGACTATCCCTTGCTTCTACCAGCCCCCAGGGGCTGGAGGGGGTAAGGATGAGAAAGGGGAATGTACCATTCATTAGGCCCCAGAGCCATGCCTGTTTCTTGGGAGGGGGAGAAAGTCACAAAGTGGAGAAGCTGGCTGGACTGTGGGCTGTGGGGACCGAGGGGCCTTGATGCCCGGTGTGTTATATCAGCACTGGTATTTCCAATTCCCCAAGAACCACGGAGGAGGGGCCCAGAGAGGCCCTGGCTGGGAGAGAAAACAGAAAGGGAGGTGGCCAGAGCCACCAAATTTCCCTGGGTCCTAGAGATGGGTGGGTTCCTTCCCTTCCCTCCCCTCCCCTCACCCCATCTGTCTGTGACCTCACCTCCCCCACTTCCGGGCTTCTCTGCAGTTCCAGCCCTGAAGAGAGACACTTTCAAGCCAAAGGGCCGCAGCCCCCTCCACGGGCCCCTCCAGGCTGCCTGGGCTCCAGGGACTGAAGCCCCACTGCCTCCCCCACCACTGTGCCAGATGTGTCTGCGGGGGAGGGGTGAGCAAGCGTGGGGCCCAGCTGGCAGTGGTCACTTGGTGGTCCTCTCCCTGCTTAGTCAGCCGGTTCTATGCCAGCTGCCAGGCCTCCCCACTCAGCACTTCCTCTGGCCCACTTTCCAAAGGCAGTGGCTAGGGCTTCCAGTCCCCATTCAGCACAAATCCTAGCCATGGCTTTCCTGAGCCACCCCCCACACCAGGTGCCAGGGCCTGGGCTCACCAGGCAGCGATCATGGGAAGAGGGGGAGGCCCAGCCCTGCCCAGTGTGGGAGACCCAGGGCAGGGGCATGAGAGCCTGCCTCACCCCTTCCCCTCTGCCACAGAAACGTTCTGACCCACAGTGGGCCTCCTGGTCCTTTCCTCTGCAAAGCCATGAGGCATGCCATGACTCCTGTCCCTTTTCTGCTCCCCAAACCCTCTGCTGGTCAGGCCAGATGCCTCCTTGCTCCCCCACAGATTTTCCAGAGCCTGGAGTTTCATCACAAGGGCAAGGGATACTGGCCACTCCATGGGAGCCCCAGCAACAGAGCAGCCAGCCCAGAGCTGAGTACACAGTAGGTGTTTAATAGAGTTCTGCACGACGGACAAGCTCTTGCAGCCCTATATCACTGGCCCTCCTAGGTTCCTTGAGACTGGTTTCTAGCACTAGGGACTGGCAACAAGCCTTGAGTCTTAAAATAGTGAGTGTGAATCCTGGCCTGTGGGACACGGCCTCCAGAGGAGCTGCTCAGCTCCAGCCCAGCCTGGGGACTCAAGTCCTCATGTGACCTGAGCTCTGCACCCTCTACAGCCTGCCCAGGTCTCTCTCAGGCCACCACTCTGCAGGTGTCAACGGAATGATGCCAGGACACCTCCAGCCACTAAGACAATGCCTGGCCCTGTGTAAAAAGGTGGAATCACATAGGCTCCCCTGGGGTCCCAGAGCTGCTGGGCCCTGTCAGCCACTGTGGGAGACCCGACTGAAGGGAGAAAAAGGTCAAAGGAAGGGCATGGATTGGAGGGAAGAGGACAGGCCCCAGGGGAGGAGCTTTGCCTTGTTCAACTTCACCTTGGGCAAGGAAGGATGCTGAAGACAGGTGAAAAACAGGAAGGGAAGAGGGGGAAGGAGGGTGAGGAGACACCCTTAGGAGATGAACTCCCCCCTTCTTTCACCAGTCCGAAGGAAGAAAAGAAAATAGTGGCTACATGCCTGGGCACTTTCCATACTCCTCTCATTTCCTCCTCCCAAATATGCCACAAGAAAGGTATTGCCCCCAGGTTATAAATGAAGACGCTAAAGCTCTGACAGCTTAACTGGTTTTCCTGGGCTGTGGCCGTGGCCAGGCCAGGACCCAGGCTCAGTCATCCTGGGTCCTCAGGTCTCCATTCTCAGCAGGGAGCTGGCAGGGCCTGGCAGCCTGGCCCTGGAAGACTTTGCAGAGGCCCAAACTATGTTCAGAGCAGTTTATTCAAACAGAGCCTAACAGGAAACTTGGCTTCTCTGACTCACTCTGATTCGACCTTATTGAAAAAAAAAAAAGAAAGAAAGCGGAGCGGGAGCCAGCAGCGGGTAGGGTTTCATGCCAAGAGCTGGCTCTGAGTTAGAGGCCAGCTGAGCATAATGGCCTGTGCCTTGATCTCCCCACTGCTCAAAAGCCCTGAGGTGGCCCCTGCCCCCTGCCTGGCTTGAGAAAAGGGGTTCTGCCTTCTCCACTCTAGGCCAGTGGGGCTCCCCTGCTTCTGTCCTCCCTCCCTTCCTCCTCTTCCCTTCCCCTCCTGCCTGGGGGTACCCTGAGGCCTGTTTCCACTTCACCTCCTCCTCTCCTGGCGCTGCTGCCCATCTGGCTAGCGGGAGGGCCCTACAGGACCCCAGGGATTCCAGGCAGCTGAGGCCAGCACTGCAGGGGGCAGGCAGGAGGGAAGGAAGGCTTAACCCTCCAGGCCCCGGCCCTGGGTAAGCTGGCTCCGCAGGCGGCTTTGTGTACTAAGCCAAACTAGTCACTCCTTGCAGGAGTCCTGTCTGGAGCCTGAAACCAAACTCCACACTGGAGAGCTGAGGGGCCAGTGTTGAATGGATGCTGGCTAGGTTATAAGCATTTAAAGGTAGACAGATGCCCCAAGTCACCTGAACCAAGTTTCATCCTAAAGCACAGTGTGATGGATGAACAAATGCTAGCTAGGGGGAAGGGGTCCAAGGATCCCCAAGAAATGTCCACTCTGGCTGTGTCTTCCTAAGGTGGGCTCCAGGAGCTCCCAAAGTAGAAGGGCAATCTGCAGGGGTCAGGTTAAGGGCAGGGTCTTTCTACTTGGTTTATAAGCACCAGAGGGGGTTTTCTGCTCTCCAGTTCCCAGAAGCAAGGTTGGAGAAGGCAGAAGGCAGCCCAGAAGAGGTATTCAGAGTGAGATTTCTTGGACACCAAAGTTCAAATTTCTAGGACCCCTCCTCTCTCCGCTGTCCCCAGAGGAAACAGAGAACCTCCGGAAGCCCTCTTGGGAACCATCTGGTCTAATCCTCCAATGATCAGATAGGGTGACTGGATCAGAGAGGGGAAGGGACTTGCCCAAGATCACCCAGCAACTTAATCACAGCAACAGGCCTGGGCCCATTTTCCTGAATTCCACTTCTGCTGTTCTCTGCTTACAGTGAACCATGCTGCCAGTGACACGACCCCCACCCCATATCAGATAGGCCTGGGTTTCATTTTATTCATGTGCACACTCAGGATATTTCCAGGTTATGTCAACTCAAGAGCAGAAACCATACATAATGTGTGAGAAGGTGATCTCTCGCATGATTTCACAAGTTCTATTCAGCACAGGGCATACGCCCAGTCTATAAACCAGGAGAGTAAGCCCCAGAGGTATGCCAGGAGACAAAAAGCTGAAGCTCCAGCCCCTCGATACTCAGGCCCAAGAAACTGAGGAGCACCTGAGGTCCAGAATTAGAGGGTGGTTCAGCTGGGGTTCGGCATCTCCCCAAGGAGGGTGTCTTTTAGCCCTGGCTTTGGGGACTTGGAGCCCAGGGGTCCTGGGGAGAGGCTGGAGCAGACAGGAGTCAGGGGCTCATTCAAGCCCACACAAGCAGTAAGTAAGATGGAGACCAGGGGAGTCTGGGTCCAAAACAGAGAGAAATGGCCAGGGTGGTGCTGACTCCCCCGACCCAGCCCTGTTTAGCCTGCCTGGGCCCCACTTCCCAAGTCTGAGTCCCCAGAGGACCCCTCCTACACTTTATTTCATTCCCTTCCTCAGAGGCAGGTCTGCGGCTTGGCTGGGAGCTCCAGGCACTGAGGGAGCACAGCAGCTGTGGGACAGGCCACATAGCTAAAACCCGGCGGGCCATAGGGCCCTGCGGAGGAGACCCCAGCAGGCGGACCAGGCTGCCCGAAACCTCCCAAAGCTCCCAGCCTGTTGCTTATTCATTCAGAGTGGGAAAGCGCCAGCCCGCGGGCAGCCAGTGCCCGGCTGCCCCAGTAAGACCCCCAGGCGGTCCTGCCCGGTGCCCTGCAGAGAGCCTCTTGCAGCCCTGGGCACCGCCCCTGCCCTGCCCTGACCCCTTGGCCTCGAAATGCTGTCATCGGAGGAGCCTTCCCGCTCGGACCAAGGCCAGGATGGACAAAGCTAGAGCTGGGGCAGGCAAGGCGCCATCCTGTCCTCGAGGCCGTGGGAAGAGAAGCACGCACAGTCTGAGAGCCTCTCGGTCCGCCAGGCCTCTGCAGAGGGGCCACCATGGCTCTGGCCCGAATCGGCTGGCAGCTGGGAGCCCTGGTGTGGGGCGCCTGCCTCTGCGTCCTGGTGCACGGGCAGCAGGCCCAGCAGGGACAGGGCTCAGACCCGGGGCGCTGGCGACAGCTGATCCAGTGGGAGAATAACGGGCAGGTGTACAGCCTGCTCAACTCGGGCTCCGAGTACGTGCCTGCAGGACCTCAGCGCGGCGAGAGTAGCTCCCGAGTGCTTTTGGCGGGCGCCCCCCAGACCCCGCAGCGGCGCAGCCAAGGAGGCCCCCGGCGGCGGCAGGCCCCTTCCCTGCCCCTGCCCGGGCGCGTCGGCTCAGACACTGTGCGCGGCCAAGCGCGGCACCCGTTCGGCTTCGGCCAGGTGCCCGACAACTGGCGCGAGGTGGCCGTCGGGGACAGCACGGGCATGGCCCGGGCCCGCACCTCGGTTTCCCAACACGGGGGCTCCACCTCCTCGGTCTCGGCCTCGGCCTTCGCCGCCACCTCCTACCGCCAGCCACCCTCCTTCCCGCAGCAGTTCCCCTACCCGCAGGCGCCCTTCGTCAGCCAGTACGAGACCTATGATCCCGTGGCGCGGACCTACGACCAGGGCTACGTGTACTACCGCGGCGCGGGCGGCGGCCTGGGCGCTGGGGCTGCGGCCGTGGCCTCGGCGGGAGTCGTCTACCCCTTCCAGCCCCGGGCGCGCTACGAGGAGTACGGCGCGGGCGAGGAGCAGCCTGAGTACTCGCCGCAGGGCTTCTACCCGGCCCCGGAGAGGCCCTACGCGCCGCCGCCGCAGCCCGCCGACGGCCTAGACCGTCGCTATTCGCACAGCCTGTACCACGAGAGCGCCGCGGGCTCCGAGCAGGCCCACCCCGACCCTAGCCCCGACGCCGCTCAGGGCAACGGCGGCGCCTATGGCGGCGACCCCCGCCTCGGCTGGTACCCGCCTTATGCCAACGTTCCGCCCGAGGCCTACGTCCCGCCGAGGGCCGTGGAGCCGCAGCCCCCGTTCCTCGTGGTGGAGCCGCCATACCTACCGGTGCGCAGCTCGGATGCGCCCCCGGCCGTGGGGGAGCGCAACGGCGCGCAGCAGGGCCGTCTCAGCGTGGGCAGCGTGTACCGGCCCACCCAGAACGGCCGAGGTGAGTACTGTCCCCACACCCCGTGCTTGGTCCTCCTGGTCCCTGGTGAAGGTGAACCGCTCTGTGAGCCCAGACCCTCCTCCGTCCTTAACCAAAGACCCCCCCAGCACCCTGCGTTGCTAAGGATCCCCCACCCCCCTATCAGGAGCCCTGCACATCCCACCTTTCAGCCTTTCCCTGGCTACACATCATTGGTGCCAGGATTTGGCCAGGCAGGCCTGGGCTCTGACCCTGGCTTGGGGGCAGGGGGCTCTGGGAAGAAGCACCTTCCAGACCTGGTTTGGGTCATTTGGGGACAAAGGGAAGGAGCTCTTCTCCCTGCCTCTTCCTCATTCCAATCAGGGCATGTCCTCCACCCTTGGAGATGCCCCTATGCCAGCCTCACAGGGTGAAGCAGGGATAACGCAGGTCAGAAAGGCCTTATAGGATCCCTCTGGAGATGTGGCAAGTTCCTGGTCCCTGGGCGCCATGAGCTTGGCCCCAGTGAGCAGGAGGTTAGAGGAGAAGCTCTTGCCCTAGGAATCCAGACTAGATGACAAGAGTTCTCTCAGGGACACTGGAGGGGCCAGTGAGGCACTAGCCTGGGTGCAAAATTTAAGGGGGTACCAAAAAACTCAGTCATTGAGGTAGGTAATATGTTAATGCATTTTCAGAGCAAAATAATGTAAAACATTCCATCATGAACAAAATATCCCAATTTTAAATAGAATCAGTAACGGTGCCATGCCAAGCCACATTGGAGCCTACGGCAAACAGAAAAATCAGCAATGCTGATGCTCTCTTTATTTGAAATTTTGATGTTTTGTTCATCCTAGACTTCTTTGCATTAATTTTGATTTTTAAAAATATTGCATGAAATATTACTTATCTGGTTCCTGAGTTTTTTGGCACCCTCTTAAATTTTGCACCCCAGGCCAGTGCCTCACTCACTTCACACAGCTCATCCTAGTCTAGGCCCTGGGTGAGAATCTTAGGAGGCTGCTGTGGATGGGCCTCCCTCTGGCTTTTTTGGGTGTGGGTGGGGTGTGGGTGATTTTATGACCTGGGAAGGCCCAAGCCATCTGCACACGAGGACGCAGTGCAGGGGGCAGCCTTCCTTCCGTCCCCATTGTCCATGCAATCCACTCCTGCCCTACCTCTTAGATTCCCTGCTCCACACCAAGGTTACTGTGCCAGGCCCACCAGGTGAGAACTGAGGTCTTCGGGGTCCAGGGGCTCAGGTGCTGCACCCCCAGCATTAGCTCCTCTGCCTCTGTCAGCATGGGGACTGATGCCTTGTCTTCAGCCACACCGACCTTGGGTGACAGGTTGCTGCTGAAGCAGGGGTAAGGGGGTGTGTGTGTGAGGGGGGCGGGGGCGTTCCTGTTTCCCTAGGGGCAGCTGGAACCCAAGGCTAGGTGAGGGAGTGTCCCCCTCACATCCGAGGCATAGCCCTCAAGTTGGGCGCTGAATCGCAGTGTGAGAACATGCAGGAGTAAGGTAGAGGGCCCTCTGTGATATGATATGATAAGGAGCCACCCTCATTCTCACCGGGACCCTGCAGCTGAGCGTCAGCTGCTCAGCTGCTCCTAGAAAACTCCTTGCAGGAGAAGACATATAGGGTGCTAAACTTTTTATTTTATTTTATTTTATTGGGGAATATTGGGGAACAGTGTGTTTCTCCAGGGCCCATCAGCTCCGAGTCGTTGTCCTTCAAACTAGCTGTGGAGGGGCAGCTAAGCTCCAAGTCCAGTTGCCGTTTTCAACCTTTAGTTGTAGGGGCACAGGCCACCATCCCATGTGGGAATTGAACCAGCAAACCTTTTGTTAAGAGCTCACGCTCTAACCAACTGAGCCATCCGGCCGCCCCTAAGGTGCTAAACTTTTGCAGTAGCTTTTCTTAGAATGCAACACCACAGAGTGGGGCTCAGCCAACCGCCCCCCCTCAAACCTCTGAGCAGAGGAGAAAACCGAGACCTCAAATTCCACAGCACTGCTGGCAGAGCCAGGCCTGGGACTGGACATCTGTGCTCCAAGCCAGTGGGTTTTCCAGGGCCCCTCTTTGGCCTGTAGTTCTTAAGGTTCAGAGGGGGACCAACCACGGCAAGGCTATAGCTGGACTGGGGGTGCTTGGTGCTTGGCAGGGCCTCTGGCCATTGCTCCTGAGCCCCACAATTCATTTGGATGAAAGACATTTCTCCCCTGAAGGTAGATACTAGGGGCCAGGCCCCATATCCTGGTATGCACCAAATCCAGGCCCTGCTCTGGGGCATACCTCAGTGCTGCGGTTGGGCAGGCATTGGGGGGATGGGCTAGGGGAGCCCAGAGGAGGAGCCTCCCCAGGCAGGGTCTGGGGACTCAGGGGACCTGCTCAAGCACTGCTGCAGGGAGAGCCATCTGCACCCTCCCCTAGTCATGGAGGGGATGGTGTGTGGGTGGGACTGTTGGGGGTATGGGCCAGTTTGGGGCTCAGAGAGGGAGCACTACTTTCCCGCCCATCATTGGTTCCCCATCCCCACCCTACTAGGCTGGGACCATGGAAAATCCCTGTTCAGAGAAGTCCAAGTCTTGTTCTTGAGCTCAGACCCCCAAGCCTGGTGTGGGAGTCCAGGGCGGATTCTCCGAGGCTGACCTCATTCCTCCTGGCCACACACCCAGGGGTCTGAAGCAGGGCGCTGGCAGCCTGTGTGCGTGGGCGTGAACGTGTCCTCACAACACCAGACACATGTGCGCACCACCCTCGTCCCGCCATCTTTGGGTGGTTTCCAAGCGCCTTTCTAGGACCCAGTTTCTCCCTGAGGGGCCTGGACCCTCTTCCCTCCCATCCTGGGTGGGGGATGCCCAAGGCCTCCAACTCTGCAACATGTAACTGGAGAGAAGACCAGGAAACAGGCCCAGAGAGAGTCACATATTCTCCTGGCCCTCAGCAAATCCATGCAGAGGCCTGGAGGGTGGCCGCCTGCTTCCCAGGCCCGGCTGTGTCCTCAGCACTGTCTGTCTCCCACGACCAGACCCCCCTCTCCGGCCTCCTTGCCCCTGCTCCGTCCTCCCCGCAGCCTCAGCTTCTCTGAGCTGGTGGTCTTAGTGCCAGCCCCAGAAGACCACGGCTCTTCTCCCAGGGCCTCTCCCTTACACCCCTAGCCTGATTTACTGGCTCTGACAACCCTGTGAAAGTTACATGGAGCCTCTCAGGGCATCTCTGTGCCAGCCTTGCCTGGCATGAATCCTCCATCCCTGCCCTCACACAGCCAGTTGGAGGTCAGCAGGGAGCTGTGGCTGCCTCCTCCCTGATGCCCTGGTCCCTGCCTCTCCCTCACCAGTCCATCCTACACATGGGGCAGATAAACCCCGAGTTGCTGGCCATGTTTCTCTCCCGCTCAGGAGTTTCTGTGGCTCCCAATGCCTCCAGGACAAAATCTGAATGCCCGTGGCTCCAGAGCCTTGAGGCACCTCCTTCCTCTCCCCGCCACCTCGTCCCTCTCTCAGGTCTCCACAGCCCCCATGGGGACTGTGCTATACCTAGACCTAGAGGGTTCACCTCCCTGCACACACGGGGTGTTTCTGGGGTGTTCACCTCTCCATCCAGTGCCTCATACCCAAGAGGTCAGACTCCCTTTAGTCCCTGAGAATGGCCTTGGCGCCCTGCCCCCCCCCCCGCCCCTCCAGGTCACCTACCCACCTCCACAGGGCTGGGAGTAGAGACAGGGAAGGATGGAAGCAGCCTCCCACAGCAAGCATCCCGAATTAGAGTCCCAAGGTGGAGATGATGGTGACAACGTGGCCATTTGCTGAAGAACACCTGCTGAGCTTAGCGGTTTAAGTGTGTAATTTTATTCACCCCCACAGCCTCCTAGAGAGGTTGGACATTATGGTACAGATGAGAAAACGTAGACTTAGGGAGATCTCACAGGCTGGATGCAGCTGATCCAGAATTCACACCGAGCCTGTCATCTCTGCTTTGCACAGAAACCACCTAGGAGGACCCCCACCCTGCCTCCTCCAGGTGGGCAGGGCGACAGCCTGGACCTCCTCCACCAACTTCCCCTCCCTGGGCCTCTGTTCCTCCAGCTGCAGCGGGCAAGATAATTACACTAGCATCTATAGGGCACTTTACACATCACCCCTCTTAGTTCCTGCAGCCACCCCATGAACCAGGTAGTTATTCATCCCATTTCATAGAAGGCGACAGGCCCACTTGCTAATTGTCACACAACCTCTTAGTAGCAGAACCATGATTTGAGTCTGCATGACTTCCCCATCCCGAGTTCTTAATTGTTATACATTATTATTTTTAAAATTTTTATGTATACCCCGTATTTAATTTTTATGTATTCTTGCATACCCTGCACACTTCATTTATTCACTCATTTTTTTGGTCATTCAACAGACATTTGATAGTCATCTCTGTTCCAAGCACAGGTTGTGTGTGACAGGGTGAGATAGGCCAGTGAGTGTGAAGGCTTTGGAAGTGAAGACTCCCTTGGCAGGATGGTGTTAGAGCCTTGCCATCCTCATGCCAGACTCCAGGACCTTTACTTAACAAACACTTATCTACTGCTTCCTAAGTGCCGGACACTGTTCTTAGAACTTTACAAGTAGGGTCACTTAATCCTCATAACAACCCGAGGTATTATTATTATTCCCATTTTGCAGATGACGCAACTGAGACCCTCAGAGGTTAAGTGACTTGCCCAGGTCATATAAGTGGTGACTGGAAGAGCCAGAATCACAGCTCAGCACCCCTCCCTCCTTCCCTGAAGTTGCCTCAGGTGCTCCTTCAGGAAGATATGGAGTCTTCAGGCAGAGGAAACTGTCGTAAAGGGTCCAGTGAGCAGTGGAGAGAGGGACCTGGGTCTTCTTCCTAATTCCCTGTAAGGCAGTCGAATGCCACTAGTGTGGGAACAAACAAGTGGTGTCCTGGCAGCCTCATCTAAGGCAGACTTCCTGCCTCTTCTCTCATCCAGTTGCCAGGTCACATCTTCTCTCCCCTGGTCTCAAACTGGGCCATCATTGCCAGAACAAACAGCTCCTATTTTAAATAATAATAATAGAAGCGGATATTTATTGAACACTTACTATGCACCAGACACTATGCCAGGTATTTTATTTTCATTTTCTCTTAATCCCCCCAGCAACCTGTGGGATAGATAGTATTATCACCCTCAGTTTACAGACCAGGAAACCGAGGCTAGAGAAGGTCAGTAACCCATCTGAGGTCTCAGAGCTCATCAGTGGCCAAGCTTGCATCCAGGCTGACTCTCTAGCCCACTGACTGCCTTCAGGGAAGGAAGGGTATGTCTTCACGTTCATTGTTTCTCTCAAGTCTAAACCCCCTGGAAAACCCACATTTGGAGTTTTGTCTCGCATCCACAGGCCCCACAGAGCCTTTGGAGGTGGTGGCAGAGCAGGGTGGGACATCATCAGGGCCTGTGGGCACCAGGCTCCCGCCGCACTTGACCTGGGTGTCCTGGCCTTTCGTCCCCCTCCTCCCTCTCTCCAAACCCCAGAGCCCCCGTCTCAATGTCCTCTTGGCTCTGAAGGGTCCCTCCTCCCCAGTAGTCCCAGCCTGAGTCCACCCACTCCTGTCCAAGCCAAGAACACATGGAAAAGTCCCCAGGGCAGTGGCTGGAATGGCAGGAGAGGAAGGGCGAGGGGAGGAGGGTGGTCAGCCCAGGCGGCCCACACCTGCTTCTAATTCCCATGCAGGCATTCCTGTGGAGCAGCAGTTGGCTGGGCTCGGGAGGCCGGAATGAGCGGCCAGGTCTGGTCCCCTGCCCTGCCCTGCCCTAGCAGCCTCCTCACCACAGGCAGCCGCACCCAGAGAGCCTTTGTGTCTGCATTCAGATGTCGGGCCAGGGTCAGGCCAGGGTCCTTCTCCCGCTTGCTCATGGGCACTCAGAAATCAGGCATTTGCGTATCACCTGGAAATGGGTAATGCTGGTGTCAGAACGCCAGAGCAGGAAGGGACTCAGGTTAGGAAGGCAAGGCCTGAAAAACCTGTGCCATCAAAAGCCTCGAGAGACAACCCACCTTTCCTCCTGCTCAGGAGACAACTGATACCACAGGTTTTCCAACCCCAAAGCTAATCCTGTTTCCAAAAAAAAAGGACTTTTGGAATCAGTCCCATTCTTTGTTTGGTCATGAAATCTGTGCTCATACAGGCAGATGGCACCAGACCCTCTATGGGGTGCAGTGATTTGTGAACATGCTCACCCCATGGGTGTATAGGTGCCAGGCCATGAGCTGAGTGCAGGGATGCCCCAGACCTACCCGTGTCTCGCTGAGGTCTCAGCCCAGCAGCAAGAAGGCAGGCACACAGGATGCAGTGGCCCAAGCCCACCTCCATCTCTGCAGCTCCCAGACCTGCTGTACCCTGAGGTCTGGGCTTGCAGCTGGGGAGCAGGCAAAGGAGAACCCCACCCACTCCCAGGAGCTCTTGTCTGGCTGAGCACCTCATGAGGATATTCAGCCATTCAACAATATTGTGTGCTGGGCAGTGGCCTAAAGCTGGGTATTCATTAGTGAAAAGAAACGCACAAAGTTTTTGTCCCATGGGTCTTGTATTTTCATGCGTAAACATAATAAATAGGTAAATAATCAAAGGTTGTAAGTACTGTGGAAACAATAGCAATAAGTAAGGGAGAGCTGGAGCGTAGAGGGGGCAGATTGCAAAGGTGGTCAGAACAGGCCTCTTGAAAGTGACATTTGAACAGAGACTGGAAGGAGGGGAATGAGCAAGCCATGCAGCTATTTGCAGGAAGAGCATTCCAGATAGAGGAAACAACCAGTGCAAAGGCCCTGAGGCTAGAGTTCCCTGGGGGTTTCAAGTGTGTGTCAGTGTGGTTAGAGCACAGTGGCCTGGGAGCGGGGAGCATAATAGGAGACAGGTGAGAAACGTAACAGGCCCAGACCATGGAAGACCTTGTGGCCACTTTGGCTCGGATTCTCCTGCATCGGGGAGCTACTGCAGGGTTTGAGCTGAGAAGTGACATTTAAATAGAGGCCCTGACAGCTGTGCTGCGAGTGGACAGTGGGGAGACAGGTAAGAGACTGCGAGGAGGCTGGTACAGAGATTCAGGCAGAGATGACGGCAGCTGGGCAGGGAGACAACAATGGAGGTGGTAGAAGTCAGATTCAGGATGTATTTTGGAGATAGAGCTGAAGGGATTTCCTGATGGATTGGACGTGGGTGTAAGATAAAGAGAAGGGGTCAGGCATAACGTAAAGGTTTATGGCCTGTGCAGCTAGAAGGGTGAAGCTGCTAGAAGCTGAGATGGAAAAAGGTCACAGGCAAGGATCTGAGGGGCAGGGCGGGAGCCCAGAGGCCTAAAACATCCAGGAAGGTTTCTGGAGGTGGGGCAGGCGCCCTGAGCAGGGCCTGCAAGGGCGGGAGGCCGGGAGAGGTAGAGGCTGTGCTCACACTGGGAAGGGTGCAGGTCAGTGAGGTGTGCAGGGAGGTGGCAGAAGCCTTGGCCGGCAAGGAAGGTCGCTAACCTCCCCAAAGGTTGGCATCGGCCTCCTCCCAGCTCAGCCCCGGCCTGCTTCCTGGGTGGTTTGCTCAATTGAACACTCACAGATGCCCTTCTCTGAGCTGGGCCCTGCCACAGAGAGGAGTGAGGCCATCTCTGCCACCGGACAGTGTCTCCCAGTCTGGTGGAGGCAGCAGATGGGCTGGAAGAGGGGTGGCAGGGCGGTGGCAGAGGGGTGGTCAGGACTGACAGGGGAAGCTGTGGGGCCTAAAAACTGTACCCCAGTGAGGGCAGAGCTGGGCTGTACGTGTGTGTGCGTGTGTGTGTGTGGTAGGGAATTCCAAGGCAAGGGCACCACAGCACCAGAGGCGGGGGCAGAAAATGTCAGGTGTGTTAGGGAGCTGTCTACTGATCCTCAGTGTTAAGAGATCTGGGAGGCCAGGTTAAGGACGCTGTGGCTGCCACCCTGAGCAGTCTGGGCTGATTGTGTGGGCAGTGGGGAGCCATGGAAGGCTTGGGGCTGGCTTCATGGCTAGCACAGCGCCTTTGCCTGGGCTGGGATCGCCCCTCACAGTGGGGTGCAGACCCCACTGCCACCTTGCCGGCCTGCCTGTCACGCACGTTTGGCTCTGCCGGGCTGCTGCTGACAACTTAATGTCCTGATTATTAGATGATAATTTCATGGGGCACGGAGCTGCCAGCTCCCACCCCGGGGGCCCTCTCAGCTCATCGCTCCTCAAGGCCATGCTCTCAGCTCCCTGCTTTCCCTACCTAGGGCTCCTCTGGAGTCTGGCTGCTCAGGGAGCCAGGACAACCCGCTGCGCACGTGTGTCACACCCACTGCCCATTGTCTGCTGGGCATTGTTTATCCTTGTACCAGGCTCAGGGGACTGGGGCTGTTTTGCATTCCACTCTCCTTCATCTGCTTCTTGTGAGCAGAGGGCCTGGGGAGGGAAGATTTCCAAGGAGATGAGGTTTATGGAACCCACAGAAAAGGGGAAGCCAACAGGGAAACAGGTGAGGTGTGGGCAAGTGGCAGGAATGTAACCGCAGGCCCTCTGCACTGGGCAGCCTCCAGGAACCGCTGAGCAGGAGGGAACAGATCGCTCATAAGGCAGGAGGATTTAGGTCAGACGTGGGAGAATTTCCTGGCTGCTAAAGGATAGTCTGTAGAGGTTGTGAGAGGTCCTGGGCTCTTGCCCAAGGCTGGGGAATGGACTGAATATCCCCTGAAAAGTATTTTAATCTCCAAGTGTTTATGGAGCCATCAAATTATGCTCAAGGACCGGTTAGTCCAATCTCCCCATTGTCCACATGGGGGAGCTGAAAAGGGAAGGGACCTGGACAGCAGGGAATTGGACAAGATGGTGAACTCGCCTGCGAGTCTTACTACCGAGAAGGCCCAGCCTGTGTCCTGCCAGGGGAAGGGAAGACTGTCCCAGGTTCCCATGGGCTGGCATGTGGACCAGCCGCAGGCCCAGGCCCAGGCTGGGTGGAGGGTGGGGCAGGCTGGCCTGAGCACCTTGTGAGGGGCCTGGACCCCGCACAGAGGAAGCTCCCGGGCCCGAGCCAGCGTGCAGAAGCTGGGCCTTGTCCTTGACTCTGTGACTTCACTGCCCTGGAGGTCTGACACGGCCCTCAGAGGCTGACGGGCTTCCCAGACCAGCAGCCACCTGCGGAAGGGCCTTGGGACCCACTACGCTTCCACCCAGCTCCTCCCTAGCCAAGTAGCCTGGCTTTGGCCAGCCCAGGGGCCCTTGCTGCCTTCTGACTCAGTGCCCCCCCCACTCCGGCCCAGCTCTGTGCAGCCTGACTCCCTGTGTGCACGACCCCGTGGTCAGTATGGAGGGGTGCCCACAGAGGGGCAGCCCAGGGCTCCAGGCCATGAGTAGGCTAGAGGACAATCAGAATCTGGAGAAATGGAGGCACTGAGGCCTGAAGAGGGGCCAGGCCTGCCCAGGGCCACACAGAAGGCCTGGGACAGAGTTGGTAAGAAGCCAGGTTCCTGTCTGCCTCCTGAGATGCTGATGGTGACAAAGCCTCCCCAGGCAGCCTTCAGGTGGTTAGCCCATCCCTGGCGTCCGTCCCAGGAGACCGGCGAGATTGGCCTGTGGGTGCACGCTATGAAGCCTGTTTATTTATAGCAATGACAAGCAATGAACTAGACAGATCTTAAATGTTTACATTGACTGAGAACCTAAAAAACAGAATGCGATTGTAAGACAATATCATTTATATATTTCAAGAATACATACGCACGGCAGATTTTACACAGAGGCACAGATGTTTGTGGACATATCTAACAGTCAGAGGTGAGGGTGAAGATTAACAAATTTTACTACAAGAGACGGGACTCGCAAAGACCGATGATAATGACTAGTTTGCTCTGAAATGAGAATTATGATTAATTCCATTTTCTGCATTTATGAAAACGAGTCTCCAGGAAAACTTCTCAATGGAACCCACTTAATAGAGTCTCCAGTGCCATGTCCAAGAACTGGATGACTCCATTCATTCTGGATAAGAGATCCCAGCCCCTCCTCAAAATTATGTCCCCGTGACTGGTGGTTCTCTCTGCCTTCTGACTAAGCATTACCCTCTCCAGGGTCTTCTTGGGATGAGGTGGGGGGGGGGTGAGCACACGGTCTGGTTGTAACTGGACATCACCCAATCCAGCCTGGAGGGTGTGGTTGCACCCCATAAGCCAGAGACAACAGACCAGTACCCCTGCCTCTACTCCACACACCCCTGCTCAAGCATTCTCTCATCACACAACCTGCCCCCTGCCCAAGACCCTGTGAAGGGACGGACAGCCCACGCTGCAGGCCTGGCTTCTGACTGTGCCTCCTGGGAGAGCAGGCCAGAGAAGGAGGGGTTGTTCCTTCCTGGAAAAACATACCAGCAGAGGGAGGGGGCCTGCTGTTCCCAGGGACCTCAGCAGGGGGTGGGGAGGAGGGTACAGGGCCTAAAGGTGGCTCTCTTCCAGCAGATTTCTGGGAGGCAATGTATGTGTGACAGGGTGGAGCTTGGCTGATGGGGGGGGAAGGGGGACTCAGTTGGGGGCGTCACAGAGCCCCTGTGAGATGTGGAGCAAAAAGAAGATAAAGACGGTGTGATTCTGTTTATGTTCTGGAAAAGGCATTAACTAAAGTAATGAAAAAGCAGATCAATGATTACCTGGGGTGCTGGAGGGGCAAACGGGATTTACAGGGAAGGAGCAGGAGGGAACCTTCAGGAATGATGGAAACCACAGCTTGATTGTGGTGATAGTTACATGGTGTATACATTTTGTCAAAACTTACCAAATTGTACACCAAAAACCTGTGTATTTGACTGTATGTAGATAAAATTTCAAAAAAGTTCATTTTCATAAAAAGAATGAGGAGGAGTCCTGGGAGTGTGTCGGGGCCTGGGGTCTCCTCCTAGAGCTGCCCCAACTCGACCTGTGACTGGGCAGCTGCGCTGCACTCCTGAGCCTCAGGTCGCTCCAGCACCTCCATGCGCCCTGGTGTCCTGGAGCACAGCGTGAGGAGCTGCTTGTGGATGTTTGGAACAGAAAACTACAGTTGGCCCTCCGTTTCTGGGGCTGGGGAACCCACAGATACAGAGGGCCGACTAAGAGACTTACGCATCTGCAGATTTGGGTGTTCTTGGGGTGGGGGTTTCTGGAACCGAGCCCCCTTGGATACTGAGGGATGACTGCATTAAGCCGCTAATCGTTAAAGAAGCTTGCCTCACAGAGGCCAATCAGGGAAGACTTCCTGGAGCAGGAGGCACCCATCTGAACCTGAGATCGCTCAACAATAAGAGGAAGATCATCGATGACCAGGGTCAGGGCTCACATTGCAATCAGCAGCTCTGAGGTGTCTGTCTGTCCTTAGTCTTTCTCCCACATGCCTACATGTAGCACTACACAACGGCTTCTCCCCCATGGCTCTGGAGCTTATTTTTAAAAAGCCCACACCACTCAGCTACAATCAAAGAGGATTGGTGACATCAAAGCAACTCCTTTTAAGGTGTTTGTTTGTTTGTTTGTTTAAGTACTGAGCTTTAGTCTGTAATTTGGACAAACAGCAGTGAGTCTGAGGTTCAGAGTTGTTGACAGGTGTCAGACCTCAGTGTGTGGCCAGGATTCGGGCTCAGTCTAGGACCCGGGTCAGGGTTCAGTCTGACCAGGGTCAGGCTCTGTATGACCATGGTCAGGGCTCAGTCAGAGGAGAGTAGCGGCACTGACCCTCACTGGCCCTGAATACCCCTGGCCTCTTACTTGGCTGGCTCTTCTAACTTCCCTGGACGGCACAGCTAACTCATGCAATGGGCTAGAGAGGAAGGGTCGGGCCAGGAAAGCTTTGTGGAGCCATCTGTGCAGTGTTTATTGAAACCGGGCCTGGGATGGGGGAGGCGGCTGTCTGGTGCCAAATGGTGGGTCTCATGAGGCTTCAGGCCCAGTTGACCCACCCCCACATGTGCTGAAGGAAAGGCGCTTTGGTGTTGGGGAAGGGGACTATTCCTGTCTTCCTTACGTCCCCGCAAAGACTTCCAGGGACAGTGGGTGAGAGCCGGCGTGGCACCGAGGTGGCCCTTTGCTTCGAGGGCCTGAGAATCCCTGGGGAAATGATTGCAGGCATTCCTGGGGGCTTGCGTAACGGGCCCTCGGCTGGCCAAGACAGCCCCCATCCGCCAGGAGCCACCTCATCCTCACCCACCCTTGTGCTCCGAGCTTTCTCTCCATTCCGAGTAGGTGAGGTCACGCTGGCTGCCTGGCCCCGGCCCTGCATGAGGCCTGGGCCCCGGGTGAGCAGCAGCACAGTCTGGGATCCCAAGGTATGTGTGTGTGAGGGGTGGTGTGCAGGCCGACACCTCTGTGAAAGGCTGAGGTGCCAGCGTCCCCCTCCTCTGCCTCATCTCTGGACCTAAAAGCCGACAAGGGTTTTGGCAGCAAGGAGAGGGAGCTGGAAACCTGGCCATGTGACTCAAGTCCCCCTACCTCGCTTGGCCCCCAAGGACAGAGGGCTTGAAAGAAACTGGGAGGAACTTACAGCCTCATTTCATCATTTATCTGCCAGAGTCCCCGAAGCCTGAGACGGGAGGGGACGTAGAGGCTCCAGGCCCAGTCTCCTTTAAGTCAGTGAACCAGCTGGGATGGAGCCCAGGGCTCTGGAGTTGTCTGCCCACCTCCCACCCATCCCACCCAGCACCCCCACACTCCCAGCATCAAGGTCATTGCTTCTTGATTTCATGCAGATGGGGTCTAGACACCTGAGTTTGGTTTCTGCTAATTCCTCACTGGAACTAATGCTTGGTGAAGGGTTGAGGGGAAGGAAGGCAGGATGGACAGACCCAGGCTCTAGGATATCCTGGGAACAAGTGAGCACAGGAACTGGAGCAGATTCCAGACTTCCCCTGCGCCCTGTTAGGGGAGGGAGCCAGATGCCCTTCAGGTTGGAGGCCAGAGGCTGCAGACGGGAGCACATGGTGGTCCAGGGGCAGATGGCAGGAAGAAAGGAACTTGGCCGGGCGCCCAGGCTGAGAATCCTGCCCGGTCAGCAGCCTGCTCTAGGGCCGTGTTTTCCTCCTAGCCCCTTCCTTCCTGCCCACCTCCACTTCTGCCAGCCAACATTCACCTGGCTCTGCCATGAGCCTGCTGGGACCCACTTGGGGCCAGAAACCCAGGGCTCTCTTGGTAGTTCATGAAGAATGCTGGACGAGAGGAACAGAGGGTGTGTGGAGGCTGGTGCAGAGGACTGGGGAATAAGGAGGTGCAGGGAAGTGTCTCTGCCAGGAAGTTACCGGGTTCATTCAGTCCTGCCTCCAAGCCCTTGTCCATGCCGTTCCCCTAAAAAATACCCTTCCCTCTTCTCTGGCTCCACATTCCACCCTGTCCCCCACTCTTGCTCACGTCCCAGCTCTGCCAAGAGGTCTCAGTGCTCCCACAGCACAGAGCTCCAGAGCTCCCTGACCTCCCTGACCCACACCTGAACCCAGGCAGAAAGGTTCACCTCCCACACCTAGCTCAGGCTGGGAGGCTTCCTGAAGATGGTGACGGCCTGTATAGAGGAAGGAGAATGACAAAGGGTATTTGGGGCTGGGGAGGTCTCTGGGCATTAACCACGGCCAGCCTGACCCTCCTTAATGTCACGCTCTTTCCCCTGCTCCATCCCCGTTTCCCCCACTGCCTGCTCCAGGTCTCCCTGACTTGGTCCCGGACCCCAACTACGTGCAAGCATCCACTTACGTCCAGAGAGCCCACCTGTACTCTCTGCGCTGTGCAGCAGAGGAGAAATGCCTGGCCAGGTAAGGAGCTAAGGATGAAACTTGGAGCATTGGGACAGTCCCTGGGAGTCACCCAGAACCCACATGTGTGCTGGCCAGGCTGCCAGGCTGCCTGCAATCTGCATGACCTCGGCCAAGCATCTGAGCCTCTCAGGACCTGGCCCTCATCATCTGTGAGCCTTGCCTGCCCCAAGGGAGTCAGGAGGGGAAGGGAACAAGCTGTTATCCATCATTTCTGAACACATCACTACACAAGGGAGCTTCCTTTTGCTGTGGCCTGAATCTTCACTCCAGCCCTGAAGGTTTGTGTTGCCCCATCAGGAAACCGAGGTGCAATGACAGGAACTAAAACTTTTCCGATCCGAGCTGCCTCATGAGAAGTTTCCTCATGGGGAGTTCAGATTGCCAATGCTTCCACGAGGACCTGGGGAAGTCCTCTGGGGGGACCGAGCCTTCAGGATGGGGCCAGAATATGGGCCACCTTCACAGTGTGGCTGTGGCTGACCCAGGCTGTCTGCCTGGGTCACAGCAGGGCCAGTATGCATGGGTGGCAAAGAAGCCTCAGTTGTGTGTGGCACCAGAGAGGGGAAAGACCAGTTGACGTGACCCCAGAAGGTGAACACAGCCAACTCTTCATTATTCCGAGGCGATTCTGCCTCCTGCAGAGCTGGCTTCTAAATTTATTAACAGCGAATATTCTGTTCAAATATGTATGCTTTGCGGACATCGTCCTGTGCTAAAAGAACTAGTTAAAGATTACACAGACATACTTCTTTTGTTGACAGTTCTCTATGCCGGAAGCACCTAGTTTTCTTCATTACTTGCTTTTGACATTTGAACTCTTTATTTACTTTTATTTCTTAGTATCTGGGAACCCCTTTGGAATCTAAACATTGTCTCACGTAGGGAACCTCTAGTCCACTGCCACTCAGAGTAGCTGACCACAGCTGTTACCTATCTGTAACAAGGAGCTTGTGCCAGGATGTCACTCAGCTCACTGCTTCCTCCACTGAGAAAGTCTGGCTTCAAAAAAAATGTGTCAGCTGAACTGAAAAGTGTGATTAGTGATGTAATTGATTCTCATGCTGGTGTGAGTTCCTTATCTCATTACAGACTGGCAACAGCCCTAGGACCACACGCTGAGTGCCACTTGGCCTGTGGCCTGTGCATTCAGGCCTTGTGTCCCAGCGGTCCCTGGGAAGAGAAGACAGTGGTGACGCTACTAGGCTGATTCCTCCAGCATGAGGGACTCACAGTCTCCGTAGCAATCCATGAAGGCTGAGTTTTGAGGCATCTGAGTCAAAACCCAACTATCCCTCCATCTTCCTGGAGCATCCCGTTGTGTCCAGACCTGAGCTCTGGATGGGCTGGGGAAGAGACAGCCGGGCCCTGTCCTGGAGGGGTCTCCTGGTTTAGCAGCAGGGTGGGAGGAGGGGCTAGCATGAGCAGTTTGCAGGCTGGAGCTGTATACGGCCAGAGGGGAGAGGTCAGCAAGGGCTGAGGCCTGAGAGGCAGCTGGGCGCAGGGTGAGACCTAGAAGACCTGCCAAAGCTGAAGCCCTGGAGCACAAAGCCTCGGAGATCATCGGGAGTGTGGGCTCGGCTGTGCCAGAGTGCAGACAGCCAGCAGGACCCAGACGAGGGAAGGGACTTGCTCCAAGTCTCACCACGATTTTGTGGCCAAGCTGGGCCTAGAACCTAGACCCTGATGGTTTCCCACGGTGTGCTGAGCCGGACAGAAGGGCAGCATTGAGCTCAGCAGAGGGAAGGAGGATGTTTGTTCCAACCCAGACACAGATGGATTCCAAGCCTCCCCCAGACAAGGCCAAGGGCCGTATGTCCTGGCAGAGAGGAGCCTGCACTGCCTGGCGTCCAGACATCCTCTCCGAGAGAGCTAATACCCACAGCTGGCCACCTCCTGCCTCTGGCCTGACGACCCAGACCTTAATGGGTCCAGGGACGTGCCTGGAAGCTGCTCAGGACAACTCTCAGGGGCCCATCTCAGGTGGGAACTGGGGGTCAATGAGTGAACTGTGAGCACGGACTGCACCAGATGTGTGCTCCCTGAAGGAAAGGCCAGGGCGCTGGCCCTGAAGCCACACAAGCAGTCAGGGAGAGGTGGCCCAGTCACAGGGACCGAGTGAGGTCTGTGTAACAGGGTGTGCTGCAGGCCATGCTGGCGGAGTTCACAGGCAGTCACATTCCTTTCAGTGGGGCAATCAGGGCGACTTCCTGGGGGAGTGGCCTGAGTTGGCCTAGGGGTTGGGTGAGTTCTGGGTCAGGCAAACAGCTTGAGCAAATGTGTAGATTAGCAGAAGAGTTAAGTCTGTTTGGAAAACAGTGTTGGAAGCTGGAGCCCAGAGTGCGAGTGCGTGGGGAAGCGGAAGGCAAACAGGACCAGGAGAGTGAAGAGGCTTTGACACGAAGATGTTGACCTGCTTCTCAGGCCCACCCCTGAGACAGCGCTTTAGTCAACGAGCAGGGCTCCGTCTGGAGGAGGCAAGACTGTCAGAATCTCCTGGGAGGGCTACTGTTAAAAAGACCTCTGAAGATTTTGAATGGCCCCACCCCAGGGGCTGTTCCGAGCTGAGAGTCACCTGCAGGCATCAGGGACCCACTGTCAGGCCTGACCCTGGTGACAGCTGCCAGCCCCAGAGTGGAAAGAGGGGGAGAGGCCTGAGCCTCCGTCACAGAGCAGGGGGTCAGATGCCAGCGTCTTCAGGGATAAGTCGGCCATTCTGGGTTTCGGGGTCATGGTGCCCAGCCCCACTCTGTGCTTCCCGTCTGTCCCTGCAGCACAGCCTACGCCCCAGAGGCCACCGATTACGACGTGAGGGTACTACTGCGCTTCCCCCAGCGTGTGAAGAACCAGGGCACAGCAGACTTCCTTCCGAACCGGCCGCGGCACACCTGGGAGTGGCACAGCTGCCACCAGTGAGTGGGGCCAGCGGCCTCTCCTGCCCTCCCTTTGGACTGGGGGACCTGTGCCCTAGTTCCCCACCACATTAGTGCTCGGGAGGGGCAGGTGCTGGTGGGAGGGCCCTGTGAGTTGTTTTCTCCCAAGGATCCATCAGCGGGGCAAGGGCTTCTCAGAGGAGCCTTAGCAAAAGCTGGGCTGGAACAGGAGACATGGAAAGATCAGTCTTGATAGGGATGAAATTGCTTGGAACGAGGGCATTGCCCAAGGGAGGCCGGTATCAGTGGCTGCCCAAAAGGAAGTAAGAAGCCCTGGCAGGGGAGGGTGACCTGGCTAGGTGGGGACACAGAGATGCCGCCCTGTGGGACGCAGGGACCCAGGGGACACAGGAGCCCAGACTGGTCAGGAGGCTGTGTCACATCCGGGTCACCTGGGCCCATCTCAGGAGGGGGCCAGGATGGGAAGCCCTGGGATGACGAGGCCCTCTTCTCTCTCCCCCAACCTGTCCGCTGCCTCCAGACATTACCACAGCATGGACGAGTTCAGCCATTATGACCTGCTGGATGCAGCCACAGGCAAGAAGGTGGCCGAGGGCCACAAGGCCAGCTTCTGCCTGGAGGACAGCACCTGCGACTTCGGCAACCTCAAGCGCTACGCATGCACCTCACACACGCAGGTTGGGCTAGAGAAGCAGGGTAGGGGCGAGGGGTGCAGGATACGGCCCAGCCCAATGGAGCTGGAGGAGTGGACAGCTGTGCAGCCTGGCTCTGGCCAAGGCTCTGGCCACTCAGGTCATCCAGAGGAGGCTCTTCTCGTCAGTCCTCAGGCCACTACAGGGCCCCTTGGGGACTGCATACCCCCGCCCCCGGCCCCTTCCTGCTTCATTCCCAGGTGTCTTCTCTTGGAAAGAAAGGAACATTCCAACAAAGTCAGGATGGCATGGTGTTCTGTTTGCCGACTTGTGCACCCAAATCCACCTTTCTCTCCATCTGTCCCATCATCACAGAGTGGCCATCTGTACTGCCTGTTTGTCCCTTTATGTGCCCCTCCACCCATTTCTCCCAGGCATGCCCCCTTTTTCATTTGATCCCTCTAGGCCACCGATGGGCTGAGGCAGGAGCAGCCCCATTCCGAGCAGCTGCCTGGGCCGGGGTCGGGCGAAGCACAGGAAGGAGGCCCCAGGCTCTGAGGAGGATGCAACACCCGACTTCTACTCTTGTGCCTTTTCCTAGGGCCTGAGCCCAGGCTGCTATGACACTTACAACGCGGACATCGACTGCCAGTGGATTGACATCACTGACGTGCAGCCCGGGAACTACATCCTCAAGGTGGGCCCCTGGTCTGGGCACCCCCTCCGCCTGCTGCTCTTGTCAGTGTCCCCACCTCTGAAATACACTCCAGCCTCTGGCTGTGTCCCTCCCCAGCATCCTGGGCCTTCACACAGAGGTCTGCCCTTCCCATGAAGGTCTTAGCCTCGGGCACATACAGCCTCTTTCCATAAAGACACCAAGGAGCCCTCGGCCCAGGTGTGGTGGTGTCAGAGAGTGGGGATTCTGTCTTTCCTAAGTGACAGAGTACGTAGAAAGCCATGTGGTCCATCCCCCGTCTGTGGGCAGGGCAGGCCATCTGGGAGAGGACACTGCCGTCTGAGAGAGATACTCAGCTCCTCACAGTGACCCCTGCAAAGCCAGGGACTCCTGTGACCAATAGTCCCTTCCAGCCTGAACCCCACCTCCAAAGCACACTCACTCCAATACCCCGTCCCTTGGGAGGAAACAGGTAGAAAAGCACGGTGGGGACACACCGCCCCACGTGGTATACCCCTGTGCAGGCTTACCAGGGCCGGGCCATTATGACCTCATCTGGGGAACCAAATCAGCCTCCTCCACCCAGGTACGAAGTGAGGGCGGGTACATTGTGCCAGGTCCCCCTGGACCTGCTGCTCCACACTGAAGTTCAGTGAAGCAAGAGCAGTGAAGACAGGCTTGGGAAACGGTTTTAACCTGCATGAAATGGGCTGCTGGGGCGGCCATATTCAGAACTCAGCTACCTGGAAGCTGTTGCAGCCTCATCTGAGCACCTCTCAGCAGGCTCGGGGGGCCCTGCTGCATGTCCCCCGGGGCCGAGGTTGTCCAGGCTCTTCTGCCCTCCCCTCGTGCATCCACTCACAGACTGTACAAAGGCCCCTCTGAATTATGGGCCCTGCAGAGCCAAGCACATAAGCAACACGCAGTTCGCGCCCATAAGGAGTGTACGAGGATTTAAAAGTAGCCTCCTCCCACCTGATCTCAAGTGTTCCGCAAATAAAGCTGGGTGTAGCCTACCCCCGTGAGCCGCCCCCCAGTAATCCAACATTGAAAAGGCTTCCTTGTGTCCTGACAGCTTTTCTTCAGACAAAAAGCACAGCTTGTGCTTGGCCCCTCTCAGTGAGTGTCAGGCATCTTGGGCTCCAGGCAGAGGATGCCACCTGGCATGAGACAGGCCTTCAGCAGGTCATCTAGCCGGGCACGTATGCGGTGAAAGGGTGTGAGCTTCGGAGTCGGGAGACCGGGCATGGGAGCCCTGCTCGGCCCCTCCCTCCCTGCTGTGTTTCCTAGGGCAGTGATTCAACCTCTCTGAGCCTGAATGCCCTGTGCGGAGCCCACTGGCCTGGGGAAGTTTCCCACCTTCTGATAAGGGTGACCTGATGTGCTCTTAACTAGGGCGGCCTCTTCTTTCCTCCCTCTGTCTCTCTGCATCTCTCCGCGCCTCTCCATCAGTGTATCTGTCTCCTACCTCCTACCTCTCACGCAGTCTTTCTCCACCTCCCCGTCTCCCTCTTTCTGTCTGTCTGCCTCTCCACCACCTTGCCTGGTGACCAAGTGAGACACACCCCTCTGACCAGGTCCCGTTCCCTCTGTTGCCCGTTTCCTCCAGGTGCATGTGAACCCCAAGTACATTGTGTTGGAGTCCGACTTCACCAACAATGTGGTCAGATGCAACATCCACTACACAGGCCGCTATGTTTCTACAACAAACTGCAAAATTGTCCAGTAAGTGCTCGCCTGCTCCACCCCTTTCCTGCCCCGGGAACAAGCCAGGCCACGTGAAACACACACCAGGATACCTGCACTTTTCACCTCTGCGGCCACACACAGCTGCAGGTGGGCCCAGCCCACAGGCAGGGCAGGGGGAGTCTTGTCTGCAGCAGCCCCAGGCTGTGTTCCCGTGGTGGGGCTCAGGCTGCCGTGTAGATCTGGGGTGTGGCTCCCTAAGATTTGTCGTGTGGGAACCAGCAAGAGGCAGCATCGCTGAGTGGACATGCGCGGCTCTGCAGTCTTAGTTCTGTAACTTCCTCACTCTGTGACATTGGACAGCTCCACCTCCCCTCTCTGAGATGCTTTTGTCAACTGTACAATAGCCACTGTTTATATCCCACGTAGGCTTGTGAGGAGGATTTAAAGGCTTGACATCCGTGCACATTCAAGAACCCTTCACAGGGGCACTCAATAAATGGCACCTATGATCATTAGTGTCTTTATCAAGTGGGTTGAGTTAAACAGTCCCAGGTTAGAGGTGATTCTGGTTGGAATGAGACATGGTTGGTCGCTGGGCCCATGGTCAAGTTGATAAGCTCTGAGCCCAGGCCTTTGGCATGTGGCTCCTGGGTAGGGTGGGTCCTCAGCTGTCACTGTCTCATGCTGGCTGTCCTCAGCCTCTCTCCTGATTCCTGCCATGAAGTACTTTGCAGAGCGGCCCCCTGCAAAAGAAACCTCACCCCACTACATGTGAGTTTAAAATGTTTGATCAGGTCAAAGCAACTCTTTAGCATTAAAAAAAGGGAGAGACAGCAAAATCCTAGAGCTTTAATCCCTCAGCTGGAGGATGAACAGCAGAGATTCCAAGGCCCAGAGAGTCCTCTTTACCCAAAAGTGGATGCTTATTAATGCTTGACAGGTGGAGCGTGTAACCAGGATCAAGGCTCAGTGTGTGAGCAGGGTCAGGGCTCAGTGTGTGAGGAGGGTCGGGGCTCAGTGTGTGAGCAGGGTCGGGTCAGTGTGTGAGGTGGGTCGGGGCTCAGTGTGTGAGCAGGGTCGGGGCTCAGTGTGTGAGCAGGGTCGGGTCAGTGTGTGAGGTGGGTCGGGGCTCAGTGTGTGAGCAGGATCGGGGCTCAGTGTGTGAGCAGGGTCGGGGCTCAGTGTGTGAGCAGGGTCGGGGCTCAGTGTGTGAGGAGGGTCGGGGCTCAGTGTGTGAGCAGGGTCGGGGCTCAGTGTGTGAGCAGGCTCGGGGCTCAGTGTGTGAGCAGGGTCGGGGCTCAGTGTGAGCAGGGTCGGGGCTCAGTGTGTGAGCAGGCTCGGGGCTCAGTGTGTGAGGAGGGTCGGGGCTCAGTGTGTGAGCAGGGTCGGGGCTCAGTGTGTGAGCAGGGTCGGGGCTCAGTGTGTGAGCAGGCTCGGGGCTCAGTGTGTGAGGAGGGTCGGGGCTCAGTGTGTGAGCAGGATCGGGGCTCAGTGTGTGAGGAGTCGGTGCTCAGCGTGTGAGGAGGGTCGGGGCTCAGTGTGAGCAGGGTCGGGGCTCAGTGTGAGCAGGGTCGGGGCTCAGCGTGTGAGCAGGGTCGGGGCTCAGCGTGTGAGCGGGGTCAGGGCTCAGTGTGTGAGCAGGATCAAGACCCATTTAGAGAAAGCTCTTTCAGCCTTGGGTGCTACCACGAAGCAGACTCCACTCCCCATCGTACCATGTATACTAAAAATGAGAACAACAGCCTCTAGTTCTGTGCAGAGATTAGGTTCCTCATAAGCAGAATTATTAGGTTGGTACAAAAGTAATTGTGGTTTTTGCAATGATTTTTAACCTGTTAAACAATAGTTACCTTTGCACCAACTTAATATATCAGAATTATTCAGGTCATAGAGTATGTTTGAAACAACTGACTCCTGGCCCCTCCCTGGCAGCATGGCTCTTTCTCAGGCCTGTATTTCCAGCCCTTTCTCACTCCTCAGGGCCTGTCTCAATTAGCCATTTAAATTTAGGGGTTACCTAAATGGCAGAAGTGTTCTGGGAAGCCATTCTATGGAAGGAGAAGGAAGGAAGGAAGGAAGGAAGGAAGGAAGGAAGGAAGGAAGGAAGGAAGGAAGGAAGGAAGGGAGCATACAAGAAAAAAGGGGGCTGAGGGGCATGCAGTGGGGCAGGGAGCCTACAGCCCCTCTTATTCTGCCTGCTGCTGGGGAAGGTGGATTAAAACAGCCTCCCTTTTCCAGGCAGCACCACAGGCTAGGCCCCTCAACAAGGCAGACAGCAAAGCAGAGCACCTCCCTCCCCACCTCCCCTGGGGCCTGTGGGCCCTTCCCTTTGAGCCTTTTACATAAGTGCTTGGAAAGGCTCAGGTTTTATTAGAGCGTCTCTGTGACCCTGACCGCAGGCAGGCGTCTGGGCCAGCACACAGGAAGCTGGAAGGAAGGAGCCTTCCCAGAAAGGCCACGGGACTGACGCCTGTGGGTTTCAATCTTGTTTCCGAAGAGGAAAAAGGAGGTTTTGGGGGAAAAAAGTACTGAGTTAGAAAGAAAGTATTTCCAGACAGTAGCAGCTCTGCCTAGAAAACAAGACAATCTGAAACTCACAGCACAGGGAGGGGATGGTCCTGAGATAGTACCTGGGTGGGAGGCCATGACACCCCCCTTCTGGGACATGGGGCTGAGGACCCCTTCTCCCGAGCCCAGGTTACTGAGGCAAACTGAGGCCCGTGCCTGCCCTCCACATGGGGTCTGGGCTGTGCAGGGGAAGCCTTCAGCTGGGGAGGCAGCGGGGGCCTTGCTGACAGTGAGGTGAGGGCCTGCCCCTCTGCCTACCATTGACCTGTTCTGTTTCTCTCCTTAGATCCTGATCGGAGAGGGTGGACCGACAGCCAACACCCCCACTTCCCAAGGCAGGTCCTGCTCCCCAGGCAGCCTCCCACCAGGACAAACCTGGCCCAAGGGGCACAGCCCCCACCCCCAGAGGCAGGGGCAGTGGGACACAGGGACATCCCTCCCTGCCGGCCTCAGGGAGCGAACATGGACCGAAACCACAGGGATTCTGGATGCCAGGCCCTATGTCGTACTTAACTTTTCTCTACCGCGTTATTTTGTCAGTTGTTGGTTTTTATTTTTTATATTTTGGGCATACCACAGAGCAAGATTGCCCAGACCTGGGCTGAATAAAACAAGGTTTTTCTACTCTGCGGTTCTGCATGTGGCCTGCCAGCTGGGCTGGCCAGAGCTGGCTTGGGCTCAGGGGACGCCCTGGGGCTTCCTGCTTCCCCTAGCAGAGTCTCGTAAGGGCAGCCACCCCCACCCCTCAGGACCACTGCTTGACCAAGAGGGCATCGAGGGCATCAAGCCTCCTGTGGAAACCCCGAGGGGTTTACCCCAAGGCCAAACGCACTGTGTGGGAAGGGGATCCCCCTGGGGGGGGGGGACTCTTGCTCCCACCCATTCCTCTGCTCAGCCTCCCCATCCTCCAGCACCCCTCTTCCTACAGCCTCACACTCCCCACCAACTTCCCACCCTCCAACCCCTGCTCTCATAAGCAATCACTCACTGTAATAGCCACGTGTTCACGTATTGAGCACCTGCTGAATGCTGGGGCCATGCTAGGGCTGAGCACACACAGGAGAATGAGACACAGTTCCTGCTCTCAGAACTCACAGGGCACAGAGAGGGGTGCATGCCACACCTAGTGAGACAATGCCTGGGGGGAAGGTGGAGGCTTCCCATGGGGGCTGGTTTCTCCCCAGGAAGGGAAGGAACAGTTGTATTCTTGGCAGAGGCTGATGAGGGCGGGAGTCAGAGGTCGAGGGAGGCCCTTGCTCTCCTGCCCTGGCTGTGGTGTTTCAGGTCCTGAACCCTGGGGCAGGGCAGGAAGAAGCCGAAGGGGGCGAGGCCCCTCTTCATTCCCCTCTCATGAGCCCTCAGGATACTCCTGCACCCGCCTGCCCCCTGCCAGCTCCCTGCCTTCCCAGAGGAGGACCGGTAGTCAGAAAGGGCAAGAGATAGTCCAAGACCCAGGGCTGTGCGTTCCAGGGCCACGTATCCTGCTCACTGGCTGTGCAGACTTTGAGCAAGTCATGCTACACCTCAGGGCCTCGGTTTCCCCAGCATAAAGGGGAAATGCATGCTGCCCGGCTCACAGGCTGGAATGGAGAGCCACTGAGCTCCTCCTGCAGGACAGGCATTGCATGAGCTGCAGGGGGTGGACCCACCCCTCCAGACCACCGTGGACCCCATCCCCTTTGCACCCAGAGTCCTCTAAGGAGAAGGGGCCCCCTTTGGGCTCTCATGCAATTCATGCCTCAAGGTCCCTGGTAGCAAAGAGGCCTCCTGACAGGGTGGAGAAGAAGGGCTTCTTGGAATCCTGCTGTGCTTCCAGAAGGGTCCTGGCCCCAGCCCCCTGGAGCCCTTGGGTCACTGGCCAGCCCAGTCAGCAGGATGGAGTGGAGTGTGGCTGGAACCCTTCCCACCTTCTCTCATTGAGGCACAGGGAGGGAGCTGTAGCCCTACCACTCCATCCGGGGCTAGACTAGGAGGCCTGAGGAGCCTCGGCAGAAGCCTGTCATCCAGGGGTCACAGTCCTGCTACACCCCTCACCCCTGTACGCCTCAGACATGCTGTCTTGATTCCAGCCCCACCCCTCTCCATTCTAGGTGTCCCTGAGAATGAGCAAGGGAGGGCTCAGACTTCAGTCAATCCCTGAGGTAGAAACAAAAGTCCCCAGGTCCCAGGTCAGGAAGGAAGCCCAGGATGAGAAACCGTCTGAGGCCACAGGCTCAGCGATGCTCAAGGGAGGGTTCCTGGGGGGCAGTGGGGGCTGCCTGGCCCTGGGACTAGGGGGCCAGCAGGAGGGGGGAGGGGAGGAGCACAGGACCACCTTCCCTGCCTGAACAAGGACAGTGGGTTTCTAAGAAGACAGTCCCTGCAGATTGGTGAGGATCCCTTTTGGTCCGTAGCAGTGCCCCTGTACTCACCTAAGCACCTGGTGCTCAGCGTCACACAAGGCCTTCCAGAGGAAGGAGGGAGGCATCGTGGGCAGGTCGTCTCCTCTCCTGACCCAGAACCTCCCTCCCTCCCTCTGGAGTTCAGACCCCGAGAGCTTCTGCCAGCACCTCTGGGCACTGATGTGCAGGAATCCACCTGGGCCGCAAAGGGCCTCTGTCACCTGCCTAACTCCCCTCGTCCTCTGCTTGCTGAGCGCCAGAGCTGAGAGGCTCACCACCTCTCAGATGCTGCTGTTAGAAACACTTTGAGAGATACGGACCTCCCTACAGCCTCCCCCTTGGTCAGGGCCACAGAATTTGTTAAGTAGTAACAGTTTGGAGTGGGTGTAGCTGGCGAGCAGGAGGGACAGAGAGAGCAGAGGCGGTGCAAGTGGCAGGGGACTAATTCTGCCCATCTGTGTCCTGAGGGCCTAAGCTCCTTGAGCTCCATTGCTGCTCCTTATGCCAGAGACTGGGGCAGGGGAAGGTAGGGAAGGGGCGGGAGAGAAGAAGAGGAGAGGTAATAGACAAAGCCCAGCCTGTATGGGGTCAGGTAGGAGGGAGACTGCAGCCTGGGAGAGCCTGGGGCATCACTGCAGACAGAGGCCTGAAGTAGGGGCATGAGACACCAAACCAGGCTGGACCTGGAGCCTTCACAAAGGCTTCTTATTAGAAAGAAGATGCTGAGAGGTGTTGTGGGGGAGGAGGAGGGGCGGGGAGGAACAGGGGAGGGTGTGGCTGGGGGCAGAGGGCGGGGCCTCTGAAGGACATGGGCTTAGAGGCGGCTGGGACCTACATCCCACTGCTGTCTTGTCCACAGCCTCAGTCTTCTCCCACTCACCCAGCCCCCATGCCCATGGCTCCACACCTGCCCCCTACACAGGGTTGCTACACCCTCAGCGTAGGACCCAGGCAAACACATTACCCTCCTGGTTCCCCTCGCTCTATAAAAATCCCGTGTTTTTTGAGAAGCTACTTAGGCCTGTGTCATGGACGCGGCTGAGAACCACCGTATGGATGGCAGACCCATGCAGATCTCCTTCCTGACTTTTAGGTGAGATGCTTCTTAATCTATAGAATTGACTCTTAAGAGAGCACTTTAATAGCTGCTTGGCCAGGAGTGGAGGCTGTGATATTTACAGATTTCATGAAAACAAAGCCTTGGAAGTTTAACCCTAGAAGGGGGAGCCCAGGGCCCAGCCCTACCCCTCTGTGTTGGCGGGCTCTCAGTCCAATCCCGGGGCAACACACGGGCACACAGGCCGCGCCTCACGCCTGTGATGCCTGCCCCTCAGCTAAGGGAGGGTCCTGCTGGCCCTGCTAATGCCAGGCAGAGCAAGGTGACGACACCTGCTCTTCGGGGGGGGGGGGGGCTACTTCCCAGCTCCCGACAGGCATCTCCTCGCCTACCTTTGTGGCCAAGACAAGATTCCAAGGCCCCCTTGGCTGCCCGCTCACAGCCCTGAGGCCAGCTGGTCACGCACAAGAAAGCGCTCCTCGGATGGCTGCATCCAGGCACACACCACAGCCACAGTGGTTGCTGGAAATTACTGCACAGCTTTCTGCAAAGCCCCCTGGTATCCCCCAGATTGAGTCCTGCAGGAAGTGCCCGTGGGCTGGCCTCGCTAGGGAGAATGAGAGGCACTGCCCACACCCCAGAAACCTCATTGAAGCCTGTGGATGGAGTTGTGGGGAGCAGCCAGAACCCAGACCAAGGGTGCACAGGACACACGTCGCCCTGGACAGTGCAGAAATAAAAATAAAAAACATGAGATGAGAAAGGGAATATTAACACAACCATGGAGATGACGTTTGAAATTTAACAGAATAGTATACGCAACTCCATGCTATCAACATTAAATAATAATATTCAGGAATAAATTTGTAAATTCCCAAAACTGACTCAATGATTGAAAGACCACAGAAGAGAGTTTAAATGTTGGTGTCTTTGAAAAAGACACCAGGTGTAGAGAGTTTGAGTGTGAGTTCTTTCAAACTGGAGGAAAAGGTCATTTCTACATTATTTAAATTCTTCCGGAGCATGTGGGGGAGATGATGGATTGATTTTATGCTTCTGAATGGATTTTATGAAGCTAACATAATCCCAACATAAGACTGACAAAGATAGCCATCCTATCCCACCCGTCTTCGTGATGATAATTACAGACCAATATTCTCATGACAATAGATACAAAAGTCCCAAAGAAAATGCCAGCAAAAGGAAGACTGTGTTACCGCGTTGTCTAATCAGTCAGTAGTGCCCACAGTTGCCCAAGTGCTAATGTTCGGCATACTTTCCAATTGTGCACATCTGTGCTGGGGCAAAATTGGAGCCCAATATCTGGGCCCAGGCAACTTGTACACAACATTCACTTTGTACCATCCTAAGTGTTCCTCTTAGGAAGCAGAGATGGTAAAAATGGAGCAGGAGTGCAAAGCGTGCAAAAATACAAAAAGGCTACAGCTGGAATTTCTGCTGCTGACTGGAAACTTGTAGTCAGCTGGAATACCCTGTTGGGTCGATACTTTGTCATTTCTTTTCCTTTTTGAAAAGTTTGTTGGTTTGTTTGTTTTTAAATAGGTCACATTCTCTGCCTTCTCCCTTTTGGGCTTGGTGACATCTGACTAAATAACCAAGTCTTTTGCTGTATCAATGTGCAGACCCCCAAAACTAGGGGACAGTGCCTGCCTGTGGTGATCTGGACAACCGAAACCTGGGCCCACGGACGTGGTCCAGCTGGCAGTGCACCCATGCCAGCCAAGAGAGGAGGCCCTTGGCCTGGGTCGGGGGTCCCAGCAGCCTGGGAGCTTCTCAGCCAGGAAACAGACGGTTACTGCCCCTGGCGACCACCAGAGGGTGCAGGCTTCTCTCTCCACCATATGTGACATCAAAGGCCATCTCATTTCTGACTCACACCTCTTGTTTTTTCGCTTTCTAAATATAATTAAAGTATTTTAAGGAATAATTTGCATAGTGAGATTCACCCATTTGGGGTCTACAGTTTGATGAGTTTTGACAATTATGTGCAGTTGTAGAACACAATCAAGATGCAAATATTTTCATCACCCTTAAAAGTTCTCTCCTGCCTCGTTGTAGTCATTTTTCTATTCTCACCCCCAGCCCCTAATCTGCTTTCTGTCCCTAGTTTTGCCTTTTCCAGAATCTCATGTAAATGGGATGATATCATATGTGGCCTTTTGAGTCTGTCTCCATGTGTATCCTGTGTATGTGCAGCAATAGCTTGTTCCTTGTTTTTGCTATGTACTATTCCATTGTGTGGACCTTCATTTATTTTTACATATATGAATAAATATTTGGGTTGTTTCCATGTTGGAGCCATTATGGAAAAGACTGCTATAAATATCCACCCACGGGTCTTTGAACGGACATACGTTTTCATTTTCCTTGGGTATACACCTAGGGAGGAGGTTACTGAGTCATATGAGGGTACGTTTAACTGTACAAGAAACTGCCGAGGGCCGGCCCGGTGGCTCAGGCGGTTAGAGCTCCATGCTCCTAACGCCTAAGGCTGCCGGTTCGATTCCCACATGGGCCAGTGGGTTCTCAACCACAAGGTTGGCAGTTCAATTCCTCAAGTCCCGCAAGGGATGGTGGACAGCGCCCCCTGCAACTAAGATTGAACACAGCACCTTGAGTTGAGCTGCCACTTAGCTCCCGGATGGCTCAGTTGGTTGGAGCACTTCCTCTCAACCACAAGGTTGCCAGTTCGACTCCCGCAAGGGATGGTGGGCTGTGCCCCCTGCAACTAGCAACGGCAACTGGACCTGGAGCTGAGCTGCGCCCTCCACAACTAAGACTGAAAGGACAACAACTTAACTTGGAAAAAAGAAGTCCTGGAAGTACACACTGTTCCCCAATAAAGTCCTGTTCCCCTTCCCCAATAAAATCTTTAAAAAAAAAAAAAGAAAGAAAGAAAGAAAGAAAGAAAGAAAGAAAGAAAGAAAGAAAGAAAGAAACTGCCGAACTATTTTCCAAGTGGCTATTGCTCCAAGTGGCATTGTCAGCACTTCCGGTTGGTGTTTTCAAGCCGTTCTAGTAGGTATGTAGTGGTGTTTCGTTGTGGTTGTCATTAGTTTCATTTCCCTGGTCACTGACAATGTGAGCCATCTGTCCATGTACATCTTACCCACCCCATCTCATCTTTGATGAAGTTTCTGTTTAAATCCTTTGCCATTTTTAAAGGGCTTATCTGTCTTATTATTGAATCGGAAGAGTTGTATATCTATTCTGGATTCAAGTCCTTTATCGGTTATGTGTTTTGCAAGTATTTTCTCCCAATCTGTGGCTTATATTTTTATTTTCTTAATAGTACCTTTGGAAGAGCAGACATTCATAATTTTGGTGAAAGCCAATATAATTATGTTTTCTCTTGTATGGATTGTACAGTTTGTCCTATCTCAGAACTCTCTACCTAAACTAGGTCACAAAGATATTCTCCTATATTTCCTAACATAAACCTGTAATGCTATAATTTCCCTTCAGCTTTAAATTGTCTCACAGATTTTGATATGTTGTGTTTTCATTTCATTTAATTAAAATATTTCTAATTATGCTCATGGTTTCTTCTTTCAATCATGACTTATTTAAAAGTGTGTTATTTCATTTCCAAATATTTGGGGATTCTCCAGATGTCTTTCAGTTGTTGATTTATAGTTTAATTTTACTGTGATGAAAAGACATACTTGCATGATTTTAATTATTTTTAATTTGTTGAGATTTATTTTGTGGCTCAGAATATGGTCTATCTTAATGCAGTGCCATATGCCTTGAAAGGAATGTGTGTTCTGCTGTAGTTGAGTGGTGTCCTATAAATGTCAATCGACTGAAATTGGTTAACTCCATATCCAGGCTGATACTCTGTCTACTCGCATTCTATCAAGTGTTGAGAGAGAAGTGGATTTGTCTATGTCTCCTTTCAGTTCTCTCTCTTGTAATGGTATGTACCCCGAGGGTCTGTTCTCCAGTGCATACACATGAAGGTTGTTTTGCTTCTTGATGAACTTCACCTCTTTATCGTTATGTATTGCCCTCTTTATTCCTGGAAATATGCCATCCCGAAGTCTACTTTGCCGCGTTTTAATATAGACACTGAGCTTTCTTTGGATGAATGTTGGAATGGCATGTCTTTTTGTCATTCGTTTACTTTTAATCTACCTAGATCTTTATGTTTAGGTTTCTCGTGGACAGCCTGGGGTTCCAGAGGGTTTTTCTCCTTTCTGCTGTTTCACGTCAGCTTTCAGAGGTCCCTTGCACGCCTCCACGCAGGGTTCCCTGTGCGTGCTCTTGCTCTCCCCCTAGTGGTTGGTTTCCTGCTGTGACTGTTTCTCTGTTCTCCTGGCCCAGCCTTGGAGAGCCTGTGCACCTGGGACTCAGAGAGGGCTCCTTGGCAGTGTTCCTGACCCTGGCCTTGTATCTCTGGTGGGACTTGGGCAGGAGAGCGTTTCCTGCCCCTCCCACAGGGCTAGTGCCAGCGTTGACTTTTATCCTTCCCCCAGAAGTAGTAGGTCTTTCTATCTGTCCTCCTACAGCCCTTGGACCAAAGAGTCTTCTCCTGCTCCCCAACCACCACCCAAATGGCTTTATTTGAAAGAACCTCCTCCAGAAGCAGGTGAGGTTGTGTGCCTGACTCCAGCAGCAGCCAGTCACCTCTTGTATATCTGTGCCTCCAAGTGTGTGTGTATGGGGGGGCCTCTCCCCCTTTCCTGCTCCCCCCTGCTCTCCCCCAACCTACCTCTTGGGAAATGGTGGGGGAGTGGCAAACTCCCTCCCACCCCCCACGTGCTCTCTCAAGGCAAAACATTTTGTCCCATCTTTCCTCAGAAAGATTTGTCACTCTGTGAGCGTCTTAACTGCCTATAACAACCTCGGCTCTCTGATCAGTTCAAAAAATTATAGTTTTGTAGATTATCTGAAGTTTTCTTGTTGTTAAAAGGGAGAGACATTCTCTTGTGGCCTTCTACATCCTCAGAAGAAGCGGAACTGCTCTCTTTCACTTTAAATACACTCAAATAATGAAAGGGGTTTCTGTACACTGAGTAACTCCTGCTGCCTTACAAGGCCATGTCTGTCCGTGGCTTACAGTGTCTCATGGGTTTTCTCATTGCCCCAAACTGCGGGTTGTTTGCTGGCACTTGTGTAGCTGACATGCACTGAGCCCCTCTTCTGTTCCAGCACTGTTCCAAGTGTATTAGCTCATTTCAAGCCATCCCTGACTCCTCTCTTTCCTCTCAAACCCACATCCGGTCTACCAGGTGATGTTGGCCATATCTTCAAAATATAACCAGCTCCTTTCAAAACAACAACAAAAAAATGGACTTACCAAGGGACCAGCAATTGCATTTATCCCAGAGAAATGAAGACTTCTTTTCATGGAGGAACCTGTACACAAATGTTCACAGCAGCTATATTTGTAAGAGCCCAAGCCTGGAAACTACCCAGAGGTCCTTCCAAGGGTGAATGGTTAAATGACCCACGGCACATCCATACTGTAGAATACTACTTGGCAATGAACAGGAATTAACCATTGATACGAGCAGCAGCTTGGATGACTCTCTAAGGAATGATGCTGAGTGAAAAAGCCAGCCTCAAAAGGATCCATCCTGCATGATTCCATTTATGGAGACCGTCTACAGATTAGTGGTTGTCAAGGGTCAAGAATGGGAGGGGAGGGGTGTGGCTATAAAGGGGTGACAGCACATCATGGTGTTGTCACACAGCAACATCCTGACTGCTGTGGTGGGGACCGCAGGCTCCACATGTGACAGAATGGTACAGAGCTACACACACACGCGCACATGAGTGCCACATAATAGCCGGTGAAATCAGTGTGGAGTGTGCTAATGTCAGTTTCGATACTGTGCTGTGCTTACATGAGATGTTGAAGGGACATGGCTGGAGGAGAGGTTCATGGGACTTCTCTGGGCATTTCTTTGCAACTGAGTCAATCTATAATTTCAAAATAAAGAAATTAAAATATATACAACTAGAGTCCAGCTCCTTCTAATCACCTGTCCTGCTACCAGCCTGGTCCAGGATACTCTCATCTCTTGCCTGGATTATTGCAACAGCCTCTTAATGGGCTTCCATGCTTTTATGCAGTCTTTTCTCAACAGAGCAGCTTTTAGGCATTTCCTGTCATTTGTGGATATAAATAAAGACCAGCCAAATGAGAAAAGCAAAGGCTATTTATTCAGAGCTGACTCTAACACGGGAGGCAGCCCTGTCGCTTTGTGTTGGCAGAGACTCAGAGGAGGCAGAGGAGTGGGAAAGCTTTATAGTGGAAAAAAGGGAAGCTGGTGGCCTGGGGCAGCTGTCATTGGTTGATTGGTTATGGTGCTTATTTGGTTTTCTCTGGCTGGTCCTAAGTTGGAAACAGGGACAAAAATTAGGGAAACTGTCAGTTATGAATCAGGTCCTGACCATTTGGGGCTGATTGTTACAGAAGTTATTGTTTAGTTTCCTGGATTATCACCAGAGATAACAGTCTGGCTTCCTGCAAGTCTGACTTCCAGCAGGCTGGGTTATTGTATGAAAGGTTGGCTTCCTGGGCAGGTTGCCCCAAGTTGCAGGTCAGAGTTCTATTTGTATACGTGGTCTGGCCATCACCTATTTGTATCTTCAGTCTCTCACATTGCTCTGGGCCCCCTCCAGCAGTGTCCACTCACACAGAGACCTCTACACTGGTCCACAAGCCCTACATGAACTGGCCCCATCTTCAGCTCTAGCCTCATCTCCTCCCACTCTCCCCCGCGCTCCACTTCAGCCTCTTTGCTGTTCTAGAACATTCCAGGCCCTCTCCCAAGGTACTGATGGCCTTTGAACACACTGCATGACTTACTGTATGACTTCCTTTTTTGTTTTTTTTAAATTGGGGAACAGTGTGTTTCTCCAGGGCCCATCAGCTCCAAGTCATTGTCCTTCGATCTAGTTGTGGAGGGCGCAGCTCAGCTCCAAGTGCAGTCGCCGTTTTCAGTCTTTAGTTGCAGGGGGCGCAGCCCACCATCCCATGTGGGAATTGAACCAGCAGCCTTGTTGAGAGCTCGCGCTCTAACCAACTGAGCCATCCAGCCACCCCACTGCACGACTTTCTTCTTTTCAATGCTTATTCTTTAAGTTTCCCCTTCTTTTCAATGCTTATTCCCCACTAGCTTATAAATTCCACAAGGATAAGAGTCTGGGTTGATTTGTTCACTACTATCCCAGCACCTAAAACATCGCCTTGTCTGGCACACAGTGAGTGCCCAGGAGAGATTTTTTAAATGAATGAGTGAATATGTGAGTGTGTGTGTGTGTGTGTGTGTGTGCAGATAGACCTAATAACATTGAGTACTTTTTATTGGGTGCCTGGAGTTTACTGGCTACTGTGCTAAGTGCTTTCATCCATTATCCCATTTTTATTCTTTATAGCTCTCCTATAGGGTAAGCATTATCAGAGCCACTTTACAGGTAAGGAGTCCCAAGGGACACAGTGCCGAGTCCTAGAGCTTCTCAAGGACCTACATAAATGTTTGAAACCTGAGAAAACTGGTTCTAAAATGCCAAAACTTCAGAATAACCCAAATTAATTCATGTTTAACCACATATCTGCAAAATGTCATCATTGTTAATTTATGTCATTGATTCTGTGCCAACATTTGGAAATAATTTTTAGGTTGGATTTTTTTAAAACTCTGCGAGTACTTTAAGAATGCAAATAAATGCCAAAGAAGTTCTGAGAATGTGCGGATAATTATACTGTAAATGAATTACTCTTAGCCAAATAATTTCCCAGGCAAACTTACAAAAATCACTTGTATTATTTTACAGTCATATGTTCTGTTTAGTGTAGCAATTCTGTCCATTTAAATAATTGGTTTGGGGAGGGAACTCCAAGAGTAATAACAACACAGCCTAAGGAAGTCTTGAAATGGCCTTTGATATAATTAGCCCCGTCCTACGGATTTAACTCCCTGATCTGCCGTTTCTGAGTCACACTAGTCAAGCTTCCCTAATTTCTCCTGGCCAAACCTTCCACACATCCTGCTGCTCTCCCTGCCCCCATCACCACCAAGCTCAGCCTGGCCTGGGCACAGGGATGTGTGTATATGTGAATGAACATGGGACCGATCAGGCAACGTCCCATTTCCCAGCCTGAGTCTCAGGCTCCTTTCCTCTCGCCCCTTTCTCTCCAGGGGTCCCTGAGATCTTTCTCATCCATGAAAGAAAGCTACGTCTGGAGTGAGAAACCAGCTATCCCCCAAATCGCCACTAGATGATGCCACAAGTTCATAAGTGAACTTCTGCACGGTCCCTTCAGGGAGACAACACTCAGACCGGGAAGCCACGGTGCCCCTGGAGGTCCCTGGGTGCCTTCCCCAGGCATCTTCTCCTCCTCAGAGTGACTTTGGCCCCTCCAGGGCGACCCGCATGGCTCTATTTTCATCGCTGTGGCAGACACAGCGGCTGGCCTCCTACTCCCTGTCTCCCTATTGTTTTCCCTCTCCTTGTTCACTTTGCAGTCTCCCCCTCCCTGTCTCTATTTTTCTCTCTATCTCCCTATCCCCATCTTTCTCTTTCGCCTTCTCTCTCTCTCTTCCCCTCCCCCTACCTGTCTCCCGCCCCCTCTCCCTCTTCCTGCCTCCGTCTCTCTCCCCCTCTGTCTCTATCTCCATCTTACTCAACAAATCTAATACTCTATCTTATTCAACGAGTTTTATTTACCAGTCACTGGTGTCTATTCCATGGCAGACGCTGTGCCAGGCAGGCTCTGGAAAGTCAATGAAAGCAAGCTGGATTCCAGTCCAGGGGCGTTAGCTCCCCACAGAGGACTGTGGTGAGCAGCAGTCTTTCATCCTCAGCCTCCTCCCAGTCCCTTCTCCCCTTGTCGCCTTTCCTCCCACTGGCTGAGTAGTAGAGAATCTGGAGCAGTGGGGGTTGGGACTGTGTCCCCCTTGCCCCACCCCCATACCGTGGAGTCAGGCTTGGCAGAGCAACACGAAGCCCCAGGATATCTGTGGGGGCGGAGCCCCAGAGAGTAGTTTCCAGGCTCTCGGCCTCACATAGACAGGTGCCTGGCTCAGGTAGTAAATGGCCAACTGTGATTGCATGGCCATCAGCTGTGGCTAGTTGGCCGTCAGCTGTAACCAGTGAGCCATTGGCCACTAATATAACTGCGGTGGCTACGCTAGGAGAGAAGGAGGAAGGGAGAAGAATGGGGGCTAGCAAGAAGATGGCGGCTGGGCTGGCAAGTGTGGATGGCGGTTTGCGGACAGTGTGGATCCAGCCTCCAGTGAGAGTATAGTGCCGCCAGAGAGAATATAGTGGTATGACTCCCCCATCTATGGCTCCGTGGGTGTTCCTTTTTGGCCTCACCATATCCTGCGTTCTTGTATGGGGAGCGGGAGCAGAGACCCTGCAGGCCTCCCCGCATGACAAATGGCGCAGCGAGCAGGGTCCCCCGCACGACAATATCCTAAGCCAATCCCACTGCCCCATGGTACCCACTGATGTAGTGGCCATAGTTTCTTGGCCCAGCTCCTCCCCAAATCCCTCTTAGAAAGTTGTCTCTGGGCCTGATGGGTCTCGGTCTTCCTGCCGCCGGAAGCTCACAGGGCTGTCCAGAGAGGACTCAACCTGGAGCAGCGGTGACCGGTTCCTGTCTCCACACAAGAAAGAATTCGAGAGCGAGACAGATGCAGGAAAGTGAAAGTGATTTATTGAAAATGAAAGTACAGTGGTACCTCGGTTTTCCAGTGTAAATCATTCGGAAGACCGTTCGAGTTCTAAAATGTTCGAAAACCAAGGTGCGGTTTCCCATAGAAAGTAATGCAAAATGGATTAATCCGTTCCAGACCTTTAAAATCAACCCCTAAAACAGCAATTTAGCCTGAATTTTACTATCTAATGATACCATAGATCCGTAAAATTTACGGCATTCGTAAACCGAAATGTTCGTCAACGGAGACTTTTGGAAACCGAGGTACCACTGTACACACTTGAAAGGTAAGTGTGGGCGAACTCAGATAATGAGTCACCCCGAGGAAGTCACGATCAGGGGTTTTTATCTTTCCTAGGACGGGAATTAGTGATGTTATTTACATAGTCCATTCATCTCCTCCCCTGGGTGGGACCCTCCGTTTCCCGCTTTTTCTTCCTTATTTGGCTCCTCCAGAACGGTCGTGGTGTCAGGTGCATGATGGGAGTCGTAGTAACCTCAGTGTAAATGAGATTATAATGACACTATAATTAGCTAAAGGTCAGGTTTTCCCCGTCATGGGTATTAGCCTAGCTAGATGAAACTAGTTCTTGTTTTTCTACAGCTGCAGGTACTGGATACAGTCACTTGTTGTATAACGAGTGAGGCACCTCACCTTGTACCCTGGAGGGGGTGGTCAATTTCCTAGGCTCTCTATCCTGCCTCCTTCCCGTCTGTGAAATGAGCTGGGTTATCAATCATTTACTCCCTTCCCGACCCTGAGGTTCTCAGGACTACCCACCCCACCCCCACCTTGGCCTCGCAGGCTCATCTCTCACTCCCAGCTTCTCACCAGTATTGAGGGCTTTGGCCCGCAGTCATCACTTAAAGACTCACTGTCCTAGCCAGTGACCTGGACTCCTCTTAGCTTAGGATGGTAATCAACAGTCATTCACCAGAAAGAGCCAGAAATGTCCTCCCAGCTTCCACCCCTCTGACACAAACAAATCTCCCCAAGGCCCCACCTCCTCATCATTCTCAGTTCATAGTTTTGGGTTTAGAGGCTCCATCGAGGGGCTAACTTAGGGAGGTCTGTGTGAGTGACCCAGTGACTAAGATTTAACCCCAGCACTTCTTTCCCTTTACTTTGTTACAGTTAATAAACATCCCAGAGTCACATAACACCCTGCCTCACCCCATGTGCTAGGCTGGATGTGAGAGTGGGTGCATATTTTCCCTGTCCTCACTGCCTCCCTTCTTTCTCCAGGGCGGGTGTCACTTTTTGTCCACAGCTAAAGCCTCCATCAGGGCTCAAGATCCCTTTCCCTTCTTTTCCTCTAGAAACTCCCTTCTCTTTCACGCTTTCTCTCTCTCTCTCTCTCTCTCTCTCTCTCTCTCTCTCCCCCCCCCCCGCCATTTAAATTCCAAATGGCTCAAAAATGTATATGTAAAAAATGAAATTACAAGAGTACATGGAATTCATTTATGATCTCAGAATGAAGGATTTTTACTTATGACTCAAAATCCAAAAGCTATCAAATATTCATCAATTCAAAAACATTTTTCAAATTTCATGGAAAAATATCACCACCAAAGTCAAAATACAAACAACAAACTGGGTATTTTTTAAAAAAGAGCTTTACAATTCATCAAAATCAGCTCACCTCCTGTGCATTTGAAAAGCTCTCAGATGTAAAAAAAAAAAAAGAAACAAACAAACAAACAAAGAAAAAGAAAAGAAACCACTAACACTAGAAAAATGGACAAAGTCAATGAAATGACAGTTCACAGAAAAGGAAACACAGTGGCTCTTAAACATGCTACAAAATGTTCAACGCAAAATAAGAGAAAGGATAATTAAAAGGCTTCAACATAATTCAATGGGGGAAAGATACCTTTTCAACAAAAAGTGCTGGAATAATTGGAGATCCACATGGGGGGGATAAAAAGAACCTCAATCTTTTCTCTCATACCATAGACAAAAAGTAACTCAAAGTGGATCAGAGACTAAAAGTAATACTTTCAGAGGAAAACATAAGAGAAAATCTTCTAGACCTTGGGATGAGTGAAGACTTCCAAGACAGGATACAAAACTTCTAACCATTAAAACATTATAGATTGAACTTCATCAGAATTAAGAACTTACTTGTCAAGTTAAAGCATCAGGAAGTTAGGAAGGCAAGGTGGGAGAAAACATCCCAAAGACACATACCTGGTAAAAGACTTGTATCCAGAGTCTATACTAAGAACTCTTACAGCTAATACTAATGTTATACCAATAAGATGGTATAATGGGAGAAATATTTGAATAGACGCTTCACAAAAGAAGACATGCCCAATGAGCACATAGAAAGAGGCTCAACATCATCGGACACACCCACTAGAGTGGCTAAAATTAAAAAGACTGACAAAACCAAGTGTTGACACCACTGCTGTGGAATTGGTTTGGCAGTTTCCTGACCCAGAAGTTCTACTCCTAAGTATTTACCCAAATGAAACCATATGTCCATATAAAGACTTGTACACAGATGTCCAGAGGTGCTTTGATAATCAAAACCTGAAAACCACTCAAATGTCCAACGAATGGGAAATCCATCATGCATCTATTCATATAACAGGATATGTAGTGTGAGCCCTGACAGTTGTTTTTTGTTTGTTGGTTTGTTTGTATTTTTGTAAAGCAAGTGCTTGACTTAAGATTTGATTGCAGAGCCACCCATTTCAAAGAGGCTTCCACTTCAAATAACTTGATTAAACACACTGCCAGCCACTAGATAAAGGGCCGCCTACTTCCCACACTGAGGCTCCTTTGTTTTAGAGACCTTAATTTCAATAACTGGCCATTGGGCTACTTGGTTTTGTTGTTGTTTGTCCATTGTTTAAATACCACTCTTGTGTGTTAAATTCACCAATAAAGAGTGAGCCTGGGCCGGTCTGGTCGCTCAGGTGGTTGGAGCACTGTGCTCCCAATGCTGAGGTCACTGGTTCGATTCCTACATGGGCCAGTGAGTTGCACCCTCTACAGCTAAGATCGTGAACAACAGCTCTCCCTGGAGCTGGGCTGTGGTGAACAGTCAGACGTTGGCGTGAGCTGTGGTGGACTGCTGAGTGCTGCTGTGGGCTACTGTGTGCTGCAGTGAGCGGCTGGTGGCCAGTGTGAGTCGCCAGCAGCCAGCGAAAGCTGCCGTGAGCCACTGTGAGCAGCTGACCGATGACTGGCGACCGACTGCCTCAGCTCGGGGAGCGCAAGGCGTATAATACCAGCATGGGCCAGGGATCTGTGCCCTACACAACTAGACTGAGACACAACGGTTTGAATCGGAGTGGGCGGGGGAGAGGCAGAAGAAAGGGTGAGCCTGTGAAATCCTAGGCCCCCACCCTCAACCCCAATAAAAGCAGCACCCCAGGCCCATGCTGACTTTCTCGCTCCCACCCACTCTGACCTCGGTGTATGGCCCCAGGTGTACTGTGTAATTTCCAGGCCATGTGAGTCATACAGCTTGTTTTTTCAGTTTCCTGATGGCTATTGCTGAAGGGTGTCTTGTAATCACAAGAACCACCAGGGCTGGTCCAGCCACATCACTGGTTATTGATAAGCTGAGCCTGACACAAAACACAGAATATTACTGAAAATAAAAGCTACAGATACATATCATAACATGGATGACTCTCAAAAAACAATACAGGATGAGAAAGAAGCTAGACACAAAAGAGTATATACTGGGGGCCAGCCCAGTGGCTCAGGCGGTTAGAGCTCCGTGTTCCTAACTCCTAAGGCTGCCGGTTCGATTCCCACATGGGCCAGTGGGCTCTCAACCACAAGGTTGCCGGTTCAATTCCTCGAGTCCCACAAGGGATGATGGGCTGCGCCCCCTGCAACTAGCAATGGCAACTGGACCTGGAACTGAGCTGTGCCCTCCACAACTAAGACAGAAAGGACAACAACTTGATTTGGAAAAAGTCCTGGAAGTACGCACTGTTCCCCAATAAAGTCCTGTTCCCTTCCCCCAATAAAATCTTTTTTTTAAAAAAATACATACTGTATGGTTTCATTTGTACGTAATTCTACAGAAGTGAAATGTAACCAAAGTTACAGAGTTGATCAGTGGTGGCCTGGACCTGGGGGCCGATGAGGACTGACTGGGAAGGGACAGGAGGGAACTTGGTGTGTTCAAGAAAACATTCTATTAATATATCTTGATTGTGGTGGCTGGTGGTTACACGGATGTTCACATTTGTCAAAACACATCAAGCACTACATTAAAATGGGTGCATGTTAGTGTATTATACTAAAAAAAAAGGAAATGCTGGAGGAAGATAGCAAAAACTCTGTGCTTTTGCCGGGACTGGAACTACAAACCTTAAAAAATAATAAACAGTTGAACAATTTTTAAAAACTACAGTAAAACGCAGTTTTTCACTCAACGAGATTGTCAAAAAAAATCCAAAAGTGTAATAACACACTGTGTTGGTATGGCTATGAGGAAAAGCACACTATTAATCACTGATGATGGGAGTGTCAATTAGAATAACCCCAAAGAGGGCATTTGGGCAATATTTACTAAATTACAAATGCTTGATCTGGCAACCTCTCCCTCGTAGGATTTTATTTTACGGATAAACTCAACCACAGTTGAAATAGCATATGTTAAAGGTTATTATTGCAACATTGTGTGAAATAGCAAAACTCAAAAAAAAAAAAATCTAAATGTCCATCAATGCAACACAGGTTAAATAAGTTATGATACATCCACATCCATCCGAGGAATTCTATGTGACTACAAAACCAGATGGGGAAAGTCTGCGTGTGCTAACTAATACAGAAAAACTCTCAAGGTGTAATGTTAAGTGAACAAAGCAACACTGTGTTTGCTACGTTGCAACTTGTGTAATAAAAATCCAGAGGATATATATTTGGATTTTCTTATACACATGTTAAAAAAAATTTTTTTTTCTGGAAGAATAACCAAGAAACTATTATCAGGAGATGCCTGTTTGGAGGACGATGTGGGAAATATGCGGATGGAGTCAGGAGTATGAGGGATAATTTTCATAGTATGCCTTTTTAATTTAAAACAATTTTTGAACCATGCGACCATACTAGCTATTCAAAATTGAAATACTTATTTAAAAAGTAGCATCAAAATGATACATTATATATTAGGACATCAACATACCATAAGTACTGTGGAGGCAGTCTCGTCCAGGGCAGGGGCATAGTAGGCACACAGTAACACTATTTTTATCCCCCTCATGCTTTAGGTTCCAGTTCCCCAAATCAAGGTGCCCAGCTGTCTCTTCTGTCCTCACAGGGGCTTTCCCTTCGTCCCATGTTTCCCCCCTTTTGTTCTCCCCTCACCAGTGAACCTGCAGATCTCAGGCATGACCTCCTCAGAAAGCCTTCTCTGATCGACACCCTCCCCCTCCCACCCCAGGCCTCCTCCTGCTCAGTCCTCAGAAGCCCAGGGGCCCCTAAGCCCTTGAGCTCCCTTTCCTGGAGGTGTGGCCTCACCAAGGAGTGGCCAACAGCCCGAGGATGGGGCATTACTGACTGGCAGCCGGTCTCCACAGACATCTACTAGTTTCAGTTTCCCCTAAACGTTATGTTGATCCTCCCACGCCCACAGAGAAAATCTGGAGTTTCAGAATGAAGACGCCTGGACGCCCCATTAACACATGGTGTGCCGTGTGCAGTAGCAATGGCGGGAACTGAGGGCAATCGTGCATGAAGCTCATGGTTCCAGTGGGAGGCCAGTCGCCTGTGCAAGGAAGTGACAGACAGTGGGGAATGGGCACGATGACAGCCTCAGTGGAGAGGGGCACAGGCGAGAGCGGAGAGGACCATTCCCACTCGGCCTCAGTCAGGGTGGCAGGAATGTGGCCAGCGGGGATGGGAGGCCTCCAGATGAGCTGAGGGGTAGCAGGCTGGGGCCCTGGTCCCTGGCCAGCCGCAGGGAACCTGGCACAGCCTGGGGAACGCCTACCCCCATGCCCCCACTGCTGTCCAATACTCTGTAAACAGCACATTTATTCGAGTTTTCAAGCCTCTGGTGGCAGCATAGGAAGGGCCGGGCTCGCCTTCATGCTGCCCTAGGCCCTTGCCCAGCCCATCAGGCATGCAAGACGGAGCTGGTGAACAAGTCAAGAGGTCTTCGGGAACAGGACAGGAGCAGGCCCCACTCTTTGCCGTCCCCACCCCACTGGCCTGGGCTGGGCCACAGTCAGTAAGGCGGGCCCAGATCCCCCTCACTGCACGGACCTCTTCTTGGTGGCCATTTCCATCTCTCTCCCCCAACCTCTCTGATCCCCGCACTCTGGAGCTGGGAGCCTAGGCCACCTGCATTGCTCCCTCACACTGGGACCAACCCAGCTGCTGTCAGGCTGCTTTTATAGGTCCTGCCTGTCCAGTCAGGTAGCCAGACAAGCACTGCAGGACTGGTTCTCCTGTCATCATGTTGTGTACCCGGCTCAGGGCTGGGTACTCAGCAGGGGATTGGGCTTTTCCAGAGAACCACTGTAGGTCAGAGGAGCAGGGCAGCCTGACTCGGCCTCTCCCAGCCTCCAGTGTCTCCCACCTCCATTCATCGGCTCCTGGCTTGGCCTGAGGGCCTCAATAATCCAAAGTGCAGAGCCAATGCCTCCTCCTCCAAGACGCCCCCCTGGCTTAGTGCCAGGATCGGGCTGGGCTATGGATGGTCAGCCCAGGCTGCTACTTCAGGGCGCTAAGAACAGCCTCCAGCTTCATGGCCATTGCCAGGTCGCCCTTCACCTTCAGCCGTCCACTCATGTAGGCCCCCAGGGGTCGCAGCTCCCTGAATAACAGGGCCCGCAGGTCTGCCTCAGTCATCTCCACCACCACGTCAGGGGTGCCATCAGGCACCCCGTGTCCCACCCTCCCTTGTCCTGTGGGGAGAAAGAAAACAGCGTTAGTAGGGGAGCAGCTGTGCGGTGGGGAAGAGGGGGTTGGCATGTCCCTTCAGGAGGAGTGCAGTGGTTAGGCCTTCCGGTTCTGACATCCGGGGTCTAAGTCCTATTGGCTGTGTGACCACTCAGAGCCTCACTTTCTAAACTGCTGAAATGGGGATGATAATCCCTAAATCATAGCCTCGTGGAGAGAAGTAGGTGAGATAATGCACGAAAAGTACTCCGCACAGAGCTTGGCACATAGTAGGCCTACAGCACGTGCAGGGCTCTTGGTACAGGAAGCTCGGCTACTGAGGACAGGTCGGGGAGACCAAGGCCTGGATAATCATTGTCCGCAAATGGTGTCTGAGCCACGACTGCTATGGGTTCACCCTCAAATGTTGGCAGGAGCAGGGGCATCTAAAAAAGGGCTAGGGGGTGGGAGGGCAGTGGGAAGGAGAGGGCAGGGAGGGCAGTGGCACCTGTAGTCAGATCCAGGAAGTAGGTGCTCTGAGTGCCACCGGGCACGATGACATTGAACTGGTAGCAGGCCCCAACTTGGCTGACCAGGGCCTCCGACAGGAAGGGCTGCAGAGCAGTTAGCAGCCCCTCAGCCACAGGCTGCTTGAAGCCAGGTCCAGCACCAACAGGAAGCTCCACTTCGTCCACTATCTCCACGGTGTCTGCAGGGGTGGGGAGGGAGGCAGCGAGAGATCATGTGCTGCCAAGGTGAGGATGGCTCCGTACCTTAGCGGCAGTTCCCGCTTACATGCCCGTCAGGTCTGAGTTCAACTTCCGCTTCTGCTAAGAAGCCACCCTTGAGTTTTCAACCTTAACCCCAAACGCCATTTCTAAGCTACTCTAGCCTTGAATGTGAAACTCTTTTCTGGATGCTGCTGCTTCCTGCTGTGAAGGCTCCATGCACTCTCCCCACAGCCTGAGCTCTGGTCAGCTGTAGAATCAGGGTGTCCTGAACAGATGGGCAGGGTGTGGACTGCACAAAGGTGCTTGGTTAAGAGAGCAAGTAGCAAAGCTCCGCCTGTGTGAAGCACCGAGCTGAGAGCCCTGCTGAGCCCCCACCCTTTCTGGGAGTCTCCTCACCTGGCCCTGGGGGCAGGGCACCTCCGGCCCCTGCAGACATGCCTCCTCCAAGGAAGTGGAGAGCCAGTTGTTGGAGGGAGTCGTCCAGGCTGGGCCCAGCCAGGCTGTCCTGGGGCGGCTGCAGCACGGCCTCCACTGCCAGCTCCATGCGGTCCACCTCCAGTCCCCAGGCTCTGGTCACGTCATTGATCTCCAGCTGGAGGACAGCGTGAGGAGAAACAGAATTCATTCACACACCGTCTCAGGGCAGGCTGGTACAGCCACACGTGGACACGGCGGCCATGAGAAACTGCACTGGCCCTTGAGAAGCTCCTGCCTGGGCACGCAGGCATGAGGCAAGGACGAGCCCGCGGTGGGCTGCTGGCACTGAGCAGCCAGGGGGCCAGAGAGGGCACGGGGCCATGAGGGGGGTGATGTCAGGTGAAGGGGCAGCAGCAGGAGGACCTTCCAGACAAAGGGGACACCATGTGCATGAGCCCAGAGAGGACCTGGAATGTTCTGGAACTGCAAGTGAGCACAGTTCCCTTTAGCTAAACACTCGGGTGTGGGCTGGGAGACTGGAGGCAGCGGAGGGGTCAGAGGCGGCTGCTCCTGCTTGCTCCTGAAGCACACGGAGCCCCAGAGAGGAGTTTACTAGGGAGCTTCGGAGCAGACTTGCTGCTTGGAAAGGTTCTCTTGGTTGCCATGTGACACCGGACTGGAGGGGCTGAGGGTAGAGGCAAGGAGACCAAGCCAGACGTTGCTTCAAACTGCAGGCAGAAATACTGTGGGTCTGGTGTCAGGCAGAGACGTGGCTGTGAAGCCACGACGCTCTGGGAACTGCATGAAGCTACAACAAGCCCCCAAAGAGAAGCCCTGGGCGGCTCGCAGCCTGCTGTGCGCTGACCGGGAGGGTGTGAGAAGCAGCGGAGAAGCCAGATCTCTGGGGGGTTCCTGCATGATCATGAGCGTGGGCGTTCACCTAGCAGGACCCAGGGAGGGAGACGGAGATTTGGGGGTGGGGAGGGGAGGGATGACAACCTCCTCCATACGTTAAGCGTGAGGTGTGTATGGCACAGCCAACTATCCAATAGGCAGTTGAACACATGGGTACAGAGTGCAGGAGAGAGTGGGGCAGAGTGGTGTAAATAATCAGTGTCCAGAGGCAGCATAAAGCCCCAGGAGGATGAGCTCTCCCCAGGAGGTCACACATAAAATGAGGCCATTGATGGAAACCGGGAAACTGAAAGGCAGGAGAACAAGCGGTAAGAGGAGTGACAGGAAGGGAGGAGGAAAGCAGGGGTGTGGAGTAATGGCAGGAGGGGGAAGCAGATGACCCCTCAATTGATCAGGAGTAAGAGAAGGATGGGTCCAGAGTCCCAGGCCGCTGCCAGGAGAAGTAGGCGAGGGGCTGAGAAGTGCCCTCTGTGTTAGCAAGAGGGAGGTCACCATGATGTCTATCTCGGGAGCCTGGGGAGATCCTAGACTAAAGACAAGAGAGGAGGAAGGAAAAAGGAGAGAGGCAGAAAGGAAGAAGAGGATGAAAGCAGGGAGGGAGCCGGGTTCTGGGCCCAGAGCACAGCTGGAGCAGGGAGGAGCCTCACAGGGGAGTGGCTGCTGCCAGGGGAGGACTCCCAGCACAGATGGCGGTGAGTTTGGTGAGTTTGAAGGGACGATGCTAGAGGAAGCTGAAGGGGTTCTTGTCCTACAGTTTCTTCTGAGGATTAGGAGGCAAGGCCGGTAGCAGAGTGGTGGGTGGGGGTGGGAGGCTGGACCAAGGCAGCGAGGGGTGACGGAGCCGGCCTGCAGCAGGTAAGGAGGACCTGGCCAGTGAGAGGTGGGGAGAATGCAATCCCTCCAGATGAAACGCATGCAAAAAGAGGAGTGAGAATGAGAGGTGTATGCCTGAACCAGGGCTGAAGGCAGCTGTGCTGGCTTTCCTGAGATTTCATTTTCACCACAGGCACTGACCCGACCTCACTAAGGGCCAACTCAGTCTGGGCAATGGGCCCTAAATGACCGTAACATCCTGGTGTGGGACTGACTTCCCCCAAACTACCTCTCTCGGCTCAAAGCCAAGGGCAACAGGCCGCCATCAGTTTTCCTTCCTAAAGATACATTAAAATGGAATATGGTTCCATGAATAAAAATGGCTAGCCAACTTGTTATCTGAGGTGTATAAGATTGAGGTGTATAAGATTGCTGCAAAATATAAAGCTGAGATACATTGGGGTGGGCAAAAGGACTTGGGAAACTATAAAATGCTATTGCTACTGTCACAAGTAGTATTTTCCTGGGAATTTCACCCAGCTTGTTGATTTACTTCCTGAAGGGACTGGGGCCTCCAGGACTGGCATTACCCCACTCCCCCTCCTGTCCTCTAACCACAGCTCTCTGGGGAAAGCAGAGCTGAGCGGAATGGGGAAAACTTCACCCGGGTTCCCCTGTCAGGACATGGCAGCAGGGGACACACTGCCACTTGTGTATCCATTTCTACCCCATCTTGTCACAGAAGGATTTGAGGTGAATTCCAGTGTAGAGAATTGCTCACACATGGAGAAGAGGCAGGGAAAAGGTCCAAATGTCCTCGTATCCCTTTGGTCTGTCAGAACAAGGAACACAAAACCACAAAAATGCACACGCTGCACCGTGGAGCACAGAGCTCCCTGGAAGGTGGCCAGGCGGGGCGGGCCCCTGAGGCCCAGTGCTGTCATGGCAACGTGCACAGAGCAGCAAAGGGCAGCCATTCCTGTCAGGCCCTGCCCCATCCGAGTGCCTTTGGCCTTGCTCTCCAGGTCACTATGGTCTGTGCCCATCTTCTCTTCCTCAACTCACAGTCCCACCCAGACCCTGGCTCTTTCAAGGTGCCACATTCTAGGGGCGTATGGTAAACTGAGGCTGAGTGAGCTGGTATGTGCTCAAAGTGCACGGAGCCAGGCTTGGCCCAGGCGCAGCTCTCCCTCGGGAGCTGCCTACCAGGAGCTGCTCGCTGATCTTCAGCTTCTCCATCTGGATGTCCCGCAGAGGCCTCCTGAGCAGGGCCTTGGTCAGGGCATTCTGGGCCGTCATGCGCGTGGCTGCGTTCAGGTCCTTCACGGTCATCACGGACAGCACTGGGTCCCAGATGCGGAACTGGACATCGGCTCCCACGGACAGCACAGCCCCATCCTTAGAGGCCAGCTGTTGGGGGAGGCCACGAAAGAGGAGACACTCAAGGGGCTGCAGGGAGGTCGGGCCCACCGAACCCACCCAGCTGGATCCACCTGCCTGGCAGCTAGTGCCTCACAGACAAAATGGTGTCCCCAAGTGCATGGGGTTAAGTATATGGAACAGGGACATCCTCCCAGCCTTTACCCTTGATTTTCTGGTCTCCTCCCAAGCCCTCTCCCTGCCTCTGATGGCTACTCACAGGCCAGGCATACAGAATACCCTCTGCACAAGCCCCACTTCCTCTGTCCAGGGGAGCTGAGACGCCCCTCACCTTGCAGGGAGGGACATTAAAGGCGCGTGTCCTCAGATCCACCCTCTGAAAGGAGTCGATGCAGGGCAGGAGCAGAACCATGCCAGGCCCCTGAGGGGTGCGGATCCGGCCCAGTCGAAACACGATCATCCGCTCATAGGTGGGCACTATCTGTCCGCAACGGCAAGGGAAGGGTTGAGAGTGAGCCCAGGATGGCCAGGACGCTGCCCAGGGCCCTCCCGCACCTGTCTCCCCTCACCCTGGGCGGTGTCAGGTATCCTTAGCTGTTTTTAAATGAGAAAACCAAGGCTCTGAAGGGTTAGGTGACTTGCTCAAAAATCACACAGCCCCTAAGTGAAACAGGTAAGGTCTGAATGTATTTCTGAATGACTCCAGAAGCCAGGCTCTCGACTACCACCAGTACTGACTTGGTCCCCAGAGGAACGCTGCACTTCTGTGGTCTGAAGCTTGACATGACTCAAACCAGGAAATGTCTGCCTTGGAGTAGTTAGGAGCAAAGGCTGGCTGCTCTACCAGCAACCCCAAGCAAAGGGCTCTACCAACTTCAGGTCCCTAGAGTCCTCAAAGAAGCAAATATGTCCCGATTGAGCAATGAAACTCAGAGAGGCAAAGTGACTTACCCAAGGTCACACAGTATTCATTTCAGTGAAAGTTTTAGGACTAGGATTTAGGACCTTCTAAGAACTCCCTTCCAGACCACACCAAATTCAAAGGCCGTCTAGACAAGCTGACTTTGGTCTAGGGCCGCACAGAGGGCAAGACTTGCCTGGGCTTCCACCTTCACTGCAGTTTGCAGCTATGATCCTCAACCATAGTTCATCCTTTTTCCTCTCTGTACCACTCGCTGTGGAAACCAGGCCTGAATTCCTATCACTCAGTACCTGCTGGGCCAATTTGAGTGTTTTTCATTTCTAATTTAGCATAACCCAAAGGGAGGAAGATTGGGCAAAGACATCTGTGTGCACCAGACACCAGGACTTGGGAGTTTGGCTCCCAGTACAATGTTGGACAAGTCTGAGCCTCAGTTTCCTCATCTGAAAGATGGGAATGAACAATCCTTGCCCAGTCCATTTTGTAGAAGTGCAATAATACAATATTTCAGGGACGGGGGCAGAACACAGAGAATGTGCCCATCAGCCATCAGTGCCAAAGCTCTCAGTGAGACCCAACCCAATCATCCCTACCTTCAGGGCAAACCAGCCGGAAATGGGGAAGGTGATCAGCAGCAGCAAGAAGCCCAGGAAACTGATGAAACTGTGGCAGATGCAGGAAGGCCAGGTCTGAGGTGCATCTAGGGAAAGAGAACAGAGGCAGGCAAGGGATGCCAACTGCAGGCAGAGTAAACGCAGTCAAATGTACCTTTCGACCACCTCCCACTTCAGCAGCTCCTTCTTTCTCAGGGCTCTCAATCTGCCTCCTTGCCTAATACTCCCATAGCTTTGGGCAAGTCCCACCCTCACAAGGCTATTCTCTTCTGGGCAACAGCCACTGGATCTGAGAAGCCAAACCACGTAATGCTCTCCTCACTGGACAGAACATCAGTCAGTCTTCTTGTCTGGTTTATACTGCCTTCCCATACATGGCACAACGTCAGACGCATCCGGGCACCTGTAAGCACCAGCGGAGTTGAACTGATTCCTGTTGCCATAACTCATCCCTCTTCTACCACCAGTCCCAGAAGTGTGCTTTCAAGGAGTCCTTTTGCAGATAATGCCTTAGCCTACAGGGATAAAGCATTAATGACTCACCAGTAGGAGCCATAGGTGAGGGCTAAGATGTTCTTTCTTAGCTCACAATTCTTCACCCCATTTTAATGCCGTAAGGACCATCAAATGAATGCTTCACTTAAAGAGCTTCAGGTGGGAGATGGGGGAGGGGCAAACTAGAAAGAGGAGGCTCATCTGAGCCCAGGGTGTTGGCCCCTGAAGAGCCAGGAGCCCAGGATGAGTGAAGCTGAGACAGCCTCAGAATCTGGGATGAGGTTATCTGCTCTGCTTTCCTCCCAACCCTGCAAAGGAAGCAGACTGGAGCCTCTGCTCCATCTTCCCAGGAACCGCACATCCTCAGGGCTCTCCGAACCCCAGGAAGCTGTCTCCTTTCCTGCCTGGCCTTGATCCGCGTGTCCCCTGCAGGAAAGGAACCCTTGGATGGGGCAGCTGTCATTACAGGAGGGCCCGGGAGGGACCAAATCCTCTATGGTTTGGTGTGAGGCTGAGGAATGTGGGATCTGGGATGTGGAACTCAGGCTTTGAAGCAAGACAGGGCCAGAGCAGACCCACAGGCCATTAGGGGCCTTTTTGGCCAGTGCATGTCCACCAGGAACCAGGGAGATGTTCAAGCTCAGGGTGTCTAGTCTAGAGGTGCCCTGGGGGTGAAGATTCTGCCGTTTCTCTGCAGCCAAGTGCCCTTGGTGTGCTGGTGACCTTCTATGGCTAGACCTTGGTTTCTTTCTAGTCAAAACGACAACTTGAAACCTCTGCCCAGGTTTCCTCCTCTGCGGAGAGGGAGAGTTGTCTGCGTTCCTGGGGATCCCGCAGGAGTCCTTGCCTCCTGCATGTTTCGCTGAGCCTTAGAAAAGGTGCATGAGGGGAAATTGGCGTGGTAGGGGTTTTTTCAGGCGCTGAATCCTTTCCAGAATCAAGGAAATGACATCAGCCTTCTCAGCACTCCCTCTCCAAACTCACGAACTGGGGTAGGTGTGTACGCGGGTGCTGGTAGGGGAGGCGTGATTATCTAGAATTACGGTTTCTCCAGGGCGCGGTCAGCAAATTATTCTCCTTTGTGTGCCCCGAGGCCAGCAAGCAGAGCTGATGAGCGGAGGAGGAACGAGGTGGGACGAGCCTTGCTAGACGATAAGAGCTCTGCAGTTGGAGCCCCACGGCCCTAGAAAGAGCCGCTCAGCGCTGGCATCCAGCGCCCAGTCCCGGCCCCTCTCCGCACCGCGGCCCCCTCGGTCCCTCCTCTTAGAGTGCGAGCGCAGGACCAGCCGACTTCTGGGGCAGAGAGTTCGGGCCTGGGGGTGCCGGCCGGTCCCCCCGGGCTCCGCAGTGCTGGGCGGCCACTCACCAGCTTCCGTCTGCACGCCGCCTGGCTCCGGGAACAAGCAGCCTTTCTGCGAGCCCAGGAAGCCTAAGCTCGACTGCTGGAAACGGTCAAAGTCCCCCAAGGGCAGCGGCCGGTACCCAGACCTGCCGAGCATGACTCCCGACGGGACACACCCCCCTTCAAAGAGCCCGGCCTGACCTGCCAGCCCCTAGGCCGCCCCGCCCCTGCCGGCCCCCGCTTCCGGTTTCCCGTGCGCAGCCGGTGGTGCCGGCCGGCGCGCAGGAAGAGGAGGCTTGCCCGCTAGGCTCCGGTCGTCGCACAGCGCCACCTGCTCTAGGAGGACCGAACTGCGGCGGCGGGGCGGGAGCATGAGCTGCGTTCCTGGGAGCCCGAAGGAGTCCTTGCCTCCTCCTGCATGTTCCGCCTGGACCTTAGAAAAGGAGCATGAGGAACTCGGCTTTGTAAGGGGTTTTTCAGGAGCCGAATCCTCTCCAGGATCAAGGAAATAGTACCAGTCTTCTCAGCACTCCCTCTCCAAACTCACATACTGGGGTGGGTGTGTATGTGTGTGTTGGGAGGGGAGGGGTGCTTATCTAGAATTACAGTATCTCCAGGACATGGTCAGCAAATTATTGCACTTTGTGTGCCCACAGCCCAGCAAGCAGGTACTGGCACAGAGTGGATCTCAGTACTTGTTGACCAGGTTACTGTGGTCAAGGTGGGGCAGGAGGGCCTGAACTTGGGCACAAAAAGAGAGACATTTCATGTGCACACCTCAGGGAGCATGGTGGAGTAAGGAGTGGGGGGTTAGCACAGAGCTACCACGTGGCAGGCCCTCCAGAGCATCTCAGACGTGGGATCCTCAGTCCTGCAGGTCTCGAAATAGCACACCCCTTGTTCCCGGTACCCAGCGGTAATGTGACTCCACAGCCTGAGCAAACCCAAATGCAAATTGCAGATTTACTCTGAGAAGCATTAACTCCCAATAGGGCATTGAGGCAGCTGTCTTCCAAGAGTGAAGAAATTAATAAAGCTTTCCTTGTCTCAGGCACATGCCAGTCTGACTACTCATGTCCCTCAGCCCCCCAGCCATAGCCCAGTTCCAGGTCCCTTCTGCAGATGGCTGCTCACCATCTTTGGCTTTTCCTAGTTTGATGGCCCGATTCGAAAGCCCTAGGAGTATTGATCAGGTTGGAGGGTAGGGCCGGCTCCTGGGGCCTCACACAGTCCCGGGGAACATGGGTTTCCCCCCATTTCTCCTCCAAACACCTTCATAAACTTTTACAAGAGCAATGCCCTATCACCATCGCTTCAAGCCTGTTCGAAGCTGTAACTGAGCACAGAATGGGTACCCAGGAGCCAGCACAGTGGTTGGGATGATTTGAAGTTTGAAGTCAGGGGCACTGGCCCAGTGAGGCCGCCTGGAGCTGTGCAGTCTCCCCTCACCAGGTGGGGGTCTGGCATGCATCTCTGCTGGCCAAGAGCTAACTTGCTCTCTCCTCACTCTTCATACCCATTCACCAGCTCTCCCCCTCCCCCCACTCCCCACTGCCTCAGATACACCAGCCTTTCCAACTGTCACCCAAGGCATCACCCTGTCCCCCTCATCTCCACTCGTGTCCTTCCAGTGTCTCTGACTCAGGTCCCTCCGTGCATCGCACAGCCACTGTCCTAGACCAGGCCACCTGCCCCTAGGTTGTCTGAGTGACCTTCACAACATGCACAACACATCACGCTGTACCTGGATTCCAACCTGACTCTATCGCCTATAAAACTGGCCCATCTACCTAGCTTTGATTTTGCTCCAGCCCACTCCTGGGCTGATATAGAGCTTGGGTCCCCTCTTAAATCAGAAAAAAACCCAAACTACTTTCTAAACAGGCTCTCCTGTTGCAAACCTCCATGCATTTGCACATGCTGTTCGCTCTGTTTAAAGTGTCTCCCTAATCTCTGAATCCCTGGTGAATTCCCACCGTTTCAAGTCCCAGCTGAGGAATCTCCTTTCCAGCCAGTTTCAATACAGTGTGAAAAATCTCCGTTTGAGGGCCTGCCCTTGCACTAGATCTGGGGTTCCTCCAAAGCAGGAGCCACGTGTGGCTCATCTCTGTGTCCCCCAACTTCCAGCGGAGGGCTGGCACAAAGCTGTACCACTGTGAAATGATGGAAGGTTCAAAGCGGAGAGCGGGGGCTGCCTCCTCCAGGTTGGCTGGGCCGCCGTCCGGATCATACCCCCAGGTCAGTAGTGTGTCTCCTCTCCGCCTTCCTCCTCACCGCCCTGTGTCTGTCTTCGAAACCCCCAGTCGGCTTCTCCGCCCCTTGAACCGCCCCCAGCTCGTGTGTCACTTCCTCCCGGGAGGCTGGCCCTGAGTCGGCACCACCACTTTCGGACAGCTCCGGAGACTCAGCCATTTGGCGCGCGAGTCTCGTTCAGCCTATCTTCCCGCCCCTTGAGATCAAATCCGAGAATCGAAACTGCGCTGAGATCCATGCAGCAGGAGCCGGCACCCGCCCGATCATCCGGGCCCCAGCAGGACCCCGCACTGCCCCACACGTCCACCATGCCTACCCCGGAGCCCCTCTCCGCAGGCCAGCAGCGCAGCTCCGGCCACAGCCCCACAGAGGTACTACTGGGTTTGGGGAGATAGGGTTTCGGCTCTGTTGGTTTGCTATGGTGGGAGAGGTGAGAAGGGAGAGGGAACTTGGCCACGTACACAGAGGGAAAACCAGATGCCAGGGTCCTGACCCACTTGGCTCGATTAGGGGTAGGGGAGAGTAGAAAAGGGAACGAGGGGATGAGTTAGGGGAGCCACTCTGGGCTGCGATTCTCCACTGAGCAGTGCCACCTGGGACCGGACACTTCCGCCTGCGCGCCGCCGGCTTGCCTCTTTGCCCTTGCCGTGACCAAGACCGGCAGGTTAGGAGAATGGAGGTAGTAGCCCTAAAGCCCCCGCCTGGAGCCAGGGTCATGTTCCACGTGTAGGGGGAAAAAACAACAACAACAAAAAAGCACCCAATCCCAGCTCAGAATGGGAAACCGTGGCCCGGACAAGAGAGATGTATCAGCTAAGGCCTCCCCAGCTCCTGTGGTTTCTCCCCTAGGAAGCCTTCCAGATCCTTCTCTGGGAACACCCTACCTGCCTAACCCCTATCACCAAGGGGGTTTATTAGGCTTTCCTCCTGTAAGCTTTTGCCTTAATCTTCTTCTGGACAAACCCCAGCCTTACATACCCGAAGGAACTACTTAGACACAAGCTCTATGTTCTTCCAGACCCGTTTGATAGCACAGATTGCAGTACTTTGTATTATTTGCATAATTACAACTAGGGATAGTATTGCTTAACATTACTAGTTAACATTTATGAGCACTTTTCAGGTGCCAGGTACTGTAGTAAGCACTTTTTTGCATTTTTTAAATTGTGGTAAAATAAACAGAACATAAGATCTGCCATTCTAACCATTTCTAAGTGTATGATTCAGTGGTATTAAGTACATTAACCATGTTGTGTAACTGTCTCCACTGTCTATTTCTGGGATTTTTTTCAAATAGAAACTCGGTACACCTTAACACCTTCCTCTCCCCTTAACTCCTTCCTCTCCCCTTTCTCCAGTCCCTAGTAATCTCTAATCTACTTTCTGTCTCTGAATTTGCCTACTCTAGATAATTTCATATAAGTGGATTCATATGATATTTGTCCTTTTGTCATTTCGCATAATGACCTGAAGGTCCATCCGCGTTGTTGTAGCAGTGTCAGAATGTCTTTCCATTTCAAGTCTGAATAATAGTCCATTGCATGTATATGCCACATTTTGATTATCCATTCATCTGTTGATGGACGTTTGGGTTGTTTCCACCTTCTGGCTGTTGTGAATAATGCTGCTATTTATGTGGGTGTGCAAGTATCTGTTTGGGTCAGTGTTTTCAGTTCTTTTGGATGTATATCTAGGAGTGCAATTGTTGGCTCATATGGTTGATCTTTAACTTTGAAGAACCACCAAACTGTTAAGCACTTTATATGAGGTTGATACTTAATGTATCTTCTTTCTAAACTGAATTCCATGAAGGCAGATACATCTTTGTATCTCAGGGCCTGGTACTATGTCTGATGGAAAGTAGACGCTCAATAAATTGTGGAATGAGAGTGGGAAGGCCTGAGTAAATGGGAAACTGGGGTGCTGATAAACCTGGGTTTTGCATCATCCTATGACTGCCTGGAATGGAATATGAAATCCCATTCCAGCCTCCAGCCTTTGGGGCAGGTATTGGGTGGTTGAGGATTCCTGGGACCTCAGGCCTCACCCTCCTCCCCTCTGGTCCCCCCCCCCCGCCCCCCCAGCAAGCGACGGAGGAGGACTTCCAGTTCCTGCGCTGCCAGGGCTGCCGGGCCGAAGCCAAGTGCCCTAAGCTGCTGCCTTGTCTGCACACGCTGTGTTCAGGATGCCTGGAAGTGCCCAGCATGCGGTGCCCTATCTGTAAGGTGCCCCAGCCCGCAGGCGCTCACGGGCCGGCCCTGGATAACGTCTTCTTCGAGAGCCTGCAGCGGCGCCTGTCGGTGTACCGGCAGATCGCTACTGCACAGGCCGTGTGCACCCGCTGCAGAGAGTCGGCCGACTTCTGGTGCTTCGAGTGCGAGCAGCTCCTCTGCGCCAAGTGCTTCGAGGCGCACCAGTGGTTCCTCAAGCACGAGGCCCGGCCCCTGGCCGAGCTCCGCAGCCAGTCGGTGTGCGACTTCCTGGACAGCACGCGCAAGTCCAACAACATCTTCTGCTCCAACCCCACCCACCGCACCCCTGAGCTGACAAGGTGAGTCAGTGGGCTGGCTGCGGTGGGGTGGCGCATCCAAGAGCTGGGGAGAGGGTGCGGGGAGCAGAGATCCAGGGTCATAAAGCTGAGAACGTGGGATGAGGAGCTTGCACGGTCTTGCAACGAGCAGCATCTCTGACGATGTCCACAATTTATGCTCTCCGACCTGCGTGGATAGTAAGAGTTTATGATTTTTCACTCTAATAAATAATGCTGCAGAGCCATCTTTGCACCCTATTCGGTAATTCCTTTAGGATCAATTTTTAGAAATGCCATTGCTAGGTTAAGGGGCATGAAAATTTTACATTGTTACATGTTACCAAACTGCCCTTCAGAAAATCTTAATAGTGGAATTCTCCGGAAGTGCTGTCATGGGAGCTTCCCTCTGTATAGCTGGATTCTAGTGGGATAAAATGCAGGTAGTTAGTTTCTGCTGAAAAGTCACAGTTGCAATACCGTGCTATCTGGGAATGTAGGTATGGCGATTATTATTTTTATTAAACAGCGTAAGATTTTAATTCCTTTTTTGATAAAGACTACAATTAAATGGTTAAAAAAAAATAGGAACAAAATTTATAAAGAGAGGGCCAAGTCTCCATTCCTCTCAAATCATCTGCCTCTCCCTCATCCAAATAACCATTGTCACTAGTTTCTAATGTTTCCGGTTTCTGTGAATGCATACACAGTTAGGAGTATGTAGTCTTTTGAGGTCTTATTTTTACCCCGTTTAGACAAAAAGGTAGCATACCTATGTGAACTTTGGGATTTCCCCCACCTCCTGAAAAAAAAATTGTTGTGTAAGATTCTTTTGTGTCCTTGTTCTTGCGGATCTGTTCTGTTTGCAAAGTGAAGGTATTGTTTGCCCGTTGGGGAAACACTCACAAGTGCATTCCTGCTAAACTGAACGTGGCCTGCTTCCTGCTTGTGACTTATCACCTGCAGCATGGAATGCATTCCCCCCCCACCTCGGATTCCACATTAGCGGATATTATCATTTAAATTTGGATTTCTTTGCTTCTTTTGAAGGTTGAGGTCCAGCGGCTTTACATACATTTATTTACCACTTTTCCTTCATTTGTGTCCCCCCTTGGAGGAGTTAGTCTCGTTAATTGTAAGAGCTTGTTCTAGTGCAGACACAATACCTCATTTGATGTTGTGTTTAAGTGTTTAGTTTTATGTTGTCTAATCCATCAGTCTCTTCTTTATGGTTCTGGCTTTGATCATCCTAGGAAACATTTTTCCCATGCCAATGTTAAAAATATTTTCTTACATTCTATTTTAGTAATTTGATGGTTTTGTTTTTATAAGTAAGTCTTTAATTCGAATGGCATTTATTTTTGTGGATGGTATAAGTAAGGTAGATAACTTCACTTTGCTTTTCTCTCCAAATAGAAAGCCAGTTCTCTCTACTTTTATTGAGAGATTTCAATAGTCCACTCTTACCCTTTTTATCACGTACTAAATGCCCATGTAGTCATGGGCATGTTTGTAAATCTCTGTTCTGTGCCAATAAGGTGACTATGCCAGTGCTAATCCTTACTGCTGTAAGGCATTCTGTAGCTTTGTTTTTGATAGGGCAAGTTCAAGTTCCCACTCAAAAATAATCTGCTTTTCTTTTGCTCTTACAGTTCATGCAGTTTCAGAACTTACATATACATTGGGATTTTGATTGAAATTGCAATAAATCTGGAGAGAATTGGCCTCATCTCTGGTTATATCTTTTGGGTTTTATAGTTTTATTCACATACATCTTGAACTTCTAAATTATAATTAAATTTAGAATATTTAATAATATTATGAATGGAATCTTTTTCCATTATAATTTCTAACTGGTTATCCTTAGCATTCAGTAATGCTCTTAATTTATGTGTATTAATTATACCTGGCCATCTTATCAAACTCTTTTATTCTTGTAAGTTTTTCAATTCTTTTGGATTTTCTAGATAAACAATCGTATCATCTGCAAATAATAAAAAGTTTTTTTCTTTTCAGTATTTTTACACGTTACTTCTTTGCGGCTTTGTTTCATTGGCCAGAATATTGAATAATAGTCATTAGAAAAAGCAAGTCTATCTTGTTCCTGCCTTTTATGAAAAAGTCCCTTAGGCTTTCTTGTTTAGTATGATGTTTATTATTATATTGTCTTCCTTAGGTAACTTTAAAAAATCATATTAAGAAAGTTACCTCCCTTTTCTGGTTTACTAAGAGCTTTGTTGTCATTTTGTTTTATTTATTTATTTATTTATTTATTTATTTATTTATTTATTTATGTATTATTGGGGAAGGGGAACAGTGGGTATTTCCAGGACTTTTTTGGGGAACAGTGTGTTTTTCCCAGGACCCATCAGCTCCAAGTCAAGTAGTTGTCCTTCAGTTTAGTTGTGGAGGGCGCAGCTCAGCTCCAAGTCCAGTCTCCAGCCTCAATCTAGTTGCAGGGAGTGCAGCCCCTCATCCCATGTGGGAATTGAACCGGCAACTTTGCTATTGAGAGCTCCCACTATAACCAACTGAGCCATCCGGCAGCCCCTCCAGCAGCCCCTCCGGCAGCTCAGTGGCAGCTTGGCTCATGTTGTCTTCAATCTAGTTGTGGAGGGCGCAGCTCACTGGCCCGTGTGGAAATCGTACCCGGCAACGCTGGGGCCCAGAGCCCGCGGTGTGCTCAGACCAACTGAACCACCTGGCCATCCCATTTTGTTTTATTTTTAACAAATAAAGATATGTGTTAAATACTCGGGAACGGTGTTCTTTTGGATTCTATGAAGCTTTCGTTTCACCTTTTAGTATGATGAATTATATTCAAAGGTTTCTTTGTCTTGAACCATTTTTTAATTCCCAGGAGAAAAAACTCTATTTGGTCATGATATACTGTTTATTATTATTATTATTATTCATAGCTAGATTCCATTTAGCAACATTTTAGTCTATTATCTGTATTTATAGATGTGATCAATTTTTGTGAATATGTGTAATTTCATTGTCAAATTTTCTTATCCATTTTATGATAATCTCTTTCAATAAATTTGTAAGCTTTCCTTTTTTGAATATGATAATATATAAATTACTTAGCATAGTGCCTGGCACATATTAAATACTCAATAAATGTTAAAATCTTACTATTCTTATCCTTTCTCTGCTCTAGAACAATTTAGAAAACATAGCCAATTAAGGTTTATAGAAGTTTCTTGAAAAACTATCTGAGACTGGTGCCTTTTTTGAAGAGTAGATTTTTCTCCCCCATGGTATTGGTCTGTTTGGGATTTTGACTCAGATTTTCTGGAACATTTTCTAGTTCATTCTGAGCTATCTTTCATAATTTAAGAATCTCCTCTATACCTGTAATTATATCCCCTTTCTTATTTCTAATATTATACACTTGTGGTTATTTTAGTGATCTTTTCAAAGTACTAGCTTTTGGTCTTCCCTTATATTCCTTGCTGATATTAATGTTTTCTTTTCAAGAAGTGTGTAATGTTTGGTTTCTATATTTGATGTTAATTTCTACAGCCCAATCAGTTAACATGTAAGAGTTCTATATCTGAGGCTATATTGAGATTTTTGGGGGTGTCCAGCATATTCCTTGAATGAGTATATTCCTAGGACTTTTAAAAAAATCTGTATTCTTTGTAGAGTATACACACACATCTATATATACACACAACTATATATATGCATATATTGTATCTCATATATCTTTCTACTCTTGTTTAAAATTTTAGCAAACATACTCAAACATGTTTGTGTATGCGTGTATACATTTATCAAGAGTAGATTATCACTGTTCTTCCAGATAAGATAAATCCTTTATCATACTTTTTCTTTTCCACATTCCCTTTCCATACCCAGAGTTAGTTGAAATAACATGAAATTTTAGTTCTAGGCTACTGAATTTTTAGGCCTTTTCTATTCTAAACATCCTTTCTTAACAGTTATTGTCATAATTACCTTATAACCCTCTTGTTATCCATAACCTTAGATTTTAATTGGTTTCATTGCTCACAATAATGTTTTTCTACTATAGCATATCTTTCCCTTTCTTGAACTACTTAATGTGATTAATTTCCCATTTGGCTGGAATACCTCACGTAATTTCGTTTGTTTGTTTTTCAGAAAGTTTTCTTTTTGAGGCCTTGAGTGCCTTAACTAACACCCCGTTTCCCCGAAAATAAGACCTAGCCGACAATCAGCTCTAAAGAGTCTTTTGGAGCAAAAATTAATATAAGACCCGGTATATTATATTATATTATATTATGTTATATTATATTGGGTCTTATACTAAAATAAGACCAGGTATTATATTATTATATTATATTATACCGGGTCTTATAGTAAAATAAGACCGGAAATTATATTATATTATATTGTATTGTATTGTATTGTATTGTATTGTATTGTATTGTATTGTATTGTATTATATTATATTATATAGACTCAGTCTTATCATAAAATAAGACCGGGTCTTATATTAATTTTTGCTTCAAAAGACGCATTAGAACTGATGGTCCGGCTAGGTCTTACTTTTGGGGAAACACTGCATGTGAGTTTGCTGTCACACATAAAGGAAAGGTTAACGAGGTGTGAAATTCTGGGTCACAATCACCATTCCTTCATCTTGGAATGTATAAGCGTTGCTTCATAAATTTCTGGCCTCCTGCATTGCAGACAAGAATTCAGTTATTGTCTAATTATTTTTTTCTTTGTGGGTAACCAGTTTTTATTTGCTAAGGATTTCATATAATTCTTTTTTTCTTGAAATGATTGATTGGGCTAGATCAGGTATGTCTCTTTTTTTTTTCAATAATCCTGCATGACATTGTTGATCTGAAAATAAAAGTCTTTCTTCAGCTCAAAGATATTGTTTTCTGCTTTTGTGTGTATTGATTTGCCTTCATTTGCTTGGTTTTTTTCTTTTTACAACTGTTGTCCTATGGAGATTGGAACTCCAAATCCATCTATTATCTCTTTTATCCTTTTATTCATTAATTCTGTTACTTTGCTTTCATTCTTCTGGATTCTCAGAATGTTCCTTGAATTGATTTTCTAATTTACCAACTTTCTTTCTCTCTCTCTCTCTCCCTCCCTCCCTCCCTCCCTCCCTCCCTCTCCCTCTCCCTCCCTTCCTCCCTTCCTTTCTTTTTTTTTCAGGAGACCCCTTTCTGCTATTTACCACCTATGATAAATTTTGTTTTAGTTTGTTTTTCTTAGCAATCATGTATTTTTATTTCCAAAAACAGTTCATGTTCTCAGGATGTTTTTTCTTGTCATCCTGTTCTTGTTTTCTCTATGTGGTATGTTCTTAATCACTCTGCAAAACAAAGTTAGAATTTTTGGAAGTTTTAGGTTTCCTATGTTAACCTGTTTTTAGTGTGGACCAAGAATCAGTTTGGTTCCCATTTTGGTTGCTGATTCTCTTTATAGGTCCTGTGGTTCTGTGTTGTCTGCTCACATGTAAATGTTGATATCTACATTGTATATAGTTCTGGTAGTTGATATGGGCAGGCAGCAGTTGCATAAACCACAGTTTCCACCTCCCACCCCTGCAGTGAGAATGGGGTCTCTCCTCCAGATGGTGGTTGCTTACAGGTAGTCCTACCTCTAGTGTGGGAGTCAGGGGTGGATTTCTCCCCAGGTACAATGGGCAAGGCTGGTCCAGCCAGCAAGAGGGCCGGATTCCGGTCCTGTGAGGATGGCAGATGGCTTAAAAAATTTGACCCTATTGTTTAAAAATCATACGCACAGTCTTAATTCACATTGTTTCACAATTTACCAGTAGTTACTGGAAAATTTCAACTTGTTTTTTCTGCACAAAACCTCAGTGCCATAAATCACTACAACTTTCCTCAGTAATAAACCAGTTTATCGTTTGACACTGAGGTGACTTAGGACACACGTTGGGGAGCAGCACCACAGGTGGCTTTGAACTTGGAACCAAGCCTGGAATTGTCTGACCTGGAGTCTTTGTCATTTGATCACCAAGTCTGTGGAGTCCATTCTTTCGGCCCACGTTTCTACTGTGTGGCAAATCCTCTGTTAGGTGATAGGGGTATGAATACGAACAGGTACAGCCCTGGCCCTCGGTGAGGTCAAAGTCTGGTGGAGGAACCAGTTCCGCAATTAACAATCAAGGCTGCAGAGTACCGCGAGGAAACCTGCTTGCCATTGTTACTATGTGCTTTGACAGCTGCCCTTATCATACTGTCCTCTAGCTTACATTTTTCCCTTGCCAGTAGCCCTGTCCACAGGGCTGACATCTGGTGTGTACTCCGTCAGTTTAAAGGCAGCAGGAAGAAGGAAGACAGGCACACAAGCCAGTGATCTCAGAGAAGGCCACCTGCCCAGCCTGTATTGGCTGGGACAGGCAGCTTCCAAGAGGGTGTCACATAGACATATGTGGCAGAGGCGTTATCGAGTCTGCTACATTTCAGGAGCTGCAAGTAAGGGGTGTGCATGAAGGCAGGGGCTGGAAGGGTGAGCTTGGGTCAGAAATGGCGGGCTTGGAGGAGTTAGGACTCTCCTACAATTTCTGGGACGGAGAATGTTCTCGGCTTGCTTCTTTCTCATGCAGTTTACTCGTGTTTTACCAGCAAATGTCCTATAGAACACAGTGTGCATGGTACCTTATGGGGCCCTGTTGGAAACCCACTGATGGGTGTGCAGGAGAGAGTGGGATGATCGGATTCCCTCTGTCTTGTCTACTGTGATTGAAGTGGGCAAGTCTGGGAGCAGGGAGACCAGTAGTTGTTTCTTTGGCTGCACGCTTATTTGTATTTCACACCATTCCATAAAGAATTTGAGATTTACAACCGTGCTGTTGGGTATAAGTACCAACAGAAACTGAAGCAAAGAATCTGGACCAGGGAAAAGGGAGCCCATTGAGAAACTGAGGCCATGGTAAAGGTGGGGGTGAGGACTGAGAATGCAGAGATGGAGCGGTGGGGAGAAGGCCCGAGTCTCACACTGCCAGGGCCTGCCTGACCTGGAGGTCAAGGTGGCTGCCAGCCTTTCTATCATGTGTGACGGGTACCCTGGGAGTGTCTTCCCACCCAAGAGTAATATGGGTCTGGGATGCAGGTGGAGCGGAGACCCATGTATGGGTGTCAGAACCTGAAGCTTGGCCAGATATGGTGGAGGAATTAATCCAGGGCCTTCAAAGCTTGTAGCCAGAAAGAGCTTGAATTAGTTGAGTGGCGAAAATAAAAGACTTATCCATCAAGTTTGACAGGTGGGATGAGATCATAAACTGGGAAAAGAATTCCCAAGACCAGAAGTTGGAGTAATTGGCAACAGGTCAGGGAGAAGCATGCTGGGCAGCCCCAGGGAGGGTCCCAGGGCACAGGCAGGTATCATGTAATGGCAAACGTGTTGGCAGGGAAAGGAAGGGCTGCTGGCCTAAGAGGCAATGGAAAAGACAGATCCTTATGGGCCCACTCAGGGCCAGGGCTGTGGGAGGAAAGCCAGATGCCATGGGCGCAAACTTGAAGGAGCTCCCTTCCCTTCTGAAAGCCTGCCTACTAGGTATCCAGCTGCCGTGCTCGTCCTGGCCCTGCCCGGTGCCGTCCTGGTACCCTCCATGAAGTTCTTAGTAAGTTGCACCTTACTGGGATTGGTAGTCTCCCTGGGATCGAATGCTGGCCTGCGAGGAGCATCACATGAGTAGAAGAAAGGCTGCTGCCAGGAGTTAGGGCAGAGTCAAATGACCTGTTTCAAGTGTTTCTGTGAACTCTCCCAGGGCACTTGGTGTCAGAGCTAGGAGCAACTGCTTTTCCTTTCATGGGGGCGAGGTGGAGCAGGCTCAAAGGTAAATTTGGTTGAATAATATGTGAATAAAAGGGATGTTTCCCCCTTAGTGCCCTTCTGTGTTGGAAAAAGAAGTGAGGAATTTAAAGTGACCCAAGCCAAGATCAGGTTTACCGTCAGTGTCCCTGCCTCACGCTCTGCTTTCTCCACCTGGAAAGAGTGGGCGTTACTGCTCAGGGGTGGAGGCCTTGGACATTTTAGAAGAATTTTTAACAATCAGACTTGAAATGAATGGTTTTGGTCATTGATTCCTAACTCCTAAGATTAAACTACCTGGACATACATCCATCCATTTGTCCAGCAGCCATTGAACAACCATTTCTTGAGCATTTATTTCCTGCCCAGCACCTCGATCGCTGTTGCTGGGGGAATAAGAATCCCTGACTTTGAAGTCTGGATCTGTGGAGGGTTTCTGTCTACAGATAAGTTGTGGGTATGCACATCCTGTGCTCTGTGGCAGGGACCCACAGATCCTGGAAGACACGGTCAGATAAAGGGCTGGGGCGGTTTTAAGGAGGGGAAAGTTGGGTTTAGTTGGGAGGATCAGGGAAACCTTGATGTAAGAGTTGACATTTGAGCCATGCCTTGACCTTAGAGGTTTGTCTGTATGAGTTTCAACTAAAACAAATGCATAAATTAGTGACAAATTTTTAATTAGTGGCTTAAGCAACAAACAAATGAATGGCTTATGTAAGGGAATAGGTATGGAGCTGGCCTCTGACCTAACCTTATTAGATACATTGCTTATGATGTGGGTCTCCTGCAAGTCAGCTCCATTCACAGAAGGGCTTCTCTCTCTTGGCGGCCAAATGATTGCAGCGGCCCCAGAGGTCACACACGCTCATCCTCAAAGCCAATGGGAGAGAGTGAGAAGCTTCCCAGAATTCCATGCCAAGTCTCAGCATGTCTCTGACTGCATCAGGTTCCTGTTATTGAAAGGCTTGCTGAGGCTGCTGGGGGATACCCAGACTGATGTAAGACTGAGTCACGTGGTTCCCCCAAAGCTCATGGGCTGAGAACATGGAGTGTGTGCCCTAAAGGGGCCTGGTACAAAAAGAAAGAGGACTGTGTCCTCTGTATATCTTGGAAAAATCTCCCGCCACCACTGCAAGTGAAAGCAAAGAAGAGAAGAGATCCCAGGCGTGTGGGATGCAGGGAAGCAGAAGCCAGAGTGCGGGGAGCAAGTTGGAAGCTAGCCTCAAGTGAAGCTCCCTGCGCGCTTGGCTCCTGGGCTGCCCCTTTCCAATGGGACACTTCCCTTTTCCAGTGTGGCCAGAGACTAGGCTGTCCCACGAGGCCAGAGGCCAGAGGCCAGAGCATTCCCGGGAGCTAACCCAAGGAGGAGCTCCTGCAAACCAGGGCCAGACAGGATGTGGCTGTGCTCCTTTCCTGCTGCTGCTGGCCTCTGCGTCCAGCCTGTCCTCCACTGACAACTGGGCTGAATTGCAAAAAAAGGATTCGCTAAGTCACTTGTTTAGAACTCAAAGTATGTTTTCCCTTAGAATTAAATTATTAAAAGGAAGTGTGCTATTTGAGCAATGTTGAAATTTACTTTCCCTTGACTTTAACAGAAGACAAAGAAACTGAAGTAAAATGGGATCAGCAAAGCTTCAAAGAAATATTTCTTCATCCTAAAATATTTTCCTAAAAACTCTAAGATTAAGCAAAAACGATTACTAAGACAATAAGGGGTGACTGTCTTTGTAGTTTGCTTGTAATGAAACGCTTCCATTTTAGACAGTAATAACAGCCTCCACTGTGAAAGCTCAGGGTGGCCCACCCCATGTATCTGTCTTGGTTCCGTGTCACAATGGCTGCAGGGGAAGCACTGGTCAAGGCCTTGTTTTTCAGACTTTCTCAGTAGGTTTTTGTCTTTTCTCCATATCACGCCTAGATATTTCTTGTTAGGATTCTAGAGTTTCTTTTCTTTCTTTCTTTTTTTTTTTTTTTTTTTTTTTTAAAGTACTTTAAAAATTGCTCTTGTGAATAGGAGCATGAGAAGTTTGTTTTCCACGTTTCTTTTCATTTGCTTTGTTGGGATAGAATTAAGCTAGGCTATCTTCTCTTAATTCTGGTATAATCTAGCCACTTTGCTGACTTATTTCTTACTAATTTTGTGGTGTTTAGTTTTATTCATTTGACTGTTCCAGGAGCTAATAACTGTCATTTTGCTTTCCAGAGCTACTCCTCTCTCTGCCTGTGTTGTCTGGGTTCTTGTCATGAAGCTCCTTGTGGGCAGGTGTCTGCCTCACCTCTGCCTCCTCCAAAATGCCAAGCACACAGTAGGTGTTCAGTGAGTGTCCCCTGAATGAGAGTGGAGGTATTCTAGGCGAAGGAGGTCGTTCCTGGTCCTGGGGCAGCCCCTTAATGGGTCACCCCAATTCAGGATCTACACCTCAGTCTTATCAGAAAGCATGGGTTCAGAGTTGTACACCTGAAACCTATGTAACTTTACTAACCGTTATCACCCCAATAAACTTTAATTAAAAAAAGAAAAAGAAAAAGAAAACTATCATGGGTAAAATTAGGAGAGCTTGTCTCCATCTAGTGGTCAGTGTATTATACTAATACTGTTATTCTAAAATCAAAATACTATTACGCATTTTATTTTCTTAATTGTAGTGAAAATGACTCTAACCAAGATACTACTGTTACTTTCTAAGGATATCTATCAAGCTTGAAAAGTAAATAATCAGATACAAGGTACATAATTCTAAGTAAATGCATTGAAGTATATGGCTTGAACATATTGTCCAAAATCCATGAAACAATTTTGTGCTATAAGTAAGTAAGTAGATAAGTAAATAAATAAATGATTTTTTAAAAGGAAAAAAGCTTGGGGCTTTTGGACCCATGGGGTCTGATTCAGGTCAACCAACTCACAGAGACCTAATGCCAATTGTCCACTTCCATCCAAACGGGAAGCAGCGACCACTTTCCCTAGAGAGACCCCATTTGAGGCGGAAGGGCCTAGAAATAGCAGAGATGTGGTCGACCCAGAACATGTTGCTATCTCTCTAGCCAGGCTGCCAAGGTGTGCCCCTTCCAAGCTTGGAGCACTCTTCCTAAGCAAAGGAAGCCAACTTTCCCATGCAACCAAAGCAGGGAAAATGATTACTGGCTCTAGTACTCCTTTATTTCTATACCCTGTATAGTTGCCCACATTTATTAGTAATCTGTTCTTTAATTTAAAAAATGGGTAATACAGTCTTTCCCTGAAAATAAGACATAGCCAGACCATCAGCTCTAATGCGTCTTTTGGAGCAAAAATTATTTTGCTCCGGTGTTATTATATTATATTATATACCCAGTCTTATAAGACTGGGTCTTATATTAACTTTTGCTCCAAAAGACCATTAGAGCTGATGGCCCGGCTCGGTCTTATTTTCGGGGAAACACGGTATATGCACAAGGTTCAAACATGAAAGCAATATAAAAGGCATACAGTGAAATGTCTCCCTCCTCTGCCCTGCCCCATCCATAACTACTGTTATTAATTTATGTGTCCTTTGTAGATTTCTTTATTCAAATATAACCAAATGTAAATATGTTCTTATTTTCTCCATTCTTACACAAAAGGTAGCATCCTATAGCGCATAGACTATACATCATAATAATACAGATATTGAATACTCATTGCTAATCACTGTTCTAACCTTTTCTTTATAGAAAATCTCATTTAATCCTCCTAGTAATCCTATTATTATCCTCATTTTGCCATGGAGATTTTTCTATATAAAGAGCTTCCTTAATTTTTTACAGCTGCATAGTATTCCACTGTATGGGTTCATCATAATTTATGTAACTCATTGCCTAGTGATGGACACTTAGGTTGTTTCTCTTCTTTGCTATTATGGGCTGTGTTGGATTGTACAGATGTCATTTCCTACGTGTGGAGATAGAGCTGCAGAATAGATACCTAGAAGGGGGACTGCCATGTCAAAGGATAAATAAATACATTTGTGATTTTGATGGACATTGCCTAATTGCCCTCTGTAAAATTATTAGTTATTTTCATAATTGCTTAGCAATTCTTACTAATAGTGACATTGGTGAGCACTAATATTTCATTCAATTAGAATAATCATAGTCGTTAAGGACGTTTATATAGGACTTCTCTGATTTGATCCTCTACAGCACTCTCATATGTGGTGGGAATTGTCCCTGTTTTACAGATAAGAAAATTGAGTTGCAAAGAGGTTAAAGTGACCTGCCAAGGACACAGAACTGAGGTCAGATCCACATGTGCCAGGCTCTTTTCTCTGCTCCAGCTGTCACTTAATCTCAGTCACTGGTGCCGTCTCTGGGTGACGGATCTCTCTGTTACTTAGATCAAGATGGACTGAGGCTGCAGGAGCTGAGCGCATGCCCCAGTGACAAACCTCAATCCCTTTTCCCACTCTCTGGGCTCTCCAGGAAGCCTCTGCTAGCCCGGAATAAGTCTCCTGTGTTTAATCAGGAGGACCAAGCCCTGAGACTACATTCTTGGGTAGCTTGGGAAGGTTGAGAGTCGGCGAACCTGAGGACCAGTGCCTGGTGCCATGATTTTGGAATCAGGTTGGCTATCAGGCTGTCTGTTTGCAGATCTAAGACAAGCTGATCTCAGTAACTGAGGCCAAAATGACCCCAGCTAAGAGCCTTTCTCCCAGCCTAGCTGCTGATGAGAGTAAATTACAACAGTATTTCTGGGGAAGTAACTAATAATAATTTTTTTTCTGGTGATATTTGAAGAGGCAACATTGCAATGGTTAAGAGCATGGACTCTGAGCCAGATTGTCTGGGTTTTTATATTAGTTGTCTATTGCTGCTGTAACAAATTACCACAAATTTAGGGGCTTAAAACAATGTAAATTTATTATTGTATAGCTCTGGAGATCAGAAGTCTGAAGTGGGTCTCATTGAGCTAAAATCAAGATGTCAGCAGGGCTGTCTTCCTTCTAACGGCTCTTGGAGAGAACTGATTTTCTTGCTTTTTCCAGCTTCTAGAGACTGCCTGCATTCCTTGGTTCACGACCCCCTTCCATCTTCCAAGCCAACAAGATAGTGTCACTCTGATCTCTGCTTCCATCATCATATCCCCCTTCTCTCACTCTCCTGCCTCCCCCTTTCCTTTCTAAGGACTCTTGTGAGCACATTGGGTCCACCAAGATAATCCAGCATGATCTCTCCATTTCAGGATCCTTAATGTATTCACTCCTGCAAAGCCCTTTCTGCCATGTAAGCTAACATATTCACAGGTTCCAGGAATTAGTACATGGATGGGGTGGGGGAGGAGGGGCGCGTTCTTCTGCCTACTACAGTTTGCATCTGGACTCTTACCACTTACTAATTGTGTAACCTTGGGCAAGTTATTTTACCTCTTGTTCAGTTCCCCCATTCTTAAAATGGGCATAATGATAGTTCTTACCCCATAGGATTTTAGGATTACATGAGTTAGTATTTGTCAAATGTTTATGATAGTGTCTGACACATAGTAAGTGCTATGGAATTGTCTGAAACCTACGAAATAAAAATATACAGTCTTTGGCCTAGCAATACTATTTTTTGTAATCCATTTTGTAGAAACAAAATTATATGTATCCATGCATTCGGATGCATAAAACATTGTCCATATTGGCCATAAAGGGAGGAAGGAAGGAAGGAAGAAAAAAGAAAAAATTCATAAATAGGATCATGTCCATTAACAGGAGAATGACAGTTGTGGTCCATCTGAACTATAGTGAGCTATTAAAGAGGATGCATTAGATCTATACTTAATAGACCTAGAGCAACATCTAGAATGAAAGTTATATTAGAGATGGAAGCTACCAAGTAATGGTATAGCATGATCTCATTTTTTTAAGTATAAGCATCAACCCCTCAAAATTGCTGTAGATATTTGAGCCAATTATTTAACCTCTGAATATCTGTTTCTTTATCTGTGAAATGAGGATAACAATCATTCTCTCCTAACGGGCTCTGAGGATGAAATGGAATGAAATATATTTGGTTGTGCAAAAATAATTGCGGTTTTTGCAATTATTTTTAACCTATTAAACCACAATTACTTTTGCACCAACCTAATATCAAGTCCTTAGAATCCTACAAGCGGCTTCATAATCTGGGTATTTGTGTAAGGTGGTTTGTGTGGAAAGAGGATGCTCACCGGGTTACTTCGGATGTGGGGAAAGGAAATGCAGATGTGGTGGGAAGAGATGATTAACTTTAAAAAAATACATCATTGCGTTGTTTCATGAATGGAGGCTAGCCATTGTTACTTTAGTATCTTTTTTTATGATGAACTCTTTATTTATTTTTTAAAAATTTTTATTGTGGCATTTTGGGGAACAGTGTGTTTCTCCAGGGCCCATCAGCTCCAAGTCGTTGTCCTTCAATCTAGTTGTGGAGGGTGCAGCTCAGCTCCAAGTCCAGTCGCCGTTTTCAATCTTTAGTTGCAAGGGGCACAGCCCCCCATCCCATGTGAATCCAAGCAGCAACCCTGTCGTTCAGAGCTCCTGCTCTAACCAACTGAGCCATCCGGCGGCCCCTACTAACTTTTTTTATATTCTAATGTTTTATTAGTAGTTTGGATACTATCACCCTAACCACAAACACTGAATTGGGAAAAGCACGAACCTAGAAATATACCATGATTCAAAGCTTTGTAATTTTATAAGAGGAATTTAATAAAAATTTAAAAGGGAAAAAGCAGGAGAGCCCTTAATCAGGCCTACCTGTGTGTCCGCAGCATCTACTGCCGAGGCTGCTCCAAGCCACTGTGCTGCACATGCGCACTTCTGGATAGCGCCCACAGCGACCTCAAGTGCGGCATCGGCGTGGAGATCCAGCAGCGGCAGGAGGAGCTGGACAGCATGACGCATGCGCTGCAGGAGCAGGACCAAGCCTTCGGTGCGATGCAGGCGCAGATGAACTCCAGCATCGGCCGGCTGGCGCGCATGCGTACTGACACGGAGGAGCTGATCCGCGCGCGTGTGCGCCAAATAATAGAGCACGCACGGGCACAGGAGAGCTTGCTCCTGGAGGCAGTGAACGAGCGGTACCAACGCGACTACGGCGAGATTGCGGGCCAGATGGGCCACATGGAGGCTGTGCTGCAGCGCATCCACACGGGCAGCGCTCTGGTGCAAAGGATGAAGCGCTACGCCTCGGACCAGGAGGTGCTAGAGATGCACACCTTCCTACGGGACGCGCTCAGCCGCCTGCAGCAGGAGAAGCCCCAGGACCTGCAGGCCGCCGTGCGCACCGACAGCTTCGACGAATTCAGGGGGTGCCTGCAGGACCTCATCTCTTGCATCACCCAGAGGACAGGTGAGCACCCAAACCACTCTCATGGCCGGGCTGTTCACTGTGCAGGGGCTTGTGCGTTGATGCTGCCTGCTGGGGAAGACAGGGCAAGAAAGATCATCTTCACGTGACAGAAAAGGAAACGGGTTTTTTCACTGTCTCTTGAATTTGCCCTGACTGAGGCTGCAGCCACCCAGAGGGGACATGCTTTATTCATTTACGAAACCCTATAGATTAGCTGTGATCTTTTGACACTTGGGGACATTAAGAAACTACAACTCTGAGAACCAGACCCCATATCATTTTAGCCCCAGGGGGACCAACCACTCCAGGACGTCTTCTTAAGCCACTTGCGTCCAGCAACAGAGAAGGGTGCTGGACCAGGAGGTTGGGGCGGAAGCCGCCTGAGAATACCCCCTGTGGTGGTGGGGTGCTTACCCAGAAGCACACTATGCTCAGTGGAGGCGATCCTTTGCCCCCGGGATGGCCTGCCATCTGGACCAACTGCCAACTTTTGTGGGCTCTGGGCACTTGAGAAGTGGGAGATGGCAGACCAGTTCCTCATCTCAAGTTGTCCAGTCCAACTGGGAGACAAGATGGGGGCACATCACATAGCTGGGGAATGATACAGTGCTTGGCTCTGCAGTCCAAATTCAGGAGTTGTAGCAGCTCTACAGAGCTGGATATGCCAGGGGGCTTCCAAGAGGCAAGGGGATGGGGGTGCACAAGAGGGCCTCTGGGGTGAGAGGCTTCAATGGCTTTCTGATGAAAGCTCTAGGCTAGAATCTGAGCTCTGGAGAGCTGGTGTGAAGAAGCGGAGGGAGGCAAGAATCTGAAGGTCCCCCGGCAGGTGCCAGTGATAGAGGGCTCGCTCCCTCCTGCCCTTGGAGTGGATGGACATGGGCTCACAGTCCTAGAGTGGGTATGGACTTGTGCCTTCTCCAGCTAGGCACTGAATGCTACCCATATACAGGAAATGACCTCACAGTTTAAACAGCTTGCCTTGGCTGTGGCAAAGAAAGGAATTACGTATTTTATTCTAAAGCACAAGATTTAGATTAGATTTCATGAAAACGAGGCTGTGGGTGAGAAGAGTATCGTGGGGCTCTCCGTCTGTGGAGAAGTCAGTGAGCAGTACACCTTTAGCATTGTCACACTTTGCTTTGGTGTTGGCCTGGAGATGGAGGGAGGTGCCCTTGAGTTTGGAGCCAAAGGCAAGCACTCTAATGCCACCCCTTTCTCCCTCTGATGAGGTTTATGCCCACAGAAGGGAGCTTTCCTTCCAACTGCCACCCTCTCCTTGGAGCTGCTCCAGTGCTGCGAGAGGTCCTGGAAAAGGGGTCTCCAGGAAAAGCAGCACTTCTGCCACTGTCCCAGGCCAGGATACCTCACTAAGGATGTCCCTGACCTGCCTATGTCCCACTTTGTTCTCCAGATGCAGCTCCACCGAGGAGAGCCAACCCAGAGGTTGCCAGCAGTCCCAGGGACCCTTCTGCTGTTGACCTGGTGAGATGGGTTTGAGGTCTGAAGGGGACGTAGTATGGTCCAGCAGGTCAGGCAGGTTGGGAGTTACCCTGTGTCAGAAAGGAAACTGAGTCTTGCTGACCTCGGGTCTGCAGGTAATAGAAAAGGAAGAATGCCTGAGAAAGGGATAGCAAATGGCTGGACTGGAGCTTTCATTGGGAGGGAGTAAAGGAAGGTTTACTCTGGGTTCCTAAATGCTACAGTAGCTGTTGATGGGTTCAAGAGCTGTTCGACCCAGAGGTGGACAGGAGGTGAAGGAGCTGATAGGTGCCCCTGATGACCTCTACCTTCTCTGCACTCCACCCCAGATATGTGGGCCTTTTCCTGGGGTCAACATGTCGACCCTCCCCTCCTTTCCCCCTACACATGGTTCTTGGAAAGGAATAGAGAATGGGGCCAGGAGTCAGACTGGGTTCCATTGGTGTGATTTCAAGGCCAGCATATATCTAACAACCATAGTTTCTCAGGAAGGTGCCCATACCCCCTCTAATGTTGGCATTCCCTCTGCAGTGCCCCTGACCTGTGGCTGTTCAGCTTTCATGCACATACCTCCAGGGACAGGAAACTCGCTCATTCTTGAGGCAGCTATTCCCACCTCTGGACTGCTCTGACTTAGAGTGCTTCCTTGGGTAGAAAGGCAATGGCACCCTAATGCCTTGCCCTCTGTGCTGCTTGTCTGCATGGTTTCTCCCCATCAGGATCAGCTTCCTCAGTTCCCAGGCACCTGGTCTCCTCCCCATCCTGCTCATCCAGGTTTCTGGGCCCAGGACTGATCAGACCTCCATGGAAAGCAGGTCTTCTGGTGGGGTGGTCAGGGTGGCAAGCCTTCCTAGCCTTGCTATGGCATAGCCTATAGAGAGAGATGGCTGAGGCAATAAGAGAGGCTTCCTGGAGGAGGCAGGATTGAGGATCTGAGAGTTTTAGAGCTAGGAAAGAGCATAGAGTCTAACCCCTCCTTCTTTCAGAGGATGAAGCTAAGGCCCTGAGAGAGGGTGTGACTTAACCTGAGACCACATGGTGAGCTAGGGGCCTAGGAACCAACACCGAACTGCTTTGGGTACTGCATCCCCATATACACTGCTTCAAAAGTTAAAAAAATATAAAATCAAATAATTAATTTAATTTTTGAATAGGTAATCACATGGTTAGAAATAAAAACGTAGAAATGTCTCACTCCCACCTTGTCCCCCATCTGTCAGTTCTGATGCCCACATGCCTATCCTTATTATAATAATTCTTATATATCCTTACAGAATTTCTCTATGTAATTAAAGTAAATATGATGAGAGATACTTGTTTTTTCCATTCTCTTTTTGTACAAAGGTAGCAGTATTGTGCCCCAGGCTTTTTAGCCAGTGAAGTATTCCTTCCTGATACCTTTTTGCACCTGTGAGTGGGCCATTGAATGGATGTAGCATGCTTTATTTAGCCAGTTCTCTGCCGATGCATATTTAGGTTGTTTTGCATTACAAACAGTGCTAGAATGAATAATGTCCCCAAAGATATCATTGAATAATCGTGAAAAGTGATCTAGGTCCACAGATCTCAGCTGTCTCTCAGGTGCCAGTTGCTGGTTAGTGAATAGCGAGAGAACCCATACTATCTGTGTAAGGTCCAGGCATTTTGCCAGGTCCGTCTTCAGGTGACCTGTCACTATCTACTGCTAAGCAACTTGAACTTGGAACATCAGAAGAATGCTCTTTTTGCGGAGCCTCTTGTGTTCTTTAAATAATAGGCGTGGGGGGTCGGGCAACGTGCAGGTGGGTGGAGTTGGGGAAAGAAGTGGGTAACACTGAGTGCAAAGGACAGGTGTGGCAGCTTGAGTGAGGCAGGCATGGTCTGGCTGTCGCAGGAGAGTCAGGACCATCAGCTGGCCCAAGAAAAAGGCAGCTCTTGGACTCATGTCTCTACCTTAGGAGGCAGGAGCTGGCCTTCTAGTGCCAACACTCATCCCTCTTGAAACTGTTGGTTAACTTTCATTGCAACCAAGTGCCTCGGTGGAGATGATGACAAAACATGCCCACAGGCTTAGCTAGGACTGCTGGGATGGGGGTGGGGGGCTCTGGCATTTTCCCTCCTTTGTATCTCATAGGCTTTTTTTGTAATGATGTGATAGTACTTGAATGAAAAAAAATAAAAAACGAATGTAAAGCTATAAAACAACTATAAATCAGTCATCATGATTTTTTTTTCCTCATTGTGTCCCCTGCTTCATTAACATTGGAGGTGGGTATGAGGCGCCCTGCCTGGGGGGAGTTCACAGCCCACGGCCCACAGGGAAATCTTTACATACCAGCTGTCCGTAGAGCCAGACATGAAAGGGCAGAGCGCAGGGTCTTTTCAACTTTATAAAAACATATTTTAGTGGTGATAAAATACACTAACATAAAGTTTACCTACAAGTGGCATTACTGGATCGTATATATTGTAGTTCTAGTTTTTTTTGAGGAACTGCCATTCAGTGTTCCACAGTGGCTGCACTATTCTACATTTCCACCAAGAGTGCACAGAGGTTCCAATTTCTCCACACTGTCACCCACACTTTTTGTTTTATCGTAGGTGGTTTAAGCTTTTTTGACTGCCACCCATTGTAAAAAATATATTTTACATCTAGCCTCTATATACACACACACCTCTAAGTAAAACAGCAGTTTTGAAAAACAAATTAGACTTATTACATAGGATTACTCTAATACTTTGTGTTCTATGTAATATAAAAAAATGCAGGTCATGACCTACTTCATGGGTCACAGAGTGTAGTTTGAAAAACACTGGCATAGAGCACTCAGTGGAGATTGTGTACTTTCCTAGAGTCAGAGATCGTCCATTCTCTCCCCGTCCCCGAGACAGACTCCAGTCTCTGATCCAGAGACAACTCTCCTCCGTTTTTGTGACGAAGTTGAGCAAAAGAAACCCGGGGATGAGGGAGGAAAGAAGAAAGTCATTACAGCAGACCGAGTAAGAGCCCAAAGGCCATCAGCGTGCTGATGCCAAAAGGAGCTGTGCCTGGCTCTGGGTCCTGTGTGCTGCTGTCCCCTCTGAGGGTGGCCTGACCACGCCCACCCCCCACAGGCAGAAAGCATACCCCTGGCTCCCAGTCGGCGATTCAGCTCTGCTCCGTGAAGAGCCCGCCGGCTGTGTTGGACTGCCTGTCCTTCACTGTGTGGACAGACTGCAGGCTCCCGAGTGATGGTCACCCACTGAGAGCACATGGAATTAGACACCAAGGGGTGAGATTGAGGATAGGAGGGGCAGGGACCCGAGTCTGGGCCCCTTCAGAGGAGTCCTTCCCACGTCACTCACTCATTTTCAGCCAATGGTCCAGTAAGCTGCTGAGTTTCACACAGGAGCGAAGGATGGTGGAGAGGGGTGTGAAGGAGACAGACTGAAGAAAAGTAAGCTTGGGCAGGCGCAGGAAGAGAACTTCCATTGCAGAAACACTGTGTTCAAACCCTGGTGCAGGCCCTTACTAGGCGTGTGACCTTAGGAAATCTCTGTGCCTCAGTTTCCTTTTCTGTAGAGTGGTGATAATTATAGGATGGTACCTATCCCTTTTTTTAACTTTAATTTCTTTTTATTGTGATAAAATTCACACAAGAAAACTCACCGTTTTATTTTATTTATTTATTTATTGGGGAAGGGGAACAGGACTTTATTGGAGAACAGTGTATACTTCCGGGACTTTTCCAAGTTGTCCTTTCAGTCTTAGTTGTGGAGGGCACAGCTCAGCTCCAGGTCCAGTTGCCATTGTGAGTTGCAGGGGACACAGCCCACCATCCCTTGCGGGAGTCGAACCGGCAACCTTGTGGTTGAGAGTCCGCACTCCAACCAACTGAGCCATCTGGCACTGGCCCATGTGGGAATTGTACCGGCAGCCTTTGCTGTTAGGAGCATGGAGCTCCAACCACCTGAGCCACCAGGCAGGCCTGAACACTCACCATTTTAAGGTGACATTTAGTACACTCACAATCTTGTACAACCATCCCACCTATCTAGTTCTAGAATATTTTCATTACCCCAAAAGGAAACCCCGTAGCCATGAAGCAGTCACTTCTCATTCCCTCTGCCCCCCGCCCCAGGAACCACGAAGCTGCAGCTAGCTATTCTGGATATTTCACATAAATGGAAACATAATATGTATCCTGCAGTGGCTGGCTTCTTCCCACTTAGCATAATGTGCTCGAGGTTCGTCCCGTGTGTATCAGAACTTCATTCCTTTTTACGGCTGCATAAAGCCCGCATGGCTATACTGCACTTGGTGTAGCCACTCCTCCACGTTTGGTGAGGTGAGTAGTGCTGCTGTGAACATTCATGTGCAAGGTTTCGTCTGAACATCCGTTTTCTGTTCCTTTGGATACATACCTAGGAGTAGAATTACTGGATCATATAAAAATGCCATGCCTACTTCCTTTTGTGCTGCATATTCAGAGCACTGTGCCGACAGAGCAGTAATGAAAACACTGTTTATTTATCAGCAGCAGCATGTGCTACGTGCCAGGTGCTCTTGTAAACGTTTTCCTGGAGAAGCACTTCATCCCCACTACCCTGTGAGGGAGATACTGTGGGCACTCTGTACAGAGGGGTACTGAGGCCGAGGAGTTTGAAATGACTTGTCCAAGGTGTGCAATGGCTGTTCTAACCCAGGCAGAGTCAAGGCAGAGTGAGGCTAGTTTCACCTCAGTGGAAGGGTGTCCTTCCTGTTACGCCTCTGCTGCTGTAGAGCAGCTGGTTCCAGCAGCAGTGAGCACTTTGTCCCGGACTTGCGTAGGCTAGATGTCCAGCATGCCTGGAGGAGTTGTTGGGCAGTGATCTCTGGATGCCAGCACATCAGGTCACAAGGACGTGAAGCCATGGAGGGTGTGGGGAGGACTCATGGGCCCCGGTGGGCTCTGGGCTTTGGACCGGGCAGCCTGCACCTGTGGCTGGTTGAGCCCCTGGGTGTTGGACTGACCCCAGGCCTGGATTCCCAGCCCTGGTCCTGCTGCCCAGTCATTTCTGACTCTCCTTTCCTGACTTTGCAGCCAGAGAGGACACAGATGGCTCAGGCACAGCCAGTGGGGCTGGCTGAGTCCCAGCCTGTGGCCGTGGTGCAGTCGGTGCCTGGGGCACACCCTATGCCTGTGTATGCCTACTCCATCAAAGACCCCTCCCGCAGAGAGGTGAGTTCTCCCCAGCGCCCGCCTCCCCTCCCAAGGATCCAGATCCCACCAGGCTGTGAGAGAGACAGCTGGGAGAAAATCCAGACCTTAGTCAGCACCTTCCTTGCCCTTGGCTGCCCCGTCAGGAGGTTCTCTGCTCTGAGCAGGAGCCACTCCCAGGGCCATCAGGCCAGAGAGGCGGGTGGTCAGCAGGCAGGGCCAGCGTGCATGGCATCTTGGGAGGGCTTTCTGTATGGAGCAAGGCATGGTCTGCATGGCGGCTAGCGGAGGGAGCCGCAGGAGCAAAGGGGGCATCCACAGGCCCCTGCCACCCGGCTCTGGGTCTCTGCCCACCACCCCAGGACCTCTGGAGCACCCTGACCTGGCCCTGTAATTCCCCACTGCGTAGGAGTTCTCCAACACAGCCACATCACAAAAGAGGAAGTCCTGCCAAACCGACAGCCCCAGGAAGGTTATCAAGATGGAGTCTGAGGCGGAGAAGGAGGCCAGGTTGGCCCAGAGCTCCCCTGAGCAGCCCAGGCCCAGCACCTCCAAGGCAGTCTCGCCACCCCACCTGGACGAGCCCACCAGCCCCAAGACCCCCACCGTAGGAAATGAGGTCTTACTGCTCAACAGCAACCATACAACTGGCGACTCTGAGGAGGCAGGTAGGGAGGTAAGGGTCAGCAGGGGCTGAGGCCTCCATGCTGCCCTCCAGGGTCTTGGTGGGGCCCCTCGTCTGCATCCTGCACACACCCAGGATGCCCAAAGCCAATAGCATTCCGTGTCTTTCTCTCAGCCACCACCAAATGGGGCAAGGAGAGCCCGTGGTTTGCCTGGGGGCTGAGAGTGGATGCAGTTTCTTTTACTATGTGCTTTGCTGGGTTCCAGTGTGGGGGTCATGAGGGGCTGAAGCCCATAGTTCCTTAGCTCCTTCCCCCAACACACTCTTACAGAACTCAGTGCCATGCCTCTGCACAGCGTGGGTCTCCCCAAGAAACGCTTGTCTGGTGGGTGCCTAGCATGCTTCCAGACAGGACTTGGGTGAAGTCCTGGCAGTTCCCTAATTTTCTGCCCGAGGTCCTCATGTGTCCTAGATATCGTTTATGGACACTACAGGCAGGGAGTTCTTGAGCATGAGGTCAACCCATAGAATTCTGGGATGTCTCAGACAGTCCAGCTTTGTTTTCATTCTATGTCCCAGTCGGAGCCCTGCGCCTGCTCACACACAGCCCTGACTGCTGTATGTTCCTTGCTCACAAGTGCTATGGGAACATCAGATGGTTTTGATTAAGTAGGCACTGCGTATCTTTGAACTTGAACATATCAGCTCACAGGGATGGGAATTGGAATAAACCAGCGTGCTTCTTCTTCAGGAGTGCGAAAGGTTCCAAACCAGGTGGGCCTGTCAAGCCTCCTGTGCAGGACGCAAATTGTGCATTCGGGGCCAACCACTGAATGGAGTGTTCAGACAGGGCGCGGCAGGCAATGGTGGAAAGCCTCTGTGAATAAACAGACCCACATGGGCACACACGGTGACTGTTCACATTTCCCCCGCAGGGCACATGTCACCCACCCAGTCCACGGGCCTACAAGGAGTCCCACAGGAGAACCGTGAGTGGGGGAGGCAGCAGGCATCCCCAGCAGGGCCGAATGCTGCCCCCCAGCCCCTTTCCGAGGAGCGTGTTGTGGTGATCAGCTCAGACGACTCCGATGCTGAAAACCAGGTGAGTGGCCCAGAAGTTCACCCCCGGACTTCTTCCTGCCCCCAGTCCAGCTCCCAGGGGTCACAGCCGCAGCAGGGGACTCTCACACTTGCCTCGGGCCTGGGGAGTTGTCCAGCGAGGCATTAAGTCCTGAGTTGTCCTGAGGACAGTCACTAAAGGCCAGCTGTGGGCATGGACCCTCCCCCACCCCGCTCTCCCTCCAGACCAGGGCAGGGGCCTCCAGTAACCTCTGTTCTCTTCTGAAATGCTGGTAGAGTGCTTCTTTCTGGAGCCCTACCTCCTTTTGGGACTAGCCAATGCCTTTGCTGGGAGCGTCCTCATGCATTTTCTGTCCTTGAAGCCCTCAACAAGAAGGGTGGACAGCAGTAAGGACCATTGCAGGGGTGTGAGGGCCTGAGGCAGCACCGTACAGGGCCAGACAAGCGAGTTTTCACACCATGTAAGAGACAACTTTAAAGCCATCCTATAATGGAACAGTGGCTTTGTGGGTTGTGACCCTTCTGTCCTGAGGTTTGCTAATGGGGGTTGGGCAGTACCCTGTCCAGGGGAAAGGGGGCTCTGAACAGAGTACAAGGTGGAACTGGGTGGCCCCTGAGTCCCTTCCAGCCCTCAGTCTGAGGTTCTGTATTGGAAAGCACGCGGAGCCCACGGAGACCGATGTGCCACACTCCCCGCCAGCCCACTCCCTGCTGAGAGCTCCAGGAGCATCCCACCCCAGCCGGGCCTCCCATCTGCCCCGTGGCACATGCCACCCCCCGTCTCGGCCTCCCCACCGTCCCGCCGAGGAGGCTGTCATCCCCGATGCCGAGTCTGCCAGCCAGCCTGCCGGACACCAGGAGCACGATGCCATCCATCGTGGGGCCAGCGGCCTGTCTCGGCGAGTGCAAAGAGCCATCCGCCTTCGCCATGTCTTCCGCTTGCCGCTCAATATGCATTGTGCCCCCATGTGGACTTGTCCTTCCCTTGCTACCATCCCTGCCATCACAGGGCCTCCCAACCATCCTGCCAACCCCCAGGAGTCTCCTGCCCACCTCCAAAGGGCCAGTGACCAACCCCGCCGGGCACGAAGGGCAAGGCGGTCCCGCGGTCTCTCCCTCCGAGGATCCCCCCATTTAACCCAGTGGCTCAACAACGTCTTCACTCTTCCTCTGTCCTCTGTGGCTCCCCAGCCTGATGCCTCTGTTAGGGGGTACAGGGCAGGAGGCAGAGCTCTCCAGACCCTTGGGGCAGAAGTCTTCCCCCAGGATTCTGACAGAACCCCCTTGGGGAATCCCCAGATCCAGGTACCACTGGAAGTCCTGCCACCCCGCCCTCCAGAGAATCCCCTCACCAGCCCAGACACCGCTCATACAAGCCTCTGAGGACCCCATGTGCCTCCCTTTACAGCTGTTGGCCTCCATCCTCTTGTAACCTGGCCAACACCCATGCCTGCTTCGGCCTCCTCCATCCCACTGCCCAGCCCAGCCCACACACACCTACAGGCCCTGCACACAGTAGGTATTCATACATCTCCGTCAAGGAGGGAACCAAGGAAGGAATGGCTGCTTGGACTTGGCAGAGAGACCAGTCCTCTTCAGTCGAGAGGGCAGGCAGATTCAGGCCACCACTCCTCGCATGCCTGGGCCTCTGCCCGAGACAAGGAAGCTTCTCTCACCCTTGGCACCCCAGCCCCCTACCCTGCCCTTTCCACTGGGCCTCTGCCAGGGTCTAAGCCCATGAGAACAGTGTCAATCCCAGGACCTGGCAGATGTGGCTGCTCAATAAATATTTGTTGAAAGATCACCTTGCAAACCCTTCTTCCATGACCAACAGATTCCCTGCTGTACTTAGCTCTTCCCTGCAGGTGGCTTTTGTCTTCTCCCTGCACTGGAACTTGGTTCTGTGGGGTTGCTATGTCCCTCTTTCTCCCACATCTGAATGTCTGGTAGGAGTGGGGTCAAGGACCTCTGCCCGCAGCCCTCCCACAGCTGCACTCAGATGCCCCGTAGAGACCGCAAACTCATCTCTTCCTCTCAGCGAATTACACCATCTGCCCAGTTACACAAGCTGAGACCCCGGGGCCACCCAGGACACCCCCCCCCCTTTCTATTATTCCTCGCAGCCAGTCCATGTTTGAGTCTTATCTTTCCATGTTCTGCATTCCTCTGAAATCTGGGCACTTCTTTCCACCCATAACCTTGATAAAATTATAACAAAACAGCATAGGTCGAGGTGAAGCCTGGGAAGGCAAGAGAGGAAAGGACTGGGTGCCATTGGTCTCCCCAGACTCTGGAAGTCAAGTGGAGGAGCTGACACCAGCCACGTTTGGGTGGTAGGGGTGTCAGTCTAATCCTCCGCTGTCAGCCAGGAGCTAGGTGATGCCTGAGAGTAATCAGGGAATGAGGGAGAAGCACGCGCCTTGCAGGTTACAAAGAATTAAACATTTAGAAGCAGCTGCTCGCCTTTGAGCCCAGGTCTGGAGGTGTGGAGAGCCAGAGGGCCACTGCTTTTGTGTAGGCTTTCTTCAGCCACACAGTTTTTAAATTAACCATTATAGGAGTCCCATACTTTTGAAAAAAACTTTAGCAGAAAACAAATTAGGTCCCCATGCTATATTTCTTACCCACCTTCTGTGCCCCTTGCAGACCCCTGGTGCTTGTAGAGTGTTTGCAGCACCTTGGAGGGGGCAGGGCGATATTCGCTGGGTGCTCCAGGCTCCCGTGGCTCGCGCATTCCCATGTCCCCCTCTCTGTGGCCTTTATCCGACCTTCCAGTGTGTGACAGTTGTAGAATGCTGGCCTGCTAAGATCTGAATTTCCCAAGCGTACCAGTGCCTGTGCTGCAGCCGTGTCAGTTGCTGTGTCTGGGAGCTGCGCTGCAGGCCCGATGGGCGTGGAGAGAGGCTGTGGGCAGGAGGGGCACTCTGAAAGAGCCCTGGACCTGCTGGGCATGGCAGAGGGGCCGCAGTCGGGTGGCAGGGCAAGACCCAGGCCTGATGATGGAGACCTGGGGGGAGGACGCTGATTAAAAACAAGGGTAGTCAGCAGTGCCTCTGCCCTCGGCCCTGTGTTAGCAGCCAAGCCAGAGGAAGATAGGTGTTGTTACCGCCTGTGACCGGACTGGTCCCAGGGGCCTAGCCAAGGGGGCAGCCCCTGGCAGAAGTGGCCGTGGTGACCAGCAGGGGACGGGATAGTGATGCTGCCGAATGTGCACATCAGGTTACAAAAAGGTGCTCAGCTGAGGAGATGGGAGCTGTGTTCCCTGACGGGCCGGCCACAGGCCAGCTAATGGGATGGTCCAGTTCACAGGTACATGTGAGGTATCTCAGGGGCCTTCCAGACTTTGCAAGAATTGGGGTTTTATTTGTGCAGAAACTAGCAATGCATGTGTCTTGCCAAACTAATCCCAGCTGTTGCTTAAAGCTTGGGTGCTGAGAGAGTCTAGTACTCTTGATAAGCAATGTCATATTCAGATACTTAGGGAGGTATCTTCAGGTGACTGGGTGCTGCGTATCACAGGGTTTGGCTCCTGACTGGCTGATGACCAAACACGAACTAAATCAGTAATTAGGACAGTTCTCAACCCTGCCTGACACTGATGACTTGAGATTTTACCAGTGACAGGATTCCTAGGCTCCGCCCCAGAGATCCGAGTCAGTCTGGGGTGCAGGCTGGGCATCAAGAGTTTTTCAAGCTACTAATGCAGAGTCAAAGGACAGAGCCCTGAGAGAAGTGGGGTTCCGTTGCAGACCTGTATCAGATGTGCATGTGTCAGCCTTGAATGGAGGTGAGATGTACCTCCTGGGATATGGACCCAGCAGGGGAGAGGAGAGCTGGATCTTCCCAGATAAACCTAGACTTTTGGAAGGTGATTAAGATATCAACCCAGCCACTTCCTAGCGACAGCCGTGGGACGGCCTTCAGACCTGCTGGGTTGAGTTGGTATGTGGTTGACCTGCTAAGTTGATGTGCGATGAAAATGAGGGAAATACAGCTCATGAACCAGATTGCATGTGTATCCTGAAAAAATCCTGGATTCCTCATGGCTCAGTCTAAGAAACACAGTCCATTAGCCAAGTATAATAAGGAAATTCCAGTATTTGCTTGTATCTTTCAAAGACTATTAAAAGGGATCCAATACGCAACGCATAGCAGCACTTCTTACATTCCTCTCCTGCTTTCCTTCAGCTCTCATCATCGTCCTCTCACTGGGTCCTCAGCGTGTCTGCACTCTTCACTTCCTGTCCTCGCACGTGGACTCGTATCTCTCCTCACTGCCTCCCTGCCCGTCTTTTCCCTGCCAAGCAAACCTTAGCCTTTTGCAAGGAAAGGCCCTTTCCTGGCATCTGGGGTTCTGGTCTCCACCATGGTCCCAGTCTCTGCTCCCCCACCCACTCAGTTATCCTGACATGGGGCTGTGGGGATGAAACAGGAGTGTTTTCCTTAGTGAGCAGGGGTGGAAAGATGTTTTGTGCCAAAGCCTTTATGGGTTGATGGCCTTTCTGTTAAACCTGGGTCCTTAGAGAAGTCTCTTTTAAATGTACCGGTACATCCCAGGGAGGGGGAATTGAGTTTACAGCTGGCTAGAGTTTAGTGGAAGGTGTTCCAGTGAGACCAGCCCCACAGGGAAGCCATACTTTATGCAGGTCCCCAAGGGCAGGGGGAATCTGGGAGCTTCCCTCCATTGACAAGTTCAGCAGACAAGGGATGCACTTTTATTAAGGGAGTCAGCAGGTTCAGGACAAAGTAAGTTCAGAACAAAGGACAGACAGTTCCAAGACTATAAAAGAGCAAATGACCCCAGGAAGCTTGCATGGCCATCATAAATGACCCAGGTATAAAGATGGGGGAGCTGGCCCATCTGCCACTCTTCAGGGAGTTTAACCTTTGGAAGAGAATACCTGAAGAGACTCGGCAGAAGGAAGGAGACAGGTGGAGCCCCCAGGGCCACTGCAAGGACTTTTGCAGTGATGTTTGGAGGACAAAGAAGAAGGAAGACTAGAAAGCCCAGGGTGCCATGTCGGTGGGTGGCAGAGAGGATTCAGCTACTGGTGAGAGGGAGCTGAGGCCCAGGGGAGGATACAGCTTCCCACCAGCCCAGGTGCAAGAGCACCACTGTCTTGAGAACAGAATAGGCTCTGGAAATCGGGAGAGAGAAAGGCACTGGATTCTCCCATGGGGAAGAAGGCCTGGTCTCCGGTGCACCAGCCAGCAACTTAAGGAGCTGCTGTAGAAGACTCCTGACAAGGGAGGGAAGGAAGCCAGGAAGCAAGACCATGTCAGAGCAAGACATGCAAACTCAGCCTTTGACATACCGCTGATTCAAGGGGACTGATATGCAAAGCATCTGCCAAAGTCTCTTACTAGGGCCTTCTGTCTAAAGTTCCAGAACTCACAGGCTTCTCTAAGTCAAACCAGTTCTGGATGGATTCCTCGAGAATATCTGTTTCTATCAATGACTGGGAGGAAGTTGGGGGTCCCAGGGTAGGGCTAGAGGTGCAAATAAAGTAAAAACCAGCCACTCCTAGGAAAATCCAGCACTTAGTACCTGTGGTTGTTAGTAATTTCACTCTTAGCTGAAGTTTTGTTCAAACAAATGTTTCACCTGGACAGTGGGAGGGCCTAGGAGAATATGCTAATTATCTCCCAGGGCAGGGACATTACTCAGAGGTCAGGGCTCATGGAGGCCTCAGTTGGCTCCAGGTGAGGCTGCTCCATCAGCCAGCCAGAGGCAGTCCATAGCAGGAAAGGCCGAGCCTGCTCTGGGCTGTGTCTCAGCAGTGCCCCCAGCCAGCCCTGGGACGCTGGCCATGTCCCTTCCTCTGGGTCACTGGCTAGTGTCCACAGGTGGCACTCACAGGAGGTTCTGAGCAGGCCACCAAAGTCTGAACGTCTGGATTTGGCAGCTGTGCAGACGACGAGCAACTCCATATTGTGAGAGGCTGCGTCTCCCTCTGTAGTCCCAGCCCCTTGGAAGCCGGAGCCCTTCCCCTACCCTGAGGCCTTTCAAACTGTTCTGGCCTTGGTGCTGGAGAAAACAGGCCCTCAGGTGCTCAGCCTGCAGGAGCCCAGGCTTCAGGCTTCCTTAAGCAGCGTGCAGGGTCTCCAGGCTCTGAGCTTTTTCCTCCCCTGTTCTCTCTCCCAGGCTCTGTGTCCACCTAGATGTGGCATCCTAGGGGCCGAGCAGTCCTCCACCTCCTCTTTGTGTAGGACACTGGGACCTCGGCTAGCTTTGAGGACAAGAAAAGCCAGGCTCCTGGCCCCTTCCAGAGAAACAGCTGGGTTTCAAGATGAGGCTCTTTCCTCCTGTCTCTGAGTTTCTTCTGAGTCTGCTCAGAGATGAAGTGAGGAACAGACACCTCGGGCCCTACTCACCATAGCACTGGGCCCTCCCCCAACCTCCACACCCAGCACTACTCACCCCTGCACACACTCGCTCACATGTTCACCCTTTCACACATATGTGTGTCAACACAGGTTCACAGCCCCTCGTGCACACCCAGATGCACACACACACTTGTCACATGATTTCATCCTCACCCCTCATCACTCACTAACGTGTGTGCCTGTTGACATGCACGGCCCACACATGTGCACACGCACATCCATGTCTTTTCATGCACACATTCTCACGTGCACATGTGCTCACCTAGACACACTTCCCTTCCCCGATGACATGCCCTTCGTCGTGTGCGTGCAGAGGCATCGGCCACACCAGTTTGCTCTGTTCCCACACACTCACATTCACACACACACCTGCTCATGGGCACACACTCCTATTACCAGTATGTTCCCTCTTGCCCTTTGGACCCCTGACCTGTTGGTTTTTCTGTGTTGCAGTCCTTCCGAGAGCTGGATGACAGCAGCAGCGAGTCCAGTGACCTTCAGCTGGAGGGCTCCAGCTCCCTCAGGGTCCTGGATGACAGCCTTGCCAGCCCCCAAGCAGAAGACAGGCCCTTGGTTTTCTTTGACCTCAAGATTGACAATGAAAGTGGGTGCTCTAGTGGCTATCCCCAACCCTTTCTAGCTTAGTCTCTAAGTCCCCAAGTTAAGTGTAGGCAGAGACATCTGCAAGGCCCAGAGGAGCCCTGAGCTCTGGCCAGTGACCACAGCCAGAGAGGGGGCAGAGCGCTGCGTTACCCCGGGACTCCCAGGTATACCCGTTGGTTGTTTGAATGACAGCTGCCTCGACCAGTGCCTGAAAGCGTGAGGCAAGCACCTCTAGGAGTTCACCTCTGGTGAGGGCTTCTCTTAGATGGAGAGCCTTGGGAAGACACCTCTAAAAGAAACAGTGTGGGAAGTCACTGCTAAGAGACCGGCAACCCAAGCCAGGCCTTGGGCTGTGACTGCACATTTCTGAGTACAGAGCCCAGTCTACAGGGGCTTCACAGGGAGCCCAACAGAGCTGAGGTCACAGAGAGATAGGACCTCTTCTCCCAGAAGCCCCTCAACTCCCACAGTGCTTGCCGGGGGTCCTTCCCTGTGACACAGACTCAGCCCAGGCCAAGCCCAGCCAGCCAGAAGCAGCAGGTGTTCCCATAGGACAGGGAACTCACTCGCAGACCTCACAGGAGGCTCGGCCACACTGAGTGTAGTAGATTGGGCAGGTGTGCTGTCTGTCCCAGGGCTCCAACTGGCTGGGAGCCTTAGCTAAGTGACTGATGGGATTGGAGGCCAGGGGCAGGGAGTGGAGGGCCAGGTAGAAACAAGACAGACAGGACGGACCTGGATGTAAAGGGTTTGGTGAGCCCTGGGGCAGGTGGCAGAGGAGTGGGGAGCTGGACTCCTTTGCAGGTAAGCAAGGGGCGTTTGAGGTCCAGCCGACCTCCTTCTGCCCCCCTCCCCACACAGCCAGGGTCAGAGCTGCATTTGGAGGCTAGTGTTTGGTGGCTGGCAGCAGGCCCCAAGGTGGGGTCTCTGGATGGCGGCCCTAGAGGTCCCCCACTGCCGCCTGGTGCCTGCCCTGCCCCTGGGGCCTCACCCTGCCCTTCTCTCCTGCCCAGCCCAGAAGATTAGCCAGCTGGCCGCCGTGAACCAGGAAAGCAAGTTCCGAGTGCTCATCCAGCCCGAGGCCTTCAACGTCTACTCCAAGGCCGTGTCCCTGGAAGTGGGGCTGCAGCACTTCCTTCGCTTCCTGACCTCCATGTGCCGCCCCATCTTGGCTTGCTATAAGCTGTGGGGGCCCAGCCTCCCCTACTTCTTCCGGGCCCTGGAGGACATGAACAGGCTGTGGGAGTTCAAGGAGGCCACCTCAGGCTTCCTGGCCACCCTGCCCCTCATCCAGGAGCGTGTGCCCCAGGCCAGCAGCTTCAAACTCAGGAGTCTGGCCAAGACCTACCTGGCGAGAAACATGAGCGAGCGCAGTGCCCTGGCCGCGGTGCTGGCCATGCGTGACCTGTGCCGCCTCCTCGAGGTCTCCCCGGGCCCCCAGCTGGCCCAGCACGTCTATTTCTTCAGCAACCTGCAGTGCTTCGCGTCCCTGCAGCCCCTGGTGCTGGCGGCTGTGCTGTCCCGGGCCGAGGCCCGCCTCCTGGCCCTCCACAATGTGAGCTACACGGAGCTGCTGACCGCACACCGCAGGGACCCCCAGAGGGGCTTAAAGAAGTACAGCCGCTACCTGCAGGACCCTGAGTCACCCCCTGCCCAGCCTGCTCTCAACCTGCAGGCTCTGAACATCTACTTCAGAGACCTGTTGGCAAGGACGGCCTTGGCTCGGGCAGAAGGCCCCTCGGCCCCTCTCACTGGCCACAGCCTGGCCTCCCAACAGAGCTGAAAGGAGAGGATGGCTAGCTTGGCATCTCTGGGGACAGACAGGGAGGGGGTCCCTGAGCCAGGCTCCGCCCATCACAACATTCCCAGTTCCTGGTCCCTAGTACTCAGCTGGCATTTGGTTCAGCATCAGTTCTCCTTCTCTGGGACCAAATTCCTCTTCTCTAAAAACCCTACAGAGAACGTTCCAAGGCCAAGCAGCCGCCTGCCCCTCCTGAGGCCATCAGATAACCCATGCAGGCCCTGGGAGCACCAGTAGGTGAACTCATCAGGACCCTGCCCCTCCCTTCCAGGAGCCAGAACCAGGTCTTGGGTGATGAAGGTATGGCTTCTGGGCTCTCTAAGCAGCCCCCACCTTGCCCCAGACACCTGACTTGCCACTTCCATGAGTGTCCTTGCAGCGCTTCCCTGACCCCCGGCCACTGCCTGGGGGACCTGCTGACACTGCCTACAACACCAGTTGCCCCATGGGTACCCAAAGTGCCTTCTAAACCAAACTGTCCCAAATGAGCTTGGGTTCTCCTAGCTGCTGCCTGCCTGGAGGCTGGCTCTCTCTGAAGCGTTTTCATCCCTGGAGGGCCTCATATCTGCAGAGGCAGAAGCTGCTGTGTCATGTCTGTCCCCACTTACAAAGTCTGACCCTCCACGCTTGCTTCCTTCCTCTTGGCCATACAAATGCCTCCCCTCAGTGAAGCCTTTCCTTTTTGGTCCTCAGGCCACCAACCTCTCTCAGCACGACCCTTCACTCTGTCTCCACTGCCCACCTCAGCCCTCCCGAGGAATGTCCTCTAACCCAGCACCATTCTCTGTGTAGTCCAAGGACCTGCACGTTGGCTTCTGACGGCCTCTACCCCGGACCTCTGGGATTGGATTGTCTGGGGTGGGGCCCAGCAAGCTGCTTAGTTTAGCAAGTTCTCCAGATGATTCTGATGCCTGCTAAGTTCCAGAACCATTGCTGTGTAACTGATCCTCAAAGGAGAAGCAATGTGAAGCAGCAGAGAAAGTCCTGACCCAGCCCCAACGGTGCACATTGGAGGTGACCTAGGAAAAGGCCCCTTCCTGAGCTGCCATGTCCCCACCTGTAAAATGGGCTGGTTGGCTCAGAGTCCAGTCCAACTCTGCCACTTGGGTTTTAGGAATGGCCAGCAGGCCACTGAGACCATGGGCAAGACGGTTGCATTCTCGCACCCTAGCTCCCAGCCCTGAGCTAAGGTCCCCAGCCTGTGATCACCCCCGAGGGCAGCAGCAGGGCACAGAGAGGCAGGGCCGTCCCCTCTAATGAGCAGAACCGCTATGCCTGTCCCCTTCCCTTCCTTCTTCCTTGGTTCCCTGCTACTGGGACACAGCCCAGGCCCTCAGCCTCTGTGACCTCAGCTTCCACAGCGGTGAAATGTGTGTGTCCACACATCAGCCCCCATCCAGTGGGTGTCCCGAAGACACACTGAGGGATCACATAGGACCTCGCCACCATGGTGGGAGTGCTACCTCTAACAGTGAGCTCCGATGTATTTAAAATAGGATTCTGATTTAAAACAGATGCTGACTGAAGCTTGGTGTGCACAGACTGACAGGGAGAGGGGCAGGGATCAGCCTGGCTGTGATGACTGCTGTCTCGGCAGCTGCCAGGAAGCCTCACCCTGCCTGAGGACACCCACTGATTTCCAGCCCCACAATGCTTTTTCAGATGTAGTTGATGCTAGGTTTTATAACAAAGGGCTGTTCTACCTTCTCTCCACTTTCTCAACCTTTAATAAAGATGTGACTCTAAAGCCTGGTGCCCCGGTCCCAAGCTCTGTTCAGCCCACCTGAGCAGCCACTGAGTAGCCTTTTGCCTGGTGACGGGGACGCTCCCAGGCCTGGGGGAGCTGTTCTTTGTGGAGACCTTTCAGGACTTAGCAGAGCAGAGAGCCTCATTGCTGAGTGCTTGAGGGCCTCGGATGCAAACCGCCCCCCATTCTAAGTGGGGAAACCAGGGTAGGCCTTACCCAGGATCATCTCCAAAGGGGAGAGCACATGGAGGGAAAGAAGCAACAACTGCAAGAATTACTCCTAGAGGGAGTCAGGAGCCAGGGACCAGGGTGTGTAGGAACTTACCTCTGCTCCCCGCTGGGTAATCTGGTCTCTTATCTGTGTCCCCAGAGCCACAAGTGGTAAAACCATTAACAAGGGAGGTTGGGGAGGCCCAGTATACTAGCAGTGTGTGACTAATGTGTTGCTGTCTTGGATGTCGCGGGTGTAATTCACGTTAGTATCGGCAGGGATTCCCGTGACAGGCAGTGTAGGTGTCAGCCCTCCCCTGGCCTGGGTGGGCAGCCAGGTAATGTGATTTGGTCACTGCCACCACCCTCAACCACATCTCCCTGTCCCAGATGCCCAAATTCCTGTCCTGGAGTTTTCAGTCTCTAAGAGCAACTTCAAACATGTTACCTGTACTTTGAATTCTATCTGAGGTTTATCCAACTAACCATGAGCCTGCTGGGCGAGAGCTCAGGGTACTAAATTTCAATCCTCCGTAGCCTACGACTGGTCTGTTGTGTCAAGCTCAGGCTCTGACTCTGTAAAATGAGATAATAAGGATAATTTTAACCTCACAGTATCTTGTGTGATCAAATGTTTGAAAATAGTTCTTTAATATATGAAGAGCCACACAAATGTAAGATCTTATTTTACAGACAGCTGAGATGACAGTGTTCCTGCATTATAAGTTATAGAAAAATAGATACTAGACCTTAGCAAAAAAACAGTACATGGGCCTTCTTCAGGGGAATAAAGAACAAGATGTGGGGCAGAACAGATAACTGGAGTCCTGGGGCCTGAGGGAGGCAGGAAGGAGAGCAGCAGTGGCTGAGCAGTCGGTGGCGCTATGCCCTGAGGACACCCAGATGGGAGCTGTAGCCACAAGGACCTGGAGCAGAGAACAGACTTCCTGTGACAGCTCAGCTCAGCCTTGGCGGCCCTACGCTGCTTAAGTACCTCCTTCTGAGGTCCCAGGGCTCATTCACACGCCAGAAAGCTCACTAAAAAAAATCCGCTTCAATCTCGCTCTTCTCCCTGCATAACACCGGGCTGCCACCTGGTACCTGGCCCCGCTGTGCTCCCCTCTGCACCCCCCCCTTACCCGGTGCTGGCCTGCCCACTCCCATTCTTATCCCTGCCTTAGACTCACTCTGACCCCTAGTCCCAGCCCTGACTGTACTCCACATCTCAGAGTTTATCTTGTACCCTAAACCTCCCCGCAGGCCCTGCTCCTGTCTCGTCCTCTGACTTCAGGCCTGTCTCCGCCCTGCACCCCAGTGTCCCAGCCCCTGTGCCTAGAGTAAGAGGGCCCTTTCTCACCTTCACTCACAACTAAGAGAACCCCACAGACAGTGACACCAAATGCCATGGCAGAGAGGGTAGTATATTGCGGACTCCGCCCAGAGGAAAGCAGAGCTGTGCTAGAGCTGCCTCCAGACTCCGCCAGCAGAGGGCGCTGCAGCCCCACCGGGCCAGGCAAGATGGCCGCTGCTCCCAAGGGGAGAGGGAGGCGGAGGGGGGGAGGGGAGAGGGGAGGGAGGCGGAGGGGGGGAGGGGAGAGGGGAGGGAGGCGGGACTTGTGGTGCGTGGACTTTAGGCTCAGGTAGCACAGTCTTTTCCAAAGCGCTACGCTGGCATGGGAGATATCGTTAGGTAGATGGTACACGGAGAAACATTTTTAAAATATTAATCAGTTCTGGAACATGCTCAGAATGACGCTACAGTGGGATTTTTCAAAGGTCTAAGGACAAATATTAAGTAGCTACCAGCTCAGAAGGAACACTATATCAAAACTTGTGACCATGGAAGTGAGTGGCAATTTTGGGAAACCCTGGGTTACCAGTGAGTGCGGGTTATGGATAAGGGTTAGAGCAAAGGTCAGGGCCAGGTTAGAATTGGGGTAAGCCTGGTGTGGGATTAGGAGTTGAGGTGAGGCCTAAGGTTAGGATTTGGGGTTATATCAAATTTAGGGTCACATTTGGTGATTAAGTTAAGGAATGGAGTTAGGAATTTAATTAGGAATGGAGTTGGCGTCACTTTTGGGGCTGCAAGTATTTGAGATTCTAGCAACAAAGTCCATGAAACTATGGGCAGCTGAGCAGCAGCTTCTGAGGAAGACCCCCAAATATGGCCTTCCAAGGGCAGCGGCCCCTCCCAAGCATTTCTCATTAGCACAGGTCACCTCATTCAGTCTCCCAACAACCGTCATCTTCATGTTACAGGCGAACTTGGGGTGGCAGGTTGAGTTCCTTGGTCAAGGTCATTAAGCTTGTATGTGGCAGAGCTGGGATGTGCCCCACAGGAAGCCTGTGTCTGGAGGAGCCCTCTCCTACACTGCCAGCTGCATTGCTGCAGGTCGGTGGAACCAGTTTTCAGCTGTCTCCTTCCCACGCCCTCCTGGTCTGCTGGTCTCACAGGAGGCGAAATTCAGGCCCCAGAAAGCTCACACCATCTTTCTGGTCCCAGCACTTAAACGTACCTTAATTGTAACTTTTTCTTTCAGAGCAGTGCTTCTCAAATCTTTTTCCCCCAATTATTGCCCCCATAAGGAACTTTTTAGACATTTTTTCCTAGGCACGGCTCCCCACAATTAAATTTTAATACCATAGCTATATTATAGACTCTTTAGGATTTTCTACATACAAGATCATGTCATCTGCAAATAGCATTTTACTTCTTCCTTACATAGATATACTGTATATCTGTTCATGAACTCTGGTCCTTTAGGGATCAGAAACCACTGGAATATCTAAGATTGTTAATAGTCCCCCCTTGAACTAGTTTCAACCCTCTGTGGGGTAATTTTGCCCCTGTTGAGAACGCGTGAGTTCAGGGAAGGCCCTATCCCCAGTCAGGATGCAAGTCAGAAGTGACAGGGGGTGTGGCTCAGCTCATGGGGGTGGGGGGTGGTGGGACCAGGCTACAGGGAGGTGGAAGGAAACATGGGCCGAGGACATGCTTCTCTGGGGTGACCTAGGTCCTGGACGGAGCCTGCTGGTGGAAGCTGGGGCTGGGGGAGGGATGGAGGCGCAGCATCATTCATTTGTGTGTCTGAATCTAGATGTCAGCTCCAGACCCTTTGTACTTGAATAAAGCACATGCCTGTGGTAACTCTGTTGAGAGAAGAGTCTAGAATTTTAACTAACTCCCCTCCTCAAAAAAACAAAACAAAACAGAAAGTTTGGACGTCTCCACCCACCCTTACAAAATGCATTTGCTGACAAGTGGGGAAAATTCCTTCCTTCTTGGCTCAAGGAACTTCCTTAAACTCATCCCAGAGGAATTCTTTAAAGACCAGCTGCCTGCACTATGCTAAAGTCAGTTTATAAATACAAATATCCCAAACTTGATTGCCAAGCAGATTGCAAAAACTGACTAGCTAACCACTGAAATTTTCCACGAAGCTAGCCAACCAAACAAGTATGATAGGAGATTTGCGACATCCTGTGTCACTTATCTGATTATCTAAAACTGTGTTTGTTGGCCAGACTGAGTACAGAGGGCCTGGGGAGCAGAACTTACCCAAGGGCTGACTCTCTCCTGGAGTTGTACAGCCATAAAGCCCTGGCTGACACCACAGTGGGCTGACCCTACAGTAAACCCAACCACCCAAGGAGGAGGCAAAGGGTGGGCCCATGGTGGTACCCTCATAGAGTCTGCTCAGGAGCAGGGAAGGGTGACATGTGGTAGAACGTGAGCTTTGGACAGACCTGGTTCAAATGCCAGCTCTGCTGTGTGACCTTGCACAAACTGCTTAGTTTTTGTGGTCATATGCAAATGGAGGGTGACAATATACACCTCAAAACTTCTGAGGATTAAATGAGAACATAAATAAAACACTGAACTTTGTGACTTGGCAATGCTCAATAAAAAATAAGTATACATCCAACACCATGGAGGAGAAGGTATACTGTGCCGACTTCTAGAAAGCACTGTGGGCTTCTCCCTCCCTTCCCCTGCCTTCCCACCCCCTCCCCATCGCTCCTCTCCTGTCTCCATTCCTTCCTTCTGTCCCTTTCCTGGTTCTAGATCATTTAGGATCCGGGTGAGTCTGCCCCCTATCTCTCTGAGCCTCCTGGACTGTCTCCTCTCTCCTGACCGGGTGACCCTGCAGGCTGCAGGCTGGAGGGATTTACAGCAGTCCCCTCCATCAGCCCCCGGCTGGCTGCCAGACACAGCCATCCGCAGGGGTCACTTTCTTGCAGCACCGGCAGAGATGTGGGTTGTACAGAGGAGATCCTGGGAGAAGCCAATAAATACATCAAGTTTCCAGCTGGGTCTGGAGATAAGCTCTCAGGGAGAGGAGGCTGAGGCATTCACACAGGCACTGCAGCAGTCCCCTTCCTGGCCCTCAGCACTAGCTTCTCCAGGAAAGCTTATTTGGGGCGCTTCAAAGAGGATGTTGCAGCGAACTGTGCCTGGGGGGTTGTACTTCCTGGGAGGGCACTGCATGGAGGGGCCCTTCCTTATTTTGGATGTGGTAGGGACAGGCCTGAGGAGTGAGAATGGGACAGATCCAAGCTGCTGAATCAGCTGAGGCAGGCAAGTGGGGAGGGACATCTCCCTCATGGCACAGGAAAAGAGAGACTTTTCCAAAATCTCACAGGAAGTCAGTGGAAAAGCAGGTACAGCCACCTGAGCCCTGATCTCCTGCTCCAGGCCCCCTTACACTGAATTGTACCTAGTGGTCCTCAAGATGTGGCCATTAGAACTGGCCTTGCCTGGGTGCAGAATTACAGGCACTTCTGCAACATGCCACCTCAGGAAGGGCTCTCGTCCTCCAAATTGCTGCCCCAGCCAGCTGCCTGGCTGGAGGTCCTCTCTCTGTGGGGCCTGGTTGGGGACCAGCGTGCCCTTATTAAAGCTGCTCCAATCCAGGGCACAACCGCAGTCTCTCGAGGTACAGGGGGCTAATAAAGGAGACCTGAAGTGGGCCACCTGTCCCATTCAGTACCGGCCCTCAGGGAGGCCACATCTGCTGGAGAGTCTCAAGGGCCTCCTAACCAGCAAGGTCAATGATGGCCACCAAGCATGGCCTGTCCTGGACCAGAGAAGCTGCAGGCTGGGCACATTTCCCAGCCCATCTGCTCTGTGACCTCCCTCTTGGCCTCTGTCTTCGTCCCAATACTGTGAATGGGGTAGGGACAGAGAAGCTCCAGGCCCCAAGCTGCCACTCCGGGACTCTGGACAGCTCCCTGTGCATTCCAGTGGGTGCAGGTCGTCTTTTCAGCCTTGACCTCAGGTGACCTGCTGGAGCAGATGGAGCCTTCTTGGAGACGGTTGTCTTCCAGAAGCCCCAAGCTTCACACACAGGGCACCTGAACATGCTGGGAGGTGCAGGAGCCTGTGAGCTCTCCTAGGGCAGAGACAGCATCTGCCTGGTTCACAGCACACCCATGCCAAACGCAGCCCTGGCAACGTGGGATAGATTCAATTACTATTTGTGGAACGAATTCATAGCAGACCCGTTTCTGTGCGCCCATCCCTTGGCTTCTATGTGCTTTGCTTCTGACAGCTCACACCTGTGACTTTCTTCTGAGATCTGCCCTTGGGCTACTGAAGCTGATTGCCCACAAGCACAGAGAAGGGCATGCCTGGAAATTTCCATCCCCAGAGGTAGCCCCTGGCCAATGTCTGACTGGTGTGCATCGATGGAAGCCACTCCGCTGTTGTGCTGGGGTTCTAAGAGAGCAGTTCCCAGGCTCTCAGCCCTGCTCACAGGTCTCTGGCTGCCCATGAACTCACAGGACGCACCCCTGGGCAAGCACTTCTGTAACTAGTTGGCACATAGCCACTGTTGTTCTACATTCTGTGTAACTCCCGTGGCTGCTTCCCCGGGTGTGATAATGGCAGATACATAGATGTTGCCTCCTGTGCCCCAACCGGCTGCCATCAGGGCTGTGATGTGGGAAGACCCCTTGTTGGGGTGTTGGCGGATGTTTGCTTTTTGTATCTCCACCTGCTGCTGTCAAGATTAGAGTAATATGAACACCCTGTCTGTGGCTCTGGTGTTGTCTTTTTTCGGTCGCATCGTATCCAGTGTTCACCTGCCGGGGAGGGACCTGAGCTGCCTAAATGGGACAAACTCCGAGATGTGATTTCTGCCCAAAGCTCCCTGGGACAGACCCTTGAACTCGTCCCCTGCCTTGGGTGAGTCTCAGAATATGTGTTTATGGAGGCCTTTCTGCGTGTCTGATGGCACCAGGCGACAGAGAAGTAAGGGTCTCAGAGCAGAGAGCAGTGGCCGGGACCGCAGAGCCGTGTCTCCGTTCTGCATGCCCCTGCCAGCCTGCGTGCCCCTGCCAGCCAGGGTGCTCCTGGCAGGCTTGACCTTTCTTCCTGGGCCTACACACTGTTCAGTGGTCAGATTTCATCTCTAATGATGTCACCCTCCACCTCCTGAATCCTGCTATGTGAAGGGCCTTCAGGAAGTGTTTTGTAGCGGGACACCCCCTGCCCACAGAGCAATGAGCAGCAGTTTTAGGCCGAGGGTTCGCTCCTGGGCTCAGGTGTGCTGATGGCCTCGAGATGAGGCAGATGCAGTATGATGGGAGGGAAAACAAACTGCCCAGGGGCACAAGGAGGAAGGCCAACAGTGGCCTCCAGACTTTCTGAAGACCTCCTCCTGCAGGAAGCCCCCCACCCCACCTACCCCTGTGGAGCCCCCTAGAGGCCCTAACTCATCCGCCAACTCGCTTCTAAAGCCGAAGAGCCAAGGACCGGTCTCAGGAGGAACAGAGCAGCAGCAGGGCCTCAGAGCACATCCGCCCATTCCCCTTCCCTGGAAAGGGTAGAGACTCAGAAGGAGAGGGTAAGGGGTTGCTGACGGTCACGGGCACGCAGCGAGTCTGTGAAGCTGGCAGCTTTGTGCTGCCTCCGCGCTTCTCATAAGATCAGGGTAGAAGTCTTCCTCCTGTTTTCCACCTCAGCAGTAAAGTGCCTCTTCTCCGCCATGGGACCAGGCAACATGCTCAGGATGTGAAGTCATGTAGGGACATCTTTGACTCCTAAACACCCCTGTTCATAAGCACCCGACTGAAGACTGAAGCCTCGCTGCTCCCAAAATAGCTTTGCATCCCAGCATAGGCATTTCCAAGAACAGATTGTTATCCTTTCAAGAATTTTGTGAAAGCAGACAATCCTCTAGTTTGTATGCATGCCTACCCAAGAGAGTTCCCTCACCCTGCTCACACTGAGCCCCAATACTGCTCACACTGAGCCCCGACCCTGCTCACGCTGAGCCCCGACCCTGCTCACACACTGAGCCCCGACCCTGCTCACGCTGAGCCCCGACCCTGCTCACACACTGAGCCCCGACCCTGCTCACACACTGAGCCCCGACCCTGCTCACACGCTGAGCCCTGACCCCTGTCACATACTGTGGACATAAACTGGTCTCATCTCCAGATAAGGGGGTGTCTAATATGGTTTACTGTAATTACGGTCAGTCTCATTTCCACTCATTTTGACACAATATTAGATTCCTCTGATTATGCAACTTATATTTAAAGGGGATTTCTTGTTTGTAGCAAATCAGGACTAGATGATCATTGGTCTAATTCAATCAATTCCATCCCTTTTGCTGTGATTGGCTCAGAGATGGGAGTCCTAAGCCAACATGTGTTGATAAGACCTAAGGAGAGGCTGTGGCTTCTGGGAAGAATGCAGTCTCTCTGTTCCACTCATCTGTTACCAACAAGCATGAGCTTTCTGGTGGAACCAAGACACAGGAGTCTCAGGCTGCAACCTCACTAAGGGTGGCAGAGGGGAGACACAGAGAGAACCTGGGTCTGCTGATGTCATTCATTCAACCTGCCCCGAAGCCAGCCCTGCTTCCTGCTTGTGAGATGATATACTTAATCGTGTAAAACCGTTTGATATGGGAGTTTTCTTATCTGCAGATGGAGCACTGTGGTTCTCTGCTTCACCCTGCCATGGAGACGCTGGCTGTCCCAGACGCCCCCTCCAGGGCAAGCTGGTCTTGCCTGCACTGGGTAGGACAGTAAGCACGTTGCCCCTCATAGGCAGGAATGTTGCCTCTTCCAGGCAGGAGTTTCCCATCTTTAGTGAGATAAGCACAGATAATTACATGCAATGCCCCTGGAAAAGCTGTCGTTAATTCTAGGTATTGTTGAAAAAAGTAATCGCTCGTTTCTGAGCAGTACTTAAGTGCTAGGTACTAGGAGCTTTGCGTGCATTGACTCATTTACTCCTCACAGCAACCCAATAAAATTGGCATTCTTATATATGCTTTTTTCTAAGGCACAGAGAGGTTAGGTAACTTGGCCAAGGTCACACAGCTGGTACATGCTGAGTCTGACGCTAGAATCTTTCCACCTAACCACTACGTAGCGTGTGTATGAGGGGGAGGAAAGATGGGAGGTGGAAGGGGTTTATAAATAGGGACTGGCTTCCCAGAGGAGTGAGCTTTCTGCTGGAAATTCCAAAAGCCGCATTTGAGAATGATGGGAACCCTGTGTGAATGTGTGGGGGGGAGCGGAGGGGAGGAGACTGGACTGCAGAAGCTGAAAGGTGGGAAGTGCTGAGTGTTCAGGAGATTCTGGCTAGAGAACAGCCGTGGGGAGGGTCTCCTGAGCAGGCTGCATGGGCATATTTGATGCCCTCCTGGGCCCTGGTTCTTCTACTTTCAGGGGCCCTCGCACATCCATTAAATCACCCAGTGCCACGTTAAATACAAGGCACATACAACTCTGAATGCAGCGAGTGCCACTGAACCTTAATCAACATCCATCACTTCCAACTGTGCAGTTTTCTTTCCCTCTCTTCGAGCCAACAGATTTTACTTTTCAAATCTCGGGCCTTTTCTAGGTCTCCTATCAAGTCTCCCAACAGGGCTCGAAGAGAAAGGGGAAGGTGTAGAAGTACGTTGCGTCTCAGGAGGACTAAGCTCATGGGTTCGTGCCAAGGACTATTCGTTCATCGAGTACTCAGAGGGTGACTATATTGTGCCCCGGGCGCTAGAAACACAAGGGGTGCGAAGTGGGGGCTGTGCCTGTGGCAGGCAAGGGAGGAGGCTGCAGACTCCTGGGACACAGGCTTGGTGCGCATGGGAAGGAAAACTTCGGTGCCTTGCGTAAGCTTCCCCCTCTTCCGAACACTGCGCGGTCGGTCTGCAGAGCCCTGGCAGCGCAGGCTCCAGCCTCAGACCACCTCGCCCAGTTCCCCCAGTCTTCACCCCGGGTCTCGGCGCCCGGCAGGCGGTATCCAGCAGGGGGCGCGCGCGAACCAGACCTGGGCCCGAGAGACTTTGAACAGAGCTAGCGCGGAGCTAGTGCCGGGATCCACTGGGTTTCGACCCGCCCCACCATTGGGACCGTCGGGGTCCGCAACGTCGAAGTTAGAGGTCGTTCCGCAAAAAGCTATCCCAAGCTCCAGCTCTCGGCCTCTGGGTCTGTCTAGGGTTCGGACTCCAGCCTAGTCAAAAAGCCTTAGCCGGGATTCTACAGATTACGAATCTGCCCCCCTCCCCGCCGCGCTGGAGGCTTGGCACCTTGTGTCTTGCCTCTCCCCACACCTATTTCCACCCACCTGATTAAAGGCCTGTTTCTTTAACGATCAAAGGCGTGGGCGGCGGCAGGGGTGGTGTCATCGCTCCCGATTCCCCAGCCTCTCAGTAACTGTACCATTATTAACATTATAGTCATTAAACCGCTCCTGCGCGGCTGGCGGCGCCGGTCGACATGCGCTCAATCTTCTAGCTGAGCTCGGAGGCTGAACCCAGAGTTGTGGCTCCCACCCCAGGCTTCAGCGGACCTTACCCGGGGCGACTTGGCTGCAGGCTTCAGGGACAGGCACTGGGCTCTCCAGGGTCGAAGGCCGGGGTAAGGGCTGTCTTTCCCCCGGGCAAGCTCGGGGGACAAAAGCGCTCGCTGGAGAGTGGGCGGGAGCCCCAGGGCCCCCGGGAGCCAGCGTCCTCGCCGGGGGACCATCGCGCCCTTAACCTCCGTCCTGGCACCTGCAGCCCTGTCTCCCTGCCAAATTCCCCTGGCTTTTGCAGCCCCGGCAAGAAAACAAGGAAAGGGGGTCTTTCTTGGTCCGCCGATCCCGGGGCTTCTCGGGAAGCTGGCAGGGCGGGTCCCTGCGGCCCAGGAAGCGCTCCGCGGAGAGTGAGCGAGCCCATTCTCCACCCTCTGCCTTACACTCCCTCAACCCTTCCAAGTAGTCCTCCGCCCGCCCGCCTCTCCGTCTGCCTTGTAAAAAGAGCTAGAAGAGAGGTGACAATTGGGTGGAGAGTCTACGAGCCTTGCGCTCCCAGCCAGAGCCTCGGTCCCTGTCGCGGCGCCAGGCGCCCCGCCCCCGCCCGGTAAAGTCTGCAGGACCCACTCTCCTTCCTCGCTGCTCCCAGACCCTCTCTCTCCCAGACCCTTCTTCCCGGGCCAAGGCTTTCGGAACCGCACCTTCAGGTTTCCCAACGCGCGGACAACACTCTCAGGACGCCCCTCTTCCTCCGTAGACAAAGAGGCTTTGCCAGGTCTGCGGACTGCTCCACTCCCCGGCACCGCCAGGCCCAAACCGCTGGGACTCACTCACGAACTAGGGACCCACTCCATCTGTCCTGCCGCAGGATGAAGATGCCCTCATTGCTCCGCCGCCCTCCCCCTGAGTCGGCTGTGGGGACCACAGGCCCAAGTAGATGGAATGAAGTTCTGAGTTCTGAATTCTGGGCTGAGCAAGATGCGCGGGTCCCAGCCCGCTCCGCCGCCTGTAGCGGCTGCAGGAGGAGGAGAGAGGAAGGGACGCCGAACAAGCGTGCGCCAGTCTGTTCGTATTTAATTTACAAAGGATCCTCCGAACCCCGGTTGGGTTGTCTCTTTAGATGCTGCGCTCCTCGCCGGTCTCTCTCCTCCACCTCCCCAGTTCACTGAAATGCTCAACACTCAGATCGCGAAACTGAGCTCAGAGGCCCCCAACCCGCGCCACCGCCAGAAACAACCCCCCTCCACGGCGTGTGGTGAGGGCTGGGTGCCTAGGGCGCCCTGGAGAGCTCAGTGTCTAGGAAAAGGAACGGGGTAGGCGGGGGCTTTGCGTGTGTCCAGGAGCCCGTACCCTTTGCCCAATTCTGACCAGCAACTCTGTCTCCAGGGCCGCAGTGCGCAGAGCAGGGAGACAGGAATCGAGTTTTAGCCTGGACAGTCCCGCGCTTCCACCTCCTTGTCGCTAAAAGACATGTCGGGTCTCGCCAGAGGCAGGGAGCGAGAGTCGGGAACAGCGAGTATTGGAGTCTGCTGAGGCCGGCTGTTGTGTGAGCGTGTGAGACAGTGGGGCGGTGACCAGCGGCGCAGGACTGTGGGAAGCCGTGTGTGGGTTTGGCGGCGTGTTCGCTTGTGAAGCTGTGAAGATATTGGCGGGGGAATGGGAGGAAGAGAGGTGCTCGGACCTTAAGTTCCCAGCTCACAATGCTCAAGAGGAGCAGGCGTTCTGCACCCATCCTGTACCATCCAATGTCTGCTAAAGCCCCGAGGCCCCCCACTCGCCTCTAGCTGGCTAGACCTGAGGGGGAGGCGTTGGGTGCTCTCAGGTAGGCTTCCTGGGGGCGGAGGCTGACACCCGCGCGCCCCGCCCCGCCCCGCCCCACCGGGCAGTGCGCACAAGCTGAAGCGTTGGGCGGTGGGCTTCAGTACTACTTTAGCCACAAAAGATGAGACGTGACTATTCGGGTTTAAGAGGCTGGACAGGGGCGGAGGTGGGCTGGGGAGAGGGCATCGCTTTCCCGTGCGCCCCGCAGGGCGATGCGTTCTCGTTTTCGGGTTGAACAGGCCTGGGGCAGGGGAGACCTGGGCTTGTATCTGCCCAGATTCAGGCAAAAATGGCAGGGAGGGTGAGGCGCTCTGCTAACACTATCAATTATGCATCGTGTTGAACATGGCTTCGGGGAGGAGGCGGCTAGCAGGGGTGTAGGAGAGTGGGAGGGGTGCGGGAAGGAAGGGTCCGCGCGAGCGCGCAGCGGGTCCCACTCAAGGTCTCTCTGCTCCACAACCTGCATTTGCAAAAAGAGTTTAAAGGCAAAGACCTCCTTCAGTCGTGGTTGCCTTCCCCCAAATTCCTCAAAGATGGTTTGTCTCGTGTGTTGAGGGGCATAAAAGCGACTCGCATTTAATTAGCAGCGAAGCTCAGGGGCCCTGGCGCAACCTGCGCTTGAGGGTGAGGGCGCGTGAATGTGTGTGCCTGCGAGAGGGAGAGAATGGTGAATGTCCCGGGTGAAGGTGTGCCTTTGAAAATGTGTGTGAACGTGGCGGGAGCTCAGCATATCGACGCGATTATTACATGATGATGGATAATTCTAACATGTGAAAGTCGACTGGTGGAGGGTGGGGAGGGTCTGTGCTAATGTGTTTGAACGTGGGGGGATCGGTGTAATATGGGACAGTGGCAATGTCTGCAGATGGGTTAGTGGAGGAGATGTGGGTTATGGGGTTGCGGTGAACTGGGATGAGCCGAGACGAGGACGGTGGGCGTGGGGACCCCAACGTGTCTCCTTCAGGGGAAGAGCCTCTATAGCTTTAACAAATGTAGACGGATGCGGGAGGTGGGAGAGGCTGTGCGCGTCCCTGCCGAGCCGAGCCGGGAGCGCGCGAGGACTCTTTTCAGTCTGCAGCCAGCGAGAGGTGGGGAAACAGACGCGAAAGGAAAGACTGAAGTGGGACCTCAGGATCAAGGGAGTCCCCAAACTTACCCTTTTTCTGCTCCTCCTCCATCTTCCCTACAGTCTCAGCAACAGATGTGGGAAGCCCCCTGGGGCTGTCGTCCTGGCTCCGAGACATCGGGTCTGGAGAAGGAGTTGAAGCCCGAGGCAGCACTCGGGGAGTCTGCGAGCAGCGGGTAAGCCGCGGGACCGCCACGCAACCTCGATCCAGCTGGGGGAGACCCCGCCTAGGGTGCTGGACCCGGCCAGTGCGGTCGGCCTAGACCCGGAAGAGAAAGGGAGGGGCCCTCCCCTGGGAGCAAAGGCAGAGTGGGGTACAAGGGTTCCCAGAGACGGCGATGTGGGAGGGGCTCTGCTGCACCTGCCTGAAGCCCCAGGTGAGAGCAGGCATTCTGTGTGTAAGTGCGTTTAAGAAGGTTTTATTGGAGGGAGGGCCCTTGGGCATCGTAGAGCTGCAAAAAAGGGGCAGAATCTCGAACCTTCTCTCCTACTTCCTTTGCAAGTGTCAGCCCCCATGACCCATCAGCAGGGGACCCGTCTGCCCCCCCTTCCCCTGACAGCTGCCTGGGCTCTGGGAACGGGGAGAGATCTTTAGTGACATTCCCCCAATGCTTTTGGTCCATGCCTAGAGTAGGACCTGCTTTCTCAGACGAAGACTGACTGAGCAGCCCTGGTTCTCCTCTGACGGGAGCTGCAACTCAGAGCGGGCAGCTTCGGTCGCAGCGGGAGAGGGGCCTGCGAGTCTGCTTCCCTGGGTGCCATGGCTCTTGCTAAGTTCTCCGCGTTGCTGATCCGCTGGGATTTCAGTCTCAGTAGAGGGCTGTGTGCACGCGCCAGCGCTTGTGTCCCTGTGTGTGGGTCGATTTGCGTGAAGACTGGTATCCTTGTATCTGTCAGTTCCCACAGTGAACAGGGAAAAGGTTTGCACCGTGGTGGGGAACGCTGTAGACATGCTGGGCTCAGGTGAGAACAATGAAGTCTCAGAGTGTATTGTGTCTGTCTCTGGGTGCGTTTGTGTGTCTACGAAAAGTGTTGTGAACCGCTAAAGCCCTGCAGAAGTTGGCGGTTTGGTGGCGGTGCTTGGACGTATTTGTATTGTTGTGCGCCCGTATGGGCGTGTGTGCGAGTGCTGTGCGTTGGCCAAAGAGCTCGAGGGAGCACAGCAGTCACGGACAAAAATGCTCTTTGCGTGTATCCCTTTCACGAGATTAAACAAAGGCTTAGAAATACAGACAAGGGTCAGTGCAGAGCCCAGGGCAGACCGGCGAGTGGCCGAGCCTGTGCAGAAGGACCGACGCCACGGTGAGGGCAGAGGCAGGGAAAAAAGAGCCAGGTAGGAGGTCCCTGGAAAAGGAAGTTGGGGCCCTGAGAGGGGACATGCATTGGATCCCAAGGCTTACTGAGCTCTACCGGTGCGCAAGACAGGCTCCTGGACACAGGTTATCGGAGTCCTGGGGCCTATGCTAGACTGGTTTGCGGAGGCAGAGCTTGGTGGGGGAAGGAAATTGGGGCTCAGTAAGTCACGTTCTCCCCTCTTCTCCCGCTTCCACCTGCAGGATCCGCTATGGTGCCCCTGCCCGCCGTGTGGCTGGCCTGGGCGCTGCTAGGAGTGGCGGGAGCTTGCCCAGAGCCGTGCGCCTGCGTGGACAAATACGCGCACCAGTTCGCCGACTGCGCGTACAAGGAGCTGAGCGAGGTGCCCGAAGGACTGCCGGCCAATGTGACCACGCTCAGTCTGTCGGCCAACAAAATCACGGTGCTGCGGCGCGGGGCCTTCGCCGACGTCACGCAGGTCACGTCGCTGTGGCTGGCGCACAATGAGGTGCGCACGGTGGAGCTGGGCTCGCTGGCCGTGCTGAGCCAGCTGAAGAACCTCGACCTGAGCCACAACCTCATATCCAGCTTCCCATGGAGCGATCTGCGTAACCTGAGCGCGCTGCAGCTGCTCAAAATGAACCACAACCGCCTGGGCTCGCTGCCCCGGGACGCACTCGGTGCGTTGCCCGACTTGCGCTCCCTGCGCATCAACAACAACCGGCTGCGTACACTGGCTCCTGGCACCTTCGACGCTCTAAGCGCGCTGTCACATCTGCAACTCTATCATAACCCCTTCCATTGCAGTTGCAGCCTTGTATGGCTGCAGGCATGGGCCGCCAGCACCCGGGTCTCGCTACCGGAGCCCGACTCCATTGCGTGCGCCACGCCTCCCGCGCTGCAGGGAGTTCCGGTGCACCGCCTGCCGGCCTTGGCCTGTGCACCGCCCAGCGTGAGTCTGAGTGCCGAGCCGCCGCTGGGGGTGCCGGGTAGCCCCCTGCGCGCTGGCCTGGCGCTCTTCTTACATTGCCTCGCAGAAGGACACCCTACGCCCCGCCTGCAATGGCAACTTCAGATCCCGGGTGGTACCGTAGTCTTAGAGCCGCCGGTCCCGAGCGGGGAGGACGAGGACGGGCCAGAAGACGGGGAGGGGGAAGGAGATGGAGACGGGCCGGCGCAGACAGAGGCTCCAACCCCGAGTCCGGCACCCGCTTGGCCCGCGCCCCCAGCCACCCCACGCTTCCTGGCACTCACAAATGGCTCCCTGTTGGTGCCCCTCCTGAGTGCCAAAGAAGCAGGCGTCTACACGTGCCGTGCCCACAACGAGCTGGGCGCCAACTCCACCTCAGTACGCGTGGCAGTGGCGGCTGCCGGGCCCCCAAAGCACGCTTCTGGCGCAGGGGGAGACCCGGATGGGCAGGCGCCGACCTCCGAGCGCAAGTCCACAGCTAAAGGCCGGGGCAACAGCGTCCTGCCCTCCAAGCCCGAGGGCAAAATCAAAGGTCCGGTCCAGGGTAGCGTCCTTGGGGAGACGGAGGCGGGGCCGGAGGAGGAGGCAGGAGAGGGAGAGGAGGTGGGAGACCAGGTCTCTGCAGACCCGGTGGAGGAGCAGCGCTGTGGCCACGGGGACCCCTCGCGGTACGTGTCCAACCACGCGTTCAACCAGAGCGCCGACCTGAAGCCACACGTCTTTGAGCTGGGCGTTATCGCGCTGGATGTGGCAGAGCGCGAGGCGCGGGTGCAGCTGACGCCGCTGGCGGCGCGCTGGGGTCCTGGACCTGGCGGGCCTGGAGGAGCGGGTCGGCAGGGGCGGCGGCTCCTGCGCCTGCTCTATCTGTGCCCGGCGGGGGGCGGCTCAGCAGTGCAGTGGTCACGCGTGGAGGAGGGTGTTAACGCCTATTGGTTCCGCGGCCTGCGGCCTGGCACCAACTACTCCGTGTGTCTGGCGCTGGCAGGGGAAGCCTGCCACGTGCAAGTAGTGTTCGCCACCAAGAAGGAGTTGCCTTCGCTGCTGGTTATCGTAGGGGTGAGCGTGTTCCTGCTGGTGCTGGCCACCGTACCTCTGCTGGGCGCCGCCTGCTGCCATCTGCTGGCCAAACACCCGGGAAAGCCTTACCGGCTGATCCTGCGGCCCCAGGCGCCCGACCCCATGGAGAAGCGCATCGCCGCCGACTTCGACCCTCGTGCTTCCTACCTCGAGTCCGAGAAAAGCTACGCGGCAGGCGGCGAAGCCGGCGGCGAGGAGCCAGAGCAGGCTCCTGGCGAGGGCCTTGGCGAAGACGCGGAGCAGGAGGACCCAGGTGGGGCCTTGCAAAGAGAGGAGAGCCTGGCGACCTGCTCACTGGTGGGGTCCCAGTCCAAGGCCAACCAAGAGGAGTTCGAGGCGAGCTCCGAGTACAGTGATCGGCTGCCCCTGGGTGCCGAGGCGGTCAACATTGCCGAGGAGATTAACGGCAACTACAGGCAGACAGCCGGCTGAACCCCCTGCCCGCCCGGCGCGCCCGGCCCGCCCATTCTCATCCCCCACCTTGGGTGCCTGGGAACGGAAGCCTAGGGCTGGCAGGATTTATGGCCCCCTCACTTACTCCGCCCCCTTACTACCCCCCACCTTGACTCCTGGGGACTTATCGTGGGGAGTGGGACGATTTCACCAGTCCCCTGCAATCCATTATCGTCATTGTCCTTGAGGACTGAATCCCCATCCAGCAAGCACAGTTCCTGCTCCACTCTCCCGTGTAAGACCACCGCTGACCGTGAGGCGAAATCCACGCCTCTTCATTCCCACGCAATTGTTATCTTCGAAATCCCCTCCGAAACCCGCCCCACTGTGGGCCCTGGAGCCAGAAATGGGAGAAGACTTTGGAAACGTCTGGCGGTAACGCTGTGGCTCGGGCGTCGGCCGGGGACCCCCAGCAGACGTCCTAAGCTTGGAGCTTTGTAGGGTCCCTCTTAGACCCCTACTCTGCCCTTTCCCGGGTGCATGTCCCAGAAGCCAGGGTTCGGTGACAACTCCCTAATTTTTAGTTTCAAAACCCCCTTGCGACTGGGACCCAAACTCTTCTGTTGCCCCCCCTCTCCACCCCACTCGGCTTCTGACCGGCTGGCTGGAGCGAAGCCCGGTGCCTGGGGCGCCTCTCAGCTCCGCGCTCCGATTTTCATATTTTCGTTGTTTTCAAAGACAGCGACACTCCTGGTCTGGTGCTAACACTTTTCCCAGCCTTTGGGAAAACGTGCGTGTGTGTGTGTGTGTGTGTGTGGGTGTCGAGGGTGGTGTGGTCCGTTTTCCTTCGCGCTCTCTCCTGACTTACAGCGCATCGGAACCCGGCCCTTTTTCCGCCCGAGGGTGCGGGCTTGCTCCCGGGCCAATTTCGTTAGGGGTTGATTGGGGTTACCGGAGATCGGTGCACTCGACAGCTCCGCTTCCGCTGCTGCCCGGGGCCCAGACTTCAGCTCGAGAAGCGCAGGGGCCATCGGAGCCGATTGTGGCCTCCCGGGCAGGGTCCCTCGTGAGGGCGCGAGACCTGGTTCCCACAAAGCCTGCGCATGGCGGGGTCCGGATGGGGAAGAGCCCCTCGACCCTAGCGTCTCCCCGCCCCGCCTCTCCTTCCGCGACAATATATTTGCCTGGCGTGTAGTCCTAGCCGAGCGTGCTCTGTAGGAAAAAAGTCTGTGTCTTGTAATGTGTGACCGTGTAGTGTGGCGGGGGGCGGGAGGGGGGGAAAGGTGGGGAGGGTGGACGCGCTGCGGCGACTCGCGCGGGGGTCCTTTTTTGGTCCTTGAAGGAAAGCGTCGGGGTTGGGGTGGGGGTTTTCGGGCGTGTGGACCAGCCCTGTACGCGGGGCGCAGCACAAGTGCGGCCCGGGGGGGTGGGGGGTGGGGGGCGCCGGGCCGCGCCCTTTTCTAAAGGCTTCAGTATGTGCAGTCAATAAAACAATTGATTTGAACTGGGCTCGGTGACTCTTTGTCAGGGGACAGAGGGAGGAAGCCTGGGGGGTGCAGGAGGAAATCGGAGAAGAAGGAGCTCCGAGGCCCCTCCCGTCGGGATCCTTTGTGAGATCTCGTGTTTGACTGTCCTGTGATTTTGCCAGGTGTTTACACCCGGGCCCACTCCTGGTGCTTCCAGCTCCGGGGTGGAGGGGCAAAGCCACGTGGGAGGGGAAAGGCTGGTAGTGAGTGGGGAGGGCTTGCAAGGAAAGGGTGGGTCTCTGCAGACTGAACATGAGGAACTCTGGGGTGGGTGTGATGTGTGTGTGTACAATTCTTGTTGCTGTGATGGGGTGTGGCTGTGTGTGTGAGGACAGCCTAGTTTCTGTGTCGCAACACCAGCCTGTGGAGAAGCCAGCGGAGAGATTCACAGGGGCAAGACTGCTGTGGCTTGCACAAAAGAAGTCACCAACTACAGAGTAGGCAAACGATGGAGAGCAGAGAAGGGGCGACCTGGCGGGGGTGATTCCACACAACAAGCTGGCAGGAGCCTAGTGCGTGTGCATGTGTGTTGGGGGGTGGGGTGCTCAGTGAGTGAGTATGGACAACTGTCAGGGTGTGTGAGGCTGCCAGGTGGGCTAAGGCGGGTGCACTCGTAGAATCAGACTGAAAGCACACTGATTTAATGGTCTCAGAAATGGGGCTTCCTGGGTGGGGAACAGGAAAGACAGAGATCCAGAGTGGATGCTGTGTGGAATAAGGCTCAGCCTAAAGAGCTGTCGCTGGGCGGGTTGCGTGTTTCAGCTGAATCCCAGGTAGGACAGGGAGTGGCCAGAAAGTGGGGTGGAAAAGGAAAGGAATAGAAATAAGGGGAGCAGATGAAGAGCCCATCCTACTCTCTCTGTGGCTGTCAGGTCTTCCTAACTGGACCAGTCCAAGTTGTGGACAAGGCCCAAGTTTAGAGACCCTGCATCCTGTCCCAGCCTGCCTACTGGCAGAGGTGGTAGCTGTGACACTTCCCAGGGCTGGACCCCAGGTTCCCTGCCTGCCCAGACCAGCAAAGCTGTCTCAGAGAAAATTTCCCTTCTGAGAGTCACAGCCTGAGCTCTGCCACTGCAGCCCACCCCACTGGCAGACACAGCTCAGAAATATAATCTTTTAAGGAAAAGGGCTGCTTTGCTCTACCTGCAAATACTGCCTTTGAGCAGGGGGCAGGGACTGGCCCAATTCCTATGACTGATTTAGGAATCTACCCAACGGTTGTATTTGGGCACAGCTTTGCTGGCCAGAGAGGGGCAGAAGGGATCCTTCCTTCCCCTACTGTCCTAAGGATTAGGGGCTCTCCTGGAGACCCCATAGGATGCTCAGTGTCCCCAGAGGGATGTGCCGTTGCTGAGAGTTCTGTGCCTTCTTTGTCCCTGGCTAGACTTCCTAACACACGAGCACATACTGCTTAGCTAGGCCTCATGCTCCCTGAGCAAGTTCAGGCCCAAAGGCTGTGCCCACAGGACAGGAATGGGTGGGTGCTGGAGGTGGAGGACCAGGATGTCGTGACACTCCACTGATGGCCCACTGACATACCAGCCCTCTTGGAACCCTCCCATTTCTGTGTGAACCTTTGTCATATGCACAAAATGGTCCGTAGCCCCTGGCCTTCCTTTCTGTCTCCTTTAGTATTTTATTCTTTCATTTCCTTCCCTCTTTTTCTTTCTGCCTCTCCCTTTTTTCTTACTCAAGAATCTCATAAAATCTCAGGGTTTGAAGGGACCCTGAAGACTTGCTAATCCAACTGCCCATTTGAGGTTTAATTATTTTTTATTTAGATTTTTATTAAAAAATACAGCTAACAGACAACATTATATCAGTCTCAGGTGTACACCATAGTTGTTCAACATCTATATATCTAAAGAAGTGATCGCCATGAGTCCAGCAACCATCTGACACTGTACCACGCTATCACAATATTATTCACTATATTCCTGTGCTATAACCTACATCCTCATGATTACTTTGTAACAACCAATTTGTACTTCTTATTCCCTTCCCCTTTTTCACTCAACCCCCCTCCCATCTGGCAACCATCAAAATGTTCTCTGTATCTGTGAGTGTGCTTCTATTCTGCTTGTTTGTTTATTTTGCTCTTTAGATTCCATATATAAGCAAAATTACATTGCATCTGTCTTTCTCTGTCTGATATACGCCACTCAGCACAATTCCCTTCAGGTCCATCCATGCCACCACAGATGGCAAGAACCCATCCCTTCCCTGTCCGAGCAGTATTCCATTGTATATATGTACCACCTCCTCTTTATTCATCCCTCAGAAACCCGCCCCACTGTGGGCCCTGGAGCCAGAAATGGGAGAAGACTTTGGAAACGTCTGGCGGTAACGCTGTGGCTCGGGCGTCGGCCTGGGACCCCCAGCAGACGTCCTTAGCTTGGAGCTTTGTAGGGTCCCTCTTAGACCCCTACTCTGCCCTTTCCCGGGTGCATGTCCCAGAAGCCAGGGTTCGGTGACAACTCCCTAATTTTTAGTTTCAAAACCCCCTTGCGACTGGGACCCAAACTCTTCTGTTGCCCCCCCTCCCCGCCCCACTCGGCTTCTGACCGGCTGGCTGGAGCGAAGCCCGGTGCCTGGGGCGCCTCTCAGCTCCGCGCTCCGATTTTCATATTTTCGTTGTTTTCAAAGACAGCGACACTCCTGGTCTGGTGCTAACACTTTTCCCAGCCTTTGGGAAAACGTGCGTGTGTGTGTGTGTGTGTGTGTGTGTGTGTGGGTGTCGAGGGTGGTGTGGTCCGTTTTCCTTCGCGCTCTCTCCTGACTTACAGCGCATCGGAACCCGGCCCTTTTTCCGCCCGAGGGTGCGGGCTTGCTCCCGGGCCAATTTCGTTAGGGGTTGATTGGGGTTACCGGAGATCGGTGCACTCGACAGCTCCGCTTCCGCTGCTGCCCGGGGCCCAGACTTCAGCTCGAGAAGCGCAGGGGCCATCGGAGCCGATTGTGGCCTCCCGGGCAGGGTCCCTCGTGAGGGCGCGAGACCTGGTTCCCACAAAGCCTGCGCATGGCGGGGTCCGGATGGGGAAGAGCCCCTCGACCCTAGCGTCTCCCCGCCCCGCCTCTCCTTCCGCGACAATATATTTGCCTGGCGTGTAGTCCTAGCCGAGCGTGCTCTGTAGGAAAAAAGTCTGTGTCTTGTAATGTGTGACCGTGTAGTGTGGCGAGGGGCGGGAACGGGGGAAAGGTGGGGAGGGTGGACGCGCTGCGGCGACTCGCGCGGGGGTCCTTTTTTGGTCCTTGAAGGAAAGCGTCGGGGTTGGGGTGGGGGTTTTCGGGCGTGTGGACCAGCCCTGTACACGGGGCGCAGCACAAGTGCGGCCCGGGGGGGTGGGGGGTGGGGGGCGCCGGGCCGCGCCCTTTTCTAAAGGCTTCAGTATGTGCAGTCAATAAAACAATTGATTTGAACTGGGCTCGGTGACTCTTTGTCAGGGGACAGAGGGAGGAAGCCTGGGGGGTGCAGGAGGAAATCGGAGAAGAAGGAGCTCCGAGGCCCCTCCCGTCGGGATCCTTTGTGAGATCTCGTGTTTGACTGTCCTGTGATTTTGCCAGGTGTTTACACCCGGGCCCACTCCTGGTGCTTCCAGCTCCGGGGTGGAGGGGCAAAGCCACGTGGGAGGGGAAAGGCTGGTAGTGAGTGGGGAGGGCTTGCAAGGAAAGGGTGGGTCTCTGCAGACTGAACATGAGGAACTCTGGGGTGGGTGTGATGTGTGTGTGTACAATTCTTGTTGCTGTGATGGGGTGTGGCTGTGTGTGTGAGGACAGCCTAGTTTCTGTGTCGCAACACCAGCCTGTGGAGAAGCCAGCGGAGAGATTCACAGGGGCAAGACTGCTGTGGCTTGCACAAAAGAAGTCACCAACTACAGAGTAGGCAAACGATGGAGAGCAGAGAAGGGGCGACCTGGCAAGGGTGATTCCACACAACAAGCTGGCAGGAGCCTAGTGCGTGTGCATGTGTGTTGGGGGGTGGGGTGCTCAGTGAATGAGTATGGACAACTGTCAGGGTGTGTGAGGCTGCCAGGTGGGCTAAGGCGGGTGCACTCGTAGAATCAGACTGAAAGCACACTGATTTAATGGTCTCAGAAATGGGGCTTCCTGGGTGGGGAACAGGAAAGACAGAGATCCAGAGTGGATGCTGTGTGGAATAAGGCTCAGCCTAAAGAGCTGTCGCTGGGCGGGTTGCGTGTTTCAGCTGAATCCCAGGTAGGACAGGGAGTGGCCAGAAAGTGGGGTGGAAAAGGAAAGGAATAGAAATAAGGAGAGCAGATGAAGAGCCCATCCTACTCTCTCTGTGGCTGTCAGGTCTTCCTAACTGGACCAGTCCAAGTTGTGGACAAGGCCCAAGTTTAGAGACCCTGCATCCTGTCCCAGCCTGACTACTGGCAGAGGTGGTAGCTGTGACACTTCCCAGGGCTGGACCCCAGGTTCCCTGCCTGCCCAGACCAGCAAAGCTGTCTCAGAGAAAATTTCCCTTCTGAGAGTCACAGCCTGAGCTCTGCCACTGCAGCCCACCCCACTGGCAGACACAGCTCAGAAATATAATCTTTTAAGGAAAAGGGCTGCTTTGCTCTACCTGCAAATACTGCCTTTGAGCAGGGGGCAGGGACTGGCCCAATTCCTATGACTGATTTAGGAATCTACCCAACGGTTGTATTTGGGCACAGCTTTGCTGGCCAGAGAGGGGCAGAAGGGATCCTTCCTTCCCCTACTGTCCTAAGGATTAGGGGCTCTCCTGGAGACCCCATAGGATGCTCAGTGTCCCCAGAGGGATGTGCCGTTGCTGAGAGTTCTGTGCCTTCTTTGTCCCTGGCTAGACTTCCTAACACACGAGCACATACTGCTTAGCTAGGCCTCATGCTCCCTGAGCAAGGTCAGGCCCAAAGGCTGTGCCCACAGGACAGGAATGGGTGGGTGCTGGAGGTGGAGGACCAGGATGTCGTGACACTCCACTGATGGCCCACTGACATACCGGCCCTCTTGGAACCCTCCCATTTCTGTGTGAACCTTTGTCATATGCACAAAATGGTCCGTAGCCCCTGGCCTTCCTTTCTGTCTCCTTTAGTATTTTATTCTTTCATTTCCTTCCCTCTTTTTCTTTCTGCCTCTCCCTTTTTTCTTACTCAAGAATCTCATAAAATCTCAGGGTTTGAAGGGACCCTGAAGACTTGCTAATCCAACTGCCCATTTGAGGTTTAATTATTTTTTATTTAGATTTTTATTAAAAAATACAGCTAACAGACAACATTATATCAGTCTCAGGTGTACACCATAGTTGTTCAACATCTATATATCTAAAGAAGTGATCGCCATGAGTCCAGCAACCATCTGACACTGTACCACGCTATCACAATATTATTCACTATATTCCTGTGCTATAACCTACATCCTCATGATTACTTTGTAACAACCAATTTGTACTTCTTATTCCCTTCCCCTTTTTCACTCAACCCCCCTCCCATCTGGCAACCATCAAAATGTTCTCTGTATCTGTGAGTGTGCTTCTATTCTGCTTGTTTGTTTATTTTGCTCTTTAGATTCCATATATAAGCAAAATTACATTGCATCTGTCTTTCTCTGTCTGATATACGCCACTCAGCACAATTCCCTTCAGGTCCATCCATGCCACCACAGATGGCAAGAACCCATCCCTTCCCTGTCCGAGCAGTATTCCATTGTATATATGTACCACCTCCTCTTTATTCATCCATCAGTAGACTCCCAGGCTGCTTCCACACCTTAGCTATTGTAAATAATGCTGCAATGAACATATGGATGTACACATCCCCTCAAAGTAGCATTTTGGGTTTCTTCAGGTAAATACCCAGAAGTGGGATTACTGGGTCCTTGTTTGTCTCTTGTTATAGCCTTTGTTGTAAAGTGTATTTTGTATGGTATAAGTATTGCTACTTCAGCTTTTTTAATTTTCCATTTCCATTTTCATGAAATAACTTTTTCCATCCCTTTACTTTCAGTCTGTGTGTGTCTTTCAATCTGAATTGAGTCTCTTAGTCTCTTGTAGGCAGCATAAGTAAGAGTTTTGTTTTCTTATTCATTCAGCCACCCTATGGTTTTGATTGGAGCATTTCATCCATTTACATGGAAAGTAATTGTTGATAGATATGTAGTTATTGCCATTTTATTATTTCTGTTTTGAATTTTTTTTTCCATCTTGAAGTCCCTCTAAGATTCCTCGTAATACTAGTTTGGTGGTGATGAATTCCTTTAGCTTTTTCTTGTCTGGGAAGCTCTTTACCTGTCCTTTGATTTTAAATGATAGCTTTGCTGGGTAGAGTAATATTGGTTGTAGATCCTTGCTTTTCATCACTTTGAATATTTCCTGCCAATCCCTTATGGCCTGCAAAGTTTCTGTTGAGAAATGAGCTGACAGTCTTATGGGAGCTCCCTTATAAGTTACTAGTTGTCTTTCTCTTGCTACTTTTAGGATTCTATCTTTGTCTTTAACCTTTGGCATTTTAATTATAATGTGTCTTGGTGTGGGCCTGTTTGGGTTCATCTTGTTTGGGACTCTCTGTGCTTCCTAGTCTTGTATGTCTATTTCCTTCACCAGGTTAAGGAAGATTTCAGTCATTATTTCTTCAAATAGGTTCTAAATTCCTTGCTTTTCCCCTTCTCCTTCTGGTACCCTTAAGATGTGAAAGTTTTTATGCTTGATGTTGTCCCAGAAGTCTCTTAAAGTCTCCTCATTTTTTGGATTCTTTTTTCCTTTTGCTGTTCTGATTGGGTGTCTTCTGCTATGTTGTCTTCCAAATCAGTGATTCAGTCCTCTGCTTCATCGAGTCTGCTGTGATTCCTTCTAGTGCGTTTTTCGTTCCAGGTATTGTATTCTTCACTTCTGACTGGTTCTTTTTTATGGTTTCTACATCTTTTTTTTTTTTTTAAATGCTTGCTATCTCTTTGTTGAAGTTCTCACTAAGTTCCTTGAGCATCCATATAACCAGCATTTTGAACTCTGTCTCTATTAGTTCTTTTTCTGGAGTTTTGTCCTGTTCTTTTATTCGGGATGTATTTTTTTTTGTTTCTTCATTTAAGCTGCCTCTCTGTGTTTGTTTCTATGTATTAGGTAGATCTGCCTCATCTCCCAGTCTTGCCTGGTGGCCTTACGTAGTAAGTGCCCTGTGGGACCCAGTGGCACAGTCTCCCTGGTCACCTGTGCTGGGTGCTCCAGGAATGTCCCTTGTGTGGGTTGTGTGTTCCCTCCTGTTACATTTGAGCCTTGATTGCTATTGGTATATCAGTGGGTGGGATTGACCCTCAGGCTGACTGACTGTGGGATTTGGCCACGTCCACAGTTTATGAACTGCTGTGGGGTGGGGCGGGGCTTGCCATATGGAGCAGGATTCCCCCCAGCAGGCCTGGTAAGAACTGCCCTTTGGGTGTGCCACTTGTGGGGCTAATTGGGTGGTGCTCTGCTGTGGTCTGAAGCCAACTTCCAAGTATGTTGGTTCTGGGGCCTCTTGGGAGGGGCTCTGGTTTAGGCCCAGGTCAGCCACTGACTGTGATTGGCCGAGGACTACCTGGTAGGAGCTACAAAGTGATCCACACTTGGTGGCTGCCTATGCTGGACCTGGAAGCATGTGGGAAAAGCCACGCTGTGAACCAAGGACGGCTGCTACCAGTACCAGGTCTGGGGTAGCTCTGCAAAAAGCCAGGATACCACAAGGTCTGCTGCCACCTGCCGGCTCCCGCTGTAAGATTCAGCCACTGATAAAGCCTTGAGCAGTAGGGAGCTGGGTGTGGTGGGGTCTCAGTAAGTCGCCAGAGTGAAGCAAGTAGAGCTCACCAGACCAATTCAGATTCAGATTTGGCCATGGGCATGGGGGAGGGCTCAACACAGGAAAGATGGCATCCGTCTGTCAGCTGCATGGGAGAAGGGCCCCACACAGGGAAAATAGTGACTATCTTCCAGCCCACACCCCAAAGCCACACACCTTAGTCTGCCCCGCATATGTCTGTGAGGCCCCCCTGAGTCACTGTCCCTCCACAGGAGTCCAGGGTGAGTGCCTACAAGCAAGTCTGTATAGACACTTTAAGAGGACATGTGGGGTCCCTGCAGCCTTCTGTCCCACTTGTGTGATCGGAATCCCCTCTGTCTTTCACAGCAAGATGTTGTGGGGACTCTTTTCAGTACTCCAGGCTGAGGAGCCTGGTGTGTGGGGGTGGGGTGGGTTCCCTTGCTCCTTCATGGGGAACCTCTGTGGCCGAGATATCCCTCCCAGTTTTTATCCTCCATGGAGAGGTTGGGGGCCAGCCCATTTCACATCCCTGCCCGTGCTACTGGTCTTGATGTGGCTTCTTCTTTGTATCCTTAGTTATAAAACTTCTGTTCAGCAAGACTTCAGATGGTTCTCCATGTTGATTGTTCTATAATTTAATTGTAATTTTAATGTGTTCACAGATGAGGCAAGCACAGTGTGTATCTACTTCACCATCTTGAGGCCTACTTTTGAGGTTTAATTCTTTTCTACAGCATCCTCACCATGTGTACTTATCCAGAGATGGGAGAGCTGATTTACTTCCTCCCCTCAAGAAACCAGATTAAAGTGTGTCTCTGCCTCACTTAACCCGTAAGCCTGACTCTGCCACTGGCACGTGCTCTGTGAGAACCTGCAGAGGTTTGAAGGTGTAATCCCCACCTCCATCCCTCACTCCAGGGCTCCAAAGCTTTTCATTCAGTGCACACTTGTTCTGAGCATCTATTATATGCTTCAGGTGCTGTGCTGGCTCAGCTATCTCTAGTGTGTTTTGACAGAAAACTGATTTGGATGCTACATGGGAATGGAGGCTACTGGGTTGAGGGATGTGTGTGTGTGTGGGGGGGGAGTGTTGAGGGGACCTGGAAAATGGTCAGAGAATGCAATATGACAGCAGTAGCCTTGGAACTTAGAGCAATTTATCAAGAGCAGTAATTCTCCGAGCTAGAGAAGCCAGATGCCTGGGATATGGCCTTGAATCAGATCAGAACCCTGTCTGCAGAATGGCAATTTGAAAGGAGGGCCCCCCATCCCCTGCCATGCAGGGTCTCCTAAAGAGCAGCAGGGATGAGGACCATCTTGCAGATCATTTGAGAAAGTCCATTAATATAAAAGGACAGAGGGAGGCACTGCTTCTTTGAGGAAGCAACAACCCATGTGGGGTCCCCTGCCTGTTGATCTTGTGCCTAGAATGCAGCTCTCCACCCATGACATCTAAGAAACAACCACAACTGAGGCTAACATCTCTAAAGATTACTTGAGACTGTTACTCCCTGGTGGTGATGCTAATCTCGGTTTTCCCTCCCGGAACTTAGGGTGATGCATTCTGGGTACCTTGTCCTTTCAGAGATGAGGAGTGTTCTCAGCTGGAAAAGCCAAACCCAGGGATAAGACCTAAGAAAGGCCCTGTGTAGAGGCCATAAATTGCCAAGTCTGATCCAACAAATACTTTTACCTTATAAATCGACATAAAGATATTGACAACAGCAATTCTGTTGGAAAATTAGGGGTGGAGAAAGAGCCATTTCAGTTGAAGTGTGTCAATTAATTGATTGCATTTGCAACACACCCACCCACACATATGTGCTCAGTGACAAGATTTTGCCTTAGGACTCAATAGAGAATAACATTATATTGAAAATGAAAGATCTGCTGTGACTGGCATATAAAAGAGATTGAATTATGAAATGTCTTGCAATGTTAGAGTTTAGTTCAAAATATGTCCAGTGATTCTAATGAGACTTGATATGAATTTTTTAAAAAAATCCAAATACCCCATGATGGGTAGAAAATGAAACCAACTTGTTGGATTAAATTAGTTGGAAAGATTTTGTATCATCTCTTGGTTCGATAAGTAATTTAGGTAATTTGAAGAATGGTATGATTTTTTTTTAAACTGTGCTAATTGTGTATGCTTTGTCTGGACATGTAAATGCAAGTTTAGTAATTAAGTTTAAGTCCACATGGAATGAGCAGAATAAAAGTGTTTATACTTTTATCAGCTGTTTGCCGCTTAAACACATCCCTTGTGTATTAGGAGTTAATTTGGTTTTGGCAAATTAGCTGCATTTTCTCTTAGCAACACTAGCAAACTGGTCCTTGAATTGAGTCTAAAAGCCATTCAAGGCTTCCAACCATTTGAGAGAAAAACTGCCACAATCAGAGATCAGAGAGGACCTTCGTAACAATTGATCAGTGTTGAAATGGGAAAAGAATGAGAATGGAGAATTAATTATCAATGCTTTTTAATAAAAGTGGCTTTGATTAATATAATTGTATAAACTACATTTTTAGTTTAAAGATTTAAAGGTTTAATAAAGTAAAAATCTAGACTGACTAAAAATGCTAATGGTCACCAAATATATTAGTATAAATATTAACAATACCAAGACTAGTAGCGAACATTTATGGGACTCTTACCATATTCCAGCATATAGTATGGAATTTATAAGCATTATTGTATTAATCCTTACAATAATCTTGTGTGGTGATAATAGTATGATTCCAATTTACAGGCAAAGAAACCAAAGGGCAGAGAGGGTTCATCATTTGCTGACGGTCATGTAGCTGGTGATTTGCAAGTCGAGGTTTGTATTTGGTTGTCTGACTCCAACACCAGCTCTCGGCCACCAAGCCAAAGCTCCCTGATACCTCTAATGAACCAGTGTAAGCAAAGGACAATATATGTTATATATTGTTACATTGCTGCTAATTATGGAGTTTGTCTAGAGAGAGAGTTTCTCCTGCTGGCTCTCTTATTTCTCAAAATAACATTTTCCCCCTGATTATAAAAGTTATGCATGATTAAATGTAAATAAGTATAGCCCCTTTGGAAAAATCTTTGACACTATACTAAACTTAAAGATACATTAGTTTATGATTCAGCAATTTCACTCTTGGGCTCATATCCAATAGAAATCAGCATGTATGTCAGTCAAAAGACGAGCACAAGACCCAAATGGGAAATAATCAAACTAGCCACCAAGAGTAGAATGGGGAAGAAAACTTGTGTTATAAGCAAACCGTGGAATGCCACACGAGCCGCCACTGCACACGACAGCTTGGGTGGCACAATGGTGCGTGAAAAAGCAGACACAGAAGAACATGCAGTGCATGATTTCATTTATGTGAAGTTCAAATACAGGCAAAACTAATTGTTGGCGAAAGAAGTCAGACTACTGTTGGAAGGCACTGACTAGGATGGGGGGAGGGGTCAAAGGAGCCTTCCAAGGTGCTGAAATGTACTAGATCTCAATTTGGGTAGCGGTTACACGGGTGTACGCATACACAAAAATTCATCAAGCAGTATCCTTAAGGCTTGTGCACTTTGTTGTATTGGTTATACCTCAATTTTTAAAAATGCAAAAGTAACTCTTGGAAATAAGGCAAAAAACTAATATGTACTTATAAGAGAATTGCATGGTCCTATACAGCAATCACTAGCCAAATGTGGTTCTTTACATTTAAATTTTAATTAATTAAAATGAAGTAAAATGAAAATTTCAGTCCCTCAGTCACACCAGCCACATTACAGGTGCCCACAGCCACACTTTGCTGGTGGCTACTGTACATTGGACAGCAAAGGCGTAAAACATTTCCATCATCACAGATAGTTCTACTGGTAGTGCTGTCGGAGAGCACTGAAAAACACAGAATGGTATAGATACATAATCTATCCTTTATAATAAATACCCTCATTCACCAAAAACCATAGTTAACATTTTATATCCCTCCAGTCTCTTTCTAAAAGACTTTTTATTAAATTACATGAGTAGCATGTGAAAGCATTTTTGTCTGGGATGACTACACACCCACTGATGAACGGAAACTCCCCTTGAGCCACTACCTGCTCTCCCAGAGCGCTCCCCACTGGCGACCACTCTCACAGGGGAGCGTTTCTCTTTTCAGGTCATTTTTGACATGAACTTATAAACACGCGTGTATCCGTATGGAAACATAGGACGATGCTGTGAGCACAGCCCAGCTCAGGGCGCTTCCATCTGGTTCCGTTCCGTCTCCCCAAGAGCATGTGGAGGTGTCATCCCACCATCCACACCCCACCCAGGGTCTAGGGCTCTACTCGCCCTCCTCTTGAGCTACTGTGGTCCTGGGATATTATAAGAACAAATGTCACATGGGGGGACCAAGCGCAGTCTCAGTGCAGAGCTGAGGTGCTACTCCTATTGGGTGTTCCCAGAGCAAGATGTTGACTGTAAACCAAGTGGAGTCTCTGTTCCATACTGACTGCATGCAGAGCGAGGTGGGGCCCAGGCCCAGCCTGACCATCTGGGAGACCTGCAGGCAGGGCTCAGCTCCCACTGGGGCCTCTCACTAAGGTCTTTTGCTGCTTTCACACCACACTGGGGCACGGGACTCTTGGGAGGCTGCCCAGGATCCGGTCGGTACGAATCCTAACCTTCTCTCTGTGTAGCCCTGTGGGACGTATGGCACAGGCTCCCTCTGCCTCAGACCAATGCGCTGCTCGGACCAATACACTTGAGTTCAGTTCTTAAATCATTCATTGTAAACTTCCTTCATTTTAATATATGCCTTCATGGCTGTTAATGCCCCCCTATGTACCGATCTATACCACCCCCAAGGTTTGGTACACAGTGTTTGCATTGTCATTTAGTTTTAAATATTTTATTTCCATGAGATTTGTTCTCTGACTCATGAATTATTTAAACATGTGCTTTGAAATTTCCAAATGGATGTGGTTTTTGTTTTTCCGGTCACTTTTGTTTTGTTTTTGTTATTAATTTCATTGTATTGTTGTCAGAGGACATGGACTGTATGAAGCTGGTTATTTGATGATTATTAAATTTTGCTCTGAGGAATAGTATGTAGTTATCTTTTGTAAATGTTAATATATGTTTGAAAAGAATGTTTATTGTTAATTGTCAGGTACATGAGTATATGTTCGCTAGATTGAGTTTGTTAATTGTCTTGTTTACATTTTCTATTTCCTCACCAATTTTTTCGGTCTGCTTGCTCTATTAATTTCTGAGAAAGTTGTGTTAATATCTTCTATCATTGTGGATTTATCAATTTTTCCTTGTAATTTTGCTTATTTTGCATTGTGTATTTTTGAAACAATGTCATAAGAGGTATTGTTTCTGGTTAAATTTTTATTGAGGTATAACATACATATAGAAAAGTATTTTCACAAAGAGAAAGTATGTATAACTAGTGCTCAGATCAATGAAAAGAAAATATCCTATCCAGCAGCCCCTCACGCTCTTCTCCAGTCACTGCCCGGCCCCCACTATCCTGACTTCTAATATCAGAGGTTAGTTTTACCTGTTCTTACCTTATGTTTGTGAGAATCATCCATGTTATTGCACATAGTTCGTTAGTCGCATATCATTTTCACTGTTGTATAGTGTTCCCTTGAGTGAATATAACACAATTCATTTATTCACACTTCTGTTGATAGACATTTATGCTGTTTCCAGTTGGGGCTATTAGAAATAATGCTCTTATAACAAATGATGCTGTATCTTTTGGGGAATTTATACATGTATGTAAGAGTGGAATTGCAAGACCGTAGAGTATGCGTATACTTAGCTTTAGTCGATAATGCCAAACAGTGTTTCAATATGTACCAACTGACATTGGCACCAGCAGTGAGAGTTCTTATCAACATTCAGCAGTGTCTGCTTTGAGTTTTAGACATTCTGTGGGTGTGTAGCAGTACTGCATTGTGGTTATAATTAGCATTTTCCTGATGATTAATGAAATCAAACATCATTGTTTATTGTCCACTTGGATATCCTTTTACGTAAAGTGCCTTTTGCCTGTTCTTCTACTGGGCTGTCATTCTTTTTGTTATTGATTCGTATGAGTTCTTTATATATTCTGGATATGAGCCCCTTGTTTTTTTTGTTTGTTTGTTTGTTTGTGGTGGTATTCTATGATGTTTCCCTCTGTTTCTTCTTTTATTTCAGTATATATTTCAGTTCTGGATTTTTTTTTGAGTGGTTACCCTTAAGTTTATGTAAAAGAAAGTTTGATATTTAGAGTATTCCATTTTCTTCAGCACGCTTACTTTCTCCATTCCCATATTCCGGTTCAGGCCTTTACTCTCCCCCTTTTTGAGTTTTGGTTGCCACAAATTGTCCCTGTTGATGGTGGTCGAATAGCCTCCTTTAGTATTTCTTGTAGTGCAGGTCGTGTATTAGAAAATTCCCTCAGCTTCTGTATGTCTGGAAAGGTCTTTATTCCTCCTTCATATCTAAAGGATATCTTTGCTGGATATATTATTCTTGGCTCATGATTTCTCTCTTTCAATAGTTTGAATATTTGGTTCCACTCCTCCTGGCTTGTAGAGTTTCTGCTGAAATATCTGATGATAATCTAATGGGTTTTCCTTTGTAAGTTACCGTCTTCTTTTCCCTGGCTGCCTTGAGGATTCTTTCTTTGTCGTTGATTTTAGACAGCTTCAATACAATGTGCCTTGGAGAAGGCCTGTTGGGATTGAGGTAACTAGGTGTTCTATTTGCTTCTTGGATTCGAGGGTCCAGTTCTGTCCACAAATTTGGGAAGTTCTCATCGACAATTTGTTTGAATATATTCTCTGTTCCTTCTCTCTTTCTTCTCCTTCTGGTATGCCCATTATTCTTATATTGCTCTTTCTGATGGAGTCAGAAAGTTCTTGTAGAGTTCTTTCATTTCTTTTAAGTCTCAAGTCTCTTTCTTCTTCTATCTGTGTCATTTCCAGGTTTCTATCTTCGATGTCACTGATTCTTTCCTCCATCTGGTCAACTCTACTACCTAAGCTGGTTATTTCATTCTTAATTTCTTCTATTGAGTTCTTAATCTCCAGAAATTCTATTTGGTTCTTTTTCAAAATTTCAATCTCTTTCGTAAAATGCTCATGCTGTTCTTTGATTGAGTTTCTGAGTTCATTTAACTGCCTATCTGTGTTTTCTTGTATCTCGTTGAGTTTTTTCAGAACTGCAGTCTTAAATTCTCTGTCATTTAAGTCACATATTTCTGTATCTTTAAGTGCCTTTTCTGGAGATTTTTCACTTTCTTTCTGAGCTATCTTGTTGCCTTGGTTATTCATGGCGATTACTGGTTTACTATTTCTCTTCCTAGACATCTACGGGAGTGGCTTCTGCAACAGGTTGATAGGAAGAGGTCTTTCTTTTGTTTTCCAGTACTTGTTGGTAGAACGTTTTACTTTTTCTCCGACTGCAGGCTTTTTTTTTTCCTCTCCCACACGGTAGTGCTATGTTTTCTCTGCACTATTCCAGCTTCTCACACACTGGGGGGATTCCCTGGGAGACGGGCTTCTCCTCTGTTAATAGTTCATCTAGGTCACAGGGCGCAGTGTCCCGGTGGGTATGCGGAGAGCTTTTGATGTTCCAAAGCTCTTCCAGCTCCTGAGCCCCTTGTATTTTTTAAAAAAATTTTTTTCAATTACAGTTGACATCCAGTGTTATATTAGTTTCAGGTGTACAGCATAGTGATTAGACATTTTCCCCTTCCCCCTCTCCCCTCCTCTACCCCCCCTGACTAGTCTAGTACATACCTGGCACCATACATAGTTGTTACCATATTATTGACTATATTCCCTGTGCTGTACTTTGCATGCCTGTGACTATTGTGTAGCTACCAGTTTGACTTCATAATCCCTTCACCTTTTTCACCCAGCCCTCCAACCCCCTTCCCATCTGGCAACCATCAGTTTGGTCTTTGTATCTATGAGTTTGTTTCCATTTTGTTTATTTGTTTATTTTGTTTTTTAGATTCCACATATAAGTGAGATCATATGGCATTTGTCTTTCTCTGTCTGACTTATTTCAATTAGCACAATACCCTTTAAGTCATCCATGTTGTCACAAATGGCAAGCTTGTATTTTTTATGGCCAAGTAATATTCCATTATATATATATATATCACTTCTTCTTTATCCAGTTGTCTATTGATGGGCACTTAGGTTGTTTCCATATCTTGGCTATGGTAAATAATGCTGCAATGAACATAGGGATACATATGTCTTTTGAATTAATGTTTGGATTTCTTCAGATAAATACCCAGGAGTGGAATTTCTGGGTCCTATGGTAGTTCTATTTTGATCAATTCTTAATTTTTATTTATCCACATGGTCATGTCCTCACTATTGCTCCTAGTGTTATTCATTCATGTCTTCTCTCTTTTTTTCTGATCAGATTCCCAAATGGTGGATTTAAAAAAAAAGAAAGAAAGAAAAGCTTTTGTTGATTAACACTACTTCTTCTTCTTCTTTTTTGTTTTTTGGTCTAGTTTATTAATTTTTTATTTTTATTTTTACCATTTTTTTCTTTCTACTTTCTTTGGGTTTATGTGTTTATTTATTTCTTCTAGATCCTTGAGTTGAGAGCTTAATTAACTTTTTAAATCCTTACTGCTTTTGAGTAAATTCATTGAAGGCTATAGATCCTCTGAATATTGTTTTACATAAACCTCACAAGTTTTACTGTGTAATGTTTTTGTTCTTTTAAAAAGGCTGTGTTTCAGTATGGGATGACGAGAAACTTCTAGAGGCCGATAGTGGTCATGCTTGCACAACAGTAGGTACTTAATGCCATTGAACTGTACACTTAAGAATGGTGAAAATTTTATGATAGGTATATTTTACAACAATAAAAGTTTGTAATTCTGGTTTGAATTTCCTGTTTAACTCAAGCACTTTCTTTCATAAGTGTATTTAAAATTTTTCAAGTGGATGGTTTGGTGATGGTTGTTGCATTTGGCTATTCTTTTTTTTTTAAATCCTAATTTTATTATATGTGGTTTGTGAAGGTGTGATGATATAATTTCTGTTTTTTGAGTTTTAATTATATTTTTTGTGGCCTAAAAATATTTAATTTTTTTGGAAAATGCCATATGTGCTTGAAGAAAATGTGTTCTTTCCGAGGGTAAAATATTTTAGGTCACATTTTTCATCAAGCTATTTAATTATTATCAAACCACCCATATCCTTATTTTATGTCTGTCTGATCTGATCTTCTGAGAAATGTGTTAAAAATCTCCTACTTCTGTTCTCTCCTTATACTTCTGTCACAGTGGTATTAGTAGATGCATAAATGTTTATGCCTGTTATATCTTCTTGGTGGACTATATCATCTATTAATATGAAACAGTCTCCTTTTCTTTTTAATGCATTTTGTTTTTTCTGATGTTAATATTGCAATTTCTACTTTTAAAAAACTTTATGCCTAATATATATTTCTATTATTAAAATTTATTTTCAATCAAATAATTCTCTAAGGCTTATAACTTTTAAAAGGTCCTGTTTTCACCCCTGATTTCAGTTCCCTAGGGCAAACAGTTTCAACTTTTTCAGCTACTTCTCCCAATATTTCCCACCATATTTTTTAAAAACATGCTATTCTGTTATTTTTTTCAATTTTGTATATCACCTATTGACTTTCTGCAGAAGTTGAAGAATTAACTCACAAACACACACACACACACTCTCTCTCTCTCTTCCTCCTAATCTTCCTCCCAATATCCTTCTTTTTTTTTTTTTTAAAGATTTTATTGGGGAAGGGGAACAGGACTTTATTGGGGAACACTGTGTACTTCCAGGCCTTTTTTCCAAGTCAAGTTGTTGTCCTTTTCAATCTCAGTTGTTCAGCTGATGCTGTTCAGCTTCAAGTTGTTGTCCTTTCAGTCTTAGTTGTGGAGGGCGCAGCTCAGCTCCAGGTCCAGTTGCCATTGCAAGTTGCAGGGGGCACAGCCCACCATCCCTTGCGGGAGTCGAACCGGCAACCTTGTGGTTGAGAGCCCGCGCTCCAACCAACTGAGCCATCCGGGAGGCAGCTCAGCTCAAGGTGCCGTGTTCAACCTTAGTTGCAGGGGGCGCTGCCCACCATCCCTTGCGGGACTCGAGGAGTTGAACTGGCAACCTTGTGGTCGAGAGCCCACTGGCCCATGTGGGAATCGAACTGGCAGCCTTCGGAGTTAGGAGCATGGAGCTCTAACCGCCTGAGCCACCGGACCGGCCCCCAATATCCTTTTAAAATGATTAAGTTACAGTTTTTGCTTAAATCAATGTTCAGTGTTTACATTATGATAGTTGTACAAACACTATTCACAGCTGATTCATGTACTGAATTATGGTTATATTTCTTTTCTTGTACAGCCTTTTGTTCTCTCTGGAATTGATAATTACATTTTTTTTCATTTGCTTGTTTTCTATTACTATATCCCAAAACTTATTGCAGAAACTAATATATATATTATATATTATATATATTGCAGAAACTAATATATACATATATTAGTTTCAGGTGTACAAAACAATGTAATAGGTAGACATTTACAAGTGTGATAACCTCCCTCCCCCAATCTACTACCCATCCGATATCGTATATAGCTGTTAAAATTTCATTGACTCTCTTTCCTATGCTGTACTCCACATCCCTTGCCTACATATATGTTATAGTTGACATTCAATATTACTCAGCTTCGGCTTCAGGTGTACAGTGCAGTGATCGGACATCTACATAGTCCATGAGGTGGTCTCCCTAAAATGACAAATGCCCATCTGACACCCTACAAAATCTTTACAACATTATTGATTACATTCCCCAAACTGTATTTCATATCCCTGTGGCTATATTGTGATTACTAACTTGTGCTTTCTAATCCCTTTACCTTCTCACCCATCCCCACCTCCTCCCACCTAGCAACCCTCAGTATTTTTCCCCCTATATCTCTGAGTCTATTTCTGTTTTGTTTGTTCCTTTATCCTTAGATTCCACATATAAGTAAGATCATACGGTATTTGTCTTTCTCTGTCTGACTTTCACTTAGCATAATATTCTCTAGGTCCATCCATACCATTGCAAATATTAATATTTCATTCTTTTTTATGGTTGAGTAATACTCCATCGTATAAATATACCACAGTTTCTTTATCCAATCATCCTTTGATGGGCATTTTGGTTATTTCCATATCTTGGCTGTTGTGAATACTGCTGCAATAAACATGGGGGCAGGGCATATATATTTTTTGAACTGGTGTTTTGGATTTCTTTGGATAGATACCCAGGAGTGGAATTGCTGGGTCACAAGGTAGTTACATTTTCAATTTTTTGAGGTAACTTCGTAGTTTTTCATAGTGGCTGCACTAATTTGCAATCCCACCAACAGTGCATGAGCGTTCCCTGTTCTCCACATCCTTGTCAGCACTTGTTTGTTGATTTATTGATGATAGCCATTCTGACTGGAGTGAGGTGGTATCTCATTGTGGTTTTTATTTTCATTTCTCTAATGATTAGTGAGGTTGAGCATTTTTAATGTCTGTTGGCCATCTGTATGTCTTTAGAGAAATGTGTCTTCATGTCCTCTGCCCATTTTTTAATTGGGTTGTTTGTTTTTTGGTATTGAGTTGTATGAGTTTTTAATAAATTTAGGATATTAACCCCTTGTCAGATGTGTCTTGGGCAAATATCTTCTCCCACTCGGTGGGTGCCTTTTTGCTTTGTTGATGGTTTCCTTTACTGTTAAAAAACTTTTTAGTTTGATGTAATCCCATATGTTTACTTTTTCTTTTGCTTCCCTTCTCACTATATTTTTTGAAATGAGGTATTTGGTCAGTTTCATGGAGATACTCCCCTGAAGTTCTGCTCCCATCCTAGCCGCTCAAGGCCAAACTGTTGCATCCTGGGACTTCCATGCACGATCGTCCCCCACATTACCTTTGCCCTGTCCCATGAGGGACCTCTTGTTTCCTGGATCCTCTATCTTCCTCTTCTGGGTTTGTTCCCTTTTTTTGATGGAGCATATTCTCTAGAGAAGCAGGAGAAGATCCTGGTTTTGTGGAGCCTAAAATGTATATAATTATGCATGACTAAATTATGCATAACAGAAAATACTTATTTAGAGTGAGAAAAGAAGTCATAACAAATTGCAATTTTTGAAAATAGTTACCAATACCACAAATAGCAGAAAATCCGGAAATTAGTCAACATTAAGCTGTGTGACACAGCTTACAAGTGTTCAGTCATTTATTGCTCCATGACAAACGACTCCAAAACTTAGGTTTTTTTTTTCCTGTCACTTTGTTTTTTTTGTTTTTAAAAACTTTTATTTATTTTTTTAAGTGTGTCATTTTTGTCTTTAACCACTAAGTTTCGGAGTCATTTATCATGGAGCAATAGATGACTGAACACTTGTAAATCACATATCACTGGACTTTCAAAAACCCAGTCTCAATGTTTCTTTTCATTGATGACAACTTATTCACAATGTATTGTACTTAATGATACGTTTGGATCTCTTTCTAACTCCTTATTTTGAGGTTCCTACCTACCATGCTTTTTTGTTTCTTTCTTTGCTTCTATTTCTTGTCTTTTGTTAGATAAGTCAAGTTTTATTTATTGTATTTTTCCTCTCATGGTCTGGAAGTCATAAATTCTATATCCATTCTTCTGGCTTTTTTATTCAGGAAATAAAGGAATGCATCTGAACCCTTTCCTCCTTTTTCTCTGGTTATAGGCTATACTCTAAATATAATTAGGTTGAATTTTGCCTATCAGAAGGGAAAAATACTGTGGCCTAGAAAAATATAAACTATAGAGTAAAGTAATCAAAATCACCACAGGACTGGAGCCCTCTGGATCTGTCTGTTTGTGGGTATCTGAGTAGATGGTTATTGGAAAATGGCCGGGAATGAAACTCATCACAGTGGTCTTGTACTCGCCACCCACCTGACATTCATCAAAAGCATCGGTCCCTGGAAATGGACCAAGTGTCCACAGTTGCCCACTGCTAACCCTCCGCTTTGCCTTGCTCGTACTCAGGCAGACTTCTCTCTCCCGCAGGCTCCTGGATTCGGCTTTCCCCCAAGCCTGAGCAAGCACAGAAAATGAGGGATGTGTCCCCCTTACCAGCTTCCCTTGGGAACTGGCTAACCACAGCGGGTGCTTTGCTGTCAGACCTCACGTGTTTCCCCTGCTTGTTCAGCTTCCCTCCAAAGATACTGCTTATGTCTCCTTGCCTCTCCCCTTCCCTCTGAAAGAAAACCCTTTTTCTATTTGATTTTAACCCACCCACAAATGTGAGATGTGAGTGTTCTCCCTATTGTAATTGTCTTTGTTTCTAATTAACGTCTCTCCCTGTCTAAGTCTGGGTTTAGGTTTATTTGACAAGACACAGTCATCATTTGCTGGGAGTGAAAACTTAGAGAACATCAGAAACCTGCAGGGTGCACAGTTTACAACAGGAGGAAGAGTGCCTGACTCGCCTTTCTTTCCTCAAACTTAGACGGAGCTTGAAGCACAGTTGATGGGTTTTCTGGATGAACGAATGAATAAACGAGCAGTTGCTCAACTCAGAAGACAGAGAAGGAAGCTGGGAAACCTGGTGCCTGGTCTCAGAAGCTAGGTTCTCCGTGTTCACAGCTCTAGTTACCAGGAATTCTAGAAACACATCCTTCTGTCTTGGAAATATGTGCAGTCATGGAGTGGGGAATTTTAAGTTTACTTTTCTGAGAGAGCTACATCATGTAGAAGAGGATCTCTCAAATTCCTCGCTCCTGCAGGAGTCAGTGGCTGGGCAACAATATGGCTTCACATGGTTAATATGTCCGCCTCACATGAAGCTAAAACAACTGGTTGGAAACGTGAAAATTATGCTAGTTTCTTGACTTCCTGCCAGCCCTTGCCTTGTTTTCTCCATGCTGACCTTCTCCAGCTTCTTGCAGCTGGATGTCTCAGCAGCAGCCTGCCCCGCCCCGGGACTGTGGCCAGCCTGAAGTTGCTCTTGACAAAGCAGGTCAACTGAAATCTGTTCACCCTTCCCCCAAGCTGCTGCTAAGATGCGTCCCACCCACTGGCGGCTTGGCTGGGCCTCTCGTTTATCTTTTCATCACTCTTGACTGGCTCTGGACTATTTCTGGATCCCATATCTGTCCTCTGACAAGTCCCACATTTCTGCCAGCTTCCTGGAGTCTATGACTTTGACAGGCATGGAAAAACGACATTGTCCAACAGAATCAGCATCCCACTGTGGCAAAAAATTGACTCGTCAAAAGCAATTTGGGCACACATGAATGTCCCCAGTCACTGAATGCCTCAGTCACTTGTTCTCATCATGCAGAAGCTGCACAAACACTTACCCATCTTGAAGCATTTTTATGGTCTGATTTTAATTTTGATGGATTTTTCTTTCTTCCTTTTACTTCAAAAATTATTTTTAGCTGATTATTCCTTCTCCGGGCTGTCTGGTATGGCCACAAGCTAGAGACAATGTAATCATCCAACAGCAAGTGACGTTTCCCCTGCATCTGGTGGGTGCTGTCTGGTGCGCAGGGTGCTGGCCCAGGCTCACTTTTCTCCTCCTACAGGCGATGTTTGTACTAACCTGTGGTCAGGTCTAGGCCTCTGTTTCCCAGGAATCTTTCCAACCAGCTGACCTCTCCCTAGTCCATCCCAATCTGACAGTACCTTCTGTTCCCGGGGGGGCGGGGGGGAAGGGGGGCGAATGGAGCAGAGCACTGCCCAAGGGTAACTGGTGACAAACGTGTCTCCAATCTGTGCACCCAACGTGCTGCCTCATCATGAATGTAGGCTGCACCCAAAGACCTGCACCGGCTCACTCTCCCCAACCCCCTCCTCAGCGCACAGAACTGAGGATGTCGTGTTAGATTTCCGTCATTCACAGCGCCGAACCTGCCCCCACTGCTCTCAGTCACGTGTCAGGCCTTGAAGCAGTAATGATGGTTACAGAATCACCTCCTGCCTTTCCATCTACACAGTTGATGAGCTGTGCATCAGTCTAGAAAAGTCACCCTGAAAACCAGCTCTGGTCTGGGGAGGTGACACACTCTTGTTTTGTTCCAAGAGATGTGGTTCAGCTGTCCTTGCAGTGGGGAGAGTACCTGCTGGGCTGTGAGCAGCAGCCTGGCTGGGGAGAGAGGGATCTGTTCACCACATATGGAGGCTGAATCTCCCAAGTCCAGAATAAGACAGGTATTTCTAAGTTAATCAGATTTTTCATCTCCCAAAAGGACACGAGTGCTGAGTTGAACATAGCAGCCACTGAGTTAGCCTGGGTCTATCACACAAATGAACTCTTGTCATTGTATTGTTTCCTTGGTTGCTTTATGAAACTGAGTAAAGTTGTTTCCTGGTTCAGAGGTTGCAGCTAAAATGTTCTGTTGAGAAACAAACGGGAGACATTTTGCTAACAGAGGGTCCACACTTCACAGTGCAGAGCTGATTCTGTGATTCCAAAAAGCATACATTCTACAGTGTATCAAGCAGTGTGTTGAACATGGCAACAAAAACATGTTCTCCTTAGCTCTTAGGTATTTTGATTTGAAAGATGCAGTTTCAAATTGTTTTCCTCATTTCTATGAAGATCTCGATGAAATTGAAGAATATATGAAACAACAGATTGTTGATATCTTGTCCAAACGCAAACTAGACTTTGCTCATCTATCTGCATATTTACAAGTGGTGCAAAAATAAATTTTGGAAAATTCCATTCAGTCTATGAACTTCTTACCAAAGAAAACATTTTAAATCTTACCTGCTAACTGTCCCACACAACTTTTACGTAACACTGCTAAAAACAGGTGTGATTTACCTGTGGTACTAAGACTTGCATAACGAAACTTTGGGTCACTTGTCAGTCAGCTGAAAGCCTGCAGATGCACTTAATGAGATGTTTTTATTGTAGAAGCGGAAGGAGACAGCCTCCTTAGACATATGCCTACACGATGTGTGGTAGAAAAGACGTGAAAACATTGACCTGCTGTAAAGTAATATTTTCAAAGTGTGAAAACTTCTTCAATTTGGAAATGCATTGAGAATGAGAATGGAGAAAGCGGTTATGATAAAGTGGAGAATTTTATGCTGTTTCTCCAAAACTGATGATCTTTGAAGAAACCATAGAAAAAGGTAAAGTGCACCTGACTAGTTTCATTTAGGCTGTGACAAAAACTCATCCAGTGAATAAAATGACTGATTTCTTGGAAATAAGACTGCTTCAGAACTAAAAAAAAAATCACCAGTTAAGGACAGTCGAGTTAAGCAGGACTTTCTGAATTTCTTTATTAAAACTGTAACTCATGAACTCCAGTTTCACAACTTCAAATGACCTCTGTGCTTCAAAACCATTTTTCATGAGAAAAGAGGTTTAATGTGTGATAACATTTGAAGTACTTTGAGATATTTTAAAATGATGGAAATTTTAGACATGGAGAATATCTATGATGAATTTATGGATGCAAAGGACCTGACTGAAATACAGCTGGTCTACCAAAACAAGCCTTTAGCTACAAAGGAGAAGTGGAAGTTAATTCTGTGAACCCTAAGAAAGAAGATATTTACGGAGAAAGGCTCCTGGTGGATAACTAGGCTCAAATTTAAAAGCAGAGCCTAGCAGCTCTTTCTAAACAAGGGCCTCTCACACAGAGTACTTAAGGGAGAAGCCTGCACTAAACTGCCTGCCTGCACTGTGTTTCTGACATCTGAGCCAGCCCTTATAAAGGAGGTGGAACCATATTTTAACCAATAGGACTAAGGACTTCCTTATCCAATTGAAGCTGCGAAACTATATTCCACCCCACCCCACCCTGCCCCCACTCCCCAATCAGCATCTGAACAGCTTCATTCTGACCAATCAGGACAGTGCCTTTGGGACCAATCAAACTTCAAGGATTTGGAGTCCTCATTTGCATGCAAACAGACCAATCAGGGAGGGGGGTGGGGGATGAGGGGATGGGGGATGAGGGGGTGGGGGATGAGGGGGTGGGGATGAGGGGTGGGGAAGAGTGGGGGATGAGGGGGTGGGGGTGAGGGGGTGGGGGAGTGGGGTGGGGACTTCTGTCTATATAAATCAGTTTCCCTTTGGCTTGGAGAATGTACTTTTCCTTTCCACTAAAGACAATAGATTGCATTTCCCTGGCTGGAGCTAAACCACCAAAAATGAAACATCGAAGCTGGATTCCCAGAGAAGAGCAGGTGGAGCAGAGCAGAGCAGAGCTGTCTAGCCTGAGAGGGGCCCCAGGGCCTCTTTGTAGCTGTGCTGTTCCATAGCCATGCTGAATCTTAATTGAGCTGTAATAGTATTGAGCTGTTTGCACTGAATATAGTTTCCTTCTTCATCACACCTGAAATTCGCGATTTTTGTTTTTTTGGTGCTGAATTGGCACCATTGTCCATCTGTTGACAATTCTATAGGTCTGAAAATCTGCTGATGCTTGTAAGTAAAATCCAAAGGATTCCATGCTCAAACACGTTTGCTGAGAGGATATTTAGCAGAAGCTAAGTAGCTTTTAGCTTGGTATTATATTCAACTGACTCTAGGAAAGCGTAATGTGGGCTTGAGAAAAGCAGAGCTACAAGTCAAACTGAATTTTACTTTGGTCTATTCAGTTTTACCACTAAAGAGAAGAAGGATGTTCTAAAGGCTGCAGGCAATTCAGAGAAGTATTATTGGGAAAGGACGCTGAAAGTAAAAATATTCTATAGTAGCCTTGGACAGAAAGAAACATGCCATTTTAAAATTAAATCTAAGTAATATCTATTTAATTAATATTATATTTACATTTTTTCTTTTTAGAAGTCTTACATTTATGTATCTTAAGAATATATAATAATTAGTCTGCGCAATTTAAATATCCAATAGAGTTTAAAAAATTAAAATAAATTGCCATATTGGAGGATAGAAAGAGCATAAAAATATTGTTATATATTTTTCACCCACATATGTTTAGTTAGTCCTACTATTACTTAGTCCTAATTGCCATTGTTTAACTAAATGCTGCTTAGTTTAAATAATGGCATTTATGTAACAATGTAAACAATATGGAATAATATGTAATTTCATATAAACTTATTTTCATATTTGTGCAATAATATTTTTAAAGTAATAGCATATGTGCATAATAATTTATTATATTTAATATTATGGGTTTTGGGGGGTTCTGGTAAGGCACGGCCATGTCTCGGGTTGTCTTTCTAAAAAGTAGGTCATCTTTTTCTTCACTCAGCATAATTCTCCTGAGATTCATCCATGCTGTGTCAGTAGTTCAATCCTTTTATTGTTAAGTGGTGTTCCGTAGTATGGAGGTACCACTGTTGTTTTTTTAATCCATTCATGTTGTTTCTAGTTTTTGGTGATTATGAATAATGTTATTATAAACATATGCATATAGGTTTTTGTATGGACATATGTTTTTATTTTCTCCAGTAACTACCTAAGAGTAGAATTGATAGGTTGTATGGTGAATGTGTGTTTCACTTTGTTAGAAATTCCCAAATTGTTTTCCAAGGTGGCTGGACCATTGGCATTTCTACAGCAGTGTATGAGTTGCTCTGGATCCTAGCCAGCACTTAATAACTTCAGAGTTTTAAAAGCTTTTTCTTTCTCCGCCATTCTGATAGATATATAGTGGTATTTCATTATTTTAAAATTTCACAGCAGCCATTTTGATGGACATTCACAACTGCCTCAAATGGAATAAAGAAAATTCCTCCTATGAAACTGAAGGATGGGACAGGTGTGGAAAAGCTCCTGGGATATGTGTGTGAGTTTGAGCATGTTCTGGGTAAGGGATCAGCTTTTGGCCGAGGGAGAGTAGGAGTGATCAACGAGACTTTCCCGTCTCCCAGAAGCTTCCACCCACAGCTCGAAATGTTCCTCAAAGGAAAGAAGCAGTTGAGAGCATGTGAGGGGAGGAGAGGGGAGGGGAAGACAGGGGAAAGGAGGGGAGGAGAGAGGAGGAGGGAGGAGAGGGAAAGAGAAGGGAGGGAGAGGAGGGGAGGGAGGGGAAGAGAGGGAAGGAGAGGGAGGGGAGAGGAGAGGAGAAGGAAGGGAGGGGAATTTTAAGTTACTTTTCTGAGAGAGCTACATCACATAGAAGCAGATCTCTCAAATTCCTCTTTCTCAGAAAGGTCACTGTCAGAGGGTGGCCGCCATGTGTGTTCTGTGAGGGCAGCCTGCTGTCAGTCTTGTCCCCTGCTCTATCCAGAACCCTGCTCACTGCCTACCTCCTAACTGGAGCCCAGGAGGTACTGTGGGGTGAACGAATGAGTGTCCCTAATCTATGTGGCTCCCTGGTCCGTCCCTTTGTGAACATCACCCAGAAGCAGTGACTGCACTCCACCAGCCTGGGGGAAGCTCCCTTTGCTCCCCTAGGCCCCACCTGGTGTTTCCTCACGGCCTCTCACACCCCTCCATCCCACTGCACCTCCCTTCCCGCTGCTTCTCCCCTGGCGACCGACACAGCCTGGTAACAACTCTCTAATTTATCTTGTCTGCACTAGATGCTGAATTCATAAATCCCAGGTCTGGTCCTGCCTCTCACACCCAAGCACCTGCACTGGCTCCTAGGTACCAATGGGCAGGTCGGCCCTGGCTCCCTTCCTGCATCCCAGCCCTCTCTGGGGTTGGGATTTGGGTTAACTTCCACCTTCGTGTCTTTCATCCTGCCCTTTCCTGCTGAAGCCACGTCCCATCCAGCCAGTAAGGCCCCTTGAGAATCAGACAGACATAGGTTTGAACCACAGTCCCCTTATTTCCTAACCAAGGGGACTTTGACAAATACCTTAACCTGAACTTCACAGTTTCCTTTTCCAGAAGGGACAATACAAACACCTCCCTTTTGTGTGGTTGGAAGGAGATGGTATATATAAAGGGTCTGGCACATAGTAGGTATTTAAAGAATGATAGATATGATTTTTGGTAATCCTGCCTTGAGTAAGTAAGGAAGAAAGGTTAAAAACAGGCATAATTAATTTTTTTCTGATCCCCTCCCAGACCCAAATGAGGGTTCTTCCTTGTCACCATCAGAGGGACTGCCTGGGAGAGACAGAGGTTCAGCTGTGGCTACTTAAGTCCTGGGCCTTAAGTCCCGTCACACTGGCATTTGGGGTACCCCAGCCTAACGGCTCACACTCCTAAAGAGAAGCTGGTCACTCAAGATGCCCCCCAAACTTCCTTCCACATACAGTAGGAAGTACAGCCAGTGAGGGAGAATGCCCATTCTCCAGTGTCGGCAGCTGGGGTCCCCTCATGTGTGAGCTTCGTGCAGGAAGAAGGTAGAGAGAAACCAACAGAACATGGTCCCTCACTAGCAGCTACCTGGGGAGAATCCCTGAGCTGGGACTGGGCACAGGGCAGGGGTGGGGGATGGGGGCCAGAAAAGATTAATGATGGTGAGAGTTCTTCCAAGAAGGGGACCCTTAGAAGTTCTCCAAAGTGAAGGCCTCCTTGCAGTAGAAGTTTCCCCATCACTGATGGTGTTCTAGAAGGACCATTATGACTGAGTATCGGTGAGGAGTGTGAAGCTTTGCATGGGATCTTTCATTATCTGTCCTCTCACACCCTGGCCTCATTCTGGGTTCTACAGCTGAGAAGGTCTGGAGGTTTCAAAGGGCTTCCATATACTTCAGAAATAAACAGAAAACACTCATATGTCAATAAAGCAAGGGATTAAGAAAAGTAGGGGCTTTTACTACCAGGCAATGTCAGCACAAGAAGATACATACAAAACTGAGTCACTGTTACTATAGCAGGTCTTTAAATGATGTGGATCATTATAGTGGTGATGAGAAAAAACATTGATTCCCCACTGGTCCACTGTCTGTGTGGAGTCTGCACCTTCTCCCCACGTCTGTGTGGGTTTTCTCTGGGGACGCTGGTTTTCTCCCACATCCCAAAGCTGGGCATGTGAGGTGAACTGGCGTCTCCATTGTCCCAATCTGAGTGTGAGTAGGTGCGAGTAGCCCTGTGGTGGAAGGGCTTCCTGTCCCCTGTCCAGGGTGGGTCCACCTGGCGCCCTGAGCTGCTGGGAGAGGCTGCAGCCACCTGCGACCCTGACCTGGAATCACGGGGTTGGAACATCATCCTCTTCTTTTTATTCGTCTTTCTTAAATGTGTGTATAGCTCACATTTATGTCAGTGTGTAATATTAGTATTTGGGGTCTTTCTTTAGAAGTTTGGTGATGTTTTTGTGACCAGAAATGTGTTCTAGGAGCTTAACTCTTGTTTCTATCAATTAGCCTTGGTCAAATTGGCTTCTTTATATGTTGCTTCACTTAAAATCACAGTTTCCAAGAAGCTGTCTGTGACATTGAGGACATTGGTGTCGATGACATTGCAGTATTTGGTGAAGGCATATTATTCTTTTGAAAATAAAAATAAAGAAAGTAGGGGCGGCCAGATGGCTCAGGTGGTTAGAGCGTGAGCTCTCAACAACAAGGTTGCCAGTTTAATTCCCACATGGGATGGTGGGCTGCACCCCCTGCAACTAAAGACTGAAAACGGCAACTGGACTTGGAGCTGAGCTGCACCCTCCACAACTAGATTGAAGGACAATGGCTTGAGTTGGAGCTGATGGGTTCTGGGAAAAACACAATGTTACCCAATAAAAATTTTAAATAAATAAATAAATAAAGTAATTAGCAACTCCAGGAAAATCAAACGGTGTACATAAAAGCCATCGCCCAAACATACAGCAAAAGAAAGGTGGCGTGCCTCTAGCGGTTGATGATGCCGCCTAAGGAAATTGGATGCCTTGGGCCTTGATGTGTTTTTAAGCCGCCCTTTGAGTAGCCGGGGCATCGTGATGTGAGAGCGGAACGGGAGGAAACGTGATCCTCGGGTGCGCACTCTGGCTCAGCAGCCACTCCTCTCCTGCTTGTGTGAGCATGACACTAGTTTATGGATTTTTAAAAAACCTTTAAAGTCTATGGACAAAATGCAACTGTCGTAATTATGACTTCAAAACAGTATTTACATGTTATCGTCTTTTAAAATGTAAAAGTACGACTATTACAGATGGGTTGAGAACTAAAAGAGTGGGGAGGGTCAGAGGAGAGATGTGAGTGGCATTTTCTCATTTTCTACTGTGGGAAGCCATTCGATTGTATCTCCACTCTATGGAGTGGGAAGTTAGGTATTGTTCAGAGCACAGGTGTAACCAATAGGGGAGCTAAGACTATTTTAACTAGGAAAACCCAGGAGGAGTAAGGGAAGAAAGAATGGAACATATAAGTGAGTAAAACTTATTTGTCATAGAAGAGTGTGTTACCTTCCTAGGGCAGCTTTAACAAAGTACCCAAAACTGGGTGACTTCAACAACAGAAATTGACAGTCACGCAGGTCTGGAGGCCAGAAGTATAAATCAAGGTGTTGGCGGGCTGGTTCCTTCTGAGGCCGGGAAGGAGAACCTGCTCCGTCTCGCCCCACGTTCTGGAGGTTGCTGGCAGTCTTTGGGGGTGTTTCCTGACTCCAGTATCTGCCGTCTTCACAAGGCATACTCCCATGTCTTAGCTTTGTGTTCCTCTGTGTTTGTTTTTTATAAGGACACCAATTATATTAAATTAGGGCCCACCCTAATGACTTCATGTTAACTTGATGACATCTTTAAAGATCCTATTTCCAAATAAGGTCATATTCTGAGGTAGTGGGGGTTAGGGTGTCAACATATCTTCTTGGAGGAAATACAATTCAACCCATAAAAGACAATCATTAGATATTGTCTAAAGTTTCTATGTTAAGACATGTAATTAGGGTGTTTGCAGGTCAATGTCACTTTAGTGCAGGTGAGGGCCCGTGCCCATGCTTTAGAGAGCTCTACCCTGACCCTCTGGCCTAGAGTTGCCAGATTGGGAGATTTCAGACAAACAATGAATAGGTTTTTGCTGTTTTTGGTTTGTTTTGTTTTGTTTTAGCATAAATATGCCCATTGTAATATTCAGGACATACTAATACTACAATTATTGTTGTTTATCTGAAATTCAAATCTAACTGGGTGTCCTTTATTTTATCTGGCAGGACTACCCTGGCCATGCCTTTCCAAGGGGCCCTTTCCACCTAAAGCCTGCATCCCCGCATCTAGACCAAGCTTCCAGGACTGGGACCCTGGAATTCTCTACCCAAACTAAATGGCCTGAGCCTGCTTCCAGGGCCTCTGTAGGTCTTTTCACCCTGACCACTCCTCCCCCTGAAGGACTAGACCGAGGTGTTACACCCCTAGGGCCTAAGTCAGTTTGGGGGAGGAGAGGGCTATGGGTAGAGCTTGGGTGTGAGGGCTGGGATGTCTCCCTATGCATGCCTGGGGCTCCTGGTGGTGTAGGATGGAGCCTGGGTGGGGAGGAGAGATGGGACAGCTGCAGGCTGGAGGGCTGGCTCTATCTGCTGGTCTCGTTCTGGTGATGGACTCTGAGGAGTCCAAGAATTCTCAATTTGCACTTGACCTTCAGGTGGCTATGAAGGTACGCTTGTCAAGGTAGGAGACTAGAACATATTGCGTAGTTTGTAGGATTGATAACTTCTAAATACTTAGAAACATGGTATGTGTGCCTCCAAATGTACCCTTGCCCCAGGCCCTGCCCATGTTACGGGCAGGCCTGATGTGTGTGACCACAGCAAAACTAAAAACAGAAACCCATCCCAACTTGTTGTCCCTGGTGGATGGATGGGGGAAGGGAAAGATGGGGGTCAGAGAACCGTAGCACTTTGTCGTAAGCCTCTCTGTCATTTTGATTCTGTCGTACCATTCTCATTCTTTACTTTGTTAGGAAAATTGTTCGAGTTCCCAGCTCCTTCCTCAAGTCTTCCTGGTCCCCAGCTCTTCCCTCCCTTCTGAGAATTTCTGCAACCCTTGGCGCTGCTCTGCCTTCTGTCCTGCCTGGGTGGCTTTCCCTGAGGCCTCTGCAGCCAACGCCCCATCCCCAGGCAGACGGGCTGGCTGCCTTTCTCCACTGAGAGGTTGCCCTGGGCTGAAGTCAGCGCAGTGTTGTTGCCCTGCCCTCCCCATGGTCAGCAGCCTCTGCTGGAGCTCCTCTCCCCGCTCCATCTCTTACTGGGGCACCCGCTTGCATCCCCTCGTCAGCCCCTCAGGGTTGGGAGAAGCCTGGAAGCCTGCCTGCAGCCTCTGTCTGGTGGTTGGTTTGGAGCAGCATTGCATGGAAACTGCACTGCAGCCTGACCTGTTGATTAAAAGCAGGTGTCCGCCTTGCCAAACGTTTCTGCTGTCAGCGTGATGCCCCACCTTCCTCCTGGCTGTCCCTGCCTTTCCCATCCCTGTTCTCTTCACCTCAGCCTCTGCCCTCTCCCCTCTGTCTGCCCCATCTCCCATTTCTCTCTCTCTCTCTCTCTCTCTCTCTCTCTCTCTCTCTGCATTACTCTCATCTTCTGCCTACTGCCTTGATCCCACTTTCTCTGCAGGGCACGGGGACCACTGTCACTCTCCCATTCCAGACCCCGGCCCAGCTTCATTACATGGGATTAAACTACTCTGCCCCACCCACCTAACCTGCACCCACATGTAATCCTAGCCTTTCAAGCTGATCCCTAGCAAATGGCCCTTTCCTAGCGCCCCTCAACTAACGCAGGGTCTGGGGTCCTGACCTTGTAACTCTGGCCCCAGGTTAGAACTTAATTCAAACTCACTCTCATTCATAGCATTCCCCAGCCCCAGACCCGGCCTGTGGGAGGGGCTGGGGCTAAAGCTGGAGATGTGCTATGTGCCCTGGGTGCGTGGCCAAGGTCTAGATGCCCGGAAGCTGTGGGATCAGCCTGGGAAAGAACAAAAATAATTTCTACGAAATACGCCCCAGTAAGTGCTGCTGCTGAAAACAGTCCCTTTGGAGTAAGAGAAAGGTCAGGAGAGGGCAGCGAGGGTGGTACTAGGAGGGGGTCCAGTGAGAGGGAGGGCAGTGCCACCCAGAAAGGAGGGGTTGGTGAGTCCTTGGGCAGATGAGGGCTGCGAGGCAGAGGCTTCCTGCTGGGAGCCCAGGGGTCATTCTTCATTCACTCAACGACTTACTGACCACCCGCCTAGTGGCTAGCCCTTTGGTCCAAGTACCCACCCACATGGAGCGCACATTCCTAGTAGGGAGATGGGCAAGAAATACGCTCACAGACATGTCAGGGGTAAATGTTAGGAAGAAGGACAAATAAAGCAGCAGGAGGGGACAAAGAGGGACAAAGCCTGCTCATATAAGGTTGTCGGGGAAAGCCTTTTTGGGAAGCTGGCATTTGAAAGTCTCCATAGACAAGAGGAAATGAGCCCTGCAAATACATGGGGATAGAGTCCAGTCTGAGAAAAGCAAGAGCAGTGGCTCCAAGGTGGAGCAGGTGATGTGTGGGCTTGGTCTCGGGGTGCAGGAGGAGGTGAGACCAGAGAAGTAGGAGCCGACCACCACGGCATGTCTGAGGATTGAGACCCAGAGAGAAGGGGAGAGGCCCTCACACCTTGGAGAAGGGGTGTGAAGAGGAAGGTGGAGGGTGGAAAAGGGAACAGGTGAGGACACCTTCTGTGGGATCAGCCTGGGGCCAGGTCAGCTCTGCCTGGGCTTGGGGTCTGGGCTGAGGCTGAGGCAGGAGGGATGATGTGGCCTGCCCTGCCGTCCCTGCCCACAGTCTCAGGTGCCCCCACAGTGAGTTTATGCTCACGCTACCCCATATACCCACAGGTATGCACCCACCAACAAACATACGGAAAACCAGCACGTTCTCCTATGTGTGCAAATAGACATGATTGGGCACAAACACATGCACGCATGCAATCTCCTCATGTACATGCAGACATTCATTAGAAATTCTAGAATGGCAGAACATCCGGGCTGAAGGTCCTTAGGCCCTCTCATCCAACTTCCACATAGGACAGAGAAGCCGAGGTGCCGGAAAGGGAAGGACTTTCTCAAGTTCTCTAATTGGGTGGTCTGGGCAGATCTCAATATTCGCACCCTCCAATGTGTGCGCACACACACACACACACACACACACACGCTCACATGCCCCAGCAGAGCTCCTTCCATAGCCTCATATTTTCAAGGGCCCAGGCCAGCCTCTCCCTTCCAGGAGACACACAGGCTTAAACAAGTCCCTCCCTGAGTGGCTGGACTTCCTCCCAATCATTCCAACAAGCTGTGTGGAGGGAACGTGGGCTTGGGATCAGGACCGACTGCCTGCTTGGCCTGATGGCAGCAGCGCCATGATCGCCGCTGGCCGGCCACACATCTGAGCGCCACTGTCTTCCTCTCAGAGCTTATTTCAGGGCCCATCAGACCCTCTTTCTCCATCTCCCTTTCTGTGTCTTGCTTCCTCTCTCTACCTTCAGGTCTAACCCTGGCTGTCAGTGATTCTTTGCTTTCTTTCTCTTATGTCTCCATCTCTCAGTTTCTCCTCAGTTCTCTCTGCTGGGCTCTGTTCCTCTCATTCTATTTTCTCTCTTTCTCCAGGACCTTTGTTTGCCTTCCAGGAAAAGCTGACTTGGCCTCCAGCAGCCCCCTGGTCATCAGGAGTGGGGCCTCTTTGGGGTGGGGGGGTCAGGCTGAGCAGTGGCAGCTGGAGAGGGATTGGTGGGAAGGAAGGGTGGGAGGAATGGGAGGAGAAAGGGCTGGGCCTTTTTTGGGCAGGGAAGGCTGGGGGAGAGGGAACAGGAAAGAAAAGCCTGAGGGGAAAGTGAGCCGCACCAGCCCTGCTAGGGTAGGCAGCTGTTCAGGTTGGCCTTCGAAAACCCTCAAGCCTAGGAAACCGGAATAGCTGGCCACTCCCCCCTGAGGCCCACAGGCGATAGGGTGGGGCTGGCAGAAGGGAGTCCCCCCTGCCCCAATTTCCCTTCTACTATTATGGGGCTGCTGAGGACCCAGGGATGGTGGACAGGCCTCTAGGCCTCCATCTGTGATCGGGGGACAATCAGGGCATTCACGCACTCCAGGAGGCCCCCATCTCTAGGCCTGAGCCCAGCTTGGGGGAGCCTGACAACCCACAAGGAACTCCTGGGCTGGGAGGAAGAAGGGGAGCTGACTTCTGGCTTGTTTCCTGTGGGATGGGTTTTTCAGGAAGAACTTTCAGCCGATGAGAATAGAGGGCCTGCCTGGGAGGTAATAAGCCCCATCCTTGGAGGTGTACACAACAATTCCTTGGGCCCAGCACGGGGGACCCTGTGTGTCCCCCTGTGAAGCATGACATCCTTCTTAGCTGAGGCCCTCTGGCCCCTGGGGGCCCTTGTCCCTTGTCCATCCTGATGGAGGTGGGGTCTGGGCAGACATCCCTGTGTCACTGACCCAGAGTGTCACTGACCCATATGGACAGACTCAGCTCCGCCTAGGTAGGCAGGTCCCTCTCACTTCTCCTGCCCTCAGGTCCCCCCCATGGCTGTCCCACAGTGGGATTCTGAGGGCAGCCATCAAGGTCTTTGAGGATGGGGAATAGGCGCCCCTCCCCCCAGGAAGGCTGGTAACAAACTCACCCACCTACCAGAGTGTGGGCCTCTCACATTGTATGAAATAGTCCTAAAATGTCCTGTCCTAAGAACTGTGTAACCTTGGACACATACCTTCTCCACTCGGGGCCCAGAATACCTACCTGTAAAATGAGGATGTGGAGAAGGTGACCTCTAAAGTGCTTTCATTTCTGGCATCTGATGCCCATCTACCTCACCCATTCACTGAGTCAAGGGATATTTATTGATCACCTTCTCTGTGCCAGGAATTAACCACAACTGGGAGGATGAGCTCCCGCCTTCAGTAGGCTTCCTCTCTGCTAGAGGGTCTCACACTAAACACATAGGAATACGTTTCTGCTGAGTGAGTTAACTGAGGAAAACTCTGATGGGAAAGACAGTCCCAAACCAGTAAGCAAACAGGAAAAAAAAAAAAAGCAGATTGAAGGAAACTTTAAAAAAAAATAATAAAAGGGCCATTATTATCCTCAGAGAAATAAAATATATATCCATGAAACAATAATGGGATGCAATATATTTTATTTTTAAATCAACTCTAGTTACCACGCAATACAGTTTGGAGAAAACATTCAGCAAATGAAAAGGAATCTTTAAAATTTTAAATTTATAAAGCAGAAGTCAAAATGGTAACATTGAGATCGAAGGACAAAAAGATAAAGAGATGAAACGAAAGCAGAAAAAGATAAGGAAGTTGAGGCCCCTCTGTGGAGCACATCTGGTTATTGACGTTCCAGAAAGAGAGAACAGAGAAAATGAAGGTCAGGAAATCATACAGGAGCAAATCAAAACCTTTTCCAGAGCTTAAAAACATGAACTTCCCATTTGAAAAGACAAGCCCTCTCCAAGGCTAAGCACGGTGAGTCGTCAGAACATGGGAGAAAGAGAAGGTCCTACAGGTTCTAGAAAGAAAACCCCCAGGGACCACGCACAGAATTGAGGTTGGAGAACTGGTGACCCCCCAATACCAGCACTATGAGCAACATTAAAACAATGGTATTAAAGGGAAGGCCCCCTTTAAAATTCTGGGGGAAAAAGATCTCCATCTGAATTTCTATACCCAGTCAGACTATTAATCAAGATTTAGGACAGACAGAAAGAGAAAGACAAATACCATATGATCTCACTTATATGCGGAATCTAAAGAAAAGAATAAGTGAATGAACTAATCAGAAACAGTTTTGGAAACATGGAGGAAAAACAGAGGGTTGCTAGAGGGGCGGGGGGGTGGGGATAAGGGGAAGGTGAGAGGTTTTGGGAACGTACAGAGGGATAGTGGATGGGGGGAGGGGGGTTCACACAGTGTGAGGGATATAAATGATAAATGTCTAAGTTTTGCTTTGTCTTGTGCACCTGAAACTAATTAAAAAAAAAAAAAAAAAAAAAAAAAAAAGATTTAGGACAGAATGGAAGAGTTGTCAGATATGCAAGATCCAAGACATGTACGAGTGTCTCCCATGCACCTTTTCTGGAAGCTGTTGGAGAATGTCGTATAGATGTAGATGTGCACAAAACCAACCCCATCTCTGTGATCTGGATTTCAATTTCATTTTTAAGTTTCATGCTGTGCCTTTTGACCGACTTCACTGTCCTTAGCAAGCATATTACAGCTGTCAAGTTGATGATTACCTGTGTTCCTTAAAATGTAGCCATAAATATTTTTAATAGTAACAGTCCAGAATGGCATTACAACCAAGATAAATATCAAGCTAATGATAGTACAGATTATAAACAGTCCTCTATCACAAGACCACCATGAGGTATGTCCCCTGGCGTTACTGCATTCTTCGTCTCTTTGTCTTGTCAATCATTAGTACCTGAGTTATACTATTAAAAAAGTACAGTAACAGGTGAATGTAGTGGAGAATAACCTGAGCTGCCCCGATAAGAGACTCATTTCAGATCCAAAGACACACACAGACTGAAAGTAAAGGGATGGAAAAAGAATAGACAAACAAACAAAAAGCTGGAGTAGCCACACTTATACCAGACAAAATAGACTTTAAATCAAAGGCTATAACAAGAAACAAAGAAGGACCTAGTAATCCCACTTCTGGGTATTTATCCAAACAAACCCAAAATGCTGCTTTGAGGGGAGTTGGTCATCTATATGTTCATTGCAGCATTATTTATAATGGCCAAGACATGAAGGCAACCTGGGTGTCCCTGAATGGATGGATGGATAAAGAAGAGGTGGTACACATGCACAATGGAATATTACTCAGCCGTAAAAAAGAATGAAATCTTGCCATCTGCGACAACATGGATGGACCTAGAGGGTATTGTGCAGAGTATAGTAAGTCAGACCGTGAAAGACAAATATCATATGATTTTACTTATACGTGGAACAAAATAAACAAATAAAACAGAAGCACACTCATAGAAACAGAGAACATTTTGATGGTTGCCAGATGAGAGGGAGTTTGGGGGTGGGTGAAAAAGGGGAAGGGATTAAGAAGTACAAATTGGTTGTTACACAGTAGTCATGGGATGTAGGGTATAGCATAAGAAATATAGTCAATAACATTGTAATAACTATATATGGTGTCAGATGGGCACTAAATCTATTGGGGTGATGAGAGAGGGGGTGGGGGCAGGGTGGAAAAAGGGAAGGGATTAAGAAATACAAATTGGTCGTTATAAAATAGTCATGGGGATGTAAAGCATGGGGAATATAGTCAATAATATGGTGACAACTAGGAAGTACACCAGAAACTAATATAATATTGTATGGCAGCTATATTTTAATAAAAACCTTAAAAAAGAAAAAGATACCTTCTCATATGGTGGCCATTACAGCTTTGCCCCACTGCCAAAATGAGTAAACTAAGGAGGGGATGATGTGGGATCCAGGAAGCAAGAGGTCCAACCCAAGAGGGGTGACAGGGAGTCTGAGTAATGCAGGTGGGCCTCTTAAGAAACCAAACTGAGCAGGTCAAAAGGCTCACGTCCAGAGTTCTTCCAGGAGATAAAACTGATGGGACGACTTTATGTATTTACTTCTTTCCAGAGGAGATTTACCCAACTGGGAGAGAGTTGGAAATTGAATTAGTGATAAGTATTATCATATCCACACAGACACATGGATGCAGACATCATACTTCTACACACGAACACACACACCTGCCCAAATACATATCCAAACTCTCATATACCCACACAGACGTGGGCCCAGAAACACATACTTCTACACAAACACACACACACATGCCCACATACACAAATTCTCACACACCCACAGACATGTGAATGAAGAAACACATACTCACTTCTACAAACACACACACACGCCAAAATATACATACAAACTCACACACCCACAGACACACTCAAGCACACCAAGAGAGCCTCACAGCTACTCAAACACACATGCACTCAAACATTCCCAAACACACAAATTCACACACACGGTCTCACACCCATCCACACAAACACACACACAAATTCATCTGCACACAGAGATGTTACATCCACACTCGCACATACACACTCAAGTACACACATGAATGCTCATGTGGCCCCAGCCTGAAGCACGCCCCCCCTTTTGTTCTTGTTTGAAGTAAGGTTAGAAATTTCCCGTCTTCCTTAAGATCCCGTTTCTCGCCCTTCCCATCATAAAAACCCTTCTGCCCCATCTTTTCCTGGGTCCTGTCCAGCTAGTGCTGTGCCTTTAAGGAAGCTGAAGCTGCTAAAAGTGAGTGAGAGAGAGGGAAAAAAATGTTTTTTTGGCATCTTTTCCCCCTTAAGTTTCTGGTGTCACTTATGAAACACAGGTCCTGTTGCTGTAGAGAAGCGGCTGATTCGCTGGAAGGGGGGGGCCTGGGCTCCCTTCCTGCAGCGGCCTCTCAGCAGCTGGTCCCAGGCACCCCGTAGGGAAAGGGCGGGCCCAGGGTGCAAACTGAAGGTGGGGCAGGGACCAGGCTGCCTGTCATCCTCCAGCCACCTCTTCTTCCCCCTTTGGCCCTGCAGACTGTCCCGGGCTAACTCCGGCCTTTGTTGTTTTCTGGTTCCATTTTAGGAGAGGCTCCACTTGACTAAGAGTAGTTTGAAGGTAAGCCAGCGGGAAGAGGGGGAGGTCTGCTGGGCCCAGGGCTCCCCTGGGCACTTTCCTCTTGGCTCAAAGTGCGTGGGACAATCCCTTGTTTGGACCAGTCCAGGGGGCATCTGCCCCTCGAACAACCGCAGCCCCGGAAATCCCAGCAGCATTTGGGTTGAGCTGTTGGCCTCCCCCAAGCCAGCTCAGAGGTTCTGATGGGGTTTTTCTGGGCAGCTGCCTGGCGTAGTTTGAACAGAACAGGCCACGGAGGTGATTCTGTAGAAAGGGTCTGGTGTCTGCTGTGGTCATGGCCAGTAGAAGCAGGAGGGGGCGTGTGGGACGGATGGGGGTGGTGTGCACTGCACAAGGGGCCTTGTCAGGGCCAGGGCAAAGCATACTTATGGGGGCTCCAGTGGGAGGGACTGTGGCCAGGATGTGAGAGGCCAGGAGGGAGGTTCTGCTGAGTGTTGCGGGAGGGGGCCCTGGAAAACAGATTTCAAGTAATAAAGTCAGCTAGGAGCTGGCCAAGGCAAGGAGAGCGCTCCTTTTGGAAGAAGAGCTGGGGTCTTCTTCCATCCTGTCTTCACACCTCCTGGCTGCATGACCTCTGGCAAGTCCTGGCCCATCTAGAGGCTTCAGTTTCCCCTCCTGGAGAATAGGGGTGGTGGGTTAGGTGATGGTGGGTCTTAGCTGGATTATTTGGGGCAGGGCCTTCTGATGAGGAAGTGCTCTGGGCTGGGGTCCGGAGAGGGCTGACTGCCTCCCATGGGTCCTTGGGGGTCACCTCGGTGGCATGTCCTTCTCTGCAGGAGGCGGGATGCAGGAGCTGCAGCTGCTGTGCTGGGCGGTCCTCCTGGGCTTGGGCCTGGGCCAGGCCTGCCCTGGGCCCTGTGACTGTGGGGAGAAGTATGGCTTCCAAATCATCGACTGTTCCTATCGTGACCTGGAGGCCGTGCCGCCGGGCTTCCCGGCCAATGTGACCACACTGAGCCTGTCGGCCAACCGGCTGCCCCACTTGCCGGAGGGCGCTTTCAGGGAGGTACCCCAGCTGCAGTCACTGTGGCTGGCACACAACGAGATCCGAAAGGTGGCCGCCGGCGCCCTGGCCTCTCTGGGCCGTCTCAAGAACCTGGACCTCAGCCACAACCTCATCTCTGACTTTGCCTGGGACGACCTGCACAACCTCAGCGCCCTCCATTTCCTCAAGATGGACAGCAACGAGCTGACCTTCATCCCTCGCGATGCCTTCCGCAGCCTACAGGCCCTGCGCTCGCTGCAACTCAACCACAACCGCTTGCACATGCTGGCCGAGGGCACCTTCGCGCCGCTCACCTTGCTGTCCCATCTGCAAATCAACGACAACCCTTTCGACTGTACGTGCAGCATCATGTGGTTCAAGACGTGGGCCCTGACCACGACGACCGTGTCCATTCCGGAGCAGGACAAAATCACCTGCACGTCGCCCCACGTGCTCAAGGGCACACCGCTGACCCGCCTGCTGCCACTGCCGTGCTCAGCGCCCCTGGTGCAGCTCACCTACCAGCCCAGCCAGGACGGTGCCGAGCTGCAACCTGGCTTCGTGCTGGCGCTCCACTGTGACGTGGAGGGGCAGCCGGCCCCCCAGCTTCACTGGCACATCCAGACGCCTGGCGGCACGGCGGAGATTGCCAGCCCCAACGTGGGTGCCGATGGGCGTGCCCTGCCTGGCTCCCCGGCAGCCAGCAGCAGGCCGCGTTTCCAAGCCTTTGCCAACGGCAGCCTGCTCGTCCCCGACTTCGGCAAGCTGCAGGAAGGCACCTATAGCTGCCTGGCCACCAACGAGCTGGGCAGTGCGGAGAGCTCAGTGAACGTGGCACTGGCCACGCCGGGCCAGGGGGGCGAGGACGCCCTGGGACGCAGGTTCCATGGCAACGTGGCTGAGGGCACGGGCTGCTATACAGTAGACAACGAGGTGCAGCCGCTGGGCCCTGAGGACGACGTGCTCATCATCTACCTCAGCCGGACCAGGGGCCCGGAGGTGGCAGCCGTGGGGCACCGGGCGTCAGGGCAGCAGCCCCTGCGCCTGCTCCTGCTGGGCCAGAGCCTCCTGCTCCTCTTCCTCACCTCCTTCTAGCCCCCGCCCCACCCAGCTGGGCTGGAGTAGCCCCAAGGCCTCCTTGACTCCTCCCCTGACCCTGTGATGTCCCTGCAGGGGTCTGCTGGGGGGCGACTTCCAAGGCCTGCGTGGGGGACAGACACATCTTCCTACCTCCCCTTCTCATCTCTTCTGGAACACTCACCACCCTAACTTCAGACTTGCTCAAAGCTAGTGACGAGGACAGACCTGATACTGTAACTCACAGTCTTCGGTGCCATTGCTGCTAACCACGTTGCCTGTGCTCCCCTACTGGGCAGCTGCTAACAGGGCGGCGCCTGAACCACCGGGCAGGCGAAGCCTCACTGATGGGATTCCAGGCGCGGGATTGACCAGCTGTCGAAGGCTAGGGGTTGGGGCCTGGCAGGGAGGTAGCCTGCAGCACACAGGGCACAGGAGAGAGGGATGGGTGGCGGGGCAGTGACTGGGTGGCCCGAGGCTCTCAGAGACCGGCTTGAGCTCCTGCTGCCTCTTGGCGCTCTCTGATGACTTGGGGCTCTGGAATCTCTGCCCTCATCTCAGGCAGGACTGAGGGTTCAGGATGGCCTTCCTTTCCTCTCACCCTTCCTCCTTCAGCCTGTGCCCCTCCATCCTGGAAACCTACCCTGCCTTTCTCTCCAAGTATACGTTGATAGCCTGCCACTCCGAAGAGGCCAGCCAGGCTGGGGGCAGCAGAGAAATAAACGGCCTTTCCCATGCTTCCCTGTGCTTGCCTGGAGTGTTGTCTGACCTAGGAGCCACCGGTGGGGGATAGGACTGGTTGGAGAGCCAAGATGTCCAGCCTGCCGGCCCCTGGGACAGGGCCTGTGAGACATACAGACGGTGTGGCAGGCAGGTAGCATGGGAGGGTGGCCCAGGTGAACTGAGCTGCTGACGTTCCTTTCCCCCAAACTAGCCCATGGGACAAATGAGGGCACTAGCCTGACAACAATTGAGGCTTCCCTGGGGTCCCTGAGTGGGGCTTTATGCCAGCAGGGGCCTGAGGATTCATTGTGTGTGTGTGTGTGGGGGGGGCGGTGAGGGAGATGGAAGCTCCGGGTTGTGGCTCCCTCCCTGTCCTGTCCAGGGAGGAGATGTTAGGTGATAGAGAGGGAAGGGGGCCAGGCAAGGCACGATGGAGGGGAGCAGGAAGGAGACAGGACAGAGGATGCAGGGGCGAGAGGAGGGAGGGGGGAACACCCAGGGAGACTGACAGGACAGATTTGAGGGAGAAGCCAGAGGAAATGGAGGTACTTCCTCTCACCTCTTCAGTAAGAGGAAATGACATTCCAGGAGGAAAGTCCTTCAGTAGGAGTCTCTACCCACAGAGCAGATGGACCAATAGCTGGCTTGGAGGTTGAGGGTCCCTTAGGACGAGGATGGTGTGGACAGGGTCGGACCTGGGGACGGTAGACCCCGGCTCTGTGCTGGGTCAGATGCGTCTCCCCGCCGCCTCCGTCCCTTTCACTTTCCAGATCGAAGGGTGTTACACATAGGACAAGACACCATGGGAGAGGCTCTGCCGCCTCTACCCAGAGCCCTCGGGATTGCTGAGCCCAATAAAGCGAAGCAGGGAGACCAAGGAGCCTGGGGTAGCAGCTGTGAGCCTTGGAGGCTGGCCAGCCCCCCGCCCCTTCTCCTGGTCGGAATACAGCACCTCTCCACCTCCCTCATCAGCTTGCAGCTCCCACAGAACAGATGTCACCAGCAGCACAAGTCAAGGATGACTGCACATCTGGTGGAAAGTAGCAGGAGCTGAGCCTCTGTGCTGTGTCACCTTAGGTAAGTCACTGCCCATCTCTGGGCTTCAGCTTCCTTAGAAAACAAAGGATGAGGTAGGACATGGTAATGCTTAAGGGTCTAGTGGACTCTGATTACTAAGGCTTGATAATCCTGACCTGAGTTGGACCCCTGACATCTCTGGCTCCATTCACAGCTAAGCAGGCCTGGCTTCTTGGACATGGGCCTAAGACCTGAGTCGGGGTGGCTGGGGAACAGCGGTATTCTGAATGAACTAGCTAGTCCCCTACTTTATAGTCATCCATGGCCCCACTGCCCTGGAGGAAAGCGTTGAGTTCCCCAGCCAGCCAGCCATGGCCCCTCTGCCTGGCTCTCCCACGTGGCCCACTTCTCTTAGAACTGCTAATTCGTTGTTCTCTTAATGTTCTGTGATGGGTCATGCTCTGCACCTTTACTCATGCTGTTCCCTCAGTCTGGACACCCTTCCCCTGCTCCTTACTTAGTTAAGTCAGTCTCAGATTGCTCAGGTACCACTTCCTCCAGAAAGCCTTCTTGGATGCGCTGCCCACTGCCCCAATTTAGACTAGGCCCCCTCCTCTGTCTTACACAGCACTGGGCGTCCAGTGTCCCAGCCTGATCATACTCTATTGTGACTATTTCCTCATTAAGGGCTAAGACCGATCTGCCTTCTCATCCCTGTGACCCTGTCAGTCACCAGCACGGGGCCAGGATGACGTTTTTCCATGGGCTGCAGTGGGATCAGAGTCTGCCCTGTTTGCCCTCCTCACAGGCTGCCTGGAAGGTGGGTTCCAGCTCCCTGGCCCTGCCCCTGGCTTCATGTGTGTTTGAGGCTATAGTGGGGGTGGGGGAAGTAAAGAAACGAGCGGGCCTTGGTCTCCACTAACTGCGCAGACATTTCTCGAGGCCCCACTGATTCAGATCTATGGGGTGGCCACATTTTCCTCCCTCTCTGTAGCCCCCAGCCCCATGGTGAACCCCACACCCTTGCTCACATGGCCCCCACCTCCACCAGTCCCCAGCAGGGAAGGGACCCCCAGGTGCCTGTGCCCCCTGCATCCTCGGGCTGCTCCCATCAGGATAGCTCCTTTACTGCACCTTTATTCACACTACTCCCCCATCTTCCTAAAATCTCTCCTGCTCCCCAAGTCCTGCCCGTTTTTGAGGACCCAGAATAAGTCTTACTTCCAAAGCCAATGCCTAAACCGTTCAGGGGTGGCATCATAGGGTCCCCAGGCTCTCCACCACCCAAAGGGATGTGGCTGTGGGGGTCTCCTCGGCCCTTCCCACCCAGGGGGCCCCGCCCAGCATGTGACCAGAATACCGCACCCCCACCCAAGCCCCATAAACCCTGTGTTGATTTATGGACTGTTTGGACAGTTTTTCCCACGTGTCCCTCCCCTAAGGAGGACTGTTTCTCAGGGACAAGTTTATTACAGGGAGCACACTAACCTCTTTCATAGTATCTAAAGGCATACCAACTACAAAAATATCAGGCTCTCAAGTGTGGGCAGCTCCGTGTGGGGCCGGGTGTGAGTGTGACTTTGTTGCTGTAGGAACCCATTGGTTTCCTCCTCGGCTGCCCTGCAGGCCCTGAGGTCCCAGAAAGGAGAGGGGGACACTGCAGGAGAGAGGTGCTGAGGTCCAAGGCTGAGGCAGGGCTGAGCTGGAGCAAGAAGCTGTCCCAGATGGAATCACCAACCTCCGTGTGCCCAAGGCTTCAGTGTGCCCTGGAGGCTGGCAGCAGAGCCAGCGTGGGGAGAGGCCTAGATGTTTCCGCCCTGGTTCCACTGGCTCCTGGACCAAGGGCCTAAACCACCAGTTACTTTCTCCAGAGCCCCCTCTGGTTTCCAAGACCAAGGGGGCAGACTAGAGCCCAGCTGAGACTTGTAGTGTGGACAGGCCTCCACACAACCAGGGTGACCTCCAGCCTCTGGGGCTGGCCACTGGGGTCCTCGTCCAGGGGGACCTGCTGGCAGAGCTGGTACTAAGCAGAGAGGCTGACATGGCAGGGTGATGCTGGGAGAGCTGGGAGGGAGGGGCTGGGAGGAGGGGAAGCACTCAATGCAGAGGAGAGCGCATGGCTGGGCCTCTCTCACCCTCAGGACTGGGCACCAGTGGCCTGGGCACCTGACAGGGCCCGCTTCCGGAAGGCCTGTAGGGCTGGGTTGTGCAGCAGTGTGTAGGCCAGAGCCCAGCGGGCCCTGCCTTGGGGGGCCCTGGGCCCCGTTCCCTTGGCCACAGGGTCCTTGGTCTGTAGCAACTGTATCCCTGAAAGGGGGAGACCTTCTGTGAGTCACTCAGCAAGCCCAGCCCATTGCCCCCACCCACACCCAGATCTGAGCAGAGTCTGAAAGACCCCAGTGTATGTGGGTAGGCTGCTGAGACTGGGTCTCCGTGTGTCAGGAGAAGTGCGGGGCTGTTTGTAAAGGCTTAGGGTGTCACCCTGCAGGTGGCAGACAGAAGAGGGGGAGGCTGAGCTCCTAAAGGGACTGGGGGTGGGGCTGGGACAAGGGCTTAGACACAGCTTGGTGTCCCCCCCTCCTGCACACTTCTGGGGGGGTGGGGGAGAAGGGGAACCACCACCTGAGCGAGGTGGGGGTGGCCTGCAGAGGGGGCAAAATAGCCATCTCATTTTCTGTGTGAGAGGGTGTGTGTGTGCACGCATGTGGATTGAGAGAGAGAGAGAGAGAGAGTGTGTGTGTGTGTGTGTGTGTGTGTGTGTGAGAGAGAGAGAGAGATAGAGAGAGACAGACAGACAGAGAGAGAGAGAGAGAGAGAAAGTTACCAGAATGGGCCAGGAAAACTCTCACTTCCTCTCTCCTACAGGTAGCCCAGGGACAAAGGAAGTGAGCATTTTCCCGGCACCCACTCAGTGGTGCGTGTTCGGGGATGGGGGGAGGCGTGCCTCCTTCCTGGGAGAAGCTAGGTGGGTTCAGTTCTCCCATCCCCCGTGGGAAGGCACACCTTCTTCTTCCTCCCCGAGTCTGAGGCCATTCTGGGGGGTCCCGGGAGGCCGGGACTTCTGTGTTCGCAGGAGCAGGGCACAAAAGGCTATCATGGCTGGATGCGCCTGGCTGACCTCAATCTTCAGGAAGTTGCAGTATGTGTGGTAGCCTGGGGTGGGTGAGAGATGGCAGTGCTGGGTAGGAGGGCCTCAGACAGGCCCTAAAACACACACGGGGTGCCCTGGGCACCCTACGTGGTTGCACATGGACACCTGAGCACGTGGGCCGGCCACACACACCTACATGGTGGTCCCAGCCCCACTCTGTGAACAGATTTGCACATAGACCAGGTCCCCACAGACCCTCCCTTATTGCTCTGGCAGCCTGAGCAACCCAGCCCTCCTCAGCCCCTGGCCTGTGGCCTTACCAGGATCGAGAGTGGCGGCTCTAGGTGGCAGCAGGCTGAGGTCCATCTGGCCAAAGTGGACGGCGTTGTAGAGGGCAGAGAGGAGCACTCGCCAGGCGGCCAGCACGGCGCCCACCAGCACGTTGATGGGGAAGAAAAAGAAGGTGGCTGCGTACAGCATGCGCCTGGGGTGGAGGGCAAAGGCTGAGGCAGGTCCCCACACAGCCCCTTCCTCAGGGTCAGGCTCAGCTGCTGTGTATTTACTGAGTAAACCTGGTATGCACCCCGCCAGCTCTGGGCCCACTCTCAACCAGCTGTCCCTCCCTACCACCTGGAGACACGCAGTGTTACCCTTCTATAGACGGGGAATCTCCCTGAGGTGCAGAGAGAGTGGGTGACTGAGCCGAGGCTGTCGCCTGGTCAGCGGCAGGGCTGAAGTTCAAGTCCAGGTCAACCTGAATCTTTCTGTGACCCTGGTGTTTCCCACCTCCCTCCTCTGGGTCCCGCCTGGGGCCAAGGTCCCCCCACAGCCTTCCCATCTAACACAGAAATGGTCTTTCTGTTAACCTCCTTCCTGCAAAGAGGGAGGCGCATGATTTTGAGGGCACAGAGGATCCAGAAGGGGATACTGCTGATCCCCAAAGCAGAAAAGGCTCCTGGGATATTTCTGGCACCATAACACCTAAACAGAAAGGTATGTGGGCTAGGCGGGGCTGCCATCCCCTTTCTCTGTGGGTAAAGCCAGCTCTCTTTACTGCCCGCTGGGCTCCTGGAGAGAGAAAGGGGTGAGATGGCCTTGGAGGGAGAAGGGCGCAACGAGAGAGGCACGGGAGGAGAAGAGGCTGAGGACCCGAGACAGCCACAAGCCCAGCAGCTGCCTCACCGGTTAGTCAGTTCTGCCCATCCATGGTGAGTCTTCAGGAAGATCCAGTGAGCTGCCATGTTCTGCAGGGTCACAGCCAGGGCCAAGGTCAGCCAGAAGGGCCTGCGGGTGGGGTGCGAGGGTGTCACTGTTAGTGGCCCTCTGGGAAGGGGTCCCAGAACCTTCAGCCCCTTGCCTCTCTCACCACGAGGACTCCAGCGATCGAAGGAGCAGGAGGTTCCTGCCGTGGAACACGGGCATGAACACCAGGAAAGCCAGAGCCATGGTCCCCAGGAAGAAGACGACTTGCTGTACCAGGAGCCCTGTCGGGATGGGGGGTGGGGGGGCGAGCATCAGCCTCTGCAGGACCCAGCGCACCCCTGCCACTCCCAGGAGCCCGAGGGCTTTGGAACCAGGCAGATCTGTATTCAGAGCCCTGCTCTACCTGGGATGGCTATTGTGAGGACCCAATGAGATCATGTCTGTGGCAACTCTGAAAACCACAAACGGCTTTCTAAACGTTATTTTCCCCCAATCCCTCTTGAGTCCTTGGGAACAAGACTGCATTTTAAATTAATGTTTGCATTCCTACTGGCCAGAGTCTGGCACATGGTAGGTGCCCGACAGTTGTCTGTTAAAACACTGGCTAATTGTTTATGTGGAATCACAGGTACAGGAGGGCTTGGGAGCAATAAAGTCTACCGAGATGAGGAATTACGACTTCTCTTTCTCCTCCTCCCACCAGGGGATGGGGTGAGAACTGAAGGGACCAGCAGGGAGAGAAATCAGGCCCTTGCTTTTGTAACACTGGCCCCAGCCCTTCCACATTTCAGAGGGCTTTGTTCACTGCAACACCCAAGGGAAGAATCAGAAAATTAGAGCTGGAGGGTCCTGAAACTTAACGTAGTCCTCCACCCTCAAGGCAGAACCCCGTTCACAGCCCCCATCTATAGCCATGAAAGCTTGCTTGCATGTCCCCAGTAACGGGGATCTCACTACCTCCTGAGGCAGCCCATCAGGGCATAGCCTCCCTCAGACAAGCAGGAATGTGCCTCTTTGAACTTCCTACCTTCCAACCCTGGGTCTACCCCTGTGTAAACACCTGGTGGCACCGAGGTGCCATCCTTATATGAGGGGTATCCTTACTCCAAGGGCTCCTGTGCCCCCTAAGTCCCCCCTGAGTGAGCTTCCAAGGGCAGGGAAGGCCTGAGGGGGTCCCTCTTCTCAATCTCGTCCCTGAGCTTGCCCAGCACAGGCAGACACCCAGGGGCAGTCAAAGCCTGCAGAGCACTCTCCCTTCCCTCACTGGGGCCAGTGTCTGGGGCCAGGAGAGGCCAAGGAGAGTGGGCTAGTGGGGCTCACCAAGGCAGGTAAAAGCAGTCTGGTAGGCGCTGAAGTTCATCCAACAGAATATGGCCTGGCGGGAGGGGTGGGGGCTCTGAGGCAGGGGGCCCAGGTCCAGGGCAGCCCCTCGGTGCAGAGCTTGCAGGTTGGCCCTGGGGTGGGGACAAGAACGGCAGGGATCTCAGGGAGCTCCCGAATTCTTCCTCTGGGACAGCCTCTGGCTGAACTCCCAGTTTACCTCCCATGGCCATGAGTAGGGAAGCCCAGGGCTGTGGGAGCCCAGTAGGGGCTACTAACCCAGCCTGGGGTCAGGGAGGGCTTCACAGAGGAGGTGAGGACTGAGTAGAGTTTTAAAGGATGAATAAGAGTAAGCTGCTGGGGGCAGGGTAGGGATCAAGGGAGACAAATTCAGGCCGAAGGTGAGTCCTGGGCCAAGTCAGGAAAGTGAGAAGCAACAGAAAAAATGGAAAGTGGCTCACAGCTCGGACACCAGACTGGAGGCAAGGTTCCAGGCAGGCAGAGGCTTGGGGGCCTTGACTGCCATTCTAAGTGGGGCCAAGCCTGTGAGGGAAGGTCCCTGGGCAGGACCTCGAGGCAGCTGGGCAGCAGGGCTCAGGGACAACCGGCCTGCGGAGACCCTCCCTCCCTGCAGCCCCAGGCTTTCCCCACAGACACTCTGGGTCGGGGGTCTTACAGGCCCGTCACACTCTGACCTTCTCCCCACGTCTGCACTGAGCCTGCCACTAACCTGTGTGTCACCAGGGAGCGGATCAGCACGAAGAAGGTGAGTAGGCAAGACAGGACCAAGGCCGAGATGTAGCAAACTGGAGGACGGAGAGGGAGCAAAGCGGGAGGCTCAGCCTGGAGGCTCTCCTGGGAGCCTCTGAACTGCTGCCAGGGTGTGCCTGGCTGGGAGGTACCCCTGCCCCACACCCCACTCTGAGCAGAGGCCTCTTGCCACAATTCCCGTTCTCAGACCCAGTGTAAGTTGCCAGCCACAGCCGGCCTATTCTGCCGGGTAACATAGTGGCCAAGACGGGGAAAGGCCATGTCTGAGGCTGTACGTCCGGCCGGGTCTGCTGCATCCATGGCTGTGTGACCCCTAGCCAGAGACTCCATCCAACCTTGCATCTGCCTCCAGCTCCTTGGCTCCCTGGCCGTGTGGACTTCAGGCAGTCATTTCATCGTCCAGCTGTCACGCTGCTGTTCTGCCCATCTCCCAGCATGACATGAGCTATAGAACCTCCTCTAGGCCCATGTCAGTGGCCTTCGTTCAGGGAACAGAGGATGCGAGTGCACTTCAGTGTAGCCTGAGTCCATCAGAACGAGGGGAGGTGACCACTGCTGCCCGTGTCCTCTGGGTGTGGCCTCTCGCCCCTGGCTCCCAGCCCACCCTGACCATGCACGCAGATCACGAGTTTGTTGTCTCACCAGCAGCGGGAGGAGAATGCATGGTGTTTGAACAAGCCTGGCACTTAAGCAAAGCAGGGATGCGGGCTGTGCCCTTTCCACCCTACATCTACCTCCAGCCTCACCCTGCCCTACAGCAGAGGCACAGGAAGACATGGGGCCGAGGAAAAAGCTGAGGCTCAGAGGGTCTGACCTGCTAGCCACACACTAGGAAAGAATAGAGCCAGATGTGCTACCATTCCAAGCGGACCCAGCATGAGCCCAGGCGCCAGCACCCTGATCTCAGCCAGCCCAGGGAAGTGTTCCTGGTCCCTGTGTCCCCACCAGACACTCGGGGAGCAAGCACACGTGGGAAAGGCAAGCACCAGTTCCACGTAGCCCAGGTGCCGGAGAAGTGGCACTGCAGCACGTTAGGATCACCTGGGGCTGTTAAAATCCCCGCGGCCCAGGCTGCACTCCTGACCAATTAAACCAGTTTCTGGGCCTGGGACCCAGGCCTTAGCTTTTGTGGAAGCAACTCCGGTGATTCTGACCTGCTGCCAGCGCTGAGAACTACTATGCTGGGGCTTTCCAAAGACAGACACTTCATGGTTTCTTTCAATCAGCAACTGATTGAAATCAGCGAACCCACTGACAGGCATAGAGCGACTGCGCAGGGGCTTCCATCACAATCACCTGGAGGGTTTATTCAATCAGAGGCTGGGGCCCAGCCTCAGGGTTTCTGAAGTCGGGCCTGGGGCTTGAGACTTGGGATTTTTAAAGTTAACAGGTGACTCTGACTGCTCCAGAAACCCAGGTCTGCCCTGGGCTTACTTCTCCAGTGGCAGGAGGGGGCACTTTTCTGAAAAGTAAACCTGGGAGAAAGCTCCAGATGTGCGCAGCTCTGCCCTGCTCCATCTGCCCAGCGGGAGCCAGCTCCACACCAGAGAAGGTGCATGTAGACGTTTCTGTCAGGAGGACAGGAGCCTGCCTGCTGAGTTGGCCCAGGTGAGTGAATAGGTAGATGTGGGATGGAGGGGTAGCAAGGTCCCTTTGGCCAGGCCTGGCCTTGGATCTACATCTGTCTACTTTCTGCTTCTCTCTCCCTTCAGTTGGTTCCAAACTTGGGTCCCGCCCAATCCTGGCGCCCATATCCTGTGCTTTTCCTCCTCGGGGATCTTGCACCTGCCCCCTTCTGGGACCTGCTTGGTGGATCTCTCTGTCTTCCCCGCCCCAGATCCAGGGCGTCAAGGACAAGGTCGCCTTGGTTGCTTCAGCACCCATTTTGCAGCTAGGGACATTGAGATCCAGAGAAGTGAAGTGTCTTGCCCAAGGTCATACAGCTAGTAAGGGATGGAGCAGGAATCCTAATCTAGTCTGCCTGACTCAGAGTGAGCGTTTTCTGAATGCTGCCACGCTTACGGCTCAGGTGCTGGGAGCAGGGGCAGCCCTAAAACAGGCCCTCAGAGCTCAGAAGGCGTTAGCTCCTTAGGCTAAAAACAGACCAAAGGGCCCCAAGCCCAGCTCTGACTGCTTTGGACATATCGCTAATGCCCCTGAGCCTCTGTTTTCCTCACCTGTGAACTAGGAGAGTAAACACTGCTTTTTGTTTATACCTGCGTCTAAGATCCAGAGTGGAAACTTTTGGGCTTGGAAGTGTAGCATGTGATTGATTATAAATGGCAGGTGTAATGAGTAGAAGAAGAACCCATTGTCCGGGACATGTCACTTCCTGCCTCTGGATCCCTGATTTCATGCTCTGAGAGGTGTCTGACCTAACAGGGCTGCTGTGAGTGAGGTCTGAGCTTGAATGTGGGCGGATGAGGGCCGTGTCTATTCCTCCCTGTGGCCCAGATTGGAAAATCTCCCTGGAGGTGCCATGTCAGCCCACCCAGAACTTGTCACCTGTCCAGCTTGTGGGCCTCAGCCGCAGTTCCAAGGCAGCCTATGGTGTGGGAGCAAAGGCAATGAGGAAGGCGGTGGGAGTGGCATCGGGAAGGAAGCCGCACGTGCTCATGCGTGCCCATTCCACCCCCTGCCCCTCCCCACTCCCAGCGTGCCTGGTCAGCCGTCAGGAACGGCTGTAGCGCAGTCACACCTCCACCTGCGATCCTGGCAGCCTAAGGAGCCAGGGGCTCCCAGGTCAGCAGAGGGCGCAGGCCCCGTGACCCTGAACTACCAGGCTTTATCTCGAAGTGGTGGTGACAGCCCCAGCGAGGTGTCAGGAGATTGCCTTCTTCTCTTGGCTCCATTTGTGCCTGACTGTACAACCTCAAGGTCGTCCTTCCCCCTGTCTCAAGTGGGGACACTTCTCAGCGTCCTCCACAGGGCTGTTGGGAGGCCCTGGAAGTGGGGAGGTGGGTACCAGGGCTAAGGGCTGTAAAAGCCACCGGCCCCACAAGGGGAGGTGGGTATGGGGGGCCCATTGTCAAGGAGGTGGCCTGGGAGTGCAGGGACTGGGTAAGAGAGAGCATGTGTCCTGCCCGACCTCACCCACCTGCCATGAGGATAAGCTCATAATCCTGGCCTCCACCCCACACCTTTGCTCCTCTCCTGCTCCCCCACCCTCAGCACAGGCCCCAGGGCTGTCCCCTCATCTCACACACACACACACACACACACACACACACACACACGACCTTCCCCGTCTCCAGCCTGCAGAGCTGGGCACACACTGAGCGTGAGGGCAGGAGACAACACACAAGCGGACGAGGAGCTGCTGAGAAGACCCCTTCAGATCTCAGAGACTTGGGACTGGAAGCTCCAACCGCCCCAATTTGGAGATGAGGCAGTTGAGACCCAGAGAGGGGAAGGGACGTGCCCAAGGGCAGCCAGCTCAGGTATCCCACCCAGCTCACAGCCCCGCTGTGGACCCTCAGGGACCCCCAGGGCCTCACCTTCTAGTGCCCACAGGTGGTGCTTCACCAGCTCCACTACCTCCTGCCTGTCCTCAGAGAGCTGGATCCCAAAGCCAGCCAGCAGGTAGGAGACATCCGTGGTGATCCCCGCCCTCACCTTCTGAATGGTGGGTACCACGCCCACCAGCAACAGCAGGGCCACCTGGAAGAGCGCCAGAGTAAGGGCACTGGGGCCTGGCTGCACCAAACCAGGTACTCCCATCGCAGGGAGCCACAGGGAGACATCAGGGGAGATGCATCCCCGTGTTCCACCCCCAGCACCCACTGGTGTTCTGATCTGCCCCCAAGAGCAGTGTCCTCATGCCTCTGGTCAGCACGTTAAAAGCAGAACCGGTTTTAGTCTAATAGGCCACAGGCACGATTTCAGGCAGCACCACTGTATACCTCCACCTGTCTATCAATCAGCTTTCTAAACCTCAGAATACAAAACTTTCAGTTTTCCCCAGTTGGAGACACCAAAGTGTTGTATAAATGAACACCAGCATTGAAGGTGAACAGACCTGGATTCAGATACTGGCTGCCCTGAGATATTAGCTGTGGAAACTTGGCCAAGTCAAATCCACCTCTCTCAGCCTTAATTTCCCCTGTCTGTAAAATGGAGAAAAATCATACCTACCTCCCAGGATTTGGGCCTGTTTGTTTGTTTGGGGTAGTGGTGATGGTGGTAAGAGTGGTGAGGACTTGTCAAACATTGTTTCACTAAATCTTCCCAAGTACCCAAAGAGAAAGTTAATTCTATTTCCTCCATTTCCAGCTGAGCTAATGGACTCAGGGACATTGAGTAACTTGCCCAAGGTCATACAAGAGGTAAATAATAGAGCTGAGATTTAAACCCATGTTTATGTGACTCCAAAACTCATGCTCTGACTCTTTGTGAGCCCAACAATAGTTACCACCCCTTCCCTCTGGGTAGGCCATGTGCCCAAGACTCCAAAAGCCCCTGGTTGGGGTTGTGGGCTTTTGGAGAGCTGAGCAGGGCCAGAGCCATCCACGTCTGGGGGTTGGGCTCAGGGGTCCAGAGGCAAATGGCACTGCAAAGGCAGGACATACCTGGTAGATGGCCGTCCCTGTCAGGGTGACTGAAAGCACCAGCTTCAGGGGGAGTCGGAAGCCTGTAGTCCCGAAAAGGAGGGGCATGGTGAGCCTAGTACCACCCAGGCCCAGGAACCCCCATCCCTCCCCAGGGGCCCAGGAAGAAGGCCAGGGCTCACAGAACCCTGAATTTAAACCCAAGGTCAGCCCAGGCCATGGGCTTCCCCTTGTCCCAAGCTGGTTTTTCCTCCTGATGACAGGGTTCTACGATAGTAGGAGCTGGCCTTCTACTAGATGTCCTGTGAATAGGAATGCGGAGGTGACCTGCCACTCCCGACCTCAGCTCCCCACCCTTACCTTGCTGTGGAGTATAGATGTAGTGTCTGAAGCAGATCCAGGCCCGGGACAGGAAGCCATGCTTGGAGGTATGGGAGCTGCAGAAAGACCCAAGGGGGATGGGGGTCGGCACTCAGGAGAAGCCCATGCCCTGAGCCCCAGAGTTTGGGTCATTCCTCATCTCTGCCCCACCAGGCTGCTTAGAGCCAGCCCCCCAAATAAACCTACCTAGCCAACCCTGCCCACTGACCCAGAGGGTGCGCCTAGAACCTCACCTGCTTCCCAGCTTCTTCCGACAAAGGAGGGTCCTCAGATATTCCTCAGGGTATCTGCTCTGCCGCCCCTATAGGGAGAGACAGATGAGAGCTGCCTTGAGCCATCCCTGGGACCCTGGCTCAGATGTTAAAGTGGGCTCGCAGTAGGTGCTCTGTACAAACCTCTTGGTTGTGGGGGAGTGCCGAGAACGGCTAGTCTATGGGACGAGGCCCATGCCCCCCAATGCTTCCCTTTCTTCCTCCACAAATACAAGACTCATGAATTTCCATCTAAGAACACTCAATGCTGGGAAATTCTCCCTAAGGTCTAGCTCCAATCCTTTCCTGCTTTACTCAGTCACACCTCGTCACTGCTGCCCTCATGGCCCTCTGGCCTCTGCTAACTGAGACTGGGGTAGAAGGGAGTCTATGTCCCAAGTGCACCTCCCTGACCATGACACAGGATGGGGCTATTCCGGGTCAGACCCACCAGGCCTCTAGTCTACTCAAGGGAGATCACAAGGGTGACCAGATTTGTCTAAGCCACATTCCAGGCCTTAAGCTGACTGCCAAATGGCAGAGACCCATGAGAAGAAGGGGTGGACCCTGCCCCCATCATTAGGAGAATATAGTCCATTGTCATCTGTTGCTATGGCAACCCTGGGATCCAGGGCAGGTGTGGGTTAGCTCAAAGCTTGACTGTGTCCTTTGAGGCTTAAACCTCTTTGACTAAGGGCCAAAGAGGATTTATTTCCCCCAAGACTTCTCAAGAGGAAAGACATGCAATGGGGGAGAGGCAAGGCAGAGAAGATGCCTGGAAGAGGTGGAAAAGGGATTCCTTGAGGCAGAGCAGTGCCTGACGCACTGTGTGTCCTGGGGAGCTGCTCATCTCTTCTGAGCCAGCTGTAAAAATGAGGGAACAGGCTTCCCCAGAGGGTCAGGAGGCAGTGGTGACAAATACTCAGAACCCTACTGCTACTATATGAGAACCAAACCCAGAGTCAGGTGGGTCCACGGGGACCCAGGGCAGCCCCTGGAGACCCTGAGCCTTTTCTCCCCTCGCCCTCCATTTCTCCTTGGGGACCTCACTTCTTTCTGGGCTTCGGTGCCATCCCTTCCCCTGAGCCCACCAGACCCTTAAACGCTGCACACGCACAACTGTGCATCGTCTGTCCTCATCTAGCACTCCATGTGGCAGCACCACCGACCTGCTGTCTGTCCCACACTCGCCTTTACAGCCTCTCCTTCGCCTTCCCCAGCTGAGAGTAACCGGCCCTTTGCATCTGTGTCCTCAGCCTTTCTCAAGGGCCTGTGCGGACATTTCCTCTTCCTCCTCTCTCACCAGGAGGAGTACTTGACCCCACCTCCACGGGAGCTCCCATGGCACTTGGATGAGCTCCTGTTGCACTTTTGACATTGCTGTAAATATATGTTGCTGTGTCCATCTCCCCTAGCGCACTGGGAACTACTGGCGGCCAGACATAGCCAATCAGCTGAGTCCACAGCACCTCGCCCAGGACTGGCACTTGGCTGGTGCTCAGACGGCTTCTTCATAAGATTGCCATATCTTATAAGGCTTCTCTCTTGACATGATGTACCGATCCATCTATGCAAAACTTCAGAAATATTTTGCTGAGTGTCTATGACATCCTAACACTTGCCAGGTACTGCAAATCATCTCTGCCCCTTTACTCATGCTCTTTCCTGTGCCTGCAAGGTCTTCTCCTTATTCTCTCCCCATTCCAGATGCTCCCTGTCCTTCAGCCCTCTGCTCAAGTCTGCTTCCTCCAGGAAGCCCTCCCCTTTATCTGACATCCCACCGAGAGTTGGTTCATAATGTACTTCTACCCTGAGTGCTTCTGGAGCGTCCCCACCAGGCACAAGGCCCCAGTGGTTCAGACCAGAGCTATGACTTACTGGCTCTGGCCCACTTCTCCTTTGTTGAGTCCCTTCTCTGCCCACAGTTTGGTGCCCTGGGTAACCTGGGTGCCAGCCATGGGCCTGCCCTAGCCTTTGCCTAAAAAGGGAGGACTAACCAGTCACACGATGACTCAACAAACCTTTCTGAGCATCTGCAGTGTGCTGGGCCCTCCACCAAGCATGGCGACAGCTAGGGGACTAACAGACAGGGAGCCCAGCCCACCCCCTTTACCTCAGAACCCACTCCAGTCCTATGGCTGAAGCTTCTCACCAGCTGCACCGGGTACCACAGGCTCAGGAATCCAAGGCCCAGAAGGAGAGGCAGGGAGGCCAGCAGGGAGTAGTACTTGTAGATCTGGACAAACATCAGACACCCCTGCCGTCTGCCTCCCTCCTCCAACCAAAGGCCAGGGTCCATTTCGCTTCCCACCTCACCCCAGGGCCCGAGGGTAGTCTGGGGGGCCATGGGAAAGCTTGTGGTCCTGTCACCCCCACCCCAACCTGGGCCACTCAGGACAACCACTCCCACTTCCCTTCTGGGGCCCTGCAGAGGTGCCTGCCCCTCCCCGAGGCCCCTGGACTCCCATGGCCAACGGGAGGAGGTCATGTAACCCAGCAGGCTGCAGTATGGCCTGAAACGGCCTGAAACAGGGACACCCATTTTCCATGTTCCTATGTTCCGGGCACTTGGACACCGGCCCCTGAGAGTCAGACAAAGGCCTAAGTTTGTCTATGTACAATTTGCCACCTGGCATTAGGGGAGTATATGCCCTACCTCCTGGCATTGAGGTCTTTGTCCCTGAAGTCCCGGGGTTGGGCTCTTATACATTCATCCATTTATTTGCTATTCAATACATTTTTATTGAGGGCTTAGTATGGGCCGGTTTCTGGGTAGTGAAAAGATGAATCAAGTCCCTGCTCTTAAAGAAACCAGCTTATCTTTACCTCTACCTGAGGGACTGGTGACACCAACTTCATTAACGGGGAAACAGTGTCTCAGGAAAGTGACACACGTTCCTCAAAGCACCTAGCAGCACCTGGCATCATTTTGTACATTTGTTTGTTTCCTTGTTTATTGTGTCTCCCCTCCTGGCATGGCAGCTCTTGGGGTGCCAGGGACCTCGTCTGCCTTGTTCACGGCTGCTTTCCAGTGTTGAAAATGTCCCTGGTACAGATACGTGCTTCCAAAGCTTGTTGGATGGATGGAGGAAGCAAGGAAGGAAGCTGGATTCAAACTTGGGTGGTCTGGCTCCGAAGTCTGCACCCCACCCTTTGGGCTCTAGACTGGGCAGCTTCACACCCCAGCCAGCAGCCAGTGAGCCAGGGGAGGTTCTGGAAGTCTCTTTTTAGCTCTCTGAGACCATACCCCTACTCACTGCCTGCCATCCTCCATCTGTCTTCACTTCCACTCCAGCCTGGCCAAGGGAAGGCTAGGGAGCTAACTAAGGGGTGCTGGGGGGACTTTAGGCTTCCTTTTCCTCCTCTTCTGTCCCTGCCCCCTCCCTGCCCCCTCCAGACGGGAAGCCTCTGAGGGCTGGCCCAGCTGCCTTGTTTCATAGAGGGGCCACATGGAACGGCACGTGTTTAGGAGTGGAACCCTGTACACAGCAGAAGGTTGCAGGAAAGACCAGCATACAGAGATGAAAGGAATCACGCTGGTGTAAGCAGCCCCCCATGTTCTCTGCCCCAGGCCATTACAAATCAGTGGTTACCTTGGGCGCCTGGGGACACTCCGCCCTGTGCCAGACCTGGACCCCAAAGTGAGCCCAGGACAGCACGGTGCCAAGCAGATGTGAGGCTCCATGCCCGACTGTGGCACAGGCGGCCAATGGGTAGTAGAGGGCAGGGTAATAGAGGAGGGCCAGCATCTTCCAGGACCCTGGAAAGCAAGACAAGCAGAGAGAAAATGATGGAGGGGCAGGTGTGGGCTGAATCCCACCCACCCAGGCCTCCCTCCTGTCTCCATCTTCCAAGCCCCTCAGCTGGCTCAGTGGGCAAGAGCCCTGCGTTCAAATCCAGGCTCTGACTAGTATCAGCTCTTTGATCTTGGGCCAGTTACCTCTTGGAGTCTCAGTTTTCCCATCTGTAAAGTGGAAATAAAAGTACTAAATTAGCAAAGACCCAATGAGAGGGTATGTGAACAGGACTTAGCACGATGCCTAAGTTAGTCCTCAGCACATCAAGTTCCTGCTTTCTTATCGTCTCCTCCTCTGGCCGGTAACGTGGGGCTCGGGTCCGTAATTGTGGAGTCCTTGTGAGGACTGGATTATCTATGGAGGTCATGTCACAGGACAGTGGCTCCTCTCAGTGGTAGCTGTCCTTGTTACTCTCACCTCCTTGAGCCCAGCTCAATACTCCAGGACCCCTCTGTCCCCCTGCCCATCCTCCTTCATTCTCACACAGGGCTGGGCCAGCGGGGAACTCAGCCTGTGCCCGTGAACGAGAGCGCCCTCCCTCCTGGGAGTGGGGTTTGCACAAAAACAGAGGAAGCAGAGAGGGCAGTTTTGACCCAAGGGTTGAGACCAACAGGAGGGAGGGTTCGGCATTGTGGAGGGATATTGGGGAGGGTAAGGGGACTGTCTTCTCAGTGGCGGCCCATGCCTGGGATGGGGAGCTACTTGGGTCACCATATAAGAGCACTGCCCTGATGCTCCAGGTTCCCGCCCCACCCCCACCCCTCCATCCAGGCCCAGGCCTCAGCTGTACGGGGTACCTGGGCTGGGAGGTGAGGCCGGGGTCAGGAAGGGCAGCGAGGCCTCGGCCGGGAGCAGCAGGCACAGGGAACTGAAGAGCACCATGAAGATAGCCGCGGGCACGGTCCAGGGCCCGTCCCCAGGCGAGAAATCTACAGGGCTGGTGCAGGGGCAGGGACAGGGCAGAAGGGAGCTGCTCAGGCCCTGCGCTGCCATTACGTCATGTCATGTTCCATGAACCAGGGCGGCTGAGTCAGGCCCACTTCCCAGATGGGGAAACGGAGGCCCTTCATCCATCATTCCACAGGTATTTATGGAGTGCCTCCCATGTGTCAAGCTCTGGGCCCTGTGGCACGGTGACCGGGGAACATACCCCAGTGCACGCATGCACACACACACACACACGCGCGCACACACACACACACACACACACACACACAGGCCTGGGCACGGCCCCCTCCCCCTCCCCTGGATGCTTCAGGAAACAACAGCCCCCGCACTAATTGCTCTGTCTGGGTTGGCAGACCTTCAGAGAGCTCAGAGAGTCACAACATCCTTGCACAACGGCTGCCGCCCTGGCCTGGGTGTGGCCCAGTGCAGAGGGCAGACCGAGGACACCGCTCTCCCAGGCATCGGCGCAGCTCTGGGCTTAGGGCAAGCTGCTCAGCCCCTCTGCTGCTGCAGTCCAGCTCGCCCTCATGCCCTGGCAGGGCCATCCTGCTTCACTCCTCCCCAAGCCCTGCCCCAGGCAGGACAGAACCCCCAGGCTAGTTCCCCAGGAAGCCAGCGTGCAAGACTCACCTTGGTGCTCAGCCCAGGTGGAGGCTGCAAGGCCGCCTACCCTGGGGCTCCACCCACGACCTCCCCCAACCCGGTGCTCTTTCCCACACAAGTCTGCCCTGTCTCATCTCCTCAGGGTCACCCTTGTCCCAGACTCTGGGACTGCAGGGCTGAGGAGTCAGGGTGGGAAGTCCCTCAAAAATCTGCCATTAACATCAGGGTCCAGGTGAGACCCTCAGGAAAAACGCTGGTCACGATGGCGTGGCGTGGTCATGGCCTGTGCAGACCACAGGCCGGCTGATGAGGTATGTCCTGGAGCTGGGCCCTGTTGGGCTCTGGGTCCTTAGGGTTTGGAACAGGAGCAGGTGGACCTGAGTGGGTCCCTCCCCCTCCCTCTGGGGGTCCCCGACTAAAGCTGGAGATCTGAGTGGGGATGGGGAGAACGCTAGGGTGAGAGAGAAGGGGGTATCCCTGAGGCCAGAACTGGCTTTTAGGCACCCCCTAAGTGGGGGTGACCAAGCCAGGGCACCAACCTGGGCAGCCCGGGCCTGCCATGTCCGCAGTGGGGCCAGAGCTGGCGGCGCCTCACCAGCATGGCCAGCAGCAGCAATACGAGGACCTGCAGGAGAGCACAGTGGAGGGAGGGCACAGGGGGCCCAGGCCTTCCCAGAGGGGCTGTCAGAGCGCTTGGCCTCAGGCCCCAGGACACCCCCTACCCACCCTCCCACACCCGTGTACACTCGTGGTATCTTGGGGACTGGCCAAGTGGTGACCAGTCTGAGAGGTTGGACTTGGTCTGAATCCTGGTTTGGGTTCCCACTCTAGGAGAACCCCCTCCAACATTTTGGGCTCCCAGGGGCCCCCTTCGCCAGCCCCAGCAGGGAACATAAGTGCCCCTGCCCAGGCTGGCAGCAGGTTGCAAGCCAGTTTGGACTCAGGTTAGACTCACCGACAGCACGGCCAGGCAGGCATGGAGAAGGCCAGGGGGCACACTGGGGTGGCAGGAGGGTACCATTCTGCAGAGTGAGTGAAGGCTGGGTCAGGGAGTGGAGGCCCCCAGGGTGTGCAGCTAGGTCTGTGGCTCCAGGCTGCCTACACTAGGGCTCGACCTCCCTCACCCCTCTGAGGTCTCCTACACAAGCCTGCCCAGTTCCACCTTCTCAAGGTCCTGCTGGGGCTCTCGTGCCTCTATGGTGTGTTGATTCTGTGCCAACTTGAGGTTCCAGGGCTGAAGGAGACAAGGAACTCCCAGGGGAAGACACAGGGAAAACAGAGTGGGCCAGCTCGGCCTTAACCTCTTTTCTTTCTCACCCAGATTCTTCCTATCCTTCAAGGTCCACTTTATCCTTCCCTCTTCCAGGATGCCTTCCTGATTGCTCTAGGCCCTACACTTTCCTCACAACCATGGCTGAGATACTGCCTGGGTCGAACAATGAGGCTTTTGGCCCTACGATTTGTCCTCCACTCACTGGTATCTGAATTTGGCCTGTGTCTGACTGGAATGATCTTCCTTGGTCTTCTAGGACTTACGTCTCTTCCCATTTCCCTTTCATGAAGGCCTTCCATGTACAACTGGACAGGTTGCACACTGCACAAGGACGCTCAGCCAGGGAAATGAGTGTGGTCTGAAATCCAGGCCACACTGCTCATCAAGCCTTGCTCTTCCTGAGCCTCATACATCTAAATGGGGGTCCCTTTCTCTAATTACCAAAGGCTCCCTATGGCCTGGCAGAGGTCCTGCTCTAGACATAGCTGAGCACAGACGTAGGCCCATGGTGGAGATAAACAGATCGACGAGCACAATGGAAGCTTCAACTTCCCTGGAAACTTCCCAGACTGGTCATGTGGCAGAGAAAGGGGTAGGAGCCCTGAGTTCAGAGCTGGACCTGGACCTGGGGGAGCAGACTGGGTCCCTTGGGAGAGGGAGACTTCTGGGTTTGCCCAGGTGAGGCCTGAGAGTGCCAGAGGGAGGATACTAGGCGGGCAAGGCATGAGAGGCAGCCCTGTGCTGCAGCCGGGCCGCCCTGCCTAAGGAGGCTCACCCACCCCCTGGGCACCCTCCTGCTGCGTGAGAAAGAGGACTCTCATGGCCTCATCTGCAAGGTGAGCTCAGAGCCCGAGGACTCTGCTGGAAGCCCAGTCTCCCTGGAGCTTGCTTTCTCTCAGCAAATCCCAGAGAGAGAGAAGCACGAAAGAACCTGGTCACCTGGGCTGGTCCTTGGGGATGAGGGACAGAATATGTCTGTTCTGTACAACTTCTTGGCCAGGGCAGAGCTGGCCTCTCCCCAAAGTGGAATTGTGCTCATGGGTAGGGTCGGTGCCATTGGGGGATCAGGTTCCCGCTGTCTGAGCTCAGGCCTCAGAGTCCCCACTTCCAACCCTGAGGCCTCTTACTCCAGCATGGGGGTGGGGTCTGGGCTGGCAGGGCCTCTCAGCCCCAAGAGCTGAGCGCCACCTGTCTAGGCCCTCTCGCTGTGCACCTCCTCACCTGACTAGGTCCTGTCCCTTCAGTCCCCCAGGCCAGCCAGGGCGGGGGCTCAGCAAACTGTCCCTGGAGAAGTCTGACCCTTTTCCCACTCACCCCAAACCAGGAGACTGCCACCGGCCTGGATCCTCTCCAGGGCCCTGCCTGGGAGCACCTGTGGCCCACTCTGTACCACCTGGGGTCCCCCATTTACTGCTTAGCTCAGCTTGGCTGAGGCTCACGGAGCTCCAGATGTTTGTGGTCTGAGCAAGAGAAATTTGGCTAATGGCTCATGGACTCGTGTTTTGTGCTGTGGGATAGACAGGATGACAGACACAGCACCACCTCAGGGAGGGTGGGCAGCTTGATCCTGCAAGAGGCAGAAGCTCGTGCTAAAGGTTGCAGAGGAGGGATAGAACCCTGGGGCAAGGCATCAGAGCCAGGGGCATTTGCTTTACTTTGAAAGATGGTTAGCATCTCTTTAAGCAAAGAAGGGGAAAGGGAGCTCCATGGAGAGGGAAGAGCGTGGGGAAACAGAGTGACGGGCAGCGGACTGTGTGGCTGGGGACAGACAAGGCTTGCAGCTTGATTGCAGCCCAGAGGGTATGCTGAGAGCAGGTTACAGCAGGCATGGGGGGCACTGGGGAGCCACGGAGGGTGTTTGAGCAGGGCAGTGTTTGGGATTTTAGATTTCTGGGGCTAGATTTGAATAATAATGACAGCAGTAGCTTGTACTTACTAGCCACTGACTAAGTGCCAGGCACTGTTTCTTCCATGTATTAACTCAATTATTACCCACCAGGTGTGGGCTATTCGTATCCCCCTTGTGTAGAGAAGGAGACCATGGCTCAGAGAGGCTAAGTATCTTGCCCAAATCACACAGCTAGTAAAGTGGCAGCGCCAGGACTTAAACTGAGGTAGTCTGTCTCCAGCGCCTGCATCTGACTGGGAGATGAGAAATAAGTATATGAGGGAAGAGATTTGTGTCCACAGCCTCAGGCTGGGAAGCTCAGTATTGATGGTGGTGGATAGCACATGGGCACGTATCAAGCTGGGCACATAACCGGCCAGAGGAGACTCGGGGGTGGACAGAGCCAGCTCGGCTTATGCAGATCAATCCTGTGCCCATGCAAAACCCCAGATGACACATCCCATCCCCATCAGACTCAACCCCCAAACTGTTCAACCAGGTCCTGGCACTACAGGGACATGTGGATAAATGTGACCAGGAGACTGAGTCCATCCCAGTTGTCACCAGTGCCCACCAGTCCCAACTCCCAGGCCTGCTGGGGCACCCTGAGGCCCAGAGGGGGACCACTGACAGGGCTCTGCAAAGCTCTGGTGCCTCATCTCGCAGAGGGGTCTGACTCACACAGGGCGAGATAAGCCCAAACTCCCCTCTGGAATTCACCTGGGCTCCCTGCTTCCCACAACCACCTTTGAGGGGGCGGGCTCCACTTGGTTTGGCTAAATAAGTAGGTTCAAACAAACCTCTTCATTCTTCCCTGCAGTGGAATAAAGGAACTGCCAGTTCTAGATGCCACCCACATTAGAGGTAGGACTCCCCACGACCCAGTGCCAGCCACATACCCGGCTTTATTCTAGGGCCCTATCTAAATGCCCTCACCACAGAGCTGGCTGCAGGGCCTTACCCCAGCCAATGAACAGACGCTGAGGCGCCTAAGGACACAGCCTCAGCTTTGGGCTCAGGGTCCCCATCCGTGTCCCCCTGGGGCTCCTGGGCCCCTCCCCGTTCTGCTGCTCCTCCCACTCCCTACGCGTACACAGGGCAGGGTCAGCCAGGGAAGGGGCTGCTTTTCTGATGGTCAGAGCCCTGGAAACAGCAGTTCCTCCCCCCAGGCCTGGGTGGGGCCTCTGTCCCAGCCGAGTGACCCAAGTCTGGCCAAGCCAGAGCCCCAGCCCCTGGGGAGGCATGCGAGCATTTCTCCTTCTCCAGTTTCTTGATGATGGAGAACAGATGTGTACACATCTGGCTTGGCAACTCCCCACCTCACCTTACCAGTTCTCCCAACCCTCAGACAGAGCAGGGAGGAGGGGGGTTGGGGCCAGGACAGAAACTAAGTACGATGAGGGGAGAACTGGGCTCTGGGGACCTCAGAGGCTAGGCATCCTTGGTAGCATGTGGGGGCACAGGGTGGCCCAACTACTCTGCCAGGGTGCCCAGATGAAACAAAGATAGAACCAGTCTGGGAAAAGGCCGCTGTGGCCTGAGTCCTCAGGGCACACGGTGGGGAGCGAAGGCCACCTCCCTCCCAGCTGGCCCAAGCACAACTGCAAAAGGAAACAGGACCTCCTCATCTTCACAGAGATTCCCCTACCAGGCTTTCTTCCTTGGTTCTCTGCCTTCCCCTGCCCCCAGCCTGTCCAGAGAACCTGACACTTGCTAATACCACCCCCCAGACAGTCACCACAGGGGTCGGTAACCCCTTAAAAGCAAGCGTGACTTCCTCAACTGCTCACCCAGCACTCTCCATCCTGGCTACGGGCCAGAGTCGCCCATGTCAAGGATGGGGCCCAGGAATCTATATTTTAAACACATCACACAGGTGCTGTTTAGGCGACCACCTGGGCATGGGCTGGTGGCCTCCCACAATGGATGAGGAGACTGATGCCCTGAGAGGCTGTCACTTGCCGAGAGTCACACTACAAACGAGTGGCAGGGCCCATCTTAGCAGCCCTTGCCCAGGGTCTTCTCTGTCCCCCCACCAGTAACCTCTACCACACCCCACTCTGCTGGCCACAGAACCAGGGCTCCCACTTACCCCTCGGGCTGGAGCTCCTGGCCACCCTGGGGCTCATCGATGTACCAGCTGCCATAGGAATAGTCGTCTGTGTCCTCTGAGAAGGTCTGGTTCCCCGCTGTCGTGGACATTCTCGAACCCTTCTTCTTTGACTCCCAGACAAGAGGAAAAGAGCCACTACCAATGTGAAAAGAGGCTTAGAAAAAAAAATAGAAAGAAAGGAACCCAAACAAAGAAATGTTTCTCTTTAATACTAAAGGTTATTTTCTTGCTTTTAGCTCTCCGGGAAAAGTCTGTCTGGGAGTGAGGGCCTGATCCCGCTGGCACGGGAGGAGGGGGTTGGGAGAAGGGGCAGGGCTTCTCTGTCCTCTCTGGGTGCTGCAGGAGGTAGCTCTCCCTCTGGGGGTAGTGTTCCCCTGGGGCCTTTGGGCTCATGCTGGAGTACCTGTGTGTCTATCTGTCTGACTGCCCACCAGCAGGCCTTTGCTCAAAGGACCATTTTCAAAGAAGGTTTGTCCAATCCGAGCTGCCCACAGACACACCCCCTCCTTGTTTCCCCCTCCCCAAACCCACTCAGACAGACCCACAGACATACACTCAAGGAAGCGCCAGGGAGGAAGGAGCTGCAGAGATGAAAGGGTGGGCGGGCTGCAAGGCAGGCTTAGCGCTTTGCCGGGCCCTCCCAGCTGGACCCGAGACCCTCCAGCCCAATCCCCCTCTTTGTTCAGGCTCCCTTGAGACCACTCCTTTGGGCCTCAGTGGTGGGAACACACCACGGTCCTCTCCCTGCTCCACCCCCCCCCAGGAGAGCGCAGCTCCACTGGGCCTAGCCCTGGAGGGGTGTGCATACCTGCCTTCAGTGCCTGCCTCAAAGCTGTGGACCTTGCCCACGACATCTGCAGTGCCCCACACTCATTTTGGCAACCCAAGGAGCCAGTGGGGGCTGGGCAAAGGCAGGCACGGGGCCGGTCATGGCTTCTCCTGGGTTTCCATGAAGGAGGCAACATGTATCTCACTGGTAAAACATTTGTGTTTCTCCAACTTGATTTCACAAGGAGATAACTCACCCCCACAAGGCACAAATTAGTCCTTTAAACATGAACCAGACCCACGAGTAGGCAAGAACACCTCCCGCTTCCTGCTCCTTCCAGGGTGCGGGTGATGATAATGAGGGCTGTGCCTGAGCAGGGGCTGGGGTTCCTCTCCATCCTCCCTCCCCTGAGAAGCTGCCTCCCCCACCCCTGTGCCCCCCTCTCCTTGCCAGCCCATTCTCCTCCCCCTCTTTGCTCAAGCCCAGATGGGTTGGGGGTGAGGCAAAATGCAGAGGAAGGCAGAGAGCACGTTCTCAGGCCTCTAGCCTGGGTGGGGGTCAGGAACCCCGAAGCGCTGAAGGTTCCCGTCCTCCCAGTACCCCAGAGGGGGCCTGGCCACCGCCCTACCCAGCTTAGGCATTCATTCAACAAGGTTTTTAAAAGACGTTCATCCATTTATTCTTTTAATGTAAATTCATTGAACACCTACTAAGAGCCAGCACTGTTCTAGGCCCTGGAATGTGAGCATTTACAGTTCAGGGGACACAGACAAGCAGGTAAATGAGCTCAGGTGTCAGAGTGTCATAAAGGGAAGAAGGCAGGATGCCCTGACATGTACCATGGGAAACTGCATTTGGTCCCAGAGAATGGGGGGTTTTCTGAAGAAAAGAACCTTTGAGTGAAGATCCAAGGGCAGGAAAGCCAGCTGAGCAGAGGGTGGGGTTGGGGAGTAGGGGTGTGGGGAAGCGTGTTCCCAGCAGAGGGAACAGCACAGGTGAAGGCTCAGAGAAGACAGGCCTTGAAACCCTAACGGCCCCCCACCCAAATACCACACAGGCCTTCCAGAATGAAGACCTGAGTGCTATGGTGGCCTTGGTTCCTCCCCCTCTTGACCAAATGGCTCCTCTTCCAGGAAGAGGGCTCTGACCTCCCCTTCCCCCACCAAAGAGATGTCAGTGTCTCGAGTTGAATCTGAACTTTATCCAATGCAGTGCAGGATCCCACACTGCCGTCTGATCCCAGGGATTCGGGTGCCTCTTGCCTCGCAGGCCTGGCTGGGAGCTCCTGAGAGCACAGCTCTGACTCTTCTCCTCCACCTCCCTCCTTCCCCAGGGGCACAGGGCTTGGGTCAGAGGGACTTTTTACCCGGGCTTGGCAAAGCCATGCTCTTTCTGGCGACCATCAGTCGCTCCTCCATGGGCCTGCCCTGTGCAAGCGAGTGCTGTGCCCTGGTTTCCCCAGCCGGGCTTGCCAGAGCCTAACATCCCCTTCGCTGCTCATGGGTCTCAGACCCATAGCTTAGGGAGTAAGCAACTCCTATTTGATTTTAAATCTCCCTCATGATACCGCTAACAACTAGAATTCAGTCTGTGACAGGGAGCTCTCTTCTTATGCAAGGCAGAGGTGTGACCAAACCCAGCTCTGTCCCCAAAGTGATATACCACCCCTCCCCGCCCCCCCATAGCCCAGCACCCATGAGATGCCCCCCCTCCTCCCTGGGGAAATGCAGAGGGGAGAAAGAAGTGAACTTCTCTGGTCTCCTGGGGTCTCCGGGTGTGGGCACAGGGGCCAGAGGGCAGTCTTGTGCCCAGTACCACTCTCAGGGTCAGCGCAGGGCTGGGAACAGGCAGGGGCAGGTCCAAGAGGTAGGAGCAGGGTTTCTAGATGGCAGTGGGACATGCCCTGGTTGGGGGACAGCCTACCTGGGTTTGAGCCCTGGATTGCCCCTGTGACCCTGAGTGAATCCCTTCGCTTCTCTAGGCCTCAGCCCTGCCTCTGTCTCAGGAGGGGTGGGTCATCCAGCCTGGAGACTGATTGTGGGCTCTCCTCTCCCCCAGGTTCCCACTCCCTGCCCTCAATGACTTCATGGCCCAGGAATGTAGAGCCAGCACACTAGGTTGTAGCAAGGTCAAAGCCACAGAGAACTGCTATGACTAGCCAGGCATTTCCCATTGCCTTACACCCACACTCCTGGCCCCCAACTCCCCCATCTGCTCTTCCAGGGGGCAGGGAGGCAGGTTGGATAGCATATCCATGGATACTAGGTGGCCACATGTCTCAGGCTAGGAGGGGGACCCCACTCCTTAAGCCCAAAGTATGTCCTCAGCTTGGAGCTCACATCTGCAAAATGGGAGGGTTAACTCTGAGGTGTCAGGGACTGCAAGCTGGCAAGGAAAAGTAATGGGAAGAGAAAGGTGGTAACGAGGTGCTCCTGAAGAATTTGTCCGAAGGCCTGGCAGCAAAGTCCAAGGGCTGCCCTCTGGAGCTGGCTTTATAGGAGGACTCACCTGAAAGAGTAGGAGACCAGCACCTGCCATCAGAACAGGGGCCAGAGAGTGGATGTACTTGGGAGAGAGACTGCAGAAGCTGGCGTGGGGCGGGGAGGAGATAGCTGGGGCAGTTTTGAAGTCTTCCTGGAGGAGGGGGCCTGGAGCAGGACCCTAAGATCAGACAGGGTCAGTAGTGGTAGCTGGAATGAGGTGTCAGTTTATTAGGAGAGCTGAGAAGGGGAGTCTGAGAGGTAAGAAGACAGCAAGGCAGGTGTCAGGGCTGCCCAGCTGTGGCCTGCATGAGCCCATGTGAGCCCATTCAGATGAGGCTGAAGCCACATTCAAGGAGCAGCCCTGGCCAGCGGGGCTCCCAGCTGGGCACAGATTGGGGTGGCTAAGCCCTGCTCACTGTGGGAGGGGTCCCAAAAAGCTTCCGGGCTCAGAGCAGACAAAGGCCGCCTGGCCTGCCCCTCTGGCTGGAGCTGGCCCACAAAGGCCTTCGGACAGGGCTTCCTTCCTCCTCATGTTTTTCTTCAAGTTGATTAAATCTGAGGAATTTTTGCATCCAGAATCACAGGCCCACATGCATGCCTGCCCTCCTCGGCCTGTGGTTTTCAGAATCCTCAAAGGGCAAACTGCCAAGCTTAAAAGGAGTGAGCCGGAATGAATGGGGAAGGCCAGCAGCAGCCCCAGAACTCAGAAACACCCCCAAGGGTGCCCAGGACCCCTAGAGCATCTCCAGAATCTCAGCAACATCCCCAGAATTTTGTAACCCCTCAAGAACACTGGAAACTCAGTATCACCCCCATGAACCCTCAGATATTCATGAACATACCAGGACATACCTCAGAACCTCAGCCACATTCCCAGGACCCTTGGGGCAAGATGGTCAAAACTATGGTGTGAGGGCTGCAGAAACCTAGGGATCCCAATTGCTCACCATCCTCCCATCCCAGCCTTTGGCTCTCTGAGTGCAACTGTACCCCTCAAAAGTTCTACACCACCCAGAGCCTCAGTACAGCCTCAGAGAATTCTCAAGGGGTGCTCTGGTCCAGGATGGGGGGCTGCCCCATTGCCTGCTTGTACAGCCTGGCCCCTCTGTGAGCCGGTGAATAAGGCACCAAGGTGCGTTCCACCCCATGCAAGCCAGAGAGCTCGGGGTCCACAGTGCCCTCCACACGCATGGACCTGTCCCTGGCACACACAGGTGCCCACCCCTGACCCCATTCAGTGCCCGGAAGGCAGTGCTATTGGCTGCTGAGCTCATGACAAGAGACAGTGGTGGCTCTGTACCTCCTGTCCCCATGCCAGGCGGGAGCCTCAGAAGCATCCTGTGACATGCCAATCCTGGAACCCTCCCGCTCCCTCAGCGACAGCACCATCAGGGCACAGGGACTCAGGCCGCACTGCTCTGGTGTGCGTGTGGAAGCTGGAGAAGAGGAGAAGGGTAGCCCGCTGTCCCAGGGGAGCAGGTGTTCTTCCCTCCCAGAGGACGAGGCTCGACCTGACTCAGAGGAGGAAAGGTGGGGAGACAGATTTCAGCTCAGGACAAAGGTAGCTTTTCTACTCTCACGGAGTAGTGAGCCCCCCATCGGGGGGCCAATTAAGAAGACACTTGTAAGACCAAGATGTAACAGAAGGTTGCCTGCCTTCAGAGGAGGCCTGGCCCGCAGGCCATGACAAGAGTCCTGGATTCTCCCTTCCCAGCACATGCTCCTTGGGGTGGTGCCACCGTGGTCTGGCCTTGACATGGAGGCTTTGTGCTGCCCTCCTCCCTCACTGAGGACACTGGCTGCTGGCCAGATCCCCTGAGAGCTCTCTCCCTGTTCCCAGAGGACAGGGCTCTCCATCAACCTCTTGCCCACCAGCAGACCCTACTCGAACAAGACTCTTCTGACGTCTCCCTGCCTACTGGAGCTCACACTAGCTCCCCAGGGCCCCCCCACCCCCAGTGCAGCCTCTGCAGGTCCCCAAGCTCGTCCCTCCGAATTGCTCAGCCCTACCATTCCTGCCTCCAAGCCTGTGTTGGTCCTCTTCCCCCAGCATGCCCTCTCCCTGCTCCCCCACTGGTTCCAGTCCTACCTGGCCCACCTCCACCTCCAGGCGTTCTCTCGACCTCTCCCTTCTGTATCTCTTCCTCTCCTTATTGAGCACCCTGGGGAGTCCTGTCCCTCCAGGCAAGCAGGGTGCTCCCCCAAAACTGGCAGCTCCTCCTCTGAGCTCCAGGAGCAGCACTGGCTGGGATCCCAGGGGCTGACTCGCTGTGCAGTCTCAGCACTTGGCCCCAGCAACGTCCTCAGCACCTGCTTTCCAAGGTGTTTGATCTCTCCTCCCAGAAAGGCACTCCCTCCTCCCCACCAGCTCTGGCCAGGCCCCTCCTCCAGCCCCCAGGCCTCCTGCCTGTAATTCCAGAATCGGAGAAACCCAGGCCACCCCCACCTCTCCCACTCAGGCCCACAGCTGGGCTGGGGCCCCACACCACACACAGGACAGCTTGTCTCTGCAGGAGACTCTCCACCCCCCAAACCATTTGCCCGAAACTTGATCTCGTTGGCCCTCGGAGTCACCTCGGTGGAGAAGCCTGCTCAGGGCTTTGATGGCTGACTTCCCCAGCTGTGGCCCCGGATGGGCTCAGGAACCCCCTACCTACCCTCATTTGTCACCATCCATCACGGGGACTGGAGGGGAGGGCGGGAAGGATTGCACCAAGCTGGAGGGGAACCACCAGCTAAGCCTTTAATAAAGTGATCCTGATGGGCTGGCCTGGCGTCCTGCTGCTGCCCAGCTGGGCTGAGGGCCCTGACCAGGGGGAGGGAGGAGTTTGTCACATTTTCAGGGGCTTTGGGGCTCAAATTTCAGTTACGATCCATTCCAAGGGGAGAGTCAAAAGGCCCACTCAGAAAGCTTTCTCCTCAACCCCTCATAGCCTGGTCTCTCCCCAGAAAACTGATGGAGCTCTGGGGCAGCTATGTGTCTGTCCCCGAAACCTGCAGCCCCCGAAACCACATGGACCGTCCCCAGATCCCCACTGCTGAGGAGGGGGTGGGCTTAGGCACACCATGCTCCCGCTTCCCCTTCTTGAAGGGCTATGAGCAAGACTGGGGAGAAGCAAAGGCTCGGAAGGTGCCAAAACTTGGTGCAGAGACCGGCAGGGAGTGTAGGAAGGGGTACAGGCGGGCCCCTAAATTCCCAGGAGGACAGCTGGGGAGTTGTCTTCATCCTCCTCCAAGGAGAAAGGGGGTACAGTCCATAAAATGGTGGGGCAGCCCAACGAGCACAGGTTTTAGGATGGAGACTGGCTTCCAATGTTGGTGAAGACCCCTAATAGCAGGCATAGCAACACGGATGGTGCCAGGGCTGCTCAGTGGAAGCGGCGGTGGGGGGGACCAGCCCAAGCCAAGCTGGAAGGGGTCTGCTAGCTCTGACCTGATGAATTGTCTTCCCCAAGGAGAAGGCTTTTTACACAGAAAGAGTTGAACCCACAACACAAAGGGAATTAAACTTTGGCCCATTTTCAGGAATCTATCGCCAAGGAACACTTGCATTATAAAGAGAAGATGCCCAAGGCGGTTTGTCACCAAGTCCAATACCCATCAGTAAGCTTTGATGCACCAATATGCTAAGGTACCACTCAGCTGGCACAAAGAAGGGGGCACCTCCTTGTGGACTGGCGTGGCAGAACCTCCAAGGCTCGGTGCCAAGTGACAATAACCACAAATGCACGTTGCTGAACAATATGTGAATCGCAATCCCATCTTATGTTCCTGTAAACGGTATACGCGCATGTGTATAAATACATACAAAATGACTCTGCAGACACAGCACACTGTTCACAGCGGTCATATTCGGGGAGGAATAAGTTTGGGAAAAAGAAGGGGAATTTTCACTTGTTTGAAATGTATATTTAAAATCTGTCTATCTAGGTAGTAAGCAAAAGGAAAACACCATGAGGCTGGTTGGAAGCCTGCTGCGAGGAAAGCCCGTGAAGGCATCACTGAGCTGTGTAAAATGGGTTCAGTCCACAGCCTGAAAGGGTGCATTCCCCAGCCTCCCTTGAACTACACGCAGCCCTGAGACTAAGTATTGGCCAATGAGATGGAAAAAGAAATGTTTAGCATAACTTCCAAATGAAGTGTTCTTTAAAAGAGAGGTATTTTCTTTGCCCTTTTCTTCCTTTCAGTTACTTGAAATGCAGTTGCGATGGCTGGATCTCAAGCAGACATCTTGGACAAGGAGGTGAAGGTCAGGAATTAAATAGGATAGAGCAGTAAGTTAGCTACGAAGACAGAGCTAAGCTAAGGGCAGATCTTAGTGCTGGAGGAGACCTCGGAGACCCCTGCTCTACCCATAGTCACCATTACATCCAGAGGAAACAAGGCCCAGAAAGGCCATACGATGTTCCAGGGGCAGTAACTGAGCTAGGAGATGTTTTGCCAGAGTCCCCACCACCGTCACCTCCCACCCACATGACTTTTTCTCCAGCAACCTCCCTTCCCAGAGCTTGGATGCTGCTCCATTCTGTGGCCGGGGGCCTAGTCCCTGGGGCTGGGCAAAGACCCCCAGAGCTGGTTAAGTGGCAGGCCTGAGACACACCTCTCGGCATTCTGTTTGATGAGAACATAGCAGAACGTCTGCCCACTGCTGCTGCTGGTAGGTCTGTCTGTCAGTATCTCCTGTTTGGCTTTTCTCTCTCTCTCTCCATCTTTTTGTCTACCTGTCTGTCCCAGTCCGTCAGTCTCTCCTTCCATCCCTATTATTAGCTCTCTCTCCCACCCTCTCGCTGTCTGACTCAGTCTGCCTGTCTCCTATCTTTCTGTCTCTGCCTCATTCTGTCTGTGTCAATCTCTGTGTGTCTTTCTCCTCTCTGTCTCTCTCCTGCTCTTTGTTTTGCTTCTCTCTGTCTCCCTCTCTCTGAGCCTGGTATGAAGTTGGTCTCTCCTCCTAGAGGTTTTAGGCAGTTCTTTTTCTTGGGCTGGTTTATGTGCTTATTTGGTACTGCCCCTGCCAGCTCCTGCCCCTGTCCCCTATCCTCTCTGTCTGTCCCCGATGCTGTAGTAGGACTGTTGCTGGTCTCAGAACCCCAGGTTGTGCAGGGCTTCCAAGCAGAGGTGTGCATACTTGGAGACAGTGGAGCAGCTGGGTGACTGGGCACGTGGAAGACAAATGTCAGTGCCGCCATAGAGGCGCGCACTCTGTTTCTCCTGCCACCCCAGGAACTTCATCCCTTCCAAGCCCAGGATGGCAGAGGGGGGCTTTCACGGCGAGCCCAGGGGTCATGTGTGCAATGCAGCTCTGCTCTGCTGACCCAAGACTCTCCTGACAGTGCTCTGTGCTGGAGCCTGGAGCGGGAGGCCAGGAGGGAAAGGTATGCAAACTGTGGGTCTGGAAGCATGGGGACTGGATCAGAGTTACCACTCAGATGGGAGATTGTCAAGGTGGCCAGACCCTGGCCGTAACCACCATAATCAGTGGAGGGAAGACACTAGGCTTCTAGTTTTGCCTTTACCTCTTACTAGCGGAGTGACCATAAACAAGGCCCATTCCTGCTCTGGGCCTCAGTTTTCCCATCTGTGCAATGGAGAGAGGCTGGCTGCTCTGCTCCACTTCGCCAGTCTAAGTCTATGATTCTATCACCCCCATGAGGCTCTGACACTGTGGACTTGGAGGGTGTGGGGTGTGGGCCTGGGACAGTTCCACTGTGGGGAGGGGGAGAATGCTGGAGGGGGCTGGGTACTGAAGTCCCAGTGTAGAGCAGTGACGTCACATTATCACACTGGCCTGGAATCTGGAGGTCTGAGGGCAAGATCCATCCTATCACTCCTCCACCTGGTCTCGTTGCGCCTCTGTCTTACCATCTGTAGAAGGGGATGATAGCCCCAGCCCCCAGGCCCTTGGGAAGGTCCAGTGAACTCACAGATGTCCCTTCAGGGAGGATGCAGCTCTGAGCAGAGGCCAAGAGTGGGGTGGGGTGAGGGCATTTGGAGGTGGGCCTTCACATGGGGGTCTGAGGACCAACAGGAGTCACAGGAGGTGTCAGTGGGGAAGGCTCAAAGGAGCCATTGTGTGAAGCAGGAAGGAGGCCCTCCGGGGTGGACTAATCACAGGCCCCTTTCTTCCAGACAAAGCCAAAGGCCTCTGTGTAGCCATTCTTCTGGGGAAGAAAGAAGGCTGGAGGCCCCATTAAAACCTTTCATGCTGGGGCTGCGGAAGGAAGAGGCCTGGAAGTCAGCACTGTTGCCTCCTCGGCTCACCCCCCACCTCCTACTGCCACCCCCTCCTGACTTCTTCAGAGCCACGCCTCTGCCTGGAGTTTGAACCTTTTGAAAACCACAGGAGGCACCTGGGAGTAGAGAGACTCCTGGGAAGGGTATCTGGTCCTGCTCCGCTCTCCTGAGCTCAGTTTCTCCATCTGTAGAATAGGAGTGCTATCCAGCCCTGACCTGCTAAAATTCATTGAGGTTTCCAGACCTCCTCCATGGAGCTGAGGGCAGGCTGGGAGAAGCCTGAGCATTAGGAACGCCTGCCTCCAGCCTGCCGCTTACCCCCATGCTGCTGCCCTCCCTCCTGGGCACCAGGATGCATCTCTGAGTCCAAGTGTGGGTCAGAAGCCCCAGATGGTCTTCGCTTCTCACAGATGGAGTCCAGATGAAACAGCCGAAAGAAGCATTTTTTAAATTATTTTCTGCACAAGCAGAAGCTGGGTCAGGTTTGTCCATTAATTCATTTATCCTTCCATTCATTCATTCATTCTAGAATGCTTTAATGGTCCCCAGGCACCTTCCTTTTGTCCAGGCCTGTCCAGCACACAGACGTGACCCCTGAAGGATGGTCAGCGGCGTGCAAGCAAGTCATCATTTGAGACAAGACAGGAAGGTGCAGTGTTGCGGAGGAGGGAGTCATTAACACAGTTCCGGAGAAAGTCTTTTAGCCAGTCTGCAGGACGAGTAGGGTGACATCAGTTGTCAGGGGAAACAGCACCAGCAAAAGCAGGGTGAGGAGACAGGGCAGATGTGGCCTGCAGCCTCCCCAGGACATATGCGGAGTGAACTAAGCCTCACAAAAGGCCAATACTGTGTGATCCCACTTAGAGGAGATGTCTAAAGCAGTCACATTCATAGACACGAAACAGAATACTGGTTGCCGGGGGGGGGGGGGGGGGGGGGAGAGAATTGCCAAGTTGTTGTTTAATGGGTGTACAGGTTCAGTTTTACAAGACGAAAGAGTTCTGGAGCTTGGTTGTACAACCATGTAAATATACTTAACTACTGAACGGCACAATCAAAAATGGTTGAGATGGTAAATTTTATGCTGTGCATTTTACCACAATTCTTTTAAAAAGCAACCACACACACACTAAAAAAAATGCCCCAGAGACTGAGTGGGGGCAGGGGGACCAGGAGTGGAAGGGGTGGGAGTCAGATGTGGAGGGCCCTCAAGCTATGCTGAGGCCAACCCAGTCACCTCAGATCCTTTGTAGAAGGTTGGAGGGAGGGAAAGCAGAGAGGAAGGTGGGAAGAGGGCAGTGCTGAGGGATGACCAACTGTGTGCATGGGGCCTGCTTGCGATACATAGGGCAGGAGGGAGTGACTCCCGTCATAAAACATCCTGGGGGGCACTTCAAACGTGCAGGGAAAGAGAGCTATTACTACTGAATCACTGACTCACCAAGTGCTAGCAGAGGCGACTCAGGAACCCAGACTGGCTGGCCGAGCCCAGCTGTTGAGACTCAGGTTTCCATGTAGCCTCTGCCACCTACCCTGTCCCCCAAATAGCCAGACTGTGGCCTTTCCCAATATGACTTACAGAGTCTTAGACTGGCATAGCTGTGGGAAGACATCCACCTGACTCCCACCCAGTATACAGTTCGGGTCACTGACACACAGAGAGGGGAAGGGATCTGCCCAAGTTCGGCTGCAAGTCAGGTGATTAGAACTCTGGTCTTCTAAACCCTCTTTGCCTCAGCTTCTCCTTGGGGGACCTGAAGAAAATGATTGTTAATCATTGTAGAGGAAGCCTACCTACCACAAACACTGGGGCCCTTAGCTGGGCTGGCCAATTGCATCTTTAGACTGGTTACCTTTCACTTTATGAAAATGATGCATTCCAGTCAAGGTGACTTCAAATGAATTCTTTTGAATGAAATCTACGTTGTCCATAAATGTGCTCTTTAGACTCAGAACTGTACTTCTACAGTTTTACAGTTCAGTTCTAATAGAATGAATTTAAATCTTTGAACCAGTCCTATGACGTGTTTAGTAGGGGAAAGTGTAGATAGAATCTCTAGGTTCAGATCTCGGCTCTGCTTCTGAACTTCTCTCAGCCTCAGATTTTTCATTTGTAAAATGGGGATAATTATATCTACCTCACAAAGCCATGCAGGATGCCTGGTACCCATTGCTGCTCAATGAAGAGCATTGTAAATAATGATGATTTATTGGTTAATGATGAGAATGATGATGATGGAAGCAATGCTAGTGATGGTAGTGGTGGTTGTGGTGAAGGTGATGCTGGTGATGGTGATGATGGTGGTAGTGGTGGTGATGGTGATGGTGGTGGTGATGGTAGTGATAGTGGTGGTGATAGCAGTGTTGGTGATGGTGATGGTGATGGTAGAGACAGTTGTTACAGAGGAGTGTCCAGAATTCCCCTCTCCCATTTGGTATCAGAAAGACCCCAGATCAGGAAGGATCAGTTCAAACTTGACTCTGGTGTGAGAAGCTCTGGAGTCTCTGTAAAGTGAAGCTGTGCCTCATATTGTGACTTTTTATTAAGAAGGTAAATTGGTTCCAAAGGAGGTGCTAAGGGCATGCTCCCAAGGAAGCCCTTTCCCTGTAAGTCAAGAACTCTTGGGAATGAATAGGCATGTGGAGTCAGGCTCTCTGAAACAGGAAGTCCTCATGACCACATACCCAAGCGCTCCTGACACCAGTACTCCTTGTCCCGACCCTGCTCTAACTTTTCCTGTAGAATTTATCATCTTCTAGCAGACAATAGAATTTACTTATTTTCTATGTTTATTTTTGTCTGTCTCCATGTCCATCCCCCACTAGAAGATAAGCTTCAGGAGAGCAGAAATCTTTGTTTGGTTCACTGCTGTATTCCAAATGCCTAAAATTGTGCCTGGCACACAGTAGATGCTCAATAAATATTTGTTAAATGAATAAACGCTAAAAGGGAGGGATTGATGGCTGCCTTTGTTACCTGGGACAGGCCCAGCTTCCTGGCTTGTTACCTGGTTTCTCCCCAAAACAACAGAGAGGGGTGGGGTGAATGTCCAGCATGCAGACTTTCAAGCTGGGCCCAGGCGGGACTGAGGCCAGATGGAGGCAGTGCTCAGTCTGGGGGTCCGTCCCTGACGTGGCCATGGCTTTCAGGGGGCCTGAACCCTGGGTCTCTGCATTCCTGCCGAGCCAGGGGCTGAAGGCCGAGGAGAAGAGCCTGGACCCGGAGTTCCAGGTCTTGAGCATGGGGTTCAATTAGGAGGGCAGAGATGCCCTGTGGCTGTCAGCTGAGAACCCCTTGCAGGCCAGCTCTGGGGCTGGGGTACAGTTGCAGGTGAACGATGGAGACCCCCTCCCTGCCTGCTCTGCTGTCACTGATGTCATTGAGCAGCAGCATCCTGGCCAGAGACTCACCCTCACCAGGAACAAGTTTGTCTTTACTTTGCCCAAAGGTATGAAGTAAGGGTGAGGATTGGGGGATAGATCCTGCAACTCCTCCCCCAGCCCCTGTCAGTGACCCCAGGGAGCCTCAGGGGAACTGTGAGGGTCACGGTCAGAGCTCTCTGCAGAATCCTGAAGCTCTGCCTGCAGGACCTGAGGTAAATACTGGCCCTCTGTGAGCCCCTGCGTCTTTCAATGTGACATGGGGACACTAATGCTGGTCACACAGGGTCAGGTGAGGAGGAGATGAAAGGACTAATGGGAAATGGCTTTGTGAATTTACAAGAGCTGAGCACACAGCAGGTTTGGGGCCAGTTCTGGCAGTGGATGGCACAGTGAGTGACATGAGAGCCAGCATCCTGAGTGCCGGCCATAAGCATCACTGGACGGTGGGTATGGGAGTGGACAGAGAGGTGGAGACCAGGGCCCTGCCTTCAGGAAGTTTCCAGATTGGGTGGAAAGGCAGGAATCCCAAACAGAGGATCGCTAAGTAATCTGGAAAGAGCGGAAGATCCATGTCCTGACTGTGAGTCCATCTAGTCAGGCTTCCTGGAGGAGGAGGGATGAGAGGGAATGGGAAAACCAGGTCCCAGGCCTTCAGGTGGCCAGCAATCAGAAGCAGGTTGCTGTCTTCCCCCAGGGTGGTGGTAGGACCCAGGACCATCTCACAGGCTAGGAGCCATCCCCTCCCCACCCGGCCCCCATGGGCTTGGACTGGCCTTCAGTAAAGAAAGGGGCCATGGGCAGGTCCTGAGAGGAGGTCACCCACACGGAATCTTAGCTTCAACTCAAAGTCTGGGTGGGTACCCAAGTTTCCTGAGGCTCCTGTTTGTCCTCAGGCTGGGAGACCCCTGAGGCATCCCTGAGCCCCATGTTCCCCACCCGGGTTTCTGCAAGAACGACCGTGGGCAGGACGCCAGCTGCGGGTGGAGGAGCTGAGGCTGGGCGGGGCCTCGGGCCAGGTGGCCCGGCAGGTGGGCAAGGCCATCTTCCCCATCTACCCGCACCCAGACCAGCTCCCCAGGAACCTCTCCACGAGGCTGCGTGAGGACCTATACCGCTACTGCGGCAAACTGGCTCTGCTCAGGGCCAGCGCGGGCCCCGCTGCCCGCCACTGTGGGGATTGGCCTACAGTGTAACTTTCTGTGTGTACCGGGCCCCTCAGCCTCTGCTGTCCAACTGCCCTCTGGGGGCCAGCCAGTCAGAACCGATGTCACCGAGCCCAGAGCCCCAGCTGCCCAGGCCAGGTGTTCCCTGGGCCCCAGCTCAGGATCTGGCATCACTGACGACGCCCCAGTTAGGAGACCCAGTATCTCTGAGAAGCTTGACGGTCCCTGATCCCTCACTGAGCAGAGCAGCAGAACTCCTCAACGTTGCCTCTGTCAATTCTGGAGAACCTGCAGTCTGAGGATGGAGACAGGGAGTCCCAGTCTGAAGGGGGAGACAGAAAATGGAGCAGAGGCCCCAAAGAGAAGAGCAAGGACACCGCTGGCTGGTGTTTCTCTTGCCCAGTAGGTGAGTGTCCCCAGCTCGATCGCATACATTCTCATCAGGTTTTGAGGGAAGCCCTGAGTAGCCCCAAGATGGAAGCCTCTGTGTGCCCACCCTCAAGCCCATCTAGGTCTCACCACGATCATGAGGGACTCGGCCCTGAACCAGGACCCTGGCGGCCTCAGGCCCAGGTGAGGGAGTCTGATTCTTGTCCAGGCTGCAGGAGGGATTCCCAATGTGGTTGCGTTCTGCAGCCAGGCGTATGTCTGGTGGGCCTCAGAGACAGTACAGGTGGGGGCAAGTAACAGCCCATTTTAGAGGTGGAGAAACTGAGGATTATCCCCAAGGACGCTTGATTCCATTTAATGCTACCATTTCCTGGGGACCTTAGTGCACCACAGCTCATGGAATCCAAAGCTAGGCCAGTCTCGGGGCTCAGGTGCCACCTGGCTTGAAGACAGTCAGAATTTGGGTGTCATATGTTCCTATAAGGCATGTGCTAGGAGAGCTCTGATGGGGGGATGTGCATATCTGATTTTGGAACATAGGGAAGGCTTCTCAAAAGAGATATCATTTGAGATAAATCATTCATTCATTCATTCATTTGCTCACTTATCCATTGATTCATCCATCAAACATTTAAGTGCCAACTTTGTCAGATCCCATTTGGGATGGCAATTCTGGGCTTTGGGGAGAGTAGTCCAGGAGCAGAGACCAGAATAGGCTGGTTGAGGAGAAGGGAAGGGTTTGGCTGGCAGCAGGAGAAGGAGCTGAGGTTGGAACCAAAATTTTCCAGCCAATGGAGGCTGGCTGTTCTGCAGTGTCTGTCTCCCAGCAGCTCAGTGGTCTGGGGCTGAAGTGGAGCCCGGGGTGGTAAGCTAAGTTAGGCTGGGAGAGGGAGGGTAGGTGGGAAAAAGTGGAGGGAATCAGGGTACAGTGGCAAAAGAGCAAGGTAGATATTCAATTCAGGAGGCAATGGGGGGACCACCGGAGGTGTTTGTGCAGGAGAAAAACAGGATCTGAGCTGTGGTTGAGACAGAGTGGTCTGGCAGCATGTGCCAAGAGAACTGGAAGGATGGACCAGGGACCCAGGGATCAGCTGCTCTTGCCCAGGTCTCAGCCTGTTACATGGACCATTTTGGCCTCTGTTCATTCATTCATTCGTCAGTCAATCAACGACCAACTACCGGTATATGCCCTACTCTCTGCTGGGTACAGTGGTGAGCTGCTGAGTGAGCTGCATGAGACCTGGGTTCCTTCATGCCATTCTGTTCCTTCAGACTGTAAGCTCCCTGAGCCCTGGGTCTCTCCTAGCGCTTGTCACAGGACTAGATACGCAAGAGGCTCAGAGCTCAGGGAGAGGCAGTTGCCTGCTCTCCAGGTCTCAGCATGCCCTGGCCTGGGGCCATGTGGGACAGTGCTTTGAAGGCTGTGGCTTTGTGTGCGCAAGTGAGGGAGGGGTGGGACTGAGGGAGGAGGGGGCACGAGATGGCTGAACCATCCCAGGCAGCTCTAATTTCTGTTACTTAATGCCATCATTTCCCTGCCATTCTCCCTCTTAAAGTGTCAGATATCTGCTCCTAGCAAGACAAGAAAATGGCTTTAAGGGAGAGAAAAATCTCTTCCCTCCTGGGAGGGTGGGGGTGGTCAGCAATCACAACCATGATAACAGGGCCAGGCAGCTGGTGGGGGGCAGACAATGGAGAGGGAGGGGTCCTTCAGAGAAGAGAGAAGTTGCTTCTTTCAGTTCAGGTGGACTCATCCCCTGGTTCCACCTGAGGAAGGCGGCTGTCTTTCTGGGGCTGTGACTTGCAGGTGGCAGCAAGACCAAGACCTGGTTCTCAGTGGGAGGAGGGACACAGGCCATCCTTCGGGCCAGCTGCCTGGGAAAGTGGATGTGGCCTAGAACAGGGACCCTTGAAACCATCCTCCCTCTCCTCTTTGCAGATGGGAAAATGAAGCCCAGGAGGAAAGGACTTAAGCCAGTCCTCTTTAGTGCTCAACTGAGGAGGAGGAGAAAGGGAGCTGGGGGGGGGGGGGGGAGGAAAAGGCATTGAGGAGGAAGGGTGGAGAGGAGGACGGAGAATTCTTGAGTGGAGCCCAACTTCAGCCATAGTCAGTTCAAGGCCAGGAGTGGACTGCAGGTTCCAGATGCAAATGAATAGGCTCAAGGCCACCTTCTCCAGGAAGCCGTCCCTGAACTGATTTTGTCCCTTCCAAACTAGCCTGTCCTGTCTGGACCAGACAGTTCAACCATTGAATCTCCAGTTTAGAACATTACAGTAAGCTCACAAGTTGTTCTTCAACTTGTGTGTCATTGTGTTAAACCAGAACTGCTGATGGTCATGGGCTGAGAGATGGGGTAAGGGTGGAGCAGGGGGCAGGGGCAGGGGGATTAGGAATGCAGTGAACCAGAATGAGGAGGGAGCAGAAGGCAGGGCTCAGTGGGAGCTTCGGTGACTGACTTTGAATCTGAATCACGTTGCTTCTTAGCCATGGCCCACAGGTTACAGAGCCGTAAACGGCCACTCCAATGCTGGTCATAGCCTTTCCTGCATCCAGCCTTCCCTGCATCCTGGAGACCCCGCTCTCCAGGATGATGGATTCCCCTGGGCTAACAATGTACGGACAGGGAACACCTTCCCTTCCCTTCTCCAGTTCCCAAGTTTCCTCGTGTGTGTGTGTGTGTGTGTGTGTGTGTGTGTGTGTGTGTGTGTGTGTGTTGCGGCGTGGAGGGCAGCTGGTGAAGGGCATATCTCCCATGAATGGGGGACTGGGCATGCTGCAGGGGCTGCAGAGGGCAGCTTACCCTGCATGGGGGGAACCAGCTCCCAGTTTCCTGCCAGCTGCACAGGGTACACAGCAACTTCCTTTCCCTGCAGAGCTCCACAAGACTCATCCTGTGCCCTAATGCTGCCTCCTTCAGCTTCTGGCAGGTTTGAGACCACATGGCTGCCCCACCCAGCACCCCTGAGGCCCTCCTTCCCAGGAAAGAGGGAGTTTATCTGGCCAGAATAAGGGTGGCCTGTCCAGTGCTGGACAGAGTGGGTCCCAGAGGGTGAGGGAAGCAGCAAGGTGCTGACCAGTCTGGCTCCTGGGCCAATTGGGGTGACTGCCACTGCAGGAGGGCGGGGGGCAGAAGGAGGCCACAACAGCCCTGGGCCTGGAGCTACATCCCTTGTAGCACCTAACTCACCTCTCTAAGTGATCCCGAAGGTTTAACGACAAGCTCCCACAGGCAGAGAGCTATTTCAGAGGGAAACTTTTGAGCTGGAAAATCCCAGTGATGAAATTTCTGGAAAGATGATCTTTAAAATTCCCTGCTTGTAGCTCTGGGGGCCACCCTGGGGGCTCTTTCACCCTAGTCCTGGCCCTGAACCTTCCTCCCACACAGAGAGGAGCAGGAGAGAGAGGAAAAGGGGTACAGTGGGCCCCTCCCCCATCCCCTCCCAGCATTTACCTCCTCCAAACAATCGCACTTTTGTTTCTTGGAAATGATTCCGTTCCCCAGGAGCCTTTTAAATGACGCTTTCAAGGTTGGGTTGTTTTTTAAATTATTATTATTATTCTTTCAATTTAAAACACGTTTTTGTGTGTGTGTGTGTGTGTGTGTGTGTGTGTGTGTGTGTGTGTGTTTTTACCCTGGAAGGGAAAAAAAGAAAGAGAAGAAAAAGCTAATAAAGCAATCACCAAACGCTAAGTGCAGCCTGTGAATTCTGATTGTGGCTTTGGCACCAACAGGCTGGGGGTTTTCATTAAGGGGAAGTGGAGGGGAATGGAGCAGTCAGTGGCTTGCCTAACACCCCTCACCCTCTGTCCCTAAACCTTTGTCTCTGAGTCTCTCTCCCTTTGTTCCCTCCGTCCTCCTCCCTCTCCTTCTCCCTCTCTCCCTCTCCCACCCTCTTCTCTGATTCTCTTCGGTTCCAATTCTGGCTGGAGCTCAGGTCTGCTCTCTCCCAGCCCTAGGCATCATTCTGCCTGAGGCCCAAGGCTGCAGGTCTTCCGTCTCCTCCTCTCCTTGCTCTGCTTTTTAAAATCATTGTGCCTTTTATTGCTTCCTATTATATACACAATTTCTGGTGCCCTGGAGACTGGAAGGGTGTGCGCAGGGAAAGGCACACAGTGTGGATTTCATTAACTTGACTGTCTGGTTCACCTCAGGGTGGGGGTGGGGAGCTGGGCATCTGGGCACCTCTTTGCTCAGTGCCTGACTTCTGGGTGGGTTGGTGGCTCCCTGTCTTGTGTTGCCCCCAGCTTCCATAGATCCCTGGTAGAGGGGAATGTCCCTGGCCCATTTCACAGGTGGGGAAACAGAGACTCTGGAGGCAGTGCTTGGACTGCTACCAACTAAGTGGTGAGAGGCGGGAAAGGTGAGAACAGGGTGGGCCCGGATTGCTAGCCCCCTCCCAGGCTGATGCCTCAGTCCCTCTGCTTTGGGACCCCTCCTCCTACCTTCCTGTGTCAGATACAGAGGAGATGAACAGGTCAGCTCCTCCCTTCCAATGAGGCAGTTTTATGGGCTTTAGAAAAACACTCCAATTGTTCCCTCAATTACCCTGAGTGGATTGAATGTATTAATCTCTCTCTTAACTGAGAGAGAGAGACTAGGTTGCTGCCCCTCCCCCAGCCACCAGCAACCGCCCCCCACTACCACGTGCCAGGGAGTGACTCCCAGCCCCCTCCCTCCCCCACCCTCCTCGCCTCAGCCCTGAGTGGGTCAGCCTGGGTCCAGGCAGCATGCTTTTGCTGTGCCCAACAAAATATCACACATACACTCTCACGTGTGCGTGCGAGGGACAGCTGCTTTACATTTCTCTATCAATTTTCATTGATTTTCTTCTTTGCCGCTATTTGGAAGAGCCTTTTCCTTGAGTAAACTCAATCACGCGGGTGGCGGGGAGGGGGGGGACTGCAGCGGGCAGCTCCCCCTTCTGCTCCCGTGACAACTGCCTCCAGCTTAAACACACTCTGCCCCAGGCAGCTGAGCCCTGTTAAAAGCTACCTGAGGTTTCCCTTTGTAGCTCGATTTTCTTTTATTTCAGGGGAACAAAAGCACTGTCAAGGCAGTCCAGAGAGGCTGTCACCCATGCAGGGAGGGCTGCAGAGGGCTGAGGGGGGGCTGGCTGGTGCTGGCCCCAGGGAGGGTGGGGTGGGAGATAGGGCCTGCCATCACAGGAAGATCAAGGCCAGCGCTAAAGGTGCCCAATTACCCTGCAGGCCTCCTACTGTGCCTTCTGCCTCCTCGGTGGCACTGACAGACTCTCTGCCTGCAGGGGCCTCTGCAGGAGACCTCAGAGGTCCCTGGACTAGGGAGTAAGACCTGAAAGTACCTAAGTGGGGGATCCCATATTTCCGTCCTTGCCCAAGCCTGTCCCTTCACCCCCCACCCTGCCTTATTTCCAAGTCATCAACAGATGCCTTTGCAATCCTAGCAGGGTCGGTGCCTGGAGCTCAGCCAGTGGGGTATAGGAGAGCTTTGGGGATCAGCCAGCTTACAGTGAGAGGCAGGTGCCCTGGGGTCAGGTGGACCTGGGTTCAGATCGGTCTCTGGCATTTATTTAGTAGCTATGTGCCCTTGTGCAGTTTACATAAGTTCCCTCAGCCTCCATTTCCCCATCTGTACAATGGGGGAGAGCAAGTTGTGTCTTCTGCTGCTAGGAAGATGAAATGAGCGGGCGTAGGGTTAGCCCTGCCCTAGAGGAAGCATGTAATAAGTGCTTGCCATTCTAGTAATGAGTCAGGATGTCTACACTGGGCAAAGCAGGTGGGTCTGGGCCTCAGTGTCTGAATCTAGAAAATAGTGCTGCTCCTTCTTACTCAGCCGGCCTCCCAGGGGAGAGCTATTGGGACCTTGTGAGCCCCACTGTTCCTGGGGCTCTGGTGCCAGGTTTCAGGTGGAGGAGGCTGGCTCAGCCCGGGTGCTACTCTGGGAAGAGGCTCCATTAGCAGATTGTTGTAACTGAACACAGCAGATGGCCCTGCTGCCCTTCCCCCACTCACACCTCCTGGAGGCCGTGTGTGTGTGGGGGGGGGGCGGGGGGGTGAGGAGGATGAGGAGGAAAAGGCTCTCGCATCTGTGGTCCTCCCAGCCAGTCCAAGCCCAGCCCCAGTTGAGCAGCTGAAAGGCTTCAGGGAAGGGAACTGTGGTGGCCTTCTCATCTCCAGAAATTAGCCTCCCGGTGAAAGGAGGAGGGGGGCGGTGGGAGGTCCCAGTTTCCACGGCCTCGTCATCGTCTCCGTTTTCTTCCTCACATACTCCACTGGAAGGTTGATGAGCCCCAAGGGGTACTGCAGAACACGGTCACCCTGACAGAAGTGCAGAAACACACGGACACGCGTGCGATGTACCCACACCCACCACATCCTGCTCCTGCAGAGGTCCCCCACCTCATCACACGGGCTCACCGATGGACACACAGGGGGCGCACATCCTCCCACACACAGGTCGGCACCTCCTTGGGACCCTTCTGATTTCATCCCTGTACAGCCCCCTGCAAGAGCACCCTTTACCAGAAGAAAAAGAGGCTTTGGGGACGTGGCATGTGTGATGTATGAGATGAAATTAGAACCCTATGCAAAACCAATCTTTAATAATTGATCTTTAATAAAACTCTAAGAGCAGATAGGGGAGGGCAACAGGGAATGAAGGCTGACAGCACCCAGTGGCCAGCTCTGGCCCTGGTGAGAGGTTGGCCTGTCAGCAGTCAGCCGAGACACCCAGCCTGGGTGCTGGGGCTGGTTCTGCAGAGTCCCTGGGCTCAGGAGCAGCTGAGGCCCACAGGGGTCAGCCCCTTTCTCAGGATAGATGGAGGATGAAGGGGGATATCCGTCCTTGATCTGGATTGGACGACCTGCCTTGGGGTCCAATGGTCCAACCTCTCTTGGCCCAGGGCGGTCATCTGTCCATCCATCCATCCACTCCCCCAGCACTAAACAAGGTAGCTGTATCCCCAGCCCTTGGGGAGCTGCCACGCTGGGAGGGGAGAGGAAGTAGGAGGAGTTGGAAGACGATGACTTTCCAAGCTGACTGTGAGGACGGGAGGTGTGATGGGCATGAGCTGCGTCACCACGGACTCAGTTAGCTACAGGAAAACCAGTTCAAAAGACCTTGGTTTAGGATTCCATTTCATAGTTATATACGAGCTATCTGACTTGGAGCAAATCACTTACCTCCCTGGGCCTCAAGTTCCTCATCTGTACGATGGGCAGAGTAGTAGCTACCAACAGGGAGAGTGTGAGGCTCAGCTTAGCAAGACGCTCAGGAATTGCTTGGTTCATTAAAACCCACCTCACAAATGTCAGGGCAGACATCAGGTCCCCACTTAAAGGAATGGGTGAGGTTCCAGTAGAGATTGAGCAGAGTGGTTTGCAGGTGGCGAGGACAGTGTGACAATGATGTGGAAGCAGAAATGGGTGTGTGTGTGTGAGGGAATGGCAAGCAAGACGGAAGGATGATCTGGAGAGAGCATTTCTGTGGGATGGGAGGTGCGGGGGATGCCAAGGGAGTAGAGGGTCGGTGCCAGCTCCACAGCTCTGGGCCCTCCGCCATCCCATTTGCCCAGGCTGCTCTGAGCTAGGCTGACAAAGTGGGAACCTGCAAAGCCCATTGTAGAGAGAGGGCAAAGCCTGTCCCCAACAGTCACCTCAGCAGGAAGCCTGTTGGGAGGGAGTGGGGGCCCAGTGGAGCTAAGCCCTTGGGGGGGGGCCTGGTGGGGGGGATATTATTTTCATCTTCCTCTTAAAGCATAATTGCTTTTTGTCGGGCGGGTGTTCCGGGAGACATCTCCGGGTGAGATTGCTTTCTAGGCTCCTCTCCTCCAGGAGACAGGCAGCGCCAGGCCAGCTCCATGCTGCATTAATACATTGCAAATGTGATTTCATGGCCTCAAATGAGATTAGGGCCAGAGGCTCTGCTCTCTGGTGGAGAGGTGGGCGGTGTGGGCGAGGAGCCTAGCTGAGCCGGGAATCTGAAAGGGAGGGGATCCACCGATCCCAGGCCTGAGTAAGCAGTTTCCTGTAACTGGAGCTCCTCAGAGCTGCTGGCTCTTCCCAGCTGCAGAGCCTGCCTGGAGGCCCTTGTCTGGGGAATGGGGTGCTCTGGGCTGTCTCTCCCACCCCCGAACTCCCCATAAGAAACCGCAGTAAGGGAGAGGGCTGTGATTACAAACGCAGGCTCTGCAGCTGTGTGGCGTGGGTCCAAAGCTTGGTTCTTCTGCTCCTGGTTCTGCCTCTGTTTTCTCATCTGTAAAACGGGGAATACAGTGGCGCCTACGTCATATGTAGTTGTGAGGATTGAGTTAACATGTAAAATGCATACAGTAATACCTGGCACATAACAAGTGTTCCTTGTAAGCTTCTATCATGTGGTTCACACACCAACTCTTCACGCCCTAGTGGGGGGAGACGGCACCTGAAGGCTTGGACTCTGGAGGAGAGAAGGCTATTTGGGGAGCAGACATCAGGCTGAAGTGGGGGCATCTGGGGAACTGGCAGGGAGAAAGGCATCCAATGCTAATGTCATACTCACTCATTCAACGAGCACCCACCTGGCACCAACTCTGCGCCAGGCAATAGCCTGGGCCCTGGGAACAGGGCATCACCAGGCACAGACCCTGCCCTCAGAGGAGACAGACCCTCGCCCAGAAAAGTCAGTAATGGGTCATGAGCCAGGGCCAGGGGAGGCCTAGGTGCTATGGATCTGATGCTCCTGGGTGGGGTGAGGGCAGCAGGGGGAGGTCTAAGGGAAGATTTGCCAGTTGTTCCATTTGTGTCCTGAAACACCATGAATTATTCAGGTTGGCAGAGGGAGAAGGCCAGTCCAGGCAGAGGGAACAGCATATATGAAGGCCAGAGGCTCGAGAGACCAGACCCATTCAGGTGACGGCAGGCGTGGCACGTGGCTGGATGGTGGGTGTGAGGCAGGGATCAGCTGTGACGATGAGGCTAGAGGGCCTGGGTGAGCAGACTTGAGGCCTGCAGGAATCTTCTGAGAGCATTAGCATCTCTCCTGAGAGCAGTGGGGCCCACTGAAGTGTTTATTGCAGCAGAGGAGCAACTCAGTCAGATTTGCGAGTTGGAAGAGTCAGGGCGAGGGAACTGGTGAGCCTACTGCCTGACCAGACCTCTATGCACCGAGTGGACCTTGGCAGGGTCCTGCTTCCACCACCCCCCATGGAAAGGATGACAGGGGGCTTTCATTGCTGACCCCTTTATTCAGTCCCTTGTTAATTAGTTATGGATTTTCCAAAAGAAAAACGCCCAAAAGCCACGTTGCATCTTTAGCAAAGTGATTCATGACAGGATGACGGGCCCTGGCGGCTGCAAACGAGAGGTCTGGTTACCAAACACTGAGACAACTCCTTCCACATGGCGACCAGTGAACGTGACTGCTGAGCAAATAAATGGACACGCTGTCAGCTAACGAGGAGAACAGTACATCCATTAATAGTCACCCAAGTCTCCCATTGCAAAACTGGGCCATAGTGGCTCCAGATTGGCACAAACTGACATAAACGTGGGGAGTTTGTTTCTGTGCCACCTGCCACGAGCCGGCTACTTGTTCTCTCACCTGACCCCATGCCCCTGCGGGTGGGACCATCCTCTCTGCTTTGCAGATGAGGAGTTGAACCCCGAAGGGTCAAAGGACTTGCTCAGATGCTTGCTGTGGGGCCTGGGGCATCTCAAGAGGTCATGCCTTTTTGCTACCCAACATAGTGGTACTGGGCCAGGCTGGTCCGTCCCAGGAGAGCCCACAAGAACTAGGCACAGCGACAAGATCGGACTATCAAGTACACATGACAAAACATGGAGGCACATGCATGTAGCCCAGTAGCTGAGCAGGTCACCTCTGCACAATAAGGGACCAGAGGAAGGTCAGAAGGGCAGCCCCCAGCACCCCCTGTACCCCTCCATGGCCCACTCAACCTGCAGGTAGTCTGTATACAGGGGCTTGGTGGGACTGGGAGCAAGCTCTCATTGGTGATCCCAGTCATAGCCCCGGGGTGCCTTGACTCCACCAAACCACCAGCCACCCGTGTGTGCAGGATAGAACGGCCTCTTCCTGACACCAGCTCTGCCTGGGTTACAGGAGCCTGGCCCACCTGGGCCAGCGGCACCTCCAGGAGGCTCCCCCTCCCTCTTTGTTGACTCCAGTGTCTGTGGGTTGCACTGTCACAGAGCCTCATTCAAAAGGCCAGGTGTTTGCATCTCTGGACTTGACCTTTCTCCATGCTGCCCCAGTTTCAGGAGTAAAGGAAGGAAAGATGCGACTCCTTCCCCTGGAATTAAAGGAAAAGGAAATATACTTTGGTGGCTGTGATCACAGGCTTTGGAGCCAGCAGACCTGGATTCAAATCCCAAGCTTCAAAGCTCGGGCAGGTCCCTTCATTGCTCAGAGCGTCTGTTTCCTCATCTTAACGTGGAGAAACAACAGCTCCCGGGGAGCACGTGAGGGTTAAACGAGACAGTGCAGGTAAACTTTGGGTGCGGCACGTGGCACATAGTAAGTGCTCACTAAATGTTAGCGGGGCGTGAAGGTGCTGGTGGCGGTGGTGGTGGTGTGGCATACAGGACATCAGGTGAGAGCTCAGGCCCACAGAGGGGTTCAGACAGCAGTTTCATCAGTCAGGGCCCTGGTAGGCAGAAAAAAGCATTCAAATTGGGTCATCTGAGGGGAGTGTAATAAAGGGACTCTTTGCAAAGTTGATGGGGAAGCTTAGAAAAAACCAGGGGGAGAGTGCTGTGCCCTGGGGGCTCGGGAGAGGAGCCCTCACCACCCTGAACAGGCAGGAGGAGGAGCGATGACCACCACCCAAGGGGCAATTGCATGGAGAGTGCTGCCGGCCGGGCAGGGTGGCCTTGGGTAGAGGGACCAGCCATCCCCGAGAAGCAGCTAGGAGGGAGCCTCCTAGATCCGTGCAGCCCTCTTTGAACCCAACCCAACCAGAACCCGCTGATGTAGGCGTATAGTCCGCCTCCTGGGGCCCAGGGCAGGGTGGAGAAGGAGAATGATCTGTGGTACAAATGGGAGACACCCAGCACCTGGGGAGAGGAGAGGAGACTCAGCTGAACCCTGCAGCCACACTCATTGCTTTCCAGTTAGAACTCTCTCAGGGAAGCAGTCAGTCAGTCCTTGGCTGCTGTTTTGATGTGGGAGGGACTCAGGACCGGAAGGACGGGTGGGAGGGGCAGATCCACACACAGGGGCTTAGCGGTCCCCTCTCCTTCCCCCTCCAGCTCTGGCTGCAGTGACTTCAGCTCAAACACAACCCAGTACCTTAAGGAGTAGGGTGTGAGCTGACCCCTGGGGGACCCAGTGAGAGCCATATTTAAAGCATGAGGCAGAACCAGCTCCCCAGATCTCTCTGCAGAAACTTCCAGGTGGAGCCTCACAGCTGATGTGAGGTCACGGCAGCCCCAAAGGTTCTAGCCATGCAGGCTGTGCATTCACCACTGTCAGAATTGGGGACCTTCCTGCAGTCTGCCATCCTTCAGCCAACAAGCACATCCCTGCTCTATACACCACTGGGACTGAGGGGGAGTGGCATTGGGAGCATAGAACCCCTGCCCCCAAGAGAACTGCCTCAGTTGGCAACTGTCAAAAACCAGAGAGGGGCAGGGACTTGGCCAGGTCCCAGCCCACCTCAGGTTTGTCCCCTACTGGGAGTGAACTCAGCAGGTGTCACCACTGGCAAAGAGCACTACTCAGTACCGGAGACAAAGGGTGGGTCAGGAAGGCTTCCAGATGGAGTGCCTTGAGCTGGACCCTAAGTGCAAACTGGATTTAGATAGGAAAGGAGGAGACCTTTCGGGCGAGCCAGCCACCTGGAGAAAAGTGTGGCTGTCGGATGGGCCCGGAAGCTGGGGACCGAGTGGGTCTGGGGAAGAGAGGAAGAGGGGCTGGGATATCAAGGGTGGTCTGAAGGCTCAGGTGCTGGGTGGAGAAGTGCAGGCTGCACGCAGCACATGTTCTTGCTTCTTGGGCCCATTTCTGCTGAGGAGAACCTGCCAAGTCCAAGGTTGCTTAGCAGGAAAAAGAGCGAGTATGTAACTGAATATTAGTGAGTGCTAAGTGCTTTTCCTGCCTTTTCTCATTCGGTCCTCAGAGTAGCATTGATCTCCCCACTGTATAAGGGAGGAGATCAAAGCTCAGGGAGGGGTAGGATTCTGAACCAAGAACACATCTGTTACAAAATCACACTAAGTTTCCCTCCTCATCCATCCCTTCCCTTTCCCAATTCAGCTGCCCAAAAGAAATGGAGAGAAAGTGATGGTGTGTGTGTGTGTGTGTGTGTGTGTGTGTGTGTATGTGTGTAAGAGTGGGGGAGGGGTAGTGGGGCGTGCTCATAGGTTGTGAGACAGGACCAAGGGGCAAGGAAGGCCGGGTTTGTGAGCTCAGGGAGACACACTTCCCTGGGACTCACTGCAGGGATAGTTAGGCCAAAGGGCTGCCTCCTCAGAAGCTAGGCCCTCGGGTGCGGTGTGAGGGAGAATGCACAACTGTGAACCACAGGTCTGCCCAGCAAGCCCAGTGCAAAGCCAGCGAGGAAACAGGACCCCTCCCTGCCTCAGATCCAGGCAGAGCTGGGAGAGGCCAGCAGGGCACATAGGGAGCCAACTTTAAGAAGACACCGCTCTCAGGGCTATGCCAGTGCACCTGCCACCACGCCTCCTTAAATTCTGTACCCTAGCCACCTTGCCTGCCTCACTGCGGCTCCTGCCCAGCGCCTAAGCAGCCTCTCTCCAGGGCCTTCCCACAGCTGTGTGCTCTCTAATGACTGTGTTTAACCCCTGGCCCCACCAAATGATGCGGCTCCAAGTGCTCTCTCCTTGGGGAGGGGCGAGGGGAGGGGCAGGGTTACCTATTAGCTGGGACGACAATCATTACTTGCTTCCCCTCACATCGGGATCTCCCTGAGTCATCAAAGCTTTGGGTTGGCCCCTGGGCAGGGGAGCAGAAATTTCCTCTGGACATTTGGGGAGCAGGCTCATTTCCCTTGGCTGAGGGAGGCAGAGCGGAGAATGAGGCAGATAGAATAGCTGGGCGGCAGGTAGAGTAGCTGGGGTGTTAAGTAGGAAAGCCACACCCAGCCCCTAGGCTGCCAGCCCCCCACTAGTGAAGAGAAAGCAGTTCTGGGGGAAGGATAATACAGCCCAGGAGCGAATGTCCTAGGGGCCCATGGTCCAGGGAGCCGGGTAGCCAGTGAGTGAGGTGGTAGGAAGGTCCTCCTTCCTATGGCTGCTGAGTATGCAGGGCTTGCTAGAGCTCTGGAGCCAGACTGCATGGAACCATCTCCCAATTGCATTATCTTCCTCCCAGGCGGGAAGGCCCATAGGCTGGGGGCTGCAGCAGCAGAAAGCTCAGATACTAAGTAGGGCAGCGGGTGAGAGCCCAGAGCCCAGGGATGGCTCTAGAGAGAGGCTGCTTAGGCACTGGGAGGAGCTGCAGGCAGGGCAGGAGCCGCAGTGAGGCATGCAAAGTGGCTAGGGAACAGAATTTAAGGAGGCATGGTGGCAGGTGCACTGGCATAGCCCTGAGAGTGGTGCCTTCTTAAAGTTGGCTCCCTACGTGCCCTGCTGGCCTCTCCCAGCCCTGCTGCATGGCCCTGAACTGGCTATGAATGGCCCCTGCAGGCACTGGGGCAGCGCCGGTCACCCCACCCTGCCACCCCAGCCCCAACCTGCTGCCACAGCCTTCCAGACAAAGGAAGGGGGAGGCAGTCTGGCGGGACTGGAAAAGGGTCCACAGAGACTCTCTGTGCATCCTGGGTTGTGACCGTGTTGGCCCAGGAGCCAGGGGAACCATCGTTGGCAGGCGTAGAAAGGGAGAAAACCGGAAGTGCCTCTCGGCTTCCATCCCCAACCATCTGGGTGACCTCGGCTGGTCCTTTGGTTCTAATCAAAGGTGAGGCCTAAGTGTTTCTGTCTCTACATTGGGGGGGCTACGTCCTCCCTGCTTCTCTGTCTCTGGAGTGGAGAAGCGGAGGGAGAAGCTGGGAGGCCTCCTGCCTCCTGCTGCCGGGGTGGGCCTGCTCTTTGTCCCCAAACCAAGGAAGATGGGAAGAACCCTCAACATGGAGTCTAAAACAGCCGGCAGAAGAATGAGTCAGGCCACAGGCCTCTCCCAGACACCTTCTTTGAGACCCAGTTCAAACCTCGCCCCCCACGGAACAGACCCCACCCCAGGCCAGGGGCCAGTCACTCCACATGCCGCCATCTCACCACACGTCAAGCACTTAGAACTGTGCCAGCATATAGTTGAGTGCTCAGTAAAAAGAGGTATCTTTGTAACAGTTGCTTGTGGAGCTCAGAATTGGATCAGTCATAATCTTTGGTCCACACCCTAAACCACTGTTGAACAATAAGTGGCCCTCTTTAGTTATTTATAACTTATTTTCAACAGTTAACTGACCACCCAATCTAAGAGACAACATTACAACAACAGATCTGCTTATTCTCCATTCTCTCCCCCATCTTCCCACCCACACTCCAAGAGAAAACCGTTCTCTTGAACGTTGTGTTTTTTTGTTATTAAACAAACAAAAGGCTCTAGGCACCCAAAGAGGCAGGCAGCTCAGATTCCTGAAGAGAAACAGCTATTTTACCAACCAAGTTGTAACTTCCTTGCAGGCAGCGTCTCCCCCTTTCCTGCGGTGTGACCAGCAGGGGGCTGGGCACAGGGCATTAGCAAACCTTGGTGGATGGGCAGCTTGGGGCACCAGGGGCAGGAAGGGTAAGCACTGAGTTCTGGAGAGCAGTCAGGACACAGCTCCAGGAGCAGGGAGAAGGGCTCCTGATTCCCCCCTGCACCTGGACAGGTGTCTGTGTGACCTCTGCCTTGCCCTGTGACATCACACAGTGTTGCCCAGGTAACCCAACTGGCTGGAAAAGCTCCCTGCTTTTCCAGCTCTGGGCAGAGAGAGGACCACCCTGTCTTTCCCTCCCTGGGGGTGCCAGGAGCCAATTGCCCAGTTGGCCTTGGCCTAGATTCCCCAGGGCATCTTCACTCACAGAATGTCTGGCTGCTGAGAACGCTCCCCTGCCTCCACCTACCCCACCTTCCCTTTACCCTGTTCAGGTCCCAGAGCCGGTGTATGGCACCCCTGAGACCACACTGACGTCACACTCTTCACCACCCCAAAGACTCCAGGGCGCCCAGGCCAGCTGTCTGGACAGGACTGATGCCTAATTCCCCACCAGTACAAGGTACTGGTCCCCGAGAGTGTTAGACAAGACCAAACACTGCGCCCCCAGGAGGATGGGCCGGAAACAGAAGAAGGTGAGGCGTGGGGGCACGGGCCGTGCACTGCATGGATTCATCTCTCCTTCCGAGTCCATGTATGATTGCCCCCAATGCATGACAAAGCTTTCCTTCTCTGGCTCAGTTTCCACAGCTGTGAAATGGGGACTGAGGTGATCTGTGTGTCTCTTCCAAGTTAGGTGTCCTATACACTTGGACTACATGGGCTCGCAGGTGTTATCAACTCCGACTACCTTGACCTGGTGATTTCTGCCAGTCTCCCCGTGACCCAGAGAGGGGTATAGCTTGAACTTGGTGTCACATCCCCACAGCCTGGAAAGGAGTTTCTGCCTTCTTGTTGCTGGGGTCATAGAGGCTGAGAGAGCCCACGGAGATGGCTCACCATCACCCTCCAAGGTCTTCTAGGAGTTTCCCGGGCTTCTGCCCTGGCAGTGCCACACCCCACTACCCCACACCCTCCAGCCCTGGCCCAGCTTCTGCCCCAGCCACATGGGCTCCAGTGCCTGGAAAGAAGGGATTTTTGTCTGTTTTCATCACTGCCATATCTCCAGCACTCAGAATAGTGCCTGACACATAGTAGGTGCTTAATAAATAGCTGTGGGCACAGAACAACCTTGCGTGGACTAGAATATCAGTGCAATTAAAGGCAAACAGTTCCACGCCAGGGGTCCCCTACCTTCTGCTAACTGGCAAAGTTGAACCCATGCCCTCGACTGGGCCACTTACCAACAAGGATGGCAAAACAGCTAAGACCAAGGACACACAGCTACTTGCTGACTTGGGAACAGCCTCTTTGCAGTTATACTCATAGGTCAAATAAACCAAATAGCTAAGGGTACCAGGCCCCAATGTGGGTTTCACTATATTACCCTTGACTTGGGTGTCTGTGGGCTCCTCCCCCTGATTACACTCTCCCCCGTTAAGCCTTCTTCTGGTAAGTCACACACTGGGGACCAGGTACCAGGCTGGCCTGACTGGGGGGCCCTAATCTGCCAGCTGGCTCCTGAAGCTTATTGCCACCTGCCCCCCAAGCTGGTTGGGGGGATCCCGGGAGTGCGTGTGGGAGCCCTGAGGAGGAGTCCGATTTATTTGATTCATAGCTCCGGGAAACAGAAAACTTATGTTTATAATGTGTATATTGTATTACACGTTCCTGTTTCTTCTTTGGAGAATCCTCCACTCACATCTCTTTCTTGTGGTGATGTTTATAGATTTCAGTGCTCTTTGTACACACACAGCGATATTCATCCATTTATATAGATTGCAAGTATTTTCTCCTGTTTGTCTTTGTATTGTAGTGAATTTTGGACCATTGTAGAAGTGGGTAGAGATTTTTTTAGTTATCCAATCTGTAAGTCTTTCTCGTTATGATTTGTGACTTTTGTGTAATCTTTTGAAAAGCATCTCCTGCTTCAAACGCCCCAACTCCTCGCTGGTACCTGAGTTCTGGCTGCTTGGGTTATGAGCCTGAAGGCGTAACATTGTGGCCCCGGGAAAGCAGGTCACATCCAAAGGAGGCTGGGAGAGCAGAGTGGAGGCAGATGGATCCTGGTCCCCTTCCAGCTCTGCCCCACCAGCTAGGCTGTGTGCCCTGGGGCAAGTGCAAGAGGTTGTCCCTGAGCCTGTTTCCTCACCTACAAAAGGGTGTCCCAGGCAAATTTAGAAGCTGAAACTAGAAGGAACATGAGGGACCATTTTTAACTCAAAGCCCTTGTGATGCAGCTGGGAAACTGAGGCCGCCTGAGTCTAACAACTTGCCCAAGTGATTGATCAGGGGCCTGCCTCATAGCCCGGGGCCCTTCCTCTGGTGCTTCTGGAGGTGGAACTGGGCTTTCTTGCTTTCCATGGCTTCCCAGATTTCTGGGGCAGCAGGGGGCAGGGGACGGGGTCTTGAGGGAGTGGTGGAGTCTGTGTCCTCCATCCCTCCTGCCACCAGAACAAGTTTAAGCCCCAGCCCTGGGAGCTGAAGTAATGGGCCATTTACTCTTTCACTGCTGGTCAGATCTCTCACCCCCACCTTGTCCTCTCCCCCAGCACATACATCCCGAAACACCCTAAGTGATAGGCAGCCCAGGTCCCTCGGGACATCTGCTGGCTAATCCTGGCTTATTGAGGGCAAGGCCAACTGTCAGAGGGTAAAGACACTGGACTTAGCAACGACTGAGCCCGCCACGTGCCAGGCCCCAGCATAGGAGCTGAGAGAGCTGCTTTGGGGGCCGGCCAGACCCCTACCTGCAAACATTGCCCACCAAAGTCTGCACCCCAGCAGTGCTGGGTGGGCTGATGAACGGAAATAAGCCAATGGTGAGTGAGTACTCAGCTCTGTTGCTGGCTGGCAGGAAGTGTATTCAGGAACATGAACTCCCGCCGCCATCCAGGGTTCATCTCAGCCCCACAGATGGGTCTCTGGGGCCTCGGACTTAGGGGAGTTTTGCCATCACCCACAGTTTTCTCCCCCACATGTAACCCAGCACATGCATTTTCTATTCCCTGATGATTTCTCCAACGCAGGCCGGGGAGGGTGGGGTGGAGTGAGGACATTGGAACTGATACAGGCGTGTCTCTGAGGGAAGCCTGCAGATTCCATCCAGGAAGCTGATCAGTCATTGGGGCAAGTTATGCAGGAAAGAGGGGAAGGCAGAAAGGTTGGTCCACCAAAGCCCCTCCTGGCCTCCCACTTGGTCCCAGGGCCCAGCCTGCCCAGCGGGCACATGCCTTCAGACCACACCAGGAATCGCCAGCCTGGCACCTGGCCTCATGCCCAGAGTGGAGCACAAGCAGTTCTCTCCAATATCCCTGCAAGCTTTATTTCCTGGAAAGCTGCCCACAGGGGAGGCACAGAGGAGGCAGAGGAGGTAAAGGACAGAGAGGGGGCACAACTATGGTCTGGTCCGCAAAATGCCTGGCAGGGCTCCAGCGCTGCCAGGGAGTCTGTGAGAGCTCTTGGGCAAACTGCTGTGTGCTGGGCCCTCACTTCTGGGGCTCTAGGGGCTCGTGACAGGCCCTGTTCCCTCACAGCAATGCGGCAGCTGGGCCCACTACCTCCTGGGAATCTGGGCATAGGAGGGACATTAGTCAACTCCTCTGACTTCACTGCAGGAACCTTAGGCCAATTACTGGGAAGTCTGACTGTACACCATTCCAGATATCCCCCCCTTGACCAGGCAGGAAAATGAAGGCTCAGAGAGGACACACAGGGAGTTGGGGGCAGAGCTGGGCTGGAATCTAGGTCTTGGACCCCCAGGCTGCTATTCTTGCTCCCACACCACCAAACAAGGAGACCAAACGTGCTGGGGAGTAGGGTGGGCTGTGGGGTATGCAGTGAGGGTGGGACATTGAAAAGGCAGCATCTCTACTATGAGGGGTGGAGGTGGCTCTGTGGCTCCTTTCCCCGCCTTCCTCCTGACACCTGGCAGGGGTTCCTTCTGCTGACCTGCCTCCCCCTCCTCCCACCCTGGCCTGGCAGAGGAATAGGGGAGAGGGGGCGGGGTAACTCATCCCCTCTGTAGATGGTGACAGGGTCCTGAGGTGTGGGGGGCTGCTCAGTCAGAAGAAGGAGAGGAGTCTCTGTAGTGCTGGCACTTCTGGCGCTGGGCCTGGGTTCTCACCTCCTAATTAGTCACTTTGTTAGACAAGAACCACAGCTTGTACCAGGAAGGCCTTTCTGATAATGAGTGGGACCTGCAGGAAGGCAGGGGGCAAGCCACAGGGAGGTACATGCAGGGAGAGCAGGCCAGGCGGAAGGCACAGGCTGCCAGGCGGGAGCCAGCCTGGTGCGTGGGAGACACCGCTCGGAGGCCCGGGTGGCTGGGGAGTGAGCAAGGGGCCTAGGGATGAGGTGAGGTCAGTTTCCTGGGCCAGAGCAGGCTGGTCGTTACAGCATTGTGAGGCTCTGAGTGAAATGAGGAGCTGCTGCAGGATTTGAGCAGAGTAATATGGTATGCTTGAAATTTATAAAGGTTCACTCCCGCCGCTCCATGAGGTAGGGCAGGGTGGATGGAGAGCCAGAGGGAAATAGGAAAGCAATTAGGAATCAAGTGCAGAAATCTGGTGTCTCGGACGCTCGTGCTTAGAGACGGTGAACAAGGGTCAGATTCTAGACGTGGTTTGAAGGCAGGGCTGGCAGGACATGCTGATGGATTAGAGTTACATGGGGCTCATATCTATGGTCACCCCACACCACTGTCATGAGAACTGAATGAAATAGCAGCCCTTCCCTTTCCCTCTGCTTGGAGGCTGCCAGGAGCCAGGAGCCACTGTGCTACGACCCCCAGGCTCAAGGTGGGAGCAGACAGTGTGTGGGGAACCTGCGCTGTCACACAGCAGCAGGGAGGGTTCCAGACAGAATGGTCCAAGCCCTCCTCGTCCCCTGGGGGAAAATGACTCTCAGGGCACGACTGGCTTCAGGTTGAACTCCAGCTCTCCTGACACTCATCAGGATTGAGCCGGGGACCTAGCCTGCTGCGGTTACCACCAGTCCATAGCCTGCCAGGACCCTGTCCTCACTCCTCTCTGGGCCTTGGTCTCCCCTCTGCACAATAGGACATCGTTCTCAATGGTCCCCATGGACCCTTCCCGCTCTAAGGACCGCCCACCCTTACCAGGGCCTGGCCTAGAATGCAGAGTCTGACAGGCTGAGCTTTGCAGAGAAGACGGTCAGCCCCCAGTGGCTCCCTCAGGGCCCCATCTCCAACCTGAAAGGTCCACTGCTCCCCTCCCAGGGCCAGGAGGGCCCCTCTGTTGCCCCTCACATCAGCAAGTGTCAGTCAGCCGGAAGGACAAAGCGTGGGGGTGGCCTCCTGCCAGGTTAATCTGGGTCAACTGTCAATGTCATTCCAGGCACTGAGTGCTAGTCAGCTAGCCAGTGCAGAGGCAGGACCAGGACACCCCAAGTCACAGCAGCCCCATGTCCACACACTCCCCACCCCAGTGTTTTACTCACCACAATGTCCATCTCTACCACCCTACTGACTCCCCACTGCCTCTAGAGACAGCCTGGGCCTGCCCTCGGCCTCTGGGAACTCCCGCCCCTTTCCACTCTGCGTCTCCATTCCAGTTCTGCTTTCCAGCCTGTCCTCCCTGCTCCACCCACGCATGTTCTCCCAACCCTTTAAGGCCTCCTCCTCCCAGCTGCTTTCCCTGACTGCCCCAGCAATGGCTTCTGTCTCCTCTCAGCAACTCTCATCACCATGGCCCTTTGGGCCACGAATCCCCAAATTATTGAGTTGTTGAAGCCCTGCACGTGAGTCTGCTTGGGCCAACCAGCCTAGGAGGCCCCATGTGTGGGCAGGCACCTCTCTCTCCTCCTTCCTGGCCTGCAGGGTTCTCTGGGTAGAACATGGATGAGGCATCTGGAACAGACATATTCATTTATCTCCATTAATGCACTGGTGACTCCCTGGATAAGCTTCGTAAACTGTAAAGTGGTGTGCACGGCGGACCTAGGGTGAGGTCACAGGAGAGCAAAAGAAGGCCAATTGCTAGGGCCTCAAAAGCGGACAAGAGTTGGGAATCACAGGCAAGGGTACCTGCGAAAGTAAAGGCTTAACGGTGGGACTGGACTTGAATGGTGAGGGAGCCTGGCTCGTTCTGCAGGAAGTGATGGATCCAGGATGAGGGGAGAGGCATGAGAGAGACTAGGAAAGATGTGGGGTGTGGGATAGAGGTCAGGAGAAAATGGGGCCGACAGTGACTGCACCTTTGGGACCTGTAGTTCCAGACTGGGTTGGGGCCTGACAGAGGGAAACACTTGGAGAGGAAGTACCGTTATGAGAGGATTCGAGTTATTCGGAGGCAGTTGGGAGGGAACCACACCAGAAGAGGCCACTTAGCCCCTGCTCTTGCCACAGGTCGCTGAAGGCCCAGAGGACCCCCTGAACACCTCCCAGAACGCAGAATCTATCATGAGCCACCTGTCTCCCTCTAATAAGGAGACCATCGTTGTCACTCTCCATGGGGCCACCAACCTCCCTGCCTGCAAGGATGGCTCTGAGCCATGGCCCTACGTGGTAGTGTAAGTAGCTGGCTGAGAGTGGGGTGGGGGCTGGTGTCAGCTGGAGCAGAAACCAAAGTATGGATGTTTGGAATATCAGCACCCAAAGGTTCGGGGCTGGGCCTTGATACCCAGGGGGAAAGCCAAGCGTGAATCACACGGGGCTGAGGGATCTGCGAATGCGAGGCCTGGCACCCTCCTGCTGTGTGGAAGCTGCTCACCAGGGCTGGGGAAAGAAGGAAGACCACTCCTTGAATCCAGTGCCCTCTGGGCAGGGCTTGGCCACAGCCTGGCCTCAGGAGGCAGAGTGCCTGGGGAGGCCTGTCTGGGGGTTGTCAAAGGAAGGAGAAGACCTGGGGCCTGCTGCGTCTAGCCTGGGTGTGGGGGGTCTCATCCCACCATGCACAGTCCTGGGGTAAGGTGCTCACGGCCATGCTCCTCTTTGGCCCCCACCACTGCTCCAGTCCTGTCTATCATGGCGGCTTCCCTAGTTCTGGTCCTTGAATGTACCCCACGTCCCCCCTCCAGCTAGCTGCAGTCAGCCTGGTATCCGAGTGGGGCCAGCCAGGCCACGTCTGCTGACTGCGTCACAGACTTCACTTCTCCCAGAAAGGCATCAAAGGGCAGCAGTCTCCATCCGGCCAACCTTCCACGTGGATGTTGGACATCCGCTCGATCTTGATTATAAAGCCCTGTGCAGTGGCCCCTCCCATAAGCTTGTCCTCCCTTAGCCCCTTCTGTGGACAGTGGGACCCACCAGCCCCCCCCACTTCCTTATACCCCCCTCCTCCACCAATAACAGCATCATACAGTGCCTGCCTCCAGGCTTTTCCCCACATTTTCTTTTGGGGAGTGCCTGCCGCACCCAGCCCTCTCCCCAACAGTTGCTGAAATCCCACCTTCAAAGCCCTTCATCCTGCCCCCTCCTCCAGGCAGCCACCAGAGTTGAGCCCTTCCCCCTCTGGAGGCCAGCAGCAGTGGCTACACTGGTCAGATGCACTTCATATAAATTATGTGCTGCTCCTCTGTCCCCCAAAATGGGGCTCCCCAGTACAGGTCCAGGTCTCATCTCCATTTCCCCCTGCAGTGCTCCCAGCATAGGCCTGAGCACAGACTTAGGGCCCGAGGAACACCAGGTTACTATGACAACAACCCCTGAACCCCCACAGAGTGAAACGAGGATAGACGGTATGCTGGAGACCAACAGGTGAAACACTTGCTTGTGTCCAAAGCGCCATTTCCACTCGCCCAGCTCGCGGGTCCTACCCTCCCCCAGCTCCATTTCTGCAGTGAAGAAGGACAGGTGGCGGAGAGCCGGCTTGTCAGGGAGCTCGCCTTCCCGGCTCAGCTATTTCCATAAACCAATTATCGCCCATCATCTCGGGAGATTGAGGCCCTGCCTATCACCAATCCAGCCTGGCGGCGGGCGGGGAACTAGGGGCCCCGCGCTGCTCCTCGGCAGGCATCGCGACCTGCGCCATCACCCGGTTGCCATGGGAACGCTCAGTTGGAGCCAAGCCGGCCCGAGCCCGGGCGAAGGGTGTGGGGGCGGGGGGAGCTCATCGCCGCACCCATCTCCACCTAGGGAGGAGGCAGGGAGCGGGGCCTGGGCGAGGCTGCAGCCGGCGTTCCAGGCTCCAGGAGGCTGAGCTGCCACCAGCCCAAGGTGGTGCTAATGAGATGCAAATGAAAGCAGAAGGGAGAGCTTCTGCAAAGGCAGGCCCAGCTGGTGGGACCTGAAAGGGGCTTTTAGTGCGAGCCCCCAGCCCCAGGCAGGAACCCCAGAGGGAGGACCACCGCTCTCTGAAGCCCTAAGCCCTGGGAAGAACATGATGTCCCCGTAAGTCTGATTCCAAATGCACAGTAAGGAGGCACACAATGGGCATAAGAAGTCCACGAAAGTTTTTCTTTTTCTCACCATGAATATTTTGATGCTTAAAATCAATATTACATATATGTTATGTACATTAAATACTATTAAATAGTACATTAAATAATATGTATTAAATATATGAGTATATAATGTCATATTCTTTCAAAATATTTTTTCTCCTCTTTCTGTTGCCTGTGTTTTCTGCTTCACTCAGCTTGGTCTCCTGGCCTAGTTTCCTGCTCTCTGCCATCCCACGGTGTTTCACCTCTGATTGGAGGTGGGACCCTGGGGATTCCTGCGTCTGCCAGCTCTGCCCTCCTCTCTGGGTTTGTTGCATCCCCAGCAGACAGACCCATGGTGGTGGGGAGCGGGGGTTGAAGCACCAGAGAGTGCCCTGAAGCCATTCACTCACTGAGCCCATTAGTGGGGAGCTAGAGAGGGTTCAGGTGCAAAGATGGGGCCTCCCTAGTTTGGAGTGTGACCCCTTCAGCCCATCCAGGCTCCAGCCTTGAGCCAGTCTAGTAACAGGGTGCATCCTCCAGTGGCCACCACCCCAGGCCAACACGTCCATTTGGCTCATCTTGTGCTTCTGTCTCTTTGCATCTGAGCCACTGACCTGCTTCCAATCTGACCCACCTCTCCACCGAAATAGCTTTAAAGTCACCAGCGATCGCCTTGCCTGGCCCTACATCCAACAGTCATCTCATTTTCAATCTCTCCGCCCCTCATGACCACTCATTCTATTTGAAGCCCTTTCTTTTCCTGGCTTCCAAATGCCCCCCTCTCTTATTTTCCTCCCTGGGCACCCCTTTATCTCTTCCACCTGGCATTAAATGTTGGCTTGTCCAAGTTTCGACCCTCGGTTGTTCTTTCTCCATACTCTCCACATGAGCTCATGCCCATCCTGGCATCAGTGATCACATCCTTTCACCCCCATTCAATCCATCACCAAGTCATGTCAATTTCTCTCCTGTCTTGGGTTTGGCTGCTTCTCTCCACCAGCTCCACCACCTTATGCTTCTGCTCTTGGTACCTCTGATCTTGCCCGTCTTCAAACCCCCTTCAAAATCAGGCTACCGTTTAACACCATGGTACCATATTGCCAAAGGAACCGATTCTTTGAACCGTCCAATGGGTTCTCATTGCTCCCAGAATAAAGAGGATTCCAGGCCCAGCACAGCTGGGTCTTTGCTGGCCCCTCCAGCTCCCTGGCAACACGACCCCTTCTCTTTGCTCCAGCCACAGCGGACAGCTCTCTATTCTCTGAACAGACCCTGTTCCGTCCCACTCCAGGCCTTTGCACACTCTCCCTCCCCTCTTTGGATCTCAGCTCAGTCATCACCTCCTCAAGGAAACCCTCCGAGACCTCCTAGCCCAGGCTAACTCCTCCTCCATGACACGCTTCCCACTGTGGGGCATGTGCTCCTCCAGTGTCGCAGCTGCAGCGTCACATGCTTTATGTGCTCTTATGGAATTCCTGGTTTCCTCTTCTTCAGTGCGCCCTCCACTGTGCCCCACGAGTGTCATGAACAACCACCAGGTATCTTTTGCTCACCATCCAATCCCTGCTTTTCAACACAGTCTCTGGAATGTAAGACGCTGCCAATAAGTAATGATTGAATGCATGAATAAATGGATGAATGAATGAACGAATCCGCCCCATTTCTAGCTTACTTTGTGACTTTGGGAAAGTTACTTCACCTCTCAATGCCTGAATACTTTACCTGGGAACCTGCTTCAAAGGGCTGCAGAGATGGTGGAGCCAGACAGGGAGAGATGCCACCAGGTAAATCATGACGCAGGGGCCGGGGGCGGGGTGAGGGATAGCCTTAGCAGTTCTCACAGCGGGGCCCGTGAGACCTATCAGAAGAAAGCCACAGGGCAGTGGAGAGAAGCCAGATGGAATCAGGAAAGCCCAGAGTCTGGCCACAGCCCCCGACTCCCTGTGTGACCTCAGGCCCATCCCTGCCCCATCTGAGTCTCCGTCTTCCCATGGCCAGGATGTATGCTTTGGCCTCCATGCTGCTCCAAGCTTGCTGTGTTTGTGCTCTGGCCTGGGAAACAGTCTCAGTTCTTTAGAAGCAATAAGAGCCTCAGCTGTACCACCCAAGATAGATTCTACACCCAGGTCTGCTGGGCCAGTGCCCAGGCCCAGGTTCTTCCCTGACTGGTCTGTGTGCCTGGCTCAAGGCCCTGGGGCCTGAGCAGTGCCCAGCACCTGCCTCCCAGCCTGGCACAGAGAGACCTGCCAATCAGAGCACGGCAGGGACCAGGAAGGCAGTGGCCCTGACAGGTGGGGGTGCCCAGTGGGCAGTGTGTGGGGAAGGGGCCAGCCAGGAGATGGCCTGTGGGGTTCTGACCATTAGCCAAAAGCTGATGGCTGAGCTACCAGTTGGCAGCTGCTTCTCTGACTGCTTGCTGCCCAGAGCTAATGAGCAGGGATATAGCCAATGCTGAGAGCAAGAGGGCTGCTTCTTCTGTGTACATGGAGCAAGCTTGGCCCAGGCCCTGGTGGGAGGGGCAGGGTACAGAGCAAGGCCATTTAGTCATACTCAGAAGTCTTTGGTTTTCTTGGATAAGCATAAGAGCCCTGACCCTGGCCCCAGACTGAGACTGACCTCGATCACACCCTGAGTTCTGACCCTGATCACAGATTGAGCTCTGGCCACAGAACTGAGACTGACCTTGGTCACAGACTGAGCCCTGACCCTGGTGATTAATTGAAGAAGTTATTGGAAGTGGGACAATTGTCTAAGGCCCTGGTAAAAGACGAAGAAGGAAGGTTAAAGAAGGTTATAGTTATCCAGTGCCTACCATACACATGGCAAATGTGCTAAGTGTGTATGTGGTGTGTGTGTGTGTGTATCACATAATTTAATCATTGCTTGGTCCTGTGAGCTAGGTAAAGTACTATCCTCATTTTACAGACGAGGTTATTGAGGCTCAGAGCATTTTTGGGACTTGGCCAAAGTCCCAGAACTAGTAAGTTCCCAAGCCGGGATCCAGGATTCCCAAATCCGAGTTCTTTCCACCTCATCCCGCCTTAATCCTCGTGCGTCAGTTGCCCTCTCGGAAGCGGACTGTGGGCATCAGGACCCTAAGCCAGCTTTCCAGAGCAGATCTAGTGACCAGCCTGCAGAGCTCTCCCAGGTGTGGACTGCCCACACCTTCCCCTGTCTGGCTATGGCCTTGGCAAAGGGCTCCAGAGGGCAGGGATTTGGGTGGTGTGGGTGGAGGCCTGGCACGGCACACAGGTGACCCCAGAGTGGTGCCAGCAGCCAGAGGGATGGGCTCAGTGACCGTGACCGTGATCATGGGATAGTCCCAGGAATAAAGCAGCCGCACTCACGTGAAGCTTGGTTCTCCACACTCTGACACTCACCCAGCAGGCCCGGGAGGCAGGTGGCTTTGGCTCCACGTGATAGGCCAGGAGGCCAAGGCCCAGGACAGGGAAGGGACTGTTTTGAGGTCACATGGCTGTCCAGGGGGAGTGGAGCATGTGAAGACGACCATCCTCATCAGGCCAGAGGTCAAGGCTCCTTCCCTCCCAGCAAAATGCCTGTGGGAAAAAGCATGTGGGAGGGGAGACGGCTCTGGTAGGACCTGGGGACCCGGGGTCTTATCCCCACCACAAGTTCCCCAGCCCACACTGTGGCCTGACCTACCCACACCTGCTCTCGTGACGTCTCAAGTCTCAGAGCCTCAGAATTGCTGTTCGGTGAGAACATCCCTACATCTCACAGTTGTAAACACAGCTGGTGTCAGTGGTTAAGGATAGTTGGCCTGTGACCCCCCAGGCAGACTGAAGCCACAAGGATTCTTTCCAGATGTTCCCCTATCACCGTTGCCCAGGGCCCCTGAGGTCTTCTCATGCCTGAAGCACTTGTTCAGACCCAAAAAGCATGAGGTCTCCCCAGGGGCACTGCTCCTGGAGAAGCAGCCCCAGAAGGCAGTGCTTTCCCAGAGAAGCAAGTACGCCTGGGGAGACCTCAGGCAGAGAGGCAGGCCAGGGGGGGCCTTCTGCGCAGGCTGCTGCCTATTTCTGAGTGAGGGCAAAGCTGCCAGCAGGGCTCCTCCTGCCCCCCAGGACACCTGGGCAGCCAGGAGTTGTGGTGTCTGGCTTCCCTCTGCCCTTGCCTGGCCCGCACGGGCTTCAGGGTCAAGTGCTACACGGTCCAGCATCTGTGGAAGAGTGGGGGAGGCCACCAGGCAGGGAGCTGGGACCTGGGTCCCAGCTCAGCTCCTCCTGCTTGTGGTCTCCCCGTTTCTGTCACCTGTGGTCCCTACACACATAGTGAGCTTCTATCAGAAGGAATGGCACCAAGGATGGCAAAGTCCGTGCCTTCTGGGCTCAAGCCAGTTGCAGAAATGTGGCAGCCAGCCAGGTGTGTGACGCAGCAGAGGAGAAGGGACTGTGGCAAACTCGAGAGCACACAGGTCATTCTAAGGAGCAGCCCCGAGCCACCCCATACCCATTTCTGCCTTGGAATAATGCAGTCTTAGGTTGTCAGCTCTCTCAAATTTTCAAGAGAGGCTGGAAATCCAAACAACGGTGTGAAACTGGCCAGCTTTTACAGGAAGACCAATCACCTCTGCTCAGTTAGGCTCTCTGGACCTCTCTTCATCACCTACCCCCTGAGCCCCCAACCCACTCAGACTCAACCTCCCCCTCCGGTTTCGCTAACTGTTCTCTTCTCCCAGGGGCCAGTGCTGCATGTCCTCTATACGTGTCTGAGAGGTACCCCTTCTTTTCTTTTGGAGGGTACCTGGAGCCCCCTCCCAGCCCAAGAGCTGCTTCTAGGGCGGTGTACAGCAGGGCCCAGCATTCTGGGCCGGGGCAGGCCTAGCAGAGCTGGAGCAGAGGGGCTACCTGTCTCCATGGGACTTTCCAAGGGTCTGTCACCCCTTCCTTCATTCACAAACACTTGCTGGGTCCCCCTGTGCCCAGACTGGGAGCTGGGAACAGATCCACCAGTGTCAAGGCTGGTCCCTGTTCTCAAGGAGCTCAGTCTAGTTGGGGTTGGTGGTAGTGGCGAGTAAACAGATAAATCTCCCTCACTCATCCTTTGCCCACAATCTCCCAAGGTGGATGGTAGTTAGCGGGGTCCTGTACTTGGGTAGCAGGACCCCTCAGGAAGCTGGTCTTTGGCAAAGGGGGCAGGAGTCTAAGATACCCCAGACTTCAGATCTTCAGCTAAACACCATGCAAGCAAGTCCAGGAACCAGAATCAGAGTGACTCGGGTGATTCTTGGGAGGTTAGGAAGTTCACCCATACGTCTGCCCACATTTCTCCTGCTCTGAGGCTGCACCCATGAGAAAGGGGATCCTCAGAAGAGTGGATGATCAGAGCGACCCATTGAGAACGATCCCAAGTCATGGCGAGATCTTCCAGGGCTGTCGCACCCAGGCCAGTACCTTGCCAAGGAGACTGTCATTCCATCCCCTGGAGCTGCTGTGCTGGCTGACAGCTGGCTCCCCCTCTCCTAAGAAGACGGCCCCCAGGGCCGCTCACCCAGCTGGCCACGGGGCAGACGACTGCTGGACTCCCCAAAGGCTGGCTGGCAGATGGTGCAGGCAGGGGTCCTTCTTCGCTTTGCCTGTCTCCTGCCTCAACAGAGAAAAACAATTTCTCTGAGCGAGGAAATCCCCGCCAGGAGAGAAGAGGGCGTGACAGTGCCCCTCAGACCAGGGCTGGAGCCTGAGTTTGCACTGTTTACAGCTCTGTGGGCTGTGGTTTCCCCCTGGGTCAGAAGGAAAGAATACCCCTGCCGTTCCCTGGGAGCTGCCATGGGGAGTGTGCGTTGCCCATGAGGGTTTGCCTGATATCAGCGGGGCTATTTCGGATAAAGTGTGTGGGGGCAGGTGGGAAGCAGCAATCTTGTTTTATAGAAAGACATTTCCCTTTGGCAGAGTGCTCAGCTCAGAGGTCTTTGGGATGTGCCATTTCTGACTTCCAGAGCAGTCCCCACTCCCTGCAGGAAAGTGCAGGGAGAGACACGCCCCTGTGGGTGGGGAGTTGGCTGGTCTCCAGTTTATAGCCCCCCTTGCTCCAGTCAGTCATTCTTTAAATCGAGGTCCACCTGTCATGGTGTAGCTCCATTGGCAGTTAGCAATGGTTCATTAGAGTCCAATTAATAAATGAAACCCAGGATGAGAGCCCATCGCTTTGCTGAGAATAACAGCTCTGTTCATGCCTTAAGTGGGAACCTCCGAAAAGCACAAAACCCATAAGGACCAGTTGCACTGGGGGCGGGGGGAGGGGCAGGCATGGAGTGGGGGTGTCATTGATGTGCTGTTGTCTGGTAAAGTGGGAGAGGGAGAGAAGGGGGCTTCAGACCAGGTACTATCTGCCTCCTCCTCTGAGTGGCTCCTGTTGGCCAGGGCCAGACGTTGTGAGGCCCAGTGGTTTTCCCTCCTGACTGTCTGGCCTCGGAGGACACCGCACATGGGCGTGGACAGAAGGGGGCTGGAGAGAGAGCAAGGTCGGAGAGGACCACAAGCCTTGCTCTCTCCCTCTCTGACCCCCAATCCCATGTTCCCAACCACAGACCTGGATCAGCCAGACAACCTCTCTCCCCAGACCTGCCCACGAGCCAGCTCACGGCCTCTCCCAGCCTCAGGCTCTACAGTGTTTCGCCGAAAATAAGGCCTAGCTGGACAATCAGCTCTAAGGCGTCTTTCGGAGCAAAAATTAATATAAGACCCAGTCTTATATTATATTAGTAATTAGTCTAATATTATATTAGTAAAATAATACTGGGTGTTATATTAATTTTTGTTCCAAAAGACTCATTGATTGGCTAGGTCTTATTTTCAGGGAAACATGGTATCTTCTACTTGGGAATGTCCATCTATTCAAGCCCTGCCTCCTCCAGGAAACCTTCCCTTCCAGGTCCAGTGGAGGGAGGGTCAGAAACACAAGAACCAGGCTTTGCTCGTCCTATTTAGGTGACCACCCCTGCCGAGGCCGACTCTCCCATTCTGTCCCTGCTGCATGATGTTGGGCTCCTGGGCCGAGGAGCAGTCACTGGTTTTTTCTGTGCCTTCCAGGGATGGAGGTAGGCCTGCGGTCTGGGGTCTGGTTGCCTCTTGGCCTTCAGGAGGCTGGAGGAGGCTGGCCGTCCTGATGCGGAGGTGGGCACGGAGGGTGCAGGTAGAGGGGACTAGCCCTGCCTTCTCAGGACAGAAATGAGGCCCATCACGGCACACCTGGCATCTAGCCTGGAGCAAACTTAATCTGAACCTGTTTCCCCATCTCCCAAGTTTCCCAGGTTAGCGAGAAATAGGGCTATGGCGGATGAGGTCAAAGGGTCTCAAGACCTCTCATTTTACCACCCACCCATCTAAAAGTTCTGCCCAGCCTCCCTTTCTCAGTCTGCCCATCCACCTCCATCCCAGGAGCTTCAGGACTCGGGGGACTGCCCAGCCAGGACCCCGCAGCCAGAACAGAGCTGAACTGGGGCTCTCCCATGTTCCTCGGTGCCCCGGGAGCTGCCCTGGGATTGGCACTCAGGACAAGCCCCATGGCCTGCATGCTGAGCTTCCAAAGCCCTCTCCAGGACGGGGCCAGAGCTTGATAACTGTTCGTGTTCTGAGGCTTTGAGGAGGTGGGAGCCCAAGCGGACAGGCTGGGCAGCTGCGGGAGCTGAGCTTAGAGACCTCAGAGGTAGCTTGTAGGCTGGCAGCTGGGGGTGAGGGATGGAGATCGGGTACAGTGGGGCACACAGAGCTTTCTGGTGCAGCCTCTGTGTGTGTGTGTGTGCGTGTGTGTGTGTGTGTGTGCACGCGTGGGCGCCCCAGCATGCCTGCGCGCACACACACACACACACACACACACACACACACACATGCACTCACATGTGCTGGTGTTGAAGGAGGGGCATCAAAGAGAGGGGCTGTTCAGGGGAGACTTCCAGAGGCAGGGACAGTGGCACACAGGTTCTGCCCCTGAGGTGTGTGCCCTGGAGGGCGTTCAGAGGTCAGTGCAAGGTTGGGGTGCTCTGGAGCTTGGGCACACTCCATCCATGTCCTGAACTCTCCCCCCACTCACTTCCGCCCACAGCACAGCCCCTGGGAACTAGACCATGCACTTGCCTTAGTTAGGGCCTCACAGAAGGAAAGCAGAGTCCTTCTCCTTCCCTCCCTCTCACAGCTGTGATGGGCCTGGCCCCCACAGGGCCACTGGCTGGCATTTCTCAGGCACATGCGCCCTGGGGTTGGGCCAGGCTGGAGGTGGGCACATTTCCCAGGAGCCTGCGACCCATGACTACTGCATTGTACCTCTGAACCCAACTCCAGTTCTATCTTGAAGTGTCTGCCCTCCCCAACATGGCTGAATTAAGTCTGAGGCCCAGGACAGCAATTGCACCCTGGGGTCCGGGGACAGGAGGGAGGTTCTCAGTCTCCAGACGGCTGTGTGCAAATGGGTCCTGGAGAGCCCCCTGGGCTCTGACACTGCACTGGGAGACCTCGCTCCCTCAGGGGCCTGAGGGTCTTAGAACCCAGCCCCCCATGTGCCCAGCTGAGTGGGGGCTGGGAGCAGGGAGTGAGCCGGTCCCTTTTTCTAATTCTCTATGGAATCAGAGGCCCCTGTAGCCCTGCAGTTTCTAGAATAGCATCAAGGCCCAGAGGAGTCAGCTGTGCCAGGAAAAGCCATTACCCTGACAGCCTCCCTCCACCTGCTAAAAGCTCCCGCCTTCCCCTGGGGCCTCATGCCCACTCCCCTAGCCCTGACATTTCTCCCCTGTGTTTGAGGGAAAAGAGAGATGCTTGCTTAACTCTTCCCATGCCTGAGCTAAGTCAGCACTGGTAGTAGGCGCCCTTGGCCTTGCCCAGGGTCCTTCCTGTCTCTCTCCACCTAGAATTCCTCCTGCCAGACATCCAGCAGTTTGTGGAGAGAAGGGGAGGGGGCAAGAGGCCAAAGATACCAGGAGGGTGGAAGACAGGCAAGTGTGGGTGACGGGGGGGCAAGCTGATTCTGTCACTGTACTGCTTGTGACGCAAGGCCCGCACTCAGCCTTGGTTCTGTCTTCTTGGCTCATTGGGAGGCCCCTGGGGGTGCCAAATACTACGAGTGGTGCAGGAGCAGCTTTGATGTTTGGGGCGTAGAGGACTGACTTCCTCTTACCTCCCTGGAACCTCCCCCTGGAGTGGAGGTGAACACCTGTGGGAATGCACAGAGCAGGCGAAATCAGGGGTGACTGGCTGCTGAGAGCTGAGGCTCTGACTTGGGGGCAGCTGTTGGCAGGGAGAACCAGGGCACAGAGCCGCAGGAGGCGGGGTGCGGATTGCACCCTTCAGCCAGCAGAGGTCATAGAACCAAAGGAAGGACCTGTGCGGTGAGGCGGCTGAGCTGTGCCCACCGGCTTTGATGCCTTCTCTCCAGCCGGGCAGCTCCCTGTGCAGGGTGGGGCAGCGATGCATCTGGGTGGGCCCTGAGTCTGAGGGGGCTCCAGCTCTTGGGGAGACCACCCTCTCATCTCAGCCCTCCCTCGGTGCTTCGCTTTCTCCCCTTCATGGCCCTCCGGTCCCTGTGAGAAACACCCAGGTTGTTTTATATCACAAATGAAGGAATAGCATGACCCGGCCCTTCTGCGTGCAGGAGTGTCACCGCGTGTCACCCTCGGAGGGAGGAGCGGCACCCCTTAGAGAGGAGGGAGGCGCCCCAGCTAGGGCGTACCTGGGCTCCAAACCCAGTTCTGGGTGCAGCCGAAGCCTGTGCCCTTTCTAGGACTTCACAGCAGCCAGTGACCCCCACTTGTATATCAGAGTTGGGGTCACAGCAGACCAGGGGCTATTATTAATAATAACACTGTCGTGGTGTTGAACAATGTGGCAGGTACTTTACACATAGTCGTTCTCTTCATACCCTCAACAGCCCTGTGTCATCCCCATTTCACAGATGAAGGAAGTCAGGCACAGCAGGGTGCATGCTTGGCCCAGAGTCACACAGCCAGTAAGGTACAGAGCTGGGATTTGGAACCCGGATGGTCTGAATCAGGGACCCTGTTGTCCTTACCGTGCCACGCTGCCTCTCCGTCAAAGCGGAATAAGTAACCCTCAGCTGACCCCTGGAGCTTAGAGACAGACTCCCACAAGAATGGTTATCCACAGGAGTGGGGCTGTGACCAGTGGGGACCGAAGAGCCAGGTCACTGTGTCACTCAAGTCCAGAGGACCAAGGGAGCAGTACGGGCCAGGGGCCCAGAGGGCTTCCTGCAGGAGAGGAACAAGCCGGCTGGGGAAGACCGCAGGCTGGTGTTGCTAACACAGGGCGCAGATGGGCTCTCAGCTTCTGGCTGGACTCACCTCCCCCACACTCCCTGTGGGGGCCTGTGAGGTGGGGCCAGGGCTGCTTTGACCCTGAGGTAGTTTGTGCACGAGTGCGAGTGCGTGTGAGGCTCTCCAGCGTTCCCTTCCCTGTGGTGGCTGCACTTAGTGGAGCAGCACCATCTGTAGCCCCAACATAAAAACCGCGTCAACAGGAGAAGTGCTCTCACTGAGCTGCTTGGTGCTTCAGGATCTCAGGGACACTTACCCCGGGACCTGTGTGATGCCCTGGGGTGCAGAGCGCCCCGGCTTCCGTCTTACCTTGGGCATCTTGGCACTGCACCACCTGGGAGTGTTTGACGGCCTCAGAGCCCTCACCCTGGCCGGCCCCGTGCCGAGCTCCGGCTGCCCAGCCCAGGGCCCTGCACACAGTGGGTGCTCCAGAAGGCAGGAGCATGAGTGTCTTCCACTGAAAGGGTTCAGAGCTGTGGGAGCCCAGCTGAGCCTGGGGAATCTGGCCCAGAAGGCGAGGGAAGCGAAGGGCAAAGGGAAGGCCAGGCAAGCAGCACCACACAGCCGCCCTGCCCACCAAACAGGCCTAGAGAAAAAGGTCAAGAGACGCAAGTCTACGTATGTAGGCGCCTGCTGGGAGCCCTGTGCTAGCAGGGGCAGCAATTAGCCCCACAAGGCATCTCCCCCACTCCCACCCCCACCCTGCACTCTGGTGCCCGAGTGCTGTGAGGGCCTCAGCAGTGGCCAGCAAGACGGTGTGTTCACCCGAGCAGGCAGGGCAGCCTCAGAGACAGACCTGGTGTCCCCTGGTCTGGGGTGACATGGGTGTCTGCCTGGGAGGGAGCTTTCATTCTCTGTCCACTCCGCTCAGATTCATAGATGGTGGAGTCCAGGAGGGGTGAGCAGCAGGAAGGACACCCTCCCTCTGAGTCAGCCTGCCCCTCCCTTCCCCAGGAAAACCACCTCTGAAGAAGCGAAGGAGCAGAACTCCAAGGCAGTCACATCTGTGAGCACGGAGCCCACCAAAGCCCCCATCTGGGGGGACACGGTCAAAGTGGAGATCCAAGCTGAGGATGTGGGGCAAGAAGGTGAGGCGGGGGCTAGGTGGGCCTGTGTGTGGGGGAGGGGCTGTAAGGCAGGAGCAGGGTCCCTCGCAGCTCAGCTGGGTGCCACCTGAACACCTCCTTGGGCTCAGTTAAAAGCACTTTAAAGAAAAAAAATCATAATGCTGTCATGCCTCATTTCACCAGCCTGCGCGAAAAATGAGTTGTTCTACATAAATGAATTTTCCAGATGATGAAAGCTTATCTTCTTTATGACCGTTGTTATTATTTTCATGGTGGTTATTACCACATCTCTCACCGAAACGGCACATGATAGCTTCCTGGCAAGCCCCCACGAGTCGCTCGGAGGAGTCACCCTGCCCAATGCTTAGGTGAGAATGTTGAGGTTCAGGAAACTTAACTAACTATCTCAAGGTCAAGTCATCATTAAGTGAAGGACAGAGGACTCAGCATTACATGCGCTCACTGCAGGGCCAGCATCCTAGCTGCTTTCCTAGCATGGCTTCTTGTTCTGCCTCATCCTCCCTGGGCACTGCCCACTGTCACACAGTAGCATCCCTGTGCTTCCAGGGGTTGGGGTCCACTCTCATAGAAGCTGTCTCATGGGTCTCACTCCTGCACCCCTGGCGGTCCTCCAGCCCACATGTCTTGGCAAATTCTAACTGCAGGCGAGTTAAGGCATCAGTGCACACGCACACGTGTGCGCACTTGTGTTTTCCACAGTGAGGCCTCCGAGGCGGGAGTGGAGGCGGACACGCGGGAGGACTGGCTGGCTGAGGGCAGGGCTGCCGAGGGCACTGGCAGGGGCACTGGCAGCGCAGCCCCGCAGGGGCCATGACGTCTGATCTTCTCTGGTCAGAAGAACCTCAGGCTCCCATCTCGCAGGTGGTCCCTCCCTCAGAGGACGGGACTTACTTCTCCCTTTGAAACCTCACCAGGGACTTAGAATCCCTTGTCCACCTCACAAAGAGCAGAAAGCCAGTGGCTGAACACAGTGGAAGGGGAGAGAGGAAAAGGGGGAGGAGGGACGTCAATAAAAGGAAAAGAGGCTAGTTCTGGGTCAAGCCAGAGGATATTTTTTCTGCCATAAAGGGATGGGTGGGGCTGTTGGGAGGATATGAGAGAATGTGAAAGAGGAGGAAAAGTTGATCTAGGATTTCATGCAAAGGCACATGTGTGCCTGTCTTTGTGAATGTCTGCATGATGCTGGTTTGTGTGTGTGAGTATGTGCTAGGTACTGCCTGTAGGCAGGCATGTCTGTGTCGTGTGTGTGTGTGTGTGTGTGTGTGTGTGTGTGTGTGTGCATGCATCTATGTGGCTGGTGGGAAGTGCAGGGTTGTGGTGAGTGAACCTGGGCTGGAATCCTGCCCTGGGCTCTACAGGGGATGAGCCAGTGGCCTTGAGCCCATCTGTGCAGCAGAGCAGGGAGCGGGACTCACTGTAGGAGGGAGCCTCTCGGGCAGGCAGGGAATATTGGCAAGAGCTGCTTTGCAGATCGAAGTAGCTGGATGCTTGTTGGAACCTGGTTGAAACTGGTTGCTGTGGTGACATCTGCAGTGGGGGGTGGGGGAGACGGGGACCAGGCCAAGAGGTGGGGGAAGGGCAGGAGGTAGCTCAAGGATGTGTTAATGAAAAGCAAGGGGGAGTTGCAGACCCTGTGGTTGGGCCAAAATAGGCAGGCGGCACAAAGGGCTTGTTGGCCACACAAAGGAACCAGTGGGAGGCTGAGGGGCACAGCGCCCAGAGAAGGAGCTGATGAAGCGTGTCTGTAGCATGGAGACAGGAACATGGAGGGATGGCTGTCCATTCCCCCCAATTACAGCTCATCTGCTGGCTGCCCACACAGAGCTCCAGATATTGGGGGTAGTGGGGAGGAAGGCAGGACATTCACCCTTATTTGGCCTCAGCAAATTCCAACTGGATTTGGGGAGTCAGTGGCCTCCATAGCTACTGTTGTAGCTTCAGCTGGGAGCATGGAATCCCCCGGCTGAGGCTCTTCAGTCTGCTCAGGGCTGGGTGAGTATTTGGAGCTCTACAGATGGATAATGAGGAGAAAAATAGTGACAGCTACGAAAAGCATTTGCTTAGAATTTTATAGCTTGAAAACACATTCCCCTCCTTACCACAAGATTAAGAGAGGGACAGGGTTTTTTCTTTTCTAAAGTTTTAACATTTTGCAGAGCAGGAACAGGAAGCTCAGAGAGGTTAAGTGACTGGCTAAATGTCACAGAGCAACTTGGTGTGGTGGTACTAGAATCCAGGTCTCCTGACTTCAACTCCTTTGCCTTACTCTACTTTCTTCAAGGCAGCCTCAAATCCTTTTGGTGTCCATTTTTCCTTTGAGCACGGATCCCATATGGCCAGCTTTGAGGGACTTTAGCAAGTGCCTTACCCTCTATGTGTCCAGAGTAGCTGTGAGGAGGAGGAGGAAGAAAGCAAGAGTAGTCAGCAAAACCTTCAGCTTCCTCCTCCATCCCCTCATCCAAATGACCCAGCAGCGCTGGGCTCCTAGCCTGCTCAGCCCACAGAGCCAGCAGCTGTCCCTGGTGCTGAAATGCCATTGTCGCAGGAAGGCAGGCAGAGAGCAAGAGGCTACCCAAGAGTCTCCCTCAGGTATATCTGTCTACCTCAATCCTTTCTTTCCCATTCGCTTCTAGATCTCTCTTTTATCTCCTTGTACCTCATTCCTCCACCCTTCTCCTCCTTTCCTCCTTCCCCGTGTCCTCTTCCTTATCAAATCATAGACTTGGAGAGTGAAAGATGGCTCAAGAGTCACCAGTCCAACCTCTGTGTGTGTGATGTTGATCAAGTTATATAACCTCTACGAGCCCCAGTGTCCACATTTTAAAAACAGAGTAGTGATTCCTACTTAAGGTGGGGATTTGTTAGAATCATGGCTCAGGAACACGCATCCCTGTGCCTGGCACCTAGTAGGTGCTCACTAAGTAGTACTGCCATGATTATTTCCAGGTCATTGGTGTTCTCCTCAGAATTTATCCCAAAGTTCATGCATTTGATGATAAAATGTCTCTGTGGAGAGAGTTTTCTAACTGGTGCATTATTTTCAGTGTTTGCATTTACTTGGAGTAGACTTTTATTGGTATTTGCATTGAAAGATTTCTTTTTTTTAAAATTGGAAAATGTTGGGGAACAGTGTGTTTTTCCAGGGCCCATCAGCTCCAAGTTAAGTCATTGTCCTTCAATCTAGTTGTGGAGGGCGCAGCTCAGCTCCAATTCCAGTCGCCGTTTTCAATCTTTAGTTGCAGGGGGCGCAGCCCACCATCCCATGCAGGAGTCAAACTGGCAACCTTGTTGTTAAAAGTTTGCACTCTAACCAACTGAGCCATCTGCCACCCTGTGTTGAAAGATTTGTTGAGCAGATCTCTTTTCCTTACTGAGCAACATGAGTTTCCTTACTGAGTTTCCCTATCTGCAACATGTGAGAGATGATTCCTGCCTGAGGAGCTGTGAGAGCATTTGTAACCAAAGGAAGGAGCTTTATTCCTGGGAAGGGAAACTATTCCTGCTTGCTTGTGTGTCTCTGTGCATGCACATGTGTGTCTGTTGCCATGGAGGGTGTGGCCCAGTTCTGCGTGTCTATCCCTGGGAAGGGAGTTTCTAGACCACGGGAGACAATGCATCTTTGGGTCCTAGCAGCACCTGGCACACAGCCTGTCCTGTGCCAGGGCTCAGACAGGGCTTGTGAAATGTGCCTGTGTGTGTGGTACCTGTGTGCACGCGTATGGATTCCTCCCTGTGGCCCCTGCTCCCCCACTCTCAGCAATGTCTCACTTCGGTTGGAGGGGTGGTGGTCAGCTGAGCCCAGTCCTGACCCTGTGCTCACTTTTTCTCTCCCCAGATGTGATCCTCAAAGTGATGGACCACAAAAAGAAAGAGGAGTTGTTGTCATACCAAATCCCCACCAAGTTCCTGCGTGTCTTCCACCCCTATCACTTTGAGCTGGTGATGGTGAGTCAGAGCCCTGGGCTCTGGGCCCACACAGGCCTGGCAGAGGCAGCAGGAGGGCCCCCAGCTATTCCCTAGGCATCCATGCCCATCCTGCACTATGACAAGTCTAGGACCATGGGTCTCAGGAAACACAGCTCTTGGCAGGTAGACAGGAATGATTTCCATAAGAATTTGGAATTCTCCAAATTCATCTCTATCAAACAGCCCAACTGGCATAGAACATCTACCACATTAAATGAATACACCAACTAAAGATGTATTCTGATTTTATGTACAAGTATGTTGGAAGGGTGGGAATTTATCTAAAAATCAAGCCAATACAGTATTCATGGAATACCTGCTATGTTCCAGGTTAGATTAGACACTAGACACACCATCTCTAATCCTCAAGGTGAGTTATACTTTGCATACAGAGGACTGGGGCTCAGGAGAGTGCAATCCTCTCCTCCTGGGTCACAGAGCAAGTGAGGAGCAGAGTCGAGGGTGAACCCAGGCCACACCATCTCCCAAGCTTGGCACAGTTCTCTCTGTGCTGCCTCCACATGCTACCTTGGCAGGACGAAGCCCCAGGACAGGTGGGGTATTTGGGAGAGAAAGTGTTCCCTGGAATGCACCCATCTAGTGGGCTCAGGGCCCTCAATCTGTGGTCTGAATCTCCCAAGCCAGCTCCCCTGCCCGCCCCCTCTGCCCAGCGCTGATTGGTGGAGAGGAGAATTCACTCTCTGACTGCTCAAGTACTTGTTAAGCACCTACTGTGTGCTAGGCACTAGGCCAGAGATGAGCAGAAGCATCATTTCCTTCCTTCCAGTGTGCACTCAGGCCTCTACAGTACCTTAAAGAACAATGTGAAGCTGGATTGTCTGGGTTTCTATCCCAGGTCTGCTGCTTGCTGGCTACATACCCATAGGCAGCAGCTTAAGCCCCAGGCCTCCATTTCTCCTCAGCAAAACTAAGACAATATACCTCTTAGTATGACCCTTTGGAGGATTAAGTTCAATGACAGGCATAAAGCATGTAGTAGGTGCTCAGTGCAGCCTAGTTCCCTCATTCCTCCTTTGCCCAGGCCCCAGTGCTGACCTCTTTTCCAAGCGACTCCTCAACTGTGGCCTCAGGGGTCTGCACCTTTCCAAGGACCGGGCACCAGGGGAAGGCAGGGAAGCGAAGCCCAGAGATTAGTGACCCACCTGGGGACTCAGCACTTCCGCTGCAGTTGTGGGGGCATCGCCCAGGCCTCCTGCCTCTCTGTCCAGGCCTTGTTATCGCATCTTCACACAGAGAGCAGGCAGGCAGTGGTCCTTGTGAGGGTGATGATATTCAAATAGAAAAGGGAAGATTTATTATATTGATCTCCTTGGAAGGGCTCGCAGGGACCATGAGCTTTAATTATCAGCTCGGCACCTCGGTGCAATGCCAGTGGTCGTCTGATGAGAGCTGGATTGATGGCCAGGGTCTGCCCCTTAGTCATCCCCTTTTTTGTGTGTCCTCTTCCCCCACCCTGTCTCCAGCCCACCCAGTCTGGGAACGCCAATGAAGCCACTGCCAAGACCCAACTGTACGCCACAGTCGTCCGGAAGGGCAGCTTCATTCCCCGCTATATTGGCTGCAACCACACGGCTCTGGAGGTGCCGGATGGGGACCCTGGTGAGGGTGGGGGGAAGGTGCCAAGCTTTCCCAGGCCTCAGGATCTGCCCTTTTGGGGCAGGGGTGTGTGGGGCAGAAACCAAGAAGGGAGAAAGCAATGCGGCTTTTCAAACTAGCTGAAGTGGTTTGTGAGGAACAGCCCTGGGACGGCAGGGATGATGGGAGGGCGATGATGGTAAGTGGTGCCTACATTTTGTAGCAATTTTCAGGCATGGAGCCCTGCCCTAACCTCATCTTCCCTTGCTCTGCTCCTCACACCATGCCAGCAGTGCTGCCAGGACAGGAGGCTCCCAAAGCCCTATGTCTGTCATGGGGGGAGGAAAAGCACCCCCCCACCCCCAACCTTGGCCCACATTCCCTGGCTGCTTCTCTCCTATTCTGTCCCTCCTGAAGTAGTGACCCCTGACCTAGGGCCTACATCCCAAAGTGAAAATTTTAGAGCCGACCCACCCTTCCTTAGTGCTGTTTCTGAAGAGGTTTAGCTGGTCTTCTAATTAGTTCTACTTCATTCATTCATTCGTTCATCCATCAATTCATTCACTCTTTCTACACCTATTTGCGGAACCTCTTCCATTAGCCAGACCAGGGCCGGCCCGGCTTCCACACACACCCTAACATTACCTTCTGCCCCGAGGGCTTTCACAGTCTCAGGAGGACAGTGGTGCTTCAGGAAGACTAGTCCGGGGACCTAGCCCCTCGCCCTTCCTTCCCCCAGCCTTCAAACTGCCTAGGAATGACTAATCCAGCATGGCCTGCGGAGGATCAGGGTGGGGTCGGGGGGGCCAAGCTTCAGGCTTCCCATGCCCCAGCATGGCTGATCGCATTCACCCCATAGAACCATGAGCTGGCAGGGCAAGAAGTGTTTTTCAGTCCCATTTTCCAGCTGGGGACACCAAGACCCGTGGGGGGTCTGGTATGGGAGCCCTGAGCCCCTGACCCACGCATCTGCTTCTCCACAGCCACCCCATGGAAGCCAGCATGTGTCAGACCTGTAGGTGCCCTCTGCCCCCACCCCACCCCTTCTGAGGATGGCCAGGAGCAGTGCCCACTCCTGGAACACCGTGGCCCGCAGGGGCCCACTGCAGACCTGCCCCATACACAGCCTGTAGCGTGTGGGCCCCTCGGCTGCCCAGCACCCTGCCCACTGCCCTGTCTGCCTGCTCCTGATGGCAGACCAGACAGCACAGAGGGAGAAGAAATCGCTCCAATTTCTCACCGGGCTGTCAGGAGCAGGTGTGCTTGGGCAGCTGTCTCATTCACACCTGACCATTGGGCACAGAACAGTTGTAAATTAGTCCCCCACACACACTTCTCCGGCCCCCTCTCAGCTCTTACACATGTGAGAAATAGAGCCTGACAGTGTTCCAGTGAAATCCCTCAGGCCCAGACCCCCACCCCCATCCAAAGCTTGACACACCATCACCAACGATTCTGTCCTTTGAATTTGGTGAAGGGGTTCAGTCTCCAGAGGCCCCAGTGGCAGCTGAAAGGCCCTGATCGCTATTTAAGCCCTTGTCAGCTCACACCTATGAGGCCTTAGCTGGCAGCCAGCTGAGCTGGGTCCTGGCCTGGGGCTTAGCAGAGGGCGCTAGGGGTTGGGGCGGGGAGGAGAAAGGGAAGAGAGATCCAGAATAAGCCCGACTCCTAGGCCCTCTCCTCCTATTGAAGGTCAGAGTTAGAAGGACCAGGGAGAGTACAGTCAATCCCTCAGGGTACAAGTTGGGAAACTGAGGCCCAAAGCAGAGCAGGGACTGGCCACGGTTTCATAGTGACCCAGCTGGAAGGAGTGGCTGAGCTGGTGTGGATCTGGCAGGAGCCTCTGCCCATCCTGACATATGCCTGAGGCGTGGCCTGGGGCGTGGCCTGAGGCGTGGCCTGAGGCGTGGCTCCTCAGAGTGGCCAGCCGGCTTTCTGCCATCAGCACCTGTGACTGGGATCCCCACCCCCTCACCCCCAGCCCCTCCATGAGGCCACTCCAGTCTCCTCCCCTTCTCTGTGCTTCTGTCTTTCCCACCCTCAAAAATAGTCAGCCCCTCCCTCCCCTCTCCTCCTCGCCTTTTCTCCTCTACTAGGGGCACTCACTTATCCCAGACACACATGGGGCTCCTGCCACATGCCTTTGCTAAAACCTAGGAATACAGCAGGGAATGGTCCCTGCCCCTGTGCAGCCTGGGTTCTAGTCAAAAGGACAGAAAATAAACAAGACAGAAATTAGAATAAACACAAGCTGCGATGAGTGCTATGGAAGAGGCTATGCACTAGGGCTAAGAGAATGAGGTGGGCTACTTTAGTAGAGTGGTCACAGAAGAGTGGTGACATTTAAGCTCTAAAGGAAGAGAAAGAGCCAGCCACTGAGTTGGTGGGGCTGGGGTGGGGGCGGGGAGCCTAGGCAGACGGAGCTGCACGTGCAAAGGCCCTGAGGCAGCAACAAGTGGGGCACGTTGAAGGGTGACACAAAAGAGGCTGGGGCAAAAGGAGGAGGGCTGGGGGCTGGCAGGAGATGTGGACCACGGAACAGAAAGGCAACACATGCAGGCCTTGGCTATCGGGGTAGGAAACATGGAGTTCTTTCTAAGGGCAGTGGGGGTGGGCAGCGGTCATTGCAGGGTCTCAAGCAAGGGAATGACATGGTCCAATTCATTCTTAAGAAGGCAGTTTTTGCTGGCATGTATCAAATTGCCTGGGAAAGGGGATAGGTTGGGGGTAGGAGTAGAAGCAGAGGCCAGTGAGGGGTCAGAGAAATAAAAGAACCACAGGAATCTCAGCTGAGGGGAGCTGGGTAAGTATTCAGGGGAGAATGGGAGCCATTGGGGCACAAGGGGTGAGGATCTGGAGCCAAGTCAGGAGCTGCTTGGCCTGGCAGTGGGGGGACGTGGGGCAGAATCTGTGTCTTCTCCCCTTGCCTGCCCAGTGCCTTGCACAGAGCCTGAAAGAGGGCAGCCTTGAGCAGAGAAAGACCCTTGTGAGGCAGGAGCAGGTGCAGACGTGTGGAGGCAGGAATGAGTCCACTGTTGGAACAAAAGAAAGATGGCAGGGAGGCTGGCCAGCCATGTCCCTGAGCGGGCCCAAAGCCACTCGGGACTCACTTGCCTTCTCTCTCCCCCAGGTCTTTCTCCGGGGAGTCAACGATCCCCTGGTCAACAGCCCCAGCCCCATGGTGGTCATTGCCAGAGTGGTTCCCAACTACAAGGAGTTTAGGTGAGCACGGCCCAGGTGGTGTGGGCAAGGTGGGAGGGGAGGGCAGAGGACGGAGGGGGTGAGGCTAGACACCTGCCCTCCCCACAAGGCCCTTCAGCCTCCCCAGTGGGACTGAGGTCCCCACAAGCTGCCCACAACCCCTGGAAAGGGGCAGCTCAGACCCTTCCTGAGAGCAGGCTTGGGGGGCCAGTGTGTGGAGGAGGAGAGGGGACCCTCAGCCCTCCTAACCGACCTCCCCATCTCACACCCACCACACCCACAGTCCCCCTCCCACTTGAGTTCACCAGCCGTTGGTTGTCCCCAAAGGAGGCAGCCTAAGGGCCATCTCAGAACTTTATGACCTTGAACCTTGCCTTGGGGGTCTCTTCCCTTGCCCTCCTAGAGGTCTCCCTGGCCCCAGCACCCCCAGACCTCTTCTTAGGTTTGGTGGATTCACAGTCCTCAGCAGGGGATTCAGGCTAGTTCAGACCCTGGAGGCTGCAGTGTGGGGAGTTCCCCCTGAACATGTGCCCTCTGTGACGGCACCATCTCCTGGGGTCAGCTATCTGCCTCTGTCACCTCCACTGACTCTGATGGCCCAGGAGGACCCCTTGATTCACCTGTCTGATGACCTATGAGCCCCCCTTGCTGGTTGGAGGAAAGAAGATTACTGATGTGCTTGCTCCCAGCCCTCCTGTGAGCTCAGGACACATGCACGCGCACACACACACACGCGCACGCATGCACACACACGCACCCTGAATCCCATTCCTGCAGCTTCCATGCCACCCAAGCCTAGACGGGGATTCCCACCGTTAGAGTGGGTCCTTCTGGCAAGGTCTTCCAAAGGTGAGGCAAGGCAGCTGAGGCATTGGAATGTGGCCAAGGCCACAGTGAGTTGTGGGGGAGGCACCTGGGAGCTGCAGCCAATCTCCTGACCAAGAGGAGCTTCCCCAAAGCTCTGGCTAGTGATCAGAAGGACCCAGGTCCATTCCCTCATCCGGGGCTGAACTAGTAGGGTCACTGCACTCTCCTCCTTCACATCAATCCAGAGTCCCCTTGGGAGCCCTTGGCTCCCAGGCTTGGGCACAGCGTTGAGTGCTGGCCACCCAAGCACTCGTGTCCTGAGCCCTGTCTCCTTTCCTCCCCAGGATGAACCGTGACCCGGCCTCCTTGGGGCTACCCATCACCCCACTCTCCTTCCCTGCCCCCTCCATGATGAACTTTGATGTACCCCGGGCCAACCAGCACGGGTGCCCTCAGGTACGGCTCCTTCTCTCCTGCCCTCTCTCACTGCTTCACACTTCTCGTAATTTACCGACCCAGCCAGTCACCCTTCACCTGACTGTTGAGTAAAAGTTCACTGCATCCCGCCACGGACCTAGGGCCTTGAGTCTGTGCTGGGGGAAAGCTGCCCATGCGGAGCTCGGGTGAAGAGTCACACATGGAAAGTTCAAGGTCAACACAAGGTCACGTATAATCTAATGAGTAGGAGGGACCGTCAGAGCTGTAAAAATCAGAGGAGAGAAGACAGAAAAGGACAAATGTTGTATGATTCCACTCATATGCAGTACCAAGAATAGGCAGTCAGAAAGACAGAAAGAACGGCGGCTGCCAGGGGCTGTGGGGAGGGCAGGGTGGGGAGCTGTTACTTAATAGGCAGAGTTTCTGTCTGGGGTGTTGAACTTGATGGTGGTGATGGTTACACACATTGGAAATGTACTTCATGCTACCAAATTGTAACTTAAAAATGGTTAAAACAGTACATTTTATGTTATGTATATTTTACCACACACAACGTTTTTAATCAGAGGAGAGAGGGATGTGAAGGTAATTAGGGCACAGGACTGGCGAGGGCAGATTTCTAGTCTCTCCCTCGTCCATCCTCTGCCCTCCCTGCCCTCCTTGCCCACACCACTCGGGCCCCACGAAAAGTGGGGGAGGGTTTGTGCAGGTGTGAAGGTGGGGAAGCCCTCAGGGCTGCAGAGGGGCCAGTGTGCCTGAGTATGTGGGGGAGGGGTGCAGGCTGTGGCCGGTCCCTGTGAGTGGCTTGCTCATCTTTTCCCACAGTCTGCATTTCAGTGCGAGCTTGCCCAACGATGGTCCCAGCATTCCTAGGGGCCTTAAAGGAGACGGGGCGCCTGGGAGTCCTTCCTGTTGTCTGACCACCAGTGTTCATGTCCAGCATGGCAAATATAGAAGGAGGCACCCCTCTGGAGCCCCAACCTTCATTTAAAGGCAAAGACTTTTGAAGAAGGTTCAGACCCAGACAAGAGTGATGGTCGCAGGGAGGGGTGGGACGAAGGGGAGCCCTGGGGACAGAGGCTTCAAACCCAAACCAATCCTTGCCCTGATTTCCCCAGAGTCATCTTACACATGGCCCTGCATTTGCCCAGAAAATTATGAACCAATCAGCAGGCAGTCCCGAGGGACGGGAGTTGCTGGCTGCTTTAATGAGTGAGCCCCTCCCCACCCCCAGGCCTCTCTGGCTGCCTTTACTGCCTAACTAGTGTGGGGGTGGGGGTGCCCCTCCCTACACACACTTGCCCTCAGACCCTCTTGCATGTGTGGGACTCAAGGCCAGAGACCCAGCGATGGCAGGACACTTGTTGAAAGTCACTTGGCACCATGGCAGTTGGGACGAGTTGAGAGTCCACTGGCAGCCAGCACAGAGGTGCCCAGGTGCCAGCAGTGAGCGGCAGGGACAGGCTTCTGTGGTACAAGGTGGAGGGGAGGTGGGCAGAGCCCCACCTGGAAGGGGCACCAGTCAGAAGCCTGGGCTCAGAGCTCACACAGACCCCTGCCCCACCTCTGCTCTGAGCTTCAGTCCCCTCATCGCTATAGTTGGGGGTGGGGATTGGACTAGGTAATTCTAGGACCTGCTTCTCTGATATCTTGGAATGCTGTGATTTCTCACCAGCTGCCCACGGTGCCAAAGCACCGTGGGCAGCGGTTTGAGGCTGGGAGGCCTGGGTTTGACCGCAGCTCTGTGACTTACTAACTGGGTGACCTGTGGCAAGCTGCTCAATTTCTCCAGACCTACTGATTCCTACCTAGCTGGGCTGTTAGGTGAATCTAAAGGGCTCACCCGTGCAAAGCAACCGAGCCCAGGGTGGAAGCTAAATGGATTCTGCCCCTTTCAGAGTTGCCCCTCTTAGAGCCCGGTGATGATAGCATAACCCGAGCCCTGATGAGTTAGGGGATCGGTGGGCGTGACCTGGTCCAGCCTTCTGGACCCAGCACGGGGTGAGCCTTAGTATTTCCACCCACCCTGAACCCAACACCTTTGAAGCAGGCAGGACATTGCCAACGGGCTGCTCCTGTTAGCCTGGCCTCCTCCAGAGTTGAGGCAGACCTGGGGCCAACGAAACCAGCAGTGGTGAGAAAAGGTGTCAATGACCAGCACTCTCGGCCAATTTGTACCCAAGCTCCCATGGGGCCTCTTTCCAACCCACAGACCCCATCCCAGTGCTGGTCGGGTCTTCTCCTGCCTGGACCATTGCTGCAGCCTCCACTTGGGCCCCTCCCATTAGTGGTGAGAAGCAGCTACAATGACCCTCTACCCAGGGCTCTGCCCTTCTCCTGGTCCCCTGTCCCTGTCACTGACAGGACAAAGCCCTCACTCTCAGCCAGGAACACAGGACTCATTCTCTCCAGCCTCCTGGCTTGCTGTTCCAGTTCTCACAGGCATTCTCTAGCCCCACTGGGTGACTGGCTATTCTGTGTACCAGCTATGCTGTCCCTGCTCTCCTCCCAGTCTTTGTCTCTGCTTGCTCTCAGCCTGGGACAGCCTTTCCCCCACTAAACCTACCACATGGGCTGAGGTCCTCTCTTTCCCCGGTCAGAAGTCATAGCTCTCTCCCGTGACATCCTAGCTCCCACAACTTGCTTAGGCATCTGCATGGATCTTAGGGGTATGTGTGTGTGTCCTATCCCCTTGGAAGATGATGAGCTCCAGAGGGGAGCAGGCTCTGGCTCGAGCTCCCCCATATGCCCTGTAGCACCCCTGAGGCATCTAGCCTGGAGAAGCCTCCAGTCAATATTTGCAGAGTTCAATTTCACAGCAAAATATCTATTATCTCCTTCAACCTTCACAACAGTCTTTCAAGGCATGGAGTATCAGACATTGGACAGTGAACAACACCAGGTTCCAGAGAGGGGAAGGGACTTGCCGAAGGTCACACAGCAAGGTGGAGGCAGACCTGGGCCCTGAGCCAAGGCATTGTAGTCCCTCGATGCCCCACCCAGCATCAGCTGTTGGCAGCTACTCTTCCCAGGATGGCAGCCACATACCTGGGCAGAGCAGGCAGCCGTGGGTGTGGGTGTAGGTGTGATGGGCCCCAGGAAAGGGAAGGAGGGACCATGGGCCATGTAATGAAGACTGTCCCCAGGGAAGGCAGGTCTGCCTCAGTGGCTGGGGGTTAATGGCTTTGCTGAAGATCACAGCTGAAGGTTAATCTCATTCCTTAATTCCACAAGCCCATGGCCTTTCCTATTAGCATCTGTGGGTGATGGCTTCCGCCTCACGCTGCCCCACCCCCACATACACCTGCCACCAAGCACCTTCACCACGGCCTTGGCATCGGACCCTGAAGGTGGTTTAACCCGAAGTCCTTCCTCGATGCCGTGCTCCACTCCCTCTGCCCACCACACATGCGCAAGAGACCCTCCCTCTCCAATTCTAGGTCTGAAGGGATCTTTTCTGGGGACTCATCCTGGGAAACCGTCCAGGGAAGGAGCTATCCGTACTGGGCAGGTAGACACCATTTCTTGGAGACTTCAGTGAGACACGTGGATAGATCCTAGAGAGGACAGCCAGCATTCATTAAATACCCCTCTCAGGGTGGGAGCAAGGGACGGGGCAGCAGCGGACTGAGACACAGGTCCTTGAGTTCCCCAGAGCCTGGCAGGTGGTCCAGGCTATGTGGATGCCCCTCTGGCACCAAGGAGAATGGGGTGGCTCTGGGATGGGCATGGTTTGTGGATCGATCCTGAAGGGCCACCCCCAAATACCACAGAACCCAGATACAGCTTCTCTGGCCTGGCCTGATGGCCAAGTGGCTGTCCCTGAGCTGCTACCATAGCCTGCTCTCAGGGGCGCTCCCCCTACCCTAGTCACTGTCCCTGTGTTCAGGCCCCAAAGTGACTGCACCCTGTGTCCCCAGGGGCAGGGACAGGGGCAGACACAGCTGAGCCTCAGACTGCCTCAGGGAGCCAGAGCAGGCACATTAGTGTGACAGGCTTCAGGACCCTGCCACCGTGGGGGGAGTGGCCCCATGCTGATTTGTCAAGATCCTGCATCGATAGCTCCTGGAGCCAGTGGTGCATTTGTGCTGACCTTTCAAGTGATGACTGATTCCCACAGGGGAGTTGGGGGTGCGAGTGACTGCCACAGTTGCTGACAGCCCCTGGCTGGGAGCAGAGGCAAGGCAGCCGCTCACAGAGCCTGCGCCAATGACCCCAGGCCCCTCCCTGTGCTGGGATGTGCAGGATGGCCTGCTGGGGTTACAGACTGACGCCCCATGTCCCACTCCCTGCCTCCCTGCCTTTGCAGAGATGGGCCGCCTCCACCTGGGGTCCCTCTTGTCCCAGGCATTCTCTGCCCGTGCCATGCTTGGTGCCACTTCTACATCTGTGCTTGGACTGTTTCCCACCCAGAAGACCTCCCTCCCTTTTTTACCCTGCCAAGGCTCTTCCTTCAGAGCCTTCCTTTGGTCCATTTTCCTATAGGATGGCTTTTCTGACCACCCATGGAATGTCTCATGTAGCCCCTTAGTTGGGGGCTATAGCCAATGCTGTCTTGTTTCATTGTTTAAATAGTACCCACGTGGTGCTCCAGCTACTGGCGTAGCGTGCCATCAAGTCCCCTGCTGCCTGTGGAAGACCTGTCATGGCCTCTGCGAGGGGCTGGGGAACCTGTGTGGGGCAGAGAGGGGCTGGGGACTAGGGTAGAGGTCATGTCTAATTTGGCATCCATGACACCACCAGCCGTGGGTGTGGACGCTGATGCAGCTCTTCAGGAAAATGAATCCAGTGCCTTAAAATATGTCTTTCCTTTAACTCAGCATTTCCATTTGGGGACTAAGGAAATCATCTGAGGTACAGAGATATGTGTCAAAGAACGTTCAATGTCGTGCTGTTATAGGAAAAAATAGGAAGGCAGAAACCAGGGCACTTGCACATGGTAGACTAGCCAGCTACTGCAATTCTCAGTAACGATTGTTACTTCTCACTGTGCATATGCTTAGGTTTTCACGGTAAATGAAAGAGGGAGCATGTTAGGATGACAATTATATGTAAAATAGGCATAGGAAAGAACTAGAAAGAACCGTACTGTCATGAACAATTGTCTTTAGTATAGGAATTTAGGGTTTTTTTCCCCATCTTTCTATTTTTCTGTATTTCCCAAATTTATTCATTAAGTGTGTGTTGCTTTTATAATTAGGACAAACATCTGTGACATATATAGACATACACATAACCCAATGTCCAGACATCGCTTGCTTTGGGAGAAACTGTGGCCCCGCCACCTACTCCCACCTTCTCCTTCCAGCTGTCCAAGCCTGGGGGACCCCCAGAGCTGCCCCTGTGGAATCAGTCCTTCCTCTTCCAAGGCCGAGATGGAGCCACCAGCTTCTCAGATGACAGCGCACTGGTGCTGGAGTACTACGCCTCAGCTTCGAGTAGGTCTCCTGGTGCCAGGCCAGGGCAGCCAGGCACCAGGACATGTGTGTCAGCGTGTTCAGGCCAGCTGTCTCTGCCCTGGGGGGATGGCTAAGGGGTCTGGGTTCCAGGACCATCTCCCAGTGTATACAGACAGGTGGGGGCACCAGGCTGCCCTCCTTGTCCACAGGGCAGCCCGGTTTCCGTCCTGGATCCATGTGCTTTTATTGCTCTGGGCGGGGCCCTCAGGGCTCACAGCCTGGGAGCGGACAGTAGTCAGAGATGAGCTGATGCAGTCTCAGGTCCACACTATAGGGCTGCAGGGACAAGGGACATCCATGTAGAAACCCAGAACGGGAGTATGGTTAGAGCTGCCCTTGAACTTAACGAGCCCTGGAGAGCGGAGAACGAGGAGGTACTGTGCGAGCAAAGACCGAGGCCCAGGAGCAGGTGGGTGGTGAGGGCTGGGAGGACTCGGGGCTAAGGACCAAAGCATGGGCCCATGGGCCTCGGCTGCTGGGATCTGAGGAGCCTGGGGGGCGGCTTTGCTGGGAGCCTCAGCGGTCCTTCCCCCACAGTGAAAGGCGGCGAGTTGGGGGCCCTCCGCAAGCCCCTGGGCATCTCCGTGTTGCCACTGATGAGCCGTCTGTACCGCAAGATGCTGACAGGGAAAGGCCTAAACGGGCTGCGCGTGGAGAGGCTCCCCATCACCGTGAGTCCCCCCCTGGGCCGGGCCCACGGCAGGCCCACCAGGGCCCACTGCGCCTCACCAACACAGGTGGCTGTGGCCTCTCCAGCAGCTTCCAGTAGGGCCTCCCACCATGGAAGCTGACCTCTGTCGGGGGTCAGGAGTTCCCCCAAACACCAAAAGTCAGCCTTGCCCCAGACCAACTTGGGGAGAGGCGCAGGGAGGCCCCCTGGGATAGAAGCAAGAGCTCAGGCCTTTTGCCAGCCAGACCTTAGTTTAAGTCCTCACTTGCCCTAGTCCTCGCTGTAAAAGGTGAGGCAAGTTACTTGACCTCTCTGACCCTCAGAGCACCCATCTCTAAAATGGGCACATGGTTGTGCACCATCTCTCTGTTTAATAAGAGTCAAGAGCCTGGGCTCCAGAGCCAGACTCTCTGGGTTCAAATTCTGGTTCCACCACTTACCAGCTTACATGACCATGGGAAAATTATGTAAAGTCTTAGTGCCTCAGCTTCCTTGTCTATAAAATGGGTTCATAGTAACAGTACTTTTCTCATAGGGTTGCTGTGAGATTTGGGGGGTAAATACCTGTAAAGCACTTAGAACAGAGTAAGTTCTCAATGAGAATTAATATAGTATTATCATTGTCTATGTCTACGCCACCTTTTCCCTAAATACCACTTCTGGCCATATGGTCCGAATAGACCTCAGCAAATGGGAACTTCCCCACTCTGCAGGAGGCAAGTCTGGAGGTGACAGTCACCTCCACTGGAGGTGGGAAGGGCGGTGCAGAGGTGGTGGTGAGCAGCAGCAGAGCAGTGTCCGCCTCCCTCCCACTCTAGGGGCACAGCCCTCAGCAGGCACCTTGCGGGGAATCCAGGACAGTGGGCAGAGCAGAGGCAGAAGCTGCGCAAGACACCATGGTCTTCTCCCTTCTTCTCTCCCCAGGACACCAAGCTGAAAACCATGAATGGTGAGGCCCCCACGGTGGATCTCTCCTTTCAGCTGCTTTCCTCTGAGGTAAGGTTGTGCAGATCAGGGGAAAGTCAGGGCCTGGAAACCATGTGCCACCTCCTATAGACTCTCAGTGGGTTCCAACCTCCTTCACAGTTGCCGGCCTTATTCAGGGCTGGGCTCAGGGGCTTCTGGGAGGAGGGAACTGCTGCTTTGCATGGAAATGTCTGAGGGTGACTTGAGGCTCCAGAAAACCAGAAAGAGAGAGTGAGATTAGAAACAGCAGAGTTGGAGCAGAGGGCCACCCAGATCTGGGAGTGAACCTCTAACCCGGCCCATGCCAAGCCTGGCCCACTGGGATCGAGGTTCTACGAGGGTGAACTAGGCAATCAGCTTCTGTTGCTGCATAGCAAACTACCACAAACTTAGCAGCTTAAAACAACACCGATTTATGAGCTCAAACCAGTAGGCAGTCCTACAGAGCATGGCTGAAATCCGGGTGTCGTCAGGGCCACGTTCCTTTCTGGAAGCTCTAGGAAGAGTGAGCTTCTAGGCTCATTTACGTTGTCATCAGAATCCAGTTCCCAGTAGTTGTAGGCCTGAGGTCGCTGTTTCCTGGCCGGGGCCCCTCTCAGCTCCTGAAGATACCCACCTTCCTTCTCACAATGGCCTCTCCCACCTTCAAGCCACAGGCACGTCAAATCCCCCTTGCACTTCCAAACTCTGACTTCCTCCACTGTCAGCAGCCAGAGAAAACACTCTGTTTTAAAGGTCTCGTGTAATTAGGTCAGACCCACTCTGATAATGTCCCCATCCTAAGGTCCACTGTGCCGTATGACCAGCACAGGAGTGACAGCTCAGCATGCCCACAGGTGCCAGGGATTCGATGTGGGCTCTTGGGGGCGCATGGTTGGAATGCTGCCTGCCACAGCTGGGTTGATCCAAGTGGAAAGATACCAGAGCCCTGCCTGAGGGATGGGGTCTCTTCTTACAGCCAGCTATACCTGGGCTCTGAGGCCAGACTGGAGCCTGGTCATTTGGCCCCAGCACACCTGGCAGGCACCTGCTGGAGTTTTTCCAGTGTCTTCTTGTGGTGCTGGGACAGGAGGTGTGAAGCTGGGATGTGGGCAGTTTAGGACCATGAGTCCAGGAAATGATGGCAGGCTGGTGAGCAGGGCAGCCCACTGCTTCCAGCTTCTCCTGCCAGGAAAACTAGCCACAGTTCTGGGGTAATACGTGGCCCTGTGACCTTATGCATGAAGAACACAGGGGATCCCATGGTGTGGGCGAAGAGGTGTCTATCTGGGAAGGTGCCAGCGAGCCAGTGTCTCGCCACAAGGCCTCTGGTGTGTGCCCGAGACTTCCCAGTAGCGTGCCCCACTGTGTGATATCCTGCATTGCCTTGTAGAGCTTCCTCTGATTCCTGGTGAGAGAGTTTGTTAGATAACCTGACATCCCCCCACCACCAAACCAGGTGAAGGGCCAAGAAGGTACTGAGAAGAGAGGACACAGAAGCAGCAAAATACCCCCAAAAGGAAAGGAAAGTCGTTGGAGAAAAATGTCCCAGATTGGACTCAACGCTTTACGCCCTCTTCTCAGGACCTAGAGTCTGCCAGGCCGCTGGCCCCTCCTGGCTTCCTTACCTCCCTTTGCTCCTGCCCCTTCACTGGAACACATGTGTTCTGAGGACCGAGAGGAGCATCAAGTGCCCCTGGTCAGGGCACTGGGGGACCCAGGCAGGCAACAGGCAGGTGGGCAGGACAATTTCCCAGTTGCCCAGGGGCTGGGCACAAAGGTCTCAGTGATGAATTATTCACACGAGCTGTGCTAAGTGCAGAATTAATCCCTTTCCTTCCAGCTGGCGACCTCACTAAATTATCCCTCCAAGTCATGCGGGAAAACGCTGTGAATTCATTGAGCTGCTGAGTGTTTTGATCTGGGCCTTGTGATTTTAGCTTCCCCTTCCCCCAATCCCCTCCCCCTGGAGGCGGGTAAAAACCTTTCAGTAATGGATTTCTGAGAAGAAAGGAAAAGAAAGAAGACCGAGATTGGGTGTGTACCAGGAAAATATTACTAGAGGAAATTCAGATTCTGCAGCAGCCAAGAATTCATACACACAGCTCTACACATACACACTCCCTCACACAATGGCATCTGAATACCACACGTGGACAGTCACATGTGCACTAACGTACACACGCACACACACACCCCTTTGCAACGGTGCACACACCTAATGTATATATACAGGCTCCCGCACATATGCAAACTGATGTACAAACATTTTCATGCCCACATTGGCACACACAGAAGCTAAATCTCTTTGTGGCTAACTGATTTATTGGTAAACCTATCTGAGAATTGGTCCCAACTCACTTTGATTCTAGAATCTTGAAGTCTAATCTAGGAACCTAGGGGTGAAGTGCTAGTGTAGGTGGAAGGTTTGGCGTAAGGTTCTTGCACCCATAACACCAACCCATTCATTCTTTCTCTCTGCATATATTTAACGAGGACTAGAATTTTGGTTGCCCTTGTGGATTGCAATGAGGACGGGGGGGGGGGGGGGGGGGGGACTGGCAGCCGTGGAACCCATCTGCCTTGAATTCACCCTCATCAGGCTTGGGCATGGCTCTCTGCTAGCGTCTGAACCCTTTTGGTGCCCTCCTCCCTCTGGGTTGGAGGGACAGTGTTGAGAACTAAGGAACAGGCCACATAGTATTGCAGCTCCGTCTGAAGACCCATCCCAGGCTCCGTGTGCCTCACCCTCGCCTTCACAGGCCTACCACCAATGTTCTCCATGCAACTGCAAACAGTTGCTAAGCGCCTGCTTTGTAGCAGATACGTCCTGGTTTCAGGGATCTTACATTGAAGAAGACGAGAAAAAGGCCCTGCCTTCATAAAGCTTGCATTCTTAGAGAGCAAGGAGTGTGGACCAGACAATGAGCAAATCAGTTCATGAGCAGATGTCAGCTCCTGAGAAGAGGCCTGATGAAACCAAACAAGGTGACATGACAGAACGCTCAGACAGGCTCTGTGGATTTTGCTGTGACAAAAAGACCAGGTTCCTTCCATCTGATTGTTCCACCTAAGGTATCGCCCGCAAGTTCATGGTGGAAGGTACCTGGCCTTCATCTTTGCTTTCCAGCCTGTGGGACCACAACCATCAGTTTTCCCATCATTTAAATCAAACGCTGTTCAAAGTTCTATGAGCCACACCTGAAGTCTGGAGGCCTTAGAGTGCCCTGTGGACACTCCAGCTGCAGGGGTGCGATGATGGGCCTTTGGGGACCCCTCGTCCGTGTGGCTAACAGTTCCGTCTCAGGGCAGCTTCTCGCTCATAGTCAGATGTGCTACAGAGAGGAAATACCTCCAGAGAAATTATACACGTGCCCTACGTGGGTCCCTCCCACTTGAGGGAAGCCTCGTTTCCAGTGAACCTCCACAGGACAGGCCATCCTGGTTAATTGACACTTTGGTGAACAGGCTCCCCATGCCCACTGCTTCCACATCACGCAGCGCTCTAGGAACAAGAGTGCTGTGGCATTCCCAAACAGCTGGAGACCCCAGCGGTGTCTCAGCAGCCCACCCTGGATAGGACTCTCTTTGACGATGTCCACTGTGGGCGGCCAGCCTCTCCTCATGCTCGGCCGTGATAGGGCGCTCGCCGCCTCTAGAAGCAACGCATCCCACGCCGCAGTGGCTGCAAGGGACAGAAACCCTCACTGACGTTGAACCTGCTCTGCCTCCCAGAGCCCTCCCTCTGCCCCAGGCTCCTGGCTCTGCCCTCTGGGGCTACAGTGCAACCCCAGCAAGCTTCCTGTGCCGGTTCTGGAGACTCTGGCACATGGTCAGGCGACCAGCATGCTGGCAGGCAGACTAGCCAACAAAGCCTGCAGTCTCAGTGAATGGCAAAAAGGCTGGTCTCCTGGTTGACGATATTGTGCATGAAGCGGGTCCTGTTGGTGATGAATGAAGCTCTTCCCTCTGGCGGGGCTTCTCTATGGCCCCTGCTGCAGCTGGTGACCCACTAAGCTGGACTGTGTGTGCTGATGAGCACGCGTGTAACTACACACAGACACATAGAAAACGTCCCCTTATTGCACATTCTGTGGGGCTTGACCTTGGACATGCTTAGGCTCTAAGAATCCCCGAGCCTGTGGCTACTCCACAGACACAGACACGAATAAACCTTTGGTCTCCTCCACTCCCCCTCTGATGTTGGCCTCCTCTCTTTGAAGAGTGTGATCTGGTCCCCTGGGAGTCTCCGCTTCTCCAGGCTAAGAAGCCTTCTCTTTTAATGAACTGGTTTCAAGATACTGCAGCATCCTGGGTGCCCTCCAGCTGGCAAACAGCCTCTTTGAAGTGAGGCCCATACAAACCAGGTCTCCTAGGCCAACCCAGGACCGGAGCCTGGCGCACATAGTAGGCGCTCCTTGTTAGGTCCCGGCTTCCCGTGAGGGGGGTCAAGTCCACAGTCACGTGGGTGGTCAGCAGCACAGCCCCGCAGGGCTGGGGTGGGCTCCAGAGTCTCGCCTAGGCAGGTGCCAGAGCACCAGGAAGAGGTAGGACCTCTCAGATGGCTGGCCACCCTCATCCCATAGCCCTGAGAGATGCTGGCAGGACGTGAAATCCACTGGCTTCCTTGGATGTAGGCACAGGGAGGGTGCATTTGAGGAAAGGAGGACGTGGCACTTGCTGGATGGGGGAAGGAGCAGCTCCCAAGTCCGTCTGACCCTCTTCCTCCCTGTTCCCCTCACTGAAAGGGACGCATGGGTCTTCTGTGCCAGGCAAAAGGCTGCCCAGGTGTTTTAATTCAAACCAGTTACAAAACTCTCTCTGGAGCCCCACCCAGAGTGGGGACAAGTGGCTGTTTAGAAAATGTGGATGGGAGGGCAGGGGATAGGCTGCTGGCTTTTGATAATTTTTAGGAATTTCTCTGAAAGGCACACATGACAGCCATAGGCTGGTCCTCAGAGAAGCCCCAACACCAGCCGGCCTCCATTTCCTCACAAGCACAGCTGCCAGGAAAGCCGAGGGTCTAGGATGGCACAGCAGCCTCCTTGGCTGGTTCTATCCTATGGAAGGTTCTGTCCCCACCCCCAAGACTCCAGCTATGAAGCAACTACCATAAGGACAATGACGGATCCAGAGAGAGACCCTTTCCCCTCCCACAACCTTACAATACCCCTGGCCTGTTTTTGCTTCTACCACCAAACCCTACCATCCCTGTCCTCTCACTCTCCCAGGCCAGATGGCAGGTGGCAGGAACAGGCCTAGCCCTCCCCAGCTCACAGGTACCCTTTCCCCCACCTGCTCAGACGCTAGGCCCAATCCAACCCCAAGGAAGCTGGGGACTCATGGGTGAGAGCCTGTGCTTTTCCAGGACCAGCCTGGCCCTTGGCTCACAGATGCGATACCCAGCGTTGGGGTGGGGCTCCCCGTCCCACCACAAAAGGCTCTTGCCTGCTTTTCACAATGGTGAACCCTTCCCAGTAGTGTGTTTCATGCCTTGGGGATAAATATTGCTCCCCCACAGCCTCTTGCTTTTCATACAGTTCCCCCCATTCTCCCCACTCAGGGAGGGAGTTTGACCCTCGCTCTAACACACAGGCTTCTCTAGGCTATTGGCTAACTTCTTGTGCCGGCTCATCACCTCCCAGGAAGCCCTCTCCAGCCTCTGTCAGCGCCTACGTCAAGGTCTCCCTTTTGCCTGTCTCCAGGCCCTCCCCAGGCCCTGCCTTCTCATTCCTGAGGCCAGCTGCAGAGAAGTCAGCTCCCACGGCCACACGAGCCCTGCGGATGTCTGCAGACTTGCGATGTCGTCTCCCGCCTGACCAATGCTCCTTCCCTGACTGCCTTTTGTCACACTTGGTTTCTGCTGCTCATCTTCCTGCATGTCTCCTCTTGACAAGATTCCTCTTACAGTGTACCCCCAAAACTGAGGGGCTGGATCAAAATTAGAGGATAGAATAGGACCATCACCCCCTTTCTCCAAACACATTCTCTCCTTTGGTGTAGCCAAAATCTATCATTTGCTTTATTTTATCACTAACCAAGGCTATAGGGGTTCATTTAGAGCCTGTGAGTCCAGTCTGGCCCGTGAGCCTTTATCAGGCAGTACGTCTTCACCTTGAACTTCTGCTGCTCTATTTTGAACTGAGGCAGGGTTTCTCTTCCCTGTGATGTTTCACCTTCTTCATCTCAGCCCATCATCTGGGCTTGCGATCATTCTAGACCCAGATTTTGTCACGTATCACGTTCACAGTCCCACTTCCATCCTCACCCCAACCTCCAGCTCATCTGTGGAGGGGGTCAGGACACGTCCAGTGCTGTGATATACTCTAAAAAGTGTCCATCCTTAGGTCTGGGTTTGAATCCTGGATCTCCCACTTCATCGTAGCCACTCTGAGTTTCACGTTCCTCATCTATGGGAGGGGGTTGTGACCCCTACAGCCAGGAACATAGTGAAAGTTGAGTGAAGGAGCATGTGTAAGTGCCCGGCTGTGTCTGGCCGACACCCAGTGCAGGAAGTGCTTGGTCACCCAGGCTGCTGACAAGTGTGCTGGACTCTTCAGGGATGAGGACAGGGCTCTCTGGGGAGGGGAACGTAGAGCCCGCTGACGCGTCACTTGGTGCCCACCCCTCACGACAGCTGCTCCACCAGACTCACATCCATAAGGAAGGCTTGTCAAGTGCTGAAGATAAGCGTCACCAGTAGCACCCTGACTTCACAGCAGTTTTTCAAGGAATGGAGAAGAGACAATCATCTCTCCAGAGACTCAACTTGCTAAAGTCCCAAGTATACCCTGGGGGCTGGAAAGGAGATGAAGAAAGCGAAGCCCTGCTTCCTGGCCTGTGAGCTCCCAGGGTGGACAGGGTTGCACCAAGAGCCACACTGCCGGCTTCTTGCCAATACCTCACCAAGCACAGATCCTGTGTTGCTTTGAGAATAGAGCCTGTGACTCCCAGCCACAGATGGAGTGTACTGAGTCAGAACGTAGGGCTGGCTAAGGAAACTGGCCTGCTCTGCTCTCCCATGAACCAAATGCATAATTGGTGGATTGAAGAAGGAGGAGGAGAGGAAGAGAGACAGGGCGAAAGCTTCCACACCAATCTTCTCAGAAATGGGGGTGCTCTTGGGTTTCTCCCCACATCAGAGCCAGACTGCCATAGCCTAGACCTCCCTTCAGCCAAACTAGATGTAGATGTAAGGTTAGGGATCGCCCGTCTTGCTAAGGTAGGTGCTGAGGTAGGTGCATTGAACATCCAAAGGTTAGGGGAAGAGTCACAGAGAAACTTGGTGAGCTCTGCCTCAAAGAGTGGCATGGAAATTGGCAAGGCAAGGTTGCTTCAGGCAGAAGGAACCACAAGGGCAAAGCCATGGAGGCATGACAGTGTCTGAGTACATAGGACATAGGGAAGCTGCTGTGGGCAGTGACACTGGAGAGGTAGATGGGGCCAGGATTTTGGAGGGCCTGGATGACGGAGTTTAGACTTTGTCACAAAGAGATGAGAAGCTAAGGAAGGTCTTAGAGCAGCAGTAGGATATGATCTGACCTATATGTTGGAAAGGTCTCTCCAGATGTGAACAGGAGGAATGCAAAGGAAAAAATAAATGTAGAAAGACCAGGTTTCAGACTTACAAAAGTGAGCCCACAACCTATCCACTGAACCACAGACAGGGCTCTAGTTCTAAAATCCCTGCCCGAATTTTTAAAAATCCTCTCACTGGCTCCCCTCCCCTGACCCCACAACTTACTTTTAGATTAACCCTCTGACACCATTTGCTGGAGAAAGAATCATGGCCCCAGTGAGGATTAACATTGGGGCCCTTCTTGGCTGGCAGACAGACTTGCCGCAGCTGCAGGACGGCACAGGATGCCACCAACGAGGCTTGCAGTATGCAGGAAGGCAGCACGCCCTCTTGGAGGGGCCTGTTGTCTGAGACTCGCCTTCAGCTGAAGAGATAAGAACCTGCAACTGTGGCCACAGGAAATGACAAAGCAGTGACTGATCGGGAGCCGCTGCACAGGGCTCATTACGGTGCTTGCCAGCGGGCGAGACACCCTTATCAGGGAGAAAATTGCATCAGGCCTCCTGAATTACTAGCGATTGGAAGCAGATTTCTTGGGATGCACTTTGTTAGATACCTAATGAGCAGGATACAGGCGGGCAGAGCCCAAAGCCGGTGGGGCGGGGGACAAATGTCTTTGTTAAACAGAATTTGTCAGTTTCCGCTCCAGGCTCCCTGGGGAGGGTTCAGGGCCAGCTAATTGAATTAAGAGCATGTGCGCTCCAGCGGGAAGGCTCAGGGCGGGGCGAGAGGCAGGGAGGCCGGAAGGTGGGCACTTTCAGCACCAAGGACAGCAGCTGCAACCTGGCTAGTCTGTAATTGCCAGAGCAGGCTGGAACTGCTGCATTTTGCATGATCAGGGACCTGGGGAATGGAATGGGCAGGAGGGAAGCAGAAGATGTTAGCGGTGGAAGGGAAACAGATGACCCAAGAAGCCTTGAGCTTGTGATACTATTGGTCTGGTCTGTCTCAACAGACCCTCCTGCAGGCAACAGTGAGGGCTGAGAGACAGGAGGAAGGGGTGTCTTCTCCCCACCACGTCCGTCACTTGTGGTGTGGGGCAGCTGTGGCAGGCAAGCAGCAGCGGGCTGTGCTCCGAGTCTGAGCCAGTGCATGTCTGTGCATCACTTTGTGCTTTCAAAGTAGGTGTCCAATTACAGCCCTAATGAAGCAGGACGTGCTGCAGCCCTGGAGCCACAGAGCAAGGGGCCACTTGTCAGCCCCAAGCTGCCTCAGCAGGCGGGGCAGGGCCTGCCAAATAGAAAAACAAGTAGGCAGGCTTGTGGGGTGAGCCAGCAGCCCCCACCTGGAGGACACGGGAAGAGCCATGCAAGGCTGGCAAGGCTCCACTCTCTCTCCACTCCATCCCCACTGTAGCATTGGGCCCCATCCTCCACTTCCAGCTGCATGGCCCTTCCCTGTGGTCTTAGACAAACTCCTTCTTCATGAGGAGCGCAATCCCCAAATCGTGGGCAAGTTGAAGCTAAGGAACCTGAAGAGGTAATGTCGGCCCTAAAGAAAGGGGACTATTAGGGAGAATTTAGGCTCTTGCCTAAAGTGAGGCACGTGGACGAGCAGCTGCCTCTGGCCTTCCCTGCGGGGCCTGTGCTGTGTGCAGCTCTAAAGACTTTTCTACAAAAGTCACCCATCCACCTTGCTCCCAACCCCCAGGCCAAGGTAAATCTTGGCAAAATTAATTGGAAATGTTGGCAGGAGACCTGCAGGGTTGGTGTTGGATGGGGAGGTGCTGGCATGAAATAGCTGTGGGAGCAGATACAGGTCAAGGCCACCCACAGAAAGGGCAGAGTAGAGCAGAACCACTGAGTCTGACGGGGGTGGGGTTCAGGAACAGGGGACAGGCAGCCCATAGATGGTCTGCCTTTCCTTTCTTCCTTCTCAGAACACCCTAGGCTGATGGGGTGAAAGCACAGCCAGGGCTGGACGGAGGGGTCAGTCTCCTTTTTATTTTACCTTTGTGATGAAATTAAATGAATTATACACAATAAATTTCAGAATCCACATAAAATTATCAGGTGAGTGCTCAGCTCCACTCTGTCCCTGTAAATGTCAGCTCTGGGTCACTGAGCTGGTGCTGGGGCCACAGAGGGTGGATAGCAAGGAGACAGGCTGTGGGAGAGGGGACTTCCTCAGCCATGTGTCCCTGCTTTCAGAAGTGCTGAGGCACCTCTGGAGGCCTGCCCCTTGATTTCATTACTCCGACTTCCTCCTCTAACTGGATTAGATGGCAGTCTATGAAATCCAGGGCATCAACATTGGCTTTCTGCCTAGAAATGAGGAGAAATGTCATTACAGGTCCTGATTCAGCATCTCACCCCAGCCCCAGGGGCCACATCATCAATGGGGAGTTAGTCTTTGCCCTGGCTGGTTACTCTTTCTTTCATTCTCTCCTGCATCCATCCATCCATCCATCTATCCGTCAGTCCGTCCATCCATCCATCTGTCCTTCCATCCATCCAGTATGCATTCTGTTGTTCTCCCTCTGCAGCCAGTCCGGTGTTCAGCTGTTCTGACCGAGAGAGATGTGGTGCTTTTTCCTACATAAAACACACAGAAAACCCCAAACCCCCAAACCTACTGACTCAGGTGCTACATAGAGGCGCCGGGGGTGTTCAGTGGGTAGCCTCCAAGTGACTCTTGCCCTCCCTGAACCATAGCTACTGAGAAGAGCAGGTGAGAGAGACAGCCAGGCCTAGTGCCCAGGGACAAAACAGGCCCAAAATCTTGATTACGAAGTACAGTAGGTGCTGTAATCAGCCTCAGGGCTGTCCAATGCTTCCCTCTTCCCATCCCAAGAGTCTTCACATAGCTGCTTTCTCTTTGGAATTATCTATCCTTGTACTTATTTGACCGGAGGTGGGGGGAGGCTGTAAAATGAGCCCCAGGCCAGACTGGGTACCTCTGTACTCGTGCAACTGACTATCCCTTACTCTACTGACACGAGCCTGAAAAGCCTTCGTGTTAATGAATTTCTGCACACCATATGTGATTTTTAAAGGGCAAAGAGGAATCATTTAAAGGATCCCAGTGGTAAAATGAAAGGTCATTGTCCCAACTTATCTGGTTCATATGTGTGTGTCTTCACACAGAGTATCCACTTAAAGAGGGACCCAGCTGCATTCCTTCCCACCTGTTGATTACAGGTCAGACATTCGGGCACCTCTAGCACTGAACACATCTGTTCTGGTTGGTACTGTGTCCGTTGTTCTGTTTGTTTCTAACACAACAGTCTAGACAATGGCATAAATGTCTGCTGAGTGGCCAAGACCGAATTCCGTCAGCTGATGGAGGGTGGAAGTGGGTCACCTTTGAGGTCCCTACAAATGTGATACTGCATAATTCCTCAAATGATGAGCACTTTCTAGGGCTTACCGTGGATTTCCAACAGAGCTTTAAAGTAACCTCTGCCCACGGGGAGCATAAGACATGTGCCTGAGTCCAAGGAACTGAAAGTGTTGTTAGCAAAACAAAACTGGCAAACAGTCCTGGAATTAGAGACCAGTGTGAGCGGAGAGAGCCAGCCGCTGGGCTGAAAGAACACCGGAAAGCTTCAAGCAAGTGTGCGCAGAGCCATTAGCCTTCCTGGAGGGGCTGTATTTGAGTGGGGTCGATTTCTAGATAAGCAGAGATGAGAGCGATAGTTGTGCCAGGAGGGGAAGAAGAGACGAGGGAAAGGGACATGGAGGGAGAAGGAGGATTATCAGAGAGAAGAGAGGAGCGCTGTGCTCTGTTTAATGGGTGATAAGAGGAGAAAGTGACAGAGGAGATGGAATGGAAAATAAGCCTACGCAGCAAAGGGCGTCACAGGCGTGTGGAGGTTTCAGAAGCTGTTGTGACTGCACGGAGTGTGGAAGTCATAGATGGTACAGTTTATTCTTTCAACAAATATTTATTGAGCATCTACAATGAAGGATAAACAAGGTCCTTGCTTCCATGTAACTTACATTCTGTGGGGATTGGAGGAATGAGGCAGATAGTAAACAAGTGAACACATTGTTGGAAAGAATTTTCTAGTACAGGAAGTACTATGAACACCGTAAAAAGGTATGTGAATAGAGAGTATATTGGAGCAGGGGTCACTTTCAATAGGATGGGCCTCTATCTCAAAGGGCAGGGCCTCTCTGAGAAAACCACATTTGTGCTGAAACCTGAGTGAAGAGAAGGGAACAGCTACGTAAAGACCGTGAGGCTCTCCGGGTAGAGAGAACAGCAGATGCAAAGGCCTTGAGGCATGAAAGACGTGGCTGTGAGAGGAACGTCAGGACAGAGTGGTCAGGGCCCAGTGAGCAGGAGGCCAGGTGGCAGGCGGCAGACGGGCCAGACGTGCAGGGCGTCCTGAGCCACGAGGAGAAGCACGGAGTGTGGAAGGTGCACTTGTAGAGAGAGGCACAGAGCATTTCTCCGCATCTTCTCTTCCCAGAGACCAGAAAACTTCTTAACCCCAAACAGCAGCAAGGTGCTGCCCATCCTGGACCCCAAGATCTTAGATGAGAAGCTGGGTTCCATCCGTGAGTCCTGGTCCAAGGCCACAGTCAGCTCCACGATGGACTCCAGCACGTCCCCCTCTCAGGGAGCAGAGGAAGAGCCTCAGAGGCCACTGATGTCCCGTGAAATGGTGAGTGTCTTCCCCCTGGGTGGGGGCGGGGGGGCTGGAGCCGCGACAGGTGCCACATCAGCGGCTGACTGCCCTCTGGGGGCCTGGTGACGCCTCAGGTGGCAAGTAGACCTCCCCTTGGGCACGCTCTGCATGTGAGTTACCCCAAAGCCAAACTTGTGGAAGGGGTGGGTTCTTCATTTGACCGGGTTTCTCTACCTTCTGACTGGAACTTCTGTATGATGGCTTTCACATCAAAGCCTGCAACGCTCGCAGGACCTGGTTGTACCCGCTTAAGTAGTCACCCACCCAGACCTTGCTCAGGAGCACTGCGTATTGGAAGCCACCCAGAGAGATGAGTCTGAGCTTCTGAAAAAGGAAATTGAGCCTCAAAGAAAAGAGGACAGCGTCTTTGGTCAGACTCTGTGTTTTTGATCATGGGAACTGGCCAGATGCTGGGCAAGGGGAGGCCAAGGTGGCCAAGGTGGAGCCTTAATTTGGGAGGGGCCAGTGTTGAGTCCCTGTCCCTTGACACAGAGCTCAAGTGAAGGCTGCCAAAAAGACGGCCCAGGCAAAGTCCCTAACAGGTACCACCCAGCAACCACGGCTGAACTCAAGTGTGGTGCCCTCCCTTCTTCCATAGCGGTTCCCATGGGGAACGCTGCTCTGGAAGATTCTGAGAAACGGCCCCAGCCGAGGCCATGGGCCCATGAGGAAGCCCGGGGCTCTCTCCTCTCGGGACACGCCCCTCTCCACCGACAGCCTCTGCATCTTCCCCTGGCATTTCTGCACCTTCCTAGAATCCATCCCATCAGATGAGTAGGAAGGGTTGCTATCTGCTGGGTGTGGCCAGGATGCTCCCTGCCCAGCCCTGAGCTCTCAAAGGCCACCTCTACACCCCTCCTCTCACCTGTGCCTTTGGGGAAAGCAGCCCTCAGACGTGACCTCCCAGCTCAGGCGTCAGTTGGGTTGGAAACAAAGATTCAGACTCTGTGTCTGGAGACTTTGAAAAGCGTGAAAAATGAAAAAATGCCTGCAGTTAGTCTTTTTTACTTTTTAAAATTTTATTGGGAAACAGTGTGTTTCTCCAGGGCCCATCAGCTCCAAGTCGTTGTCCTTCAATCTAGTTGTGGAGGGCGCAGCTTTGCTCCACATCCAGCCGCCGTTTTCAACCTTTAGTCGCAGGGGGCGCAGCCCACTATCCCATGCGGGAATTGAACCAGCAACCTTGTTGCTGAGAGCTCGCGCTCTAACCACCTGAGCCATCCGGCTGCCCCACCTGTAGTTAGTCTTGATCTTCTCTTAAGAGTTCAACCATGAGAGGTGGGATGAGACTGCAGCTTGAGGAGTCAAGGTTAGCCACAAGAAAGCACAGTTTTGAAGTGAGAGGTTGAGTAACCATTGTGAGTGACAGAGGCAAGGAGAAATAAGTGGCCCATTGGCATTCAGACGGGATTCTGTGAGGCTCTGAGTGCGGGCAAGGAGCTCAGCGCCGCCCGACACCCACAGGCTGTCAGAGATGTGCGTGGGTCCAATGCAGAGCTAACTCCAGCACGCCCTCTGAGCACTCCCCAGCAGGCCCATCAGTGGGCTACTCCCCCCACCCTCCCCCTTGCGGAGGACCTGGCAAGACCACAAGCACTGGCTCTTCTCCCTGGTTTGCTGCGGGGTCAGGTCCACTCAGCCACCACCATCAGCCCTTGAACTAAGAGGACACTGGCTTCCTCATCTCTGGACTCCAGGGCCCCGCTCAGACCTGGCCCAACACGGATGTAGGTAAATGCTTATCGGGCCAGGTGATAGACCCCCTGGTAGACAGGAAGTACAGCAGAAAGAACTTCGAATCATCTAGTCTGAGCTTCTAACTGTACAAAGACGGCAATGAGCAAGCCCGGAGGTGGCACGGCCCTGCTCAAGCCTCCCTGAGCCTGCTCACCTGTGTTGCCTGGCGTAAAGCCCAGTGCGTCCCAGATGGCTGTAGAGGAATGAGGGGTTGGAGGACTGAGGCAGGCGTGGGGCTTTCAGCACACGCCCCCACAGCCCAAGAAACAATGAAATGGTGTCAAGAGTCAGGAATAGGAGGGAACAGGATAGGGGCCTGGGACAGGCTGGGCTGGGAAAGGGGGAGGGGCAGGCCCACTGCCCCGAAGACTCCGTGAGTGTCTGAGGGACCCAGTGGATCCAGGGCTAGGCACCCAGGCCTCTCTCCCCCTAACTCCTTGCCCTCACTGGGTCCTGGAGACCCAGCTCCAGATCCTACTTCCTAGCCAGAGCCTGGAAGGACAAAGGTAGGACCTAGACAAACATTCATGTGGCCAGTAGAGCCCAGTCACAAGCACTAGAACCTGGGTGGGTGGCAATGGTGTACAGGTCCGTGACAATCACGAGTAGCCATGCAGCAATGGGTCTCTGTTCCATAGCAACAGAGCAAAATTACATGGCAGCGGACGAGCTCAGGCAATCAGGAGACACAGTGACCAGCAAGAGCTTGCAGACAGGGAGCAGTGGAGTGCAGTTGCTTAGCAATAGATCCATGCCATGTGCTCGCACATGCACAGCCCTGGGCACAACCATGGGTAAGACAGTCAGAGTCTCAGCTACCAGACCAGCACGAGAACAGACCTGGTGGCAGCAGCATGGTCGTAAGGTGCGGGACTCCTGACGGGCAGTCAGGGAGTCACCGGCCGGAGACTGGGGTGTAGCCATGGGCCCCAGCGACGTGGCAGCGTGGTGAGCACAGGATGAAACCGCCTCCCTGGGCGTTCGGCCGCTCTGTGCAGGCGCGGAGCCTCGGCGTCCCCTGTCTCCCAGAGTGCGTTTGTCTATGTCTAGTGTTTTAGCATATTCCCCAGAGCCCAACAAACAATTTTGCGTCTCATTCCCTCCAGAGCCTACTCTGCTTAATGGGAAATTGAACATTTTTCTGGAGAAAGGGGCGCCTTGGGAATGGAGAAGGGAGTGGAGGGCACACAGGTCTGTACCCTCTCTTCAGGGAGGTTGCCATGCAGGCTCCCTGGTGCCTGGCCTGCAGTCCCACACCCACAGTCCCATCAAGCCCTTCCGGGCCGCCCCTCCCCCTACTGTGCCCTAGGATCCATCTTTCTTCCCAGGTTGCAATCCAGGCAATTTTTCCATCTCGGGACACTTGGTTTTGACACAGGCCTTTCAAGTGCCATGCTGTCCGTGTGGTGCAATGTTCCTGTCCTGAGTGGACCTCTGGGGTCAGGATCCTGTGGGTATGATCCTGAGTTAAGTGTAGGGCCTGGGCAGAGCTAGTGAAGCCTTCAGCTCCCTTCTGAGCAGCCCCGGAAGTCTTTTGAAAGAGGCGGGCTTTGAGTGGGGTAGAGTCATCCTGAACATGACAGCTCTCCCGACATTAACAACTTGCAAGTATCTCCTTCACACCTAGACCCCCCTGCCCACCTCATGCTGAGCCCAGCAGTATATCCCTGGCCCCAGGGGACAGCAGGTAAGATGCGAGCTCCGTGCTGTGTGCAGACAGGCCCAGCTCTGTACTCACAAGGCTTACGAAACACCCACCATGCGCCCGACTCCCCTGGCCCCAGCAGCCACATCAGCAAGCCTCCAACCAGCCCAAAAACTTGGAACTCCCACCCCTGCCAGGCGACCAACTCTGTCCAGCTGTGCAAGGAGCGAGGACAGGCGAGGGCTGAGGGAAGGAAGAGGCCAAGGCCTCGAGCCCTTGGAATTTCCCCAGCCAGCAGGAGTGAGCCAAACCTGGGGAAACAGTGTGACACAGAGCAGAGCACAGTAAATATTTGGTGAGGGATGAATGACAAGGGGCCGTGGCTGAGACAATGTATCTTCTGAAGTATCTTAAGCATTGCTGGGCATACCTGGTAAGCCCTACCTGGTGAGCCCTCGGTAAAGAGAGAGTGGAGCAAGGAAGGCTTCGTGGAGGAGGCAGGCTATGCTTTGGATAGAGGCAGAGGTACTCAGTTGCTCTTTAAGAAGTGTGTGTTCAGTGTTGTTTCCAGTGCAGAAATTCCAGCACAGGCTCTGCCCCTCCGCTCTCTGTTTCCCTCCCTCCTCTCCGCTGCTCAGAGATTTGTGGCAGACCAGAGGGCCTTCACACCAGCAGATGAATAATTGACAAGGGTTGTTTAAAGATTCAGTGGAGTTTCTCCAACCTCACCATACTGGAATAACTCATTTCTTTCATTCTCTCTTTGAAAGCCTTTCCCCCTCCCTCCATCTCTCCCCATCCTGGACCCCACAGAGCACATTGCTTTTGTTTCTCTTCCTTTCTTGAGTCTGCCAACCCCAGGGTGATCCCTTAGTTCCCCGCTTCTTTGTGTCCATTTCCCTAGCCCCCCGCCCCCCTCCATTTAACCTGCTCCTAAGGGTGGTAAGTTGATTTTAGCCCCTCTGGACACCATTTCCCTAAGAAAAGGGGCCTCATGGCATGGGTTAGGAGAGGAAGGAAGGCTCCTCGCAGGTCACAGAGCAGGGTAAGTGGGTTCTGGGCCCCAGAAGGGCAAGCCTCCTAGCCCAGGCCCCACTTCCCTCCCAGGCAGGTGAAGAGGGACTGGCTCTGCCACACCTTCCCAGGGTGGCCTGGAGCATTTTGTGTTCCTGAGCCGTGATTCGTCCATCAGTAATACAGGTACAGGATGTTACCCTGCCCTGCCTGCCTCTCTGTGTCTGCCTGGCATGGCTCTAGGATGACCAGCCATCCTTGTTTGCCCAGAACTGAGAGGTTTAGTGGTGCTAAAACCAAGATAGTCGCAGGTAAATTGGGACAGGTGTCGCCCTACATGGCGTGGCTCTCCCCTGCCCCTTGCTGCACCCACAGACGGGGCATGTACCCTCGCCCACCAGCCCAGCTCCACACTGTCCCCTGCACTCAGTGCCCCTACCAGCTCCTTGAAGTGACCTTGAACTCCCTTCCCCATCCTAGACCCTAGTTCCTTCCTATATCTGCGGAGAAGGTTGGAGCACATGTTCCGCAGTCCCCTGGGGCTCCTGAGCTGTGACTGGAGCCTTGGTCCCAGCCCCTGGCCCCCCTGCCCAAGATGAGGTCTGCAGACTGGTGAGGCCGAGGCTTAGACCTGGCCTCAGTTCCCTTGGCACCACCTGGTGGCAGGTAATGAGTCTAAGCAGGAGCCTCGGGCAGCACCGGCAGTAGCCACCTGAGTATGGGCAACACATCAGTGGCAACTAATAGCAGGACCATCAGCCCAGGGTCACAGAATCACAAGCCCAGGAGCCTGAGGTTGGCTCCCACAAGGCAGAGTGAGCGCCACTGAGCCCGACCTGGGAGGCAGACCACTCGGGTCCTGAGAGCCTGAGCCCCAGCCGGGGACCCAGAGCCTTTGGAGAGGCAGAGAAAATACAGGAGAAACAGAATGAGACAGGGACAAAGAAAGCACAACCATCTGGTACCCGCCTCAACAGCCGCCAGTCAGATGCCCCTGAGTCAGCGTCCCCTGCAGGCCACCTACACAAACCACCAGATGAGTTCCCAAAACGCCACAGTCACCCCATCCCTCCTGCTCCAACAGTTCTGTCTCTGTCGGCCTCGTGGCCCCACTTTGCCAGGTCAGTCTTTCTCCCGGTCACCTCTACAACACCCTGTCCTGTCCACCTGGCTGCAAGGCCCCCGTAAGAGCATGTGTTCATCACACAGGAGCACCGTATCAAACTCCTGCCCCTCCCAGGCCCCGCTCCTGCAGGCAGGAGGGCTCTTGGCTCTCCCCGGCTCCTCCCCTGCACTGGTGCCCCTAAGTTGTAAGCCCTGCAAGCTGGCACTGGGGAAGGGGGGGCGTTCTAAAAATAAATCTTGTGAGGTGGCAATAGTCACAGATCCTGGGCTCTGCTATCAACCTTCACCAGCTCCCCTCCTCTTCCTCTCCCATCTCTGTCCTCCTTCTCCTGCAGGTCCTCCAGACAGAAAGAGAGAGAACATTTCCCAAGCATTTGAGGAAGGAAGGGAGGAGGGAGGAAAAGGAGAAAGGTGGAAAGGAAGAAATAAGAATTCATGCTACATGTGTCCCTGTTATCTCCCCTGCAAACCCCTCATCCCCCCACCTCTCCTCCGTGTGGCTCTAGCAGGTTTGAGCCCATCTCTACCACTCAAGAGCTGTGTGACCTTGGATAAACCAATCCCCCTCTCTGGGACTATCTCCTTACTGAAAAGTGGAGGGAATACTCTCCCATGCCCACCTCTCCAGGCTGTGGGGAGGGTGAACAATGAGTGGATGGCAGTGCCTTGGAAACTGTGAGGGGCTGTCTACTTTGCAGGACGCTTATTAATAGTCGCTGTGCTCAGGGGGCCCTTTCAGACTGAGAATAAAAGGGAGGAAGCCACATCCCCACCTCCCCCCTCTGACCCCTTCTCCAGAGGGCTGTTCTCAGACCCTTGACCCATTTCTCCTCCCTCCTTCCCCCCATCCCTGGAGTCTCCCTGGTGGGCCGTTCTCCTCCTCCATCCATCACCTGGGACTAAAGAGATTAATAAACGAGACTCATAACTCAGCTGCTGGGGTATAGCAGATATTTACGGCTCCGTTTCAATTTGCAAAGAGATTAAGTGTTTGTCGATTTATTGTCTCTTGGTATGTGTGAGCGGCTGAGCCAAGCCCCCTGCAGGCCAGCCCCTCCCATGCTCCACACACACTGCCTGGGGGCTCCTCACCCCCATGCCACCCCACCCCAGCCAGTCCATGGAGCTGGTGGGGAGCCTGGTGTTGCCCAGCTAGGGAAAGCCACCGGCCACTGGAGGGGGACATGTCTTCCTGACTGACTTGCCCAGAGACACAAGTGACCCAGGAAAGGGCCCCATGGAACCAGGTATTAGACAGATGGGAGGGGCCATCCTTAGATGATTTAGAGGGCCCTTTCTGGGCATCCTCCAGCCTCATGTCTCCCCACAGAGCAGAGGGCCACGGGGCCAGGTAAAAGTGCCCCAGAGCCCCAACTCTACAATTCTAGACCACTCTCCGGGTATCCAAGACCCCAGAATTCCCTGCCCAAATAGGCCTGAGCCTGCTTCTGAGGACTGTGTAGACGCCCCACTGAACTCCATCCTCCCAAGCGTCAAATACTTTCAGGGCGTTGCACCCGAGGCCCAGGGGATGGCTGTTGGTGAGGGCACATGCTGGGAGCCTCCATTTTTGCTCTTGTCCTGGGCCCCACAGACATTAGGGGGTAGAGATGGAGAGGGGAGGCACACGTCCATGGAGAAAGCTCCAGCCTAACTGGCCAGGAGCCTGCAGAGGCCAAGGAAAGGGAGACGGCCTGGAGAGGCTGGTGAGCAAGGGCCGCCAGCCCCAAAGGCTGGGAAGGTGGAAAAGCTCTGCCCATGTATGAGCAGTGTTTGAGGAACCAAGTGGGCCTGGGGAACAAAAATGTCAAGTGCTTCCCACCCCCGCGGAGCCCAGGCAGCCTGGCACATGTACTCCATCACTCACTCATTCACTTGACGAGCTTTTTGAGAATCTACTATGTGCCAAGCCCTGTTGTCTCCCCCTTCAGACACCTGTACTCATTTCTACTCATAGCAGGGTTGAGTCCCATCTCCACCACTCAAGAGCTGTGTGACCTTAGATAAATCACTCCCCTTCGCTGAGTCTATCTCATCTGTTAAGTGGAGGGAATACTCTCCCCTACCTGACTCTTGAGGATTAAAGCAAGTGGATGGCAGTGCCTTGGAAACTGTGAAGGGCTTTTCACTTTGCAGGAGGCTCCCTTTTAGACTGAGGGAGAGAGAGAAGCAGCACGACTTGCCCAGGCCTCCCCCTTCTCCAAAGCAAAGTGATAGTAACATAAAGATAACCCCCCTGCAAAGGTCTCTACACTCAGGAAGCTCAGTTCAGCGGAAAAGACACATCAGGCATCACAGAGAAGTGTGTGTTCATGACCGGGGTGCTGTCTGCTCTGGGGATTGTGGAAACACGCAGGATAGTAGGATAGTTACCTAACCCTACCCCCCCACCCCAGGCAGAGCAGCACTTTATAGAGAATGCCAGGGGGTGGTCCACAGATGTCACTATCATCAATGGTTATTAGTATAAAAACCATGATAGATCTTTCACTTACTGGTAGAACAGAATTAAAGGTAGATGACCTTGATCCTGCTGGAGGAGTCTGTTGAGTGAAGATTACGTGTGTGTGTCTCCATATCTCTCTCCCACTGAGAGGTACTCTGGGGCCCTCAGGTGAACCACTCTCTCTCTGACCCTCAGTTTCTTTATCTGTAAAATGGGGAGAATGCCTACTTCCAGAGAGGGATGAGAAAGTCCTAGGAATATGGAGGAGAGCACTGAGGTGAGTGTGACTGTGGATTGGCCTACCTCCAAGCCCCCAAAAGATGGGGTTCAGAAGAGATGTGGATGAGAGGGCCACTGGAACAGAGCCCCTCCCCCGCCCCAGAGAAGAGGAAGGTAATAGCTGAGAGAGCACGGGATTGGAGGGGCACCAGGCTGCCCCCTACACCCACCCTGGGCCTCAGTCTCCCGCTCCGTGCAGTGAGGCGCCTGGTCTTGATGATTTTCTCTTTCATCCTGGCAAACGAGGCGGGACAGCCTCCGGGTTCTGCTCCTTACCAAGATGTCGTGCTGCACATACACTGTCCATCGCAGTTCCTTGATTAAACAGTGGGTGGGCGGGCCGGAGTGCAGCTCTCCCAGTAAATAAAGCCAGGATGATGAGGCCATAAATTGCTGAGGGCTTGAGTCATCGATCGGTGAGGGTCTGCAGAACCAGGGGTGACTGGGAGAGACCACTAACCTGGGAAATGGGGCTTACGCCCTTCTGCAAACTATCAGCTTAGCCCTCCTTTTAATAACACTAATTATATCCATCAATCTTTATTGAGCTCCTTCTCTGCTCCCAGAACTGTAATCATAGTCTCATTTCATCCCTGCACCAGTCTGACGAAGCATGCACAATTGTCCCCCATTTTACAGGTAGGGAAACTGCTGGTAGCACAGTAGCCCCCCCGGGCCATGGGGCAAGACAAACAGAGAGGGCCCTGGTCCAACGCAGGTCTGGAGTCTCCAGCCCAGGGCCCGCCCCTGCAGCTGCTCTGGCCACACCTTGTGACTCATGAGCCATGAGCCTGGTGAGCTTGACTCACCGTCTTCCCCACCCATCTGGGTGGGGGGAGCTGCCTCAGTTTCCTAGTAAACATAAAAACAGGGCTCTGTGACTGCAGGTCCCCCTCCTAGGCCCACCCCAAACCTTTGAGAGTTCACGCGGAGACCTACACACCAAATGCCTAATCTCCAAATAATGAAAAATTATAAATCAAGCTGTAGCTAACAAACTGTTAAATATGGTCTATTCTCCCACCTTGACAAACACACCTTCCCCCAGAGAATTATCAGAGTTCACATCGGACCCTGGCAACATGAGAAGAGCAGATCCTAGCCCCTACCCCTAGTCCCCACCTGTCCCCTCCTCACCTGGCTCAGTTTCAGTCCCACACCCTAATGACCCAATGACCATGGAGACCTTTCACATAAGGTACATGAGAGTACACCTTCACCTTCAGGAGGACAGGTTCTGGAAGCAGGAGGGAGTTCCAGGGGCCCAGGTAGCAGGGCTGTGGTGTGGAAGGGTGCTCGGACCTGGCTAGGCACGTCCCCTTGGCCCACCACATCCTCAGCCCATGGGGAGGGTTTCGGCCCTAGGAGGGTGAGAACAGGACCTTCTAGCACCGTGGGCCAGGGCAGGGACTCTGCTTGTCCAGGGCTAAGGGCAGAACCCTCCCTCCCCCAGTTCAGTAACTCTATTAGTGTGGACTCCTGAGCTTAGATTAAATGCTTTTCAGTACAATCCAATTTCCTCCTGACATGGACTAGAAAAGCTTAGCCCGTGTGCAAATGTTTGTGCACGCAAATGGCAAACACACACACACACACACACTACATTTGGTATTAAATACCCAATCAGGTCCAAAGATAATAGAGACAGGCCAGTTCACTCCCAGTTTAATCAGATAAAATGCCCATTCATCGGCTCCTGCCAGAGGCTGACGTCTCCTCCTCCACGCCCCCAGGACAGAGGATGGGTGGGTGTGTGGGGGTGGCTGCAGGAGAGGGGCTGGGAATGAGTGGGAACCATAGGCACTGAGGAGAAGCGGGTTGAGTAGGGTGGCTGTGCCTTTAAATCTTTAAGGAGGGGGGCAGCGTAGCCCATGGGGGACTAATTATCCTTCAGCCTTTAGCCAGCTCTTACTCAAACAGACAAAAGGGGTCTTTGCAGCCCTGATGGGCTAGGCTTCTGCTCAGAATTATTTTTACTCTCAGATATGCAAATGCACCTCAGCATGGTGGACCCTGGGCAGGGATTTGGAAGGGCCAGCAGGGGCAAGGGCCTGGCGGCTAGCCCCGCTCCCAGGACTAGGGTAGGAAGCTGGAGCCATCCCACCCTCCCTCCTCTGGCTGCGTGGGAGGCCACTCAGAGCCTTGCTTCACCTGCGGGGCAGAATCTTGTGGAGGCCCAGACTTAGGCCCCTTCCTCCCACCTTCTCCTTTCTGTGGGTGGGGAGCTCCCATGATGAGCCAGAGGGGCTCTCTCAGGGTCCAGGGGCTGACAGTCCAGATGGGGCCCTCCTGCCCACCTGACCCCCTCCACCCTACGACACAGCTGTCAGGTGCATTGCCCCTGCTCTGGACTCTTCTGTGGCTCCCTCACCTGTACCATGAGCCCCTCGGCCTGATGGCCCCTGTGACATCTGAAGCCTGTGGCCAATCCAGAATTTTCTACGCATACCCAACCCTGGTGGTACTCCCAGCTCCCAGCCTTTGCTCCTCTGCTCTTATACCCCTTCCCCACCCCAGCCCAGGTACCCCCCACACAGTAGGTGCTCAGTGAATGAGTCCAAAGAAAGCAGAAGATGCCCCTTCCTAAGCAACCACATGGCCTGAGGAGATGACGGATGTGCATCAGAGAGGGGACGTTTGCTTCCCGCTCAGCTCCCGGCCAACACCTACAGGAACCTCAGCTGTGAAATGGGGATAATGGGAACCCTTACCCAGCAGGCTGGCTGCAAAATTCCCCAGGTGCCCAGAGAGTGCTCTGTGAGCCAGGAAGAGCTTCCGCGCCTTGTCACTCACAGCAGGGGTGAGGAGGACAGTGTGGGGGAGTGGGGGTGGATGATGGGCTTAGAGACCAGTTTGATCTCTCTCAGCCCCTCCAAGACCCTCAGATCAGACAACCATCAGCCACTACCTCGGGGAATCATTCCTCCACTCTGTGTGGGTCTCTGCCTAATGCATCACAAGTCCCCCAAGGCTCCTGCCCCACCGGGAGTCCACTGCCATCTCAGCAGGAGGGGCCTCGGGCCTGCATCTTAAAGGTGGGAGGCTGCCCCTGAGGCAGGACTGGAGATGGACTTGGTGCAAAAGCTCTGCTACTCAGCATTTGCATTATGACACTGACCCTGAGGTTGGCAGGGCATGGGCATACTGAGGGCCTGGGCAGGGAGGGCGCCCCAAGACAACAGAGCACCCCCATAAAGCCCCCTCCCTCATTGCTGCTGGCGTCTATAAGGGCCTGGGCCCAGGAGGATTCCTGGGGGAGGGCGAGTTGTAAAGGGAAAAATGGCCAAAAGAGCGTGGTGACAAGCCAGGTGAGAAGGGGCTCTGTAGGCACCAACTCTCATGAGACTCAGGCCTCCAAAGGCAAAGTGAGACACATGGATTTCCAGAAGCATTGCATCGGAGTCCGAAAGCGCATGCACTTTACACAGCTCTGGGATGAACCTGGAGCCCAGCAGAAATGGAGTGGGGAGAATGTACTGGCCTGGGATGGAGGCAAGAGGGGTGAACCAGCCAGGAAGGGTCCACTGAGGATGGGGCAGAGGATATAACGGCCCCTAAAAAAGACTCTAGATAGGGCCTAAGAGGCAGAGACTAGGTAGGTGAGTTCCCAGGGGTGGCAGCCTTCACATGCCCATCCCCAAGTTTCCACCAGGACGGGGCATTTGGAGCAGAAGACCTCACCCGCTCCATTGGCCCTCCCAGGGCTGCCTTTCCAGAGGCTAAGATGAGCCGTGGGCAGAGGGAAGGGAGGCCCCACCTTTAGCTCCCCCATGACCCCAGGCCCACCCCCATCTTCTATGCTGCCCTGGATCTTCCAAGAGGCCCAGATGTCCAGCCTGGGGCTCCTGCCCCTATACCAGAGACTTAGCAGTCCCCAGGACCTCTCCATGCAATGGGCCTGCTTGAGGGTGGTTTTCTTCTGGCCTGGGGAGGGGACAATGAATAGGAAGCAGTTTCCCACACCTTCACAGAAGTAACGCAATTGGGAGGAGGAAAGGAGAGCCTGGAATTCAGGCCTGGAGAGCACACGACTCTGAGAGAGGATGCTCTCACAGAATTGCAGTTCCCTTCAGCCAAAGCCAACCAGTTGAACACACCTGCAACTGAAGCAAGTTGGGTTTATTAACTCACTGCAGCCAAGGGGCTGCCCACGATGGGAAGTGGGGGCATGGGAGTGAGTGTGTGGGAAAGGACAGAGAGGATTCGGCTGAGGAGAGTTCAAGGACACAGGGCTTTGCTCTGGTTGTACGCTCTCGGGACGCATGATAATTCTGTGGCGGGGAGTTGTAATGATTCTTATCCAGAAGGCAGGAGGAATGAGACGTGGCTGAAACTTCCTTGGTAAAGCAGAGCAGGCGTTCAGGGAAGGTGGCTATGCGGTTGTTTTTGTGGTTTGGATAACATTCATGTTTCATCTGTGTTCAGACCTTATGACGGAGGGGTCTTGTTTTTGTCTGGCTCCATCATAGTCAGAGAGAGGACTTGTGGGATGCTGTGAAGGAATGTTCCACAGAAGAACAACAAGGTCTAGCTGTGCGTGCAGGCCAGTACCCGACCACCTTTTTTCTCTCTCACCAGCTTCAGGCAGAGTGACAGAGGAGAGAGAAGGGGCATGTGTTACACACGCACCAGTGTCAGGCGCTGTGCTCAACCCTAGACAGACTTTGCCCACTTAATCTTCACCACCACCCTCTCCCCACTGTACAGATGATGAAACTGAGGCTCAGAGAGGCAAAGCGCTCGTCAGTCACAAGTAACTGCCAAACGAATGTAAACCCTGAGCTCCCTGCCTCCTAAATCCCTTCTACCCCCATGCCCATCGTTGGCCTGGAGGCTGAGCCTCCATCCAGCCTCACTCCGGGGGGTACAGGACCCTAAATTGTCCTGTACCCAGGCATCCCAGCTGGACATCTTTCTGCAGGGGCTGTGCCTGACTGTCACAGGCCAGCCGCAGTGTCAGCAGCCGCTCTGGTTCAGGCTGGTCCCCTGTGCCTAGAGGTGTGAAGGGTAATGAGGCCCCGTAATTAAGGTTTCTGGAGACATGGCCGGGAGATTTATAGACAGGCTTTGTCAATAACTGTGCTCGGGGCTGCAGATCCAGCGAGACATCGATAAGTGCTCGTTACAGCTTCTCCTGCTCCCTGTCCTGCCCCTACCAACCCCTCCCTGGCCTGTCAGCCCGCCTGTTCACAGCGCCTATGTACACAGGTTTCGCTCAATTAATTTGCACTTGTCACCATCTGTTCTTTTCATGTGTCCTTATCGAAAGTGTGTGGGCCCTGCCTCCTCTTCAGCTGTTCTCCAGAGCAGGGACATGGCACCCCCCTCAACCCAGAGCTCCCAGAACAGAACCATGTCTCCCCTCTCAGACTGGGGCTCCTCCCTCGGTCTAGGACTCCTGAAGATGGAGCCGAGTCTTCCTCTTCCTTCATCTCCCTCCCCCCACCCCGGCCCTGCACCCTGGAGAGACACACAGGCCCCCTCTGAGCCTGACCCCAGCCTCAGCCCCCCAGAGGAAGCCCCCCAGTCCCACACTAAGCCATCCCCTGGAGGGCTGGCTGCCCACCCCTGGGGGCTGAGAGGCAGGGCTCCGTTTCCAGTCCCAACTCTGGCTCCTCCTCCAAGAACAGGTGACATCATACAGTCACAAGGTCGGAGGGGGATGAGAAGCCACTGCCAGGTCTGTTTCCCTCCCACAATGTGCATAATGGGTGACACAGGGATCTAGACTCAGACCACCCCCCAGGGAGGGGTGGGAATGGCTTGGTGGCTCCAGGACGCCAGGGCAGGTGGCCTACCTAAGAACTGAGAAAGGACAGCATCCTGAAGTCGCTGCCCGTGGCTGTCTCCCCATCCAAGGTTCCTGGAGGTTAATATCCCAACCTACCCCACTGGGGACCACTCTTCCTTCCAGAAGTTCTCTGCCCCTTCCAGCTCTGACATACTGTGTTGCCACCCTCAGCACAGATTCCCCAGACGGTCTGGCTTTCATGGCCTTGCAGGGTGTGAATCTGAGCTGGCTCTGCCACAAAGATGCTGTGGGAGCGGGGCAACCTCCTGCCCCCTCTGGGCTCTGGTGTCCTGCAAAGCAGGGCGTGTTTACAAGGCAACAGGCCTTACCCTGGGAGGGCCTTCAGAGTCATACTTGGTGCCAGCATGTGGCTCCAGCTCAGCGCACTTCACCTGACTATAACAGGCTCCTCACTGGGCCTTGGCCTGGCATTCAAGGCCCAGGGACTGCCCTGCAGCCATGCCAGCCTCATCTCCCTCCACCCCTCCTCACCACACATCCTGTATCCACTTCCCCACTGTGCCACTGGGCCAGGCTGCTGCTTACCTCACACCTTTGCTCTTCCTGTTCCCTCTGCCAGGAATGCACCCCTTCCTCATGCTTTCATCACCTGACAAACTCCTATTCACTCTTCAAATCCCATTTCGGCTCTGAGATGCCCTTCCTTACACCCCTGCCTGCACCCCATTGCGTTGAGGGGGCTGGCTGAGGGCTGTACTGTGCTCGCTGCCATATCCACTAGAATACAAGCTCCTCAGGGACAGAGACTAAGCCTTGTTTCATCTGTTTCCCCAGCTGACAGTACAGGGCGTGGGCAAGTGTGACTGCCAGAGAGAGTACGCTGCGCTGGATGGAGCCTAGAGCCCTCCGCCCGGGTTAGGGGAAAGGCAGTGCTCACCATGCCCCATAGATGGAAGGCGATGCTCCTCCTGCCACCCTGGCTGCCCAATGGTTGGGTCACGGAGGTCTTAGGGGCAGACAGTGAATGCATTAGGGCCAAAGGCAGTGTACAAGTGGGGAGGCACCCAGCTTCCTGCCCACAACCCCCCAACTGCTCCCCACCCCGGGGCCCATGCCAGTGCCCTGTGGGAGCCTGCTGGAGTTGTTGGAGCCCTCTGCTGCAGATAACCCCAACATGTGCCTGCAGGGGCACCAGCCTGGGCTTTGGCCAGGGAGGGGAGAGGGGAGGGCATAGGTCATGGCCCCCTGGTGGCATTTCTACCAGGAGAGAGTTAGAAGCCTGTGCCTCCTTGGCAAATGCCAGGCCTCCAGGTGCCCCTCCATGACAGACTCATGAACAGGGACACAGAACCCTGGGTGCCCACGAGCCCTCTCATAGGCTAGAGCAGAGGCCCACAGCTAGACAGGACCCAAAGACAGAAGCAATGGTACAAAGCACCTGAGCCCCGGTCCCCTCTTCTCCTCCCTGGCTGTACTGCAGGGAGGAACAGCCTCAGTACGCAGGAGCCAGACCTGGAGCCTGAGGGGTGGGAGGGCAGACAGCCATGGATATTAGCAGCCTGCGTTTCCCTGAACTGGTGGCAGGGGAGCCCCAGGCCTGCAGGGGGGAGACTTCAGCCCTAGTGAGTGAGGAAGTGGGGAGTATGAGCCCTGTTCCTGTGGACTCTTAAGGCCCACTGAGGACAGGAGAGCCAGCGCCAGGGTCTGGAGAGGTGGTTAACAGTGCAGACTCTGGAAGCAGCTCCCATGCTGGGACAAAATCCCTGAGCTCTTCTTGCCTCACTCTTCCCCTCTGTAGAATGACCTGCCTTGTTCAGTTACTGGGGGGATGAGGTTAGATTGATCCATGTAACGTATTTAGAACATTACTCGCTGTGGTGAGCACTTGTGGTTACTACCTGCCAGGTTCAGGCTCTAGAAATTCAGAAAAGGAAGTAGCGATGCCTTCTAGCCAAGGAAGGTGGGAAAAGGTTTTGTTAGGTGGGAACAGCTTTTGATCCATTCTCTAGAGCAGGGGTGTCCAGACTTTTTTCAATGGTTTTCACCAAGGGCCATATGCGGTAAAATACACAAACAGCCGGGCCACTCACTCGAGATGAAGTACGTATTGCCTCACCTGGTTTATTTAAGTAAACTAAATATATTTTCGGAATTTGCTGCGGGCCAATAAACAATGGATTGCGGGCTGCAGTTTGCCCGCGGGCTGCAGTTTGGACACCCCTGATCTAGAGAATGTGTCAGCAGACACAGGGCAAGGGCACCTCCGTCAGAGAAAGGACAGAGAACCTGTGTCCTTCCCCGAAGCTGTGAGGCTGCAGCAAGTGGACACATGTAGAGGGGAGCTGTGCTGAGACTGGAGGGTGATAGGGTCGGGCCTCAGGGGACCTTGACCACCAAGCTCGGTTAATAAAGCCCCCCAATGCCACCAGGCATCTCTGTGCTCCCTTCCTCGTCCTCCCCACCCCAGCCCAGTGCTCACCTTGCTTCCCGGGACCCCATGGAAGAAGGACTGCCCCCAGCCCCACAAAGAACCCTGCTTCCCACGTAGCAGCTCTCTGCTATGTCTCACCACACTTAAAGAGGTGGGGGCTCCTTAGCACCATTTTATAGATAAAGCACGGGAGACCCCGCAGGTCCCCCTAGGGCTTCAAGGAGCAGGCTCAACTCCTCGGGTAGGTTTCCCTCCCCTCTCAGTGTCCCCCACTTACTCTACGTACAGTGAGGACCCCGAAGGAGCCCACTTGGTGCCCCTCCTGCCTCCCGCCAGAGCAGGGCTGGAAGACAGCCACGTCTGGGGCCTGGCTGAGCACAGACGGTGGCTCCGCGTGGTGCATTATTGATGGGGCTTCTAATTGTACGTTTCCCAAAGTCTACAGGCCTTTGATGAAAAATTCATGGCACGCCCGAGGATGGGAGCAGACTCCATCGATTGGCAGTGCAGCGGGCGCAGGAGCGCGGGGCCCCTGTCAGCAAGGGCGGCGGAAGACCGGGCTGGGAGGGGCACCAGTCTGGCTGTGCCTGTATCCCAGGCTTCTGGCCCAGGGTCTTGGGATGGGAGGGGCACACACAGCAGAAGGCGGAGCCCATTTCCCCGATGGGGAAGCTGAGGGGCAGGATCAGGAAGGCCCACATCTGGGATGCCATCTAGGGGACTGGTGCCATGCAGAGAGGAAGGCATCTCTATCACGAGTCTCATGTTCATTTCCCTAGAGGAATGTTAGACCCTCCAGCGCCCCCATGAGTCACACAGAGGAGGGAGTAACATTTCCAGAGCCACTCACATGCCAGGCATTCTGCTTGGAGCTTTATACCAACAATCTCATTACACCCCAACAGCTCTGGGATATGAGCGTGGTCATGCTCTCCATCTTACAGGCCAGGACACTGAGGCCCAGAGAGACCAGTGACTGCTCTGTCCACGGTCACACAGACAGTTAGCAGGAGAGCAAGGACTCACAGCCAACACTGAGCAAACTCCCGGCCCACTGCCTGTCCCCAGCTCCTGGCCAGCTCAAATGTGAGCCAGGGAGCAATGTGGGGTTAGTCCTGTCCAGCTCCCCTGCCCCATCCTTATTACACAGAGGAAGAAACCCCAGTCAGAAAAAGTGAGCTCTCCTAGGTCTCAAAGTGAATTCAGTGAAATATTAGAGCTGCAAATGAGAAGAGTAAGGGCTCCCCTGCAACACTGACAGAGGCCAGAGCCCCCCCCCCCATGCAGAGTCCTGAGCTAGCGTCCACCAGACAGAGCAAGGCGTGCCTTAGGGGTGGAGCTTTTGAAACAGGTCAAGCTGTCTGTCCTGGAACTGACCAGTCAATCAGGGATTATTATTATTTTGCCATTAGAGACCCCCAACATTCATCCACCTGTTCATTAAACAGGTGAACAACTATTTATAGAGTCCCAGCTCTGTGCAGGCACCTTTCTCAGTGCCGATGGGGGTGCCCATCAGGAAAGGCTTTGGGGCCAAGCTTGCCTGGGACAGACTTAGTTGAGAAAAAGACAGACAGACCCCTCCATGCCCTAGGAGGCGGTCTCTGTGTACCAGGCCCAGGACAGTTGTGGGGACAGAGCCAGGAGTACAGTTTCCAGGCTCTCGCCATTCATGTGGAAAGGTGCTCACTCGGGTAGTAAATGGCCATCAACTGTGATTGGATGGCCGTCAGCTGTAACCAGTGAGCCATTGGCCACTAATATAACCGCTGTGGCTACGCTAGCAGAAAATGGGGGCTAGCAAGAAGATGGTGGCTGAGCTAGCAAGAGCGGATTGCAGTTAGCACAGCGGAGTGTGGCAGAGTGTGGACTGCGGATTCTGTGGCTCCTGCCTCCTGTGTCTCCAACCCAGCCGCCAGGGAGACTATAGTGATATGACTCCCTACTTAAGGCTCTGTGGGTGTTCCTTTTTGGCCTCACCATATCCTGCATTCTTATGTGGGGAGCGGGAACTGAGACCCTGTGTGACTCCCTGCATGACAACAGTTAAAGCAGATGGACCCGCCTTAGTGACCAGGGCCGTTTCTAGGTGGTGGGCTGCCTTGTTTGGGTTTGTTTTCCCTTTGCTTCCCAGTGAGTTCCTTTGAAAAACATCCACCCATGTCTGCACTGAACTAAAGGGAAAGGAATTCATTCAGACCATCAGGAAAGCATCCACCCGGGGCAGGGGTGGGAGGAGCCAGGCTGCTGAAGGGGCATTGCTGAGGGGCAAGGGGTGATGGAGGAGAAGAGGAAGGGGACAGTGAGGGGCAGAAATAAGGGGTAACTGAGGGGGAGGGGGAAGGGCAAGGCAGAGGGGGAGGAGGGGTGACAAGGGGCACAGAAAGTGGAGATGGAAGGGGACTGAGGGGAGCCTGACGTGCAGCTAGAGGGCAGGGCAAGAGAGGAAGGGTGCTGACTGAGGCGGGTGTGGGAGGGGACAGAAGGCCACAGCCCCGCAGGGCATAGCCCTCTCAGGCCCTGCATCTCCTTAGAGTTCCCTGGCCAAGAAATGAGTGCAGCCTGATTTCAGCCACCCCCGCCCATACATCCCCCCCAACCCCCCTCCCCCCCTACAAAGAGGAAGTGTTCCCATGGGCCTGCCTGCTTCGAGCTCAGGGCTGGGCTCCGTCACCAGGCAGGTACTTGTTGTAGCAACAGTCTCTGGAGAGCCATCCTGGGGAACAGGACTGCTAACAGAAAGAATGGGGGAGCCAGATGCCCCAACCCCTCCAGCCCCCAGTGCTGCCCCAGGCTCCCTTGACAGCTGCTCCGTAAGTCTGCCCCCACACCCACCGGTTCTGGAATGATGGGTTTGCTCACCTAGCAGGCAGGTGTGTGCGGGTGTGTTGCCTGGCAACCAGTAGAGGTGTTCCCAGAGCAAGGTGGAGAGAAGGACAAGAAGATCAGGCCTGTGGCCATTGGCCCCAGGTGCCCATGGTCACAGGAACCTTCTGTGGCACTTGCAGCCCCTGCCCGGACCCCCCAAGCCCACACCCGGGCACCCAGAAGGGAAGAGAGAAGGGCTTCTGGGAAAATCCCTGAAAGTGGCCCTTGTCTCCTGATAACCCAGGCCCGGCTCTAACCTCTTAGAGGTCCAGCTCTATATTCCAGAAAGGGGCTGTGCCTGGGCTAGCCTGGGGACTCAGGCTGGAAGGGCTTGATGGCAGTGCAGGCTCACACAGAACTGGAGGGAGGGGGGATGAGGCAGATGGCGGCATCCTAGGGCAGGTACATCACACCCAGGCCAGAGGGCTGGCAGTGCCTGGCTTAGTGACAACAACCTTCTCATTCAAACCCCAATTGCCAAAGTATTTGCTTTTCCACTGTGGCAAGAACCCCAGAGGACACCCCAACAGAGATCAGCACCCCAGCTTGCAGATGAAGAAGCAAAGAGTGGGCAAGGGCCTTGCTTAGGGTCTCACAGCCCATGTCAGCAGAGGCTGGATTAGAACCAAGGTTCTGGACTCCAACCAGGGCTGGACACCTCACAGGGACATTCAGAGCAGCAAAGCTCTAACCGGGCAGCTCTGGCAGGAAGTGACCAGTGGGGGAAATGTTCTTTATGGGAGAGTAAGCAGGGCTGGGGTCTGTCCCCTCACCAGTCCCGAGTGACTGGCCTATACTTCCTTGAGCTGGGGCAAGGGCCAGTTCCAAGTTGAATCCAGGAGAGGCAGGACACTGAGCCACAAACCCGAGGAGGAGGGACTGATGGCTGGGCTTGGGGTGGCCCAGGGGGTCTTCCTGGAGGAGGAGGGCCCAGAGTGGAGCCTTGAAGGTCCAGCAGGGTTCTGGAAGGAGAACGGAATGGCAAGACAGAATATCTTCCGGGAAGCGCCTCCCCCAAGCCAGCCCCACCCCCAGCCCCATTGTCCAGGCATAGCCTAATTAGCAGTCCTGGCTCCTGCAGGGTCCAATTAAGGCCGGCACTGGGGTCAGTGGCCAAGGTCTCACTACCCCTTGGCGCTTTACATTCATGTTCACCAGGCTAAGTACAAAAGCTTGCTAGGCACCTTTTCTGCTGCAGCAGGAAAGGAAAGAAAGAACAGAAGAAAGGGAAATTCACTCCTTTTGTTTCTTTGCTATAACCTTGGGCTGAACCAAAGCAACTGCCTCCCCCTCAGGAAGACTGCTTTAAATAGCAATTTGCACAGATTTGCTTGTGGTTGGTAGGCTCAAATGACATCCAGGGGGACCCTGGAGCAGGGGTGGGGTGAGCCGGGCCCTGGCTCTAGGACCTCTGTGGCTCTGGACTGCCTTCAGGGCAGAAGCAGGGCTCTTGGGCCTGGCTTCAGAGCCATGGCTGGTGATAAAGTGACCCTCCAGCATCACAGTTCCTCCAGGCTCCCACCACAGAGACCGCCCGTCCTCTGCCCGTCCTCTGCCGTGCCCAGGCCTGCAGTGTGTCCTGCAGTGTAACCTCTCTTGCTCCGACATGCCCTGTCCTTATTACCTGACCTCTGGACGGCCAGCCCCGGGCCTCACACACCCCCTGGCAGTGGTGCTCACAGGCCTCCCTGGCCTGCCCTCTGGTGGTGATGAGGAAGAGAAAGACTGAGACAGAGAGGGAGGGAGGGAGAAAGAGAGAGAGAGCAAGAGCGAATGAGAGAGAACGAGAGAGAGAGAGAGAGAGAGAGAGAGAGAGAGAGAGAGAGAGAGAGAAACATGTGTGAGGAAAAGGACAAGGGTTGTTCTCACGACCGAGAGGTTCTGTTGTCACACTGTCCCAGGCAGGCTGGAAGGGAGCTGGGCTGGGTGGGCAATGGCCAAGGGCAGAGGGGCCATGGATGCAGAGCTGTCAGGCTGGGTGTACCTGGGAGCAAAGGGCTATTAGCTATCGTGAGCCCTCCCCCCAGGAAGTACCCGTTCTCTTTCACCAGATCTTTAGCACAACCTCCTTCCCCTCCCAGGCTTCCCCTCCTTGACACAGCCCCCTACTCAGAGCTCAGATCAGATCTGGGGAACTGGGGGAGGCCACACCACTTTGCATAAACTGAATATTTCTGTTTTCAAGAAATGTGGTTAATTCCTGTTAACAGTATTAGATAACTTAGATTAGCCACGAGGGGTCTCTGGAACATTCTGAGGGACCTGTACTCAAATGATGGCAAATCTGGCACGAGAAAGATCATTGCTGGAATAGTGTGGTTGGCCCTACTTCCTCAACTCAGGAGGCAACCAGAAGCTGCAGAGAGGAGGGGCAGCCCTTCCTTCCTGTCAGGATGTCCTGGGAGCTGGAGGGAAAGAAAGTGTGCAGGTGTCCCTGCTGGCACGGGGGTGCCGGGCTGGGCTAGGTCAGGGATGGCTTCTTGGCAGAGATAGGTGAGGCTCTGAAGATAGAAGGAGGCCCAGGCTGACCCCTGAGCAGAGTGACCAGAGCTAACTTCTGAAAGGGGGTCTATTGCTGGGATGGACTGCCTTGAAATTCAGAGTTGCAAGTTTATCATGAGGGCATGTGGGAGCCACTGAAGGGCTCTGGGAGGCCAGAGAGGCTCTTCCAGTTGTCTACTGCAGCATAACAAATCACCCCGAAACTGTGTGACTTGGTAATCGTGTTTTCATTGATTATTCTAGCTCGCAGTTCTGTGGATCAGGAGCTCAGCCGAGGCACAGCAGGCAGGTCTGGTCTCCATCGCAGCTGGAGCCTGGGTCTTCAGCTGGGCTGGCCCACCTGGCGGGGGCTGGAGCCGCTGGGGCTCAGCGGACACGACTGCCCCCCACACTGTCGCTTTGGGCTTCCTCGCAGCATGGCAGTCTCAGGGTAGGGCACTTGTATCAGGGGAACAGCAAGTGTTCCCGGAGGAAAGGCGGCAGCTGCAAGGCTTCTGATGACCTGGCCCAGAAGTCCCCAAACACGGCAACACTGCGTTCTGGAAGTCTCGAGGGGAATTAGACCCCACTTCCCACCCCTCAGTCACCTCTCAGTGAGAGAGTAGTGCGGCTTTTTTTTTTTTTTTTTTTTTTTTATAAATTTTATTGGGGAATATTAGAGGACAGTGTGTTTTTCCAGGGTCCATCAGCTCCAAGTCATTGTCCTTCAATCTAGTTGTAGAGGGCGCAGCTCAGCTCCAAGTCCAGTTGCCATTTTCAATCTAGTTGCAGGGGGCGCAGCCCACCATCCCATGTGGGAATTGAACTGATAACCTTGTTGCTGAAAGCTCTGTGGTCTTACCAACTGAGCCATCCGGCCGCCCCTCTGGGGGCTCAGCGGCAGCTCTTTGTCTTCAATCTAGCTGTGGAGGGCGCAGCTCACTGGCCCATGCGGGAATTGAACCAGCAACCCTGTTGTTCAAAGCTCGCGCTCTAACCAACTGAGCATCCGGCCACCCCAGTGGAGCTTTTCAGTCATCTTTTCTTATCTCCCAGAGAGGAAGGCTGTGTTTTGAGGCAGCACAAAGAAATCCCTCCATATGAGAGGCCGAGAGCCAGGAAGCCTGCTTAAAGGAGGAGGCTATACAGATCTCAGCTGTTAGCCAGGAACAGTGGGAGGGGCCTGCCCGCCCTGGGAGGGGCCTGGGCACTTCCTGCAATCAGGAGATGCCCCCTGAGTGGAAGAAATCCCTGGGGGAGGGTGGATACATTACATTATTAGAAGTCTTCTCAGGGGCAGAGGGGTGTCCTGAATAGAACTGGCCCCTCTTTGCCTTGGGTAGGGGTCCAGGAAACAGGCCTAGCCAGGCCCAGGGAGACAGGGATCTTTCTACTCCTGATCAGAAAGGCAGCCCCTCTGCGCCTTAAGAGCACCTCCCTGCCTGAAGGGTATGGGATGGACCTGTGTGATGTGAGTACCTCCTCTCCCCCCACAGAAATGGCACCAGTCCCTGGTGCAAGGAGATGGTTGAGGGCAGGGTAGCATCTCACCCTGTCTCCTTGGAGACAGTAGCTCCGAGACCCCCCAGGCTTGTGTGTGTGGGCTGATAGCAGCACATATCCTCACCAACGCCCTGAGAGACCCAAGTGCAACAGCTCTGCCCCTGGCAGTGGGGCGACTTTAAACACATCACCCAACACTTCCGCTCTGGGCCTCAGCTCCCTCCTTGGGGACGTGGGAATGAAAAGACCTCCCTGCAGACTCATCGCTCAGGTTAGAGACAAAGTGGACAAAGGGCCTGGCCAATAGTGGGCATTCAGTAAAGGAAGGGACCCCTGCTGTCATTAGGGACCCTACAAGCCCTACCCGGGCTGGGTGTCCACACTATGTCTTCCCAAGTGGGTCAAAGAATTTTGTCTGATTTGCAAAGATTTAGGTGTTGGTGTGTGTGTGTGTGTGTGTGTGTGTGTGTGTGTGTGTGTGTTATTCTCTAAACTGTATCCAAGTCCCTCTCAACTGTCCTTGTGCACAAAGGTAGGCCTCAAGTGTCTGAAGCTGTGCAGGTGTCACTTCAGATGAGATCACTTCGGTGCCTTGAGATGGCTGTTCAACCAAGCGGCTCATGGCAGAGGCCCTAGTTGAGGTTCAGGATTTGCTGTGTGACCTCGGACAAGTCACTGCACCTCCCTGGACTCCATAGGTGGTTCTCAACAGAAGGGACCCATCAGAACCTCAGAGCTGGGAGTTTGGGGTCAGGAGGTATAGGAAGGCAGGCTGGACCATCTGGAGGGGAGATACGTTTGCCCAGGGCTGGACAGCAAGTCCCCTGTTCATGCCCCCTCTCTTGTCAAGAACAGTGAGGCTCCCAAGTCCGGTCTCATTCCTGCTACAGGCTGAAGGTGGAGCGTCTGTGGGAGGGAGCTGCCCTCTGCTGGCTATAAAGGCAAACCACATGGCAGGTAGACTGGGCCTACCAGCAACCTATACTGGGAACCTGGGGACCCAGCAAAGGACAGAAGGGCATGCATCAGGCCCAATAAACCGGCTGCCCTGGCTCAGCCTCGCTTCCCACCCACTCCACCCGCTGGAGCCCTACCACCCACGCGGCCTCTGACCAGACCTGCCCAGGGCATCCTTCCTTTCTCTAGGAGAGTGAAGCCCCTCCCCACCCATCCCACCCCCTGCTCCAGCCCCACCCTCCCTATACACCCCTCCCCACCAGTCTCCTGGAAAATCCTCTCTCCCACCCCCACGCCTCTCCTCCACCCTGTGTCCCCAGCTGCCTCTACCCCTTCACAACCTCACTGTCCCCCTCAGTCCTTTCTCTCCTGCACCCTGGCATCCAGAGCACTGGCCAAAGTCACCAGGGCCACCTCCTCACACCCAGAGGCTCTCTCCCAAGATTTGAATGCTATTAAGCCTTCTCTCCTTTTGTCTTAATTTTTTTTTCAGTTTTTCAATTACAGTTGACATCCGATATTATGTTGTATAAGTGTACAATATAGTGATTAGACATGTCTATAACTTACGAAGTGATCACCACAATAAGTCTAGTACCCATCTGACACCTACATAGTTATTATAATATTATTGACTATATTCCCTGTGCTGTACTTTATATTCCTGTGACTGTTTTTGTAACTGGCAATTCATACTTCTTAATCCCTTCACTTTTTTCACCGGCCCCCAACCCCCTCCCATCTGGCAACCATCAATTTATTCTCTGTATCTATGAATTTGTTTCTGTTTTGTTTGTTTATTTTTAGATTTCACATATGAGTGAAGTCATATGGTATTTGTCCTTTTCTGTCTGACTTATTTCACTTAGCACAATACTCTCTAGGTTTAGCCATGTTGTCACAAATGGCAATATTTCATTCTTTATCGCTGAGTAATATTCCATCACACAGACACACACACACACACACACACACACACACAAAATTAAGTTCACCAACTTGTTGCAATGATGTTGCTAACCTTTTTTGATATCAGAGGGATTATTCTTTATGAATTTGCACCAACTGGACACACAGTTAACCAAGTTTACTATTTGGAATGCTGAAAAGGCTGCATGAAAAAGTTAGACAACCTGAACTTTTCGCCAACAATTTATGGCTCTTGCATCACGACAATGCACCAGCTCACACACCTCATACCTGTATAGGGACACCCTCCCTACTCACCTGATCTGGCCCCCAATGACTTCTTTCTTTCCCTGAAGATAAAGGAAATATTCAAAGGAAGACATTGATGACATTCAGGACATCAAGGGTAATACGATGACAGCTCTGATGGCCATTCCAGAAAGAGTTCCAAAACGGCTTTGAAGGGTGGACTAGGCAGTTGCGTCAGTGCATAGCTTCCCAAGGGCAGTACTTCGCAGGTGACCATGGTGATATTCAGCAATGAGGTATGTAGCACTTTTTCTAAGATGAGTTCGCGAACTTAATTGTCAGAACTTAATTATCAGTACTACATCTTTATCCATTCATCCATCGATGGGCGCTTAGGTTGCTTCCATATCTTGGCTATTGTAAATAGTGCTGCAGTGAACATAGGGGTGCATATATCTTTTTAAATTAGTATTTTGGATTTCTTGGGGTAAATACCCAGCAGTGGAGTTGTTGGGTCACATGGTAGTACCATTTTTAAGTTTTTGAGGAATCTCCATACTGTTTTCCATAGTGGCTGCACCAATCTGCAATCCCACCAATAGTGCACAAGGGTTTCCTTTTCTCCACATCCTGCCAAACCTTATTTGTTGATTTATTGATGATAGCCATTCTGACGGGAGTGAAGTGATCTCATTGTGGTTTTGATTTGCATTTCCCTGATAATTAGTGACATTGAGCATCTTTTCATATGTCTATTGGCCATTGTATGTCCTCTTTGGGGAAATATCTGTTCAGGTCCTCTGCCCATTTTTTAACCAGATTGTTTGTTTTTCTGCTGTTGTTGTATGAGTTCCTTATGTATTTTGGATATTAACCCCTTATTGGATGTATTAATAGAGAATATCTTCTTGTGTTCTGTAGGTTGTCTTTTCGTTTTATTGATGGTTTCTTTGCTGTGCGAAAATTTTTAATTTAATGTCCCACTTGTTTATTTTTCTTTCGTTTCCCTTGCCTGAGGAGATGTATCCAAAAGAAACAAACTCAAAGAGATGTCAAAGTTTACTGCCTTTGTTTTCTTCTAGGAGTTTTATGGTTTCAGGTCTTTAATCCATTTTGAGTTTATTGTTGTATATGGTGTAAGAAAGTGTTTCAGTTTCATTATTGTGCACATATCTGTGCAGTTTTCCCAGCATTATTTATTGAAGAGACTGTCTTTACCCCATTGCATATTCTTTCCTCCTTTGTCATAGATTAATTGACCACATAGGCATGGGATTGTTTCTGGGCTCTCTATTGTGTTCCACTGACCTCTGTGTCTGTTTTTATGCCAGTATCATGCTGTTTTGATTACTATAGCCTTGTAGTATAGTTGGATATCAGGTAGTGTGATGCCTCCAACTTTGTTTTCTTTCTCAAGACTGTTTTGGTTATTCTGGGTCTGTGGTTCCATATACATTTTAGGACTATTTGTTCTATTATAGTTCTGTGAAAAATGCCATTGTATTTTGATAAGGGTTGCATTAAATTTGTAGATTGCTTTGGGTAGTATGGACATTTTCATGATATTAATTATTCCTATCCATGAGCACGGTATATGCTTCCATTTATTTGTATCTTCTTCAGTTTCTTTCTTCAATGTCATAGTTTTCCAAGTACAGATTTTTTACCTCCTGGCATTTTATTATTTTTGATGCAATTATAAATGGGAGTGTTTTCTTAATTTCTCTTTCTGATAGTTTGTTATTGGTATATAAAAATGCAACCTATTTCTGACTATTAATTTTGTATTTTGCTACTTTACTGAATTCATTTATTAGTTCTCATAGTTTTTTTGGTGGAATCTTTAGGGTTCTCTCTACGGAGTATCACGCCATCTGCAAATAATGACAGTTTTACTTCTTTCTTCCTAATCTTCATGCCTTTTATTTCTTTTCCTTGCCTGACTGCGGGGGCCAGGCCTCCCAATACCATGTTGAACAAAAGTGGTGAAAGTCGACATCCTTGTCTTGTTCCTGATCGCAGAGCAAAAGCTTTCAGCTTTTCACCATTGAGTTCGTCTACAGACACCCTGTGCGCCAGGGTCCAGCTGCCTCTCCTCACATGCCCTCACTCCACAGTCAGCCCTGAGGTGGGACGACTTCCCCTCCCACAGGTGAGGATACTGAGGCTCAAAGCACAGCTGGCACTCTTCCAGAGCCAGAGAGGAAGCGTTGGTGCAGCAAAAGCTGCCAACACTCAGTGGCAGGGGTTGATTTGAACTTGGGGACCCTGATGCTTCTCACCTGAGAGCTGGGGTTCTAGTGGGCTGTCAGGGGGTGAGGGGGTGCAGTGGGCACCCCGGGTCAGGCACAGGTGTGCAAGAGGATGTGCTAGCCCAAACAGGCTGGGAACTGGGAAGGGAGAGAGCAGGCAGAGGAGCAGGATCACAGCAGGAATCTGACACATGGTGACCTATGTGTTCTCAAGGCTGGGCTGTGACGCAGACCCTGTCCCTGAGCAGGGGCCCAGCCCAGGCTGCAGGGATAGGTCAGGCTGCAGCCTCCCAGCCCAGCTGTGCTGCCCAAGGTTGCCACTTAGCTGTGGGGGTGGGCAAAACTGAGGAGGGAGGGCAGGCCCACCAGGGTGCCACCTCTCTGAATCCCATGGACAGAGGGCAGTGGCCAGGGAAGAGAATGAGAGGGGTAAGCCAGGGCAAGGGTCTTTCTCCATTCTGGGCAGACCCTGGGCAGACCTCATGCTCAGAGAGCAGCCAGGCTGGGGGTGGCTAGGGGCCCGGGGAAGGGCTGTAGGCCTCATCTCCGAGGGGTGGAGTCCTCTCCCGGAGGGAAAGAAGCCATGATCCTTCCTCCAGCAGGGACCATCAGGCTGAGGCAGGCACCACTTCATCTGGGCACAGCTTTCTTTGTCTGTCAAAGGGGGGTGTTAAAAACAGAGCTTTGCACACTCCTGGGACTGCTGAGATGAAGAACAATGGAATCCTAGAAAGGATGAGCCCTGAATGAGAAGAAGGGGTGATCAGACCCATGGGGTAGGCTGGGGGGCTGACAGCCTCTCTCCCAGGGACCCCGTCCTTGCCCGTGTGTGTGCGCACATGTGCACACAGACACACACGCTGTGGGGGCGGAGCCCCAGAGAGTAGTTTCCAGGCTCTCGGCCTCACATAGACAGGTGCTGGCTCAGGTAGTAAATGGCCAACTGTGATTGCATGGCCATCAGCTGTGGCTAGTTGGCCGTCAGCTGTAACCAGTGAGCCATTGGCCACAATATAACTGCTGTGGCTATGCTAGCAGGGGGAGAGAGGGAAGGAAGATGGGGGCTAGCAAGAAGATGGTGGCTGGGCTGGCAAGTGTGGATCCAGCCTCCAGTGAGAGTATAGTGCCGCCAGAGAGAATATAGTGGTATGACTCCCCTACCTATGGCTCCGTGGGTGTTCCTTTTTGGCCTCACCATATCCTGCGTTCTTGTATGGGGAGCGGGACCAGAGACCCTGCAGGCCACCCCGCACGACAAATGGCGCAGCGAGCAGGGTCTCCCGCATGACACACGCACACTATCAGTCCTCATAGGAGTAAAACTTGCTGGGTGGGTGTCGTGCGAGGCGGCCTACAGGGTCTCTGCTCCCGCTCCCCACGTAAGAATGCAGCACATGGTGAGGCCAAAAAGGAACACCCACGGAGCCATAGGTAGGGGAGTCATACCACTATATTCTCACTGGAGGCTGAATCCACACTGTCCGCAACCAACCACCCTAACTGCAATCCGCTCTTGCCAGCTCAGCCACCATCCTCTTGCTAGCCCCCATTTTCTGCTAGCGTAGCCACAGCAGTTATATTAGTGGCCAATGGCTCACTGGTTACAGCTGACGGCCAACTAGCCACAGCTGATGGCCATGCAATCACAGTTGATGGCCATTTACTACCTGAGCCAGCACCTTTCTATGTGAGGCCGAGAGACTGGAAACTGCTTTCTGGGGCTCTGTCCCTACAGTGGACTATAAAATGACAGGCTAGACGGTAGCAATGGGGGAGGAGGGTTCTTTGCAGATAGTTCAGTACGAGTGGAGGTGTGAAGGGAGGAATAAGAGTATGTGCTGGAGGAGAAGGGCTGGGCTAGTGTGCATGGGGCGGGGGGCAGCTTGTGAGAGGCCTTGCATCCCAGGACTCAGTTTGCATCTGGTCCAAACCTCAGGAGCTCACTCTGAACAATAGCCGTGAAGATCTCAGCCTTCCAGCCACACACACATGAGCTCCAGCATACCGCAGTGTTCTTCCTTGCCCAGGGCCCCTCTCCTCCCACCCCTACCTTGGACAGGCCCCACCTGAAGGAGAAGCTGGTGAGCCAGCCATGGGATCAGGCTGGTTTATTCAAATCGGAATCTGCTGTTTTCTCATCGTGCTGGGCCAGGTGCAGCGGGACCAGTGAAAGGAGGCGACACACTCACCTCTCCTGACACAGGGAGGCCTGGGCAAGTCTAGCTCCTTGAGGAGCAGACAGGGGAGCCCCTCCTTCCACCTCTACCCCAAGGCAGCCTTGCCCTCAAGGACAAAGGGCAGAATAAAGCCTCAGGACATCAGAGGGACTGTGGGGACAGAGCCAGGAGTGCAGTTTCCAGGCTCTCGGCCTCATGTGGAAAGGTGCTGGCTCAGGTAGTAGACGGCCATCAGCTGTGATTGGATGGCCATCAGCTGTGGCTTGTTGGCCGTCAGCTGTAACCAGTGAGCCATTGGCCACTAATATAACTGCCGTGGCTACACTAGCAGAAAATGGGGGTTAACAAGAAGATAGCGGCTGAGCCTGCAAGCAGTGCATTGAGGGTTGCGAACAGTGTGGCCACTGCTTCCTGTGTCTCCAACCCAGCCGCCAGCAAGAATATAGTGGTATGACTCCCCTACCTATGGCTCCGTGGGTGTTCCTTTTTGGCCTTACCATATCCTATGTTCTTATGTGGGGAGCGGGAGCAGAGACCCCGCAGGCCGCCCCACACGACACTGAGCTAGCAAGAGCGGATTGCAATTAGCATGGTGGATTGCAGCTAACAAGTGAGGTTGGTTGGCAAAGTGGACAGCAGGTTGTGGATAGTGTGGCTCCTGCTTCCTGTGTCTCCAACCCAGCTGCCAGCGAGAATATAGTGGTGTGACTCCCCTATCTATGGCTCCGTGGGTGTTCCTTTTTGGCCTCACCCCATCAGAGCCCCTTCATTTCTGTGGACAGATTAAGCTCAAAGTGAAGCCATTCTTCCATCTGGGTAAGATCCCCAACCTTCCTCAATCGAGTAGGTGCACAGAGCAGTTGGGGAGCCGAGTCTGGGTTCCAGTGTTAGCTCCCCGTTTGCAGGCAGCGTGACCTTACTTCACTGAATCACTCTGAATCTCACAGGATGTTCTGAGGCATCGTGTCAGCTCGTGACCAGGATCAGAGGGCCCTACAGTGAGGCCCAGCTGAACCTGCCTGACCCTCCAGGCCTCACAGGAGGCAGGGGTGCACTGAGGGCCTAGGAGCAGGACCCACGGGATCACCCACAGCTGGGCCAGGAAGAACCCACTATTGCTGGAGCTGGGAGGGTCCCCACAGGAGGGGAGCAATGTGAAGCCTCCGTGTACTTAACCAAACTAGAGCCAAGCTTTCATTTACTTTGTATTCGTTCTGTGTTTTTCACTTGTTCGTGTGAAGTACAGCGCACATGCAGACAATTGCACAAAACCTAAGTGTATTCCCTGTGATGAGTCATTACAAAGCACACAGTAAGTGCTCAGGGAAGGTCAAAGGCGTGGCATAGCCAGCACCCCTGCGGCTCGCTGGTGCCTCTCGGTCCTCCCCCCACCCCCTCCCCACATGACTTCTAACTTCACTGCTTGAGTTTGCCTATTTTTGAACCAAATCTGTATGGAATCGTGGAGTGGGTATTTTGTGTCCAACTGTTGGAGAACTTCCCCCTGTGGCTCCATGGAGCTGGCGTTGGCTTGTTTTTGCTGCTGTGTCATATTCCATTGTAAGACCCTCACCATTCTACTGTGATGGGCATTTGCGTCGTGTCCAGCTTGGGACTTTTACAGATAAGGCTGATAGCAATGTCCTAACCTCTGCTTCTTGATGCAGTCACACTTGTGTGTTTATGGGGCATGTACTCAGGCTCTGCAGACATTCAACTTTAATAGTAGCCAGTATCCAAGCTGTTCTCCTAAGTGATGAGTGATGGCAGCCAGGAGAAAGAGGAAGGGGTCTGACCTGCTGATAAAGCCGCCTCTGAACAGAAATGGGGTGGGATGAGAACAGCTACCTCCAGGCCATGGCTGCCCTGGCAGGGCCCTGAGCCAGCCACCACACGCACTGACTCTGAGCCCCGCAACAACCCATGCTTATCCCATGTGAGGAATCTGAGGCTCCGAACAGGGAAGGGCCTGTCTGCACACACTCAGCAAGGCAGTGGCCAAGCTGGGCTGTGACCGGGGCCTGAGCACAAAACGCTCTGTGTGTGTGTGTGTGTGTGTGTGCGCGCGCGCGCGTGTGTGGTCTGGGCTGGCCCCTAGTTAACAGGGCTGTCTGGGGACACCAGATGGGCAGATCTGGGGGAGCCAAGACCTGGAACTCGACGAGGGCAGGTGCTGGGGAGACAGACGGGTTACAGGGAGTCCAGCCAGAAGGCTGGACAGCAGCAGGTGACAAGTGGGGTCTGATGAACTCCTGCTGTCTGGGAGCCCCTCCCCCAAAAGCCAATGGCCACCCTGCAGCAGGTTGGTGGCAGTGGCTGGGAGCCAGGCCACATCCCCAGTCGGCATAAGGCCTAGGTGGGAGTTGGGGGCAGAGCTCTACTTCCAGAGACTTGGGAGCCTGGCTGTCCTAGGAGTCCCCACCCCGCGTGCAAGCCCCCACAGCCTCAGGAAGGCCGAGGCACCAGGGCTTAGCACACTCCCACTGGCCTCACTGCCCTCCTCCCCGAGCCAGCGCCCACCTCCTCCCCCTCTAGGGACTATTCTGCCTTCACATTTTGGACCCCTCTTATAGCTTGCGCTGTTTAGATTTAAGAAACTCCCTTTACGAAACTTTTCCTAAATAACAGGAGGGAATTTCTGATTATGAAACAAATGCATGTAAATACTCGTGTGGCCTGTTAATGCCCCTATGCATACCTGAGGACAGCATGAACTTTTCCCCCAGATTCAGATCCCATTGATAATTCTTTTTAGTAGCCTGTTTTATCACGTCTCAACATATTGTGATGTTTCCAGATACGGGGGCATCGTGGCAGGAAGGCACAGTGCCTGGGAACAGACTCGAGCGCCAGCAGGCCTGGCTTTCAGACCCTGGCTCTGCCACTCCGTTGTGTGACTGAGCAAGTTCCTCACCTCTCTGCACCTTGGTTCCTTGTTGGTAACATGAGGATGATAATAGTACCGGCCTTCACAGGCTTGTTATAAGGACTAAATGAGGGAAGCCCCCCTCCTGACCTGGAACATAGTAAATGCTCAGTGAACCCCAAGTACTAGGATTATTGTTACTCTTGACCTAGTGACAGAGCCTGGCATCCTGGCCCACCTCACACCCCAGATCTTGTAGCTGGATCCCAACCCTGGGTCCTTATTTGGCTCTCTCCAGCCTACTTTGTGTCCCTTCCTGCCCTCTGGGCTGGTTGGGAAAGGGGGCACCTGGTCCCTGGGGTTTGCTCCCAAGTGCCATTCAGTGGGGTTTCTGAGAGGTTCTTCCCCGGGTTCTCAGTGACATGAGGAAGAAGAGGGATTAGAAAAGTACAGAAGGAGCAGGAAAAGGCAGAAAGGTGGCCCTAGAAACCTGGCTCCAGGTCCTTTCAAGTCTCTGTCTCTCACGGGCTTCCTCAGCTGGTATCTGAGCCCTGAGCCCCCCAGTTGGCTTGAGAGGAAAAAACATGGCCCTGGCAGAGAACCTTAGTGTGCCATCTCTCACATGGCCAGGAGGGGTGCAGACTAAGTCATAGCCACCCTTCTGAGGAACTGCTAAGACTTGAGGGCATGGCTTAGGGTTCATTCTGTTCGCTGGCCTTTGGGGGTGTCCCATGGATTTCTCAGTGTGAGTGCAGCTATGACCTGGGGGCTCAACTCTGAGTGCTGGGATCCACAGGAGATGAACAACTACCGGCGAGCCATGCAGAAGATGGCCAAGGATATCCTGTCGCTGCGGAAACAGGCCAGCGTCCTGGAGGCAGAGAACCGCATGCTGATGAGCCACCTGACCCAGGAGGGGCTGGACGAGGAGCAGGACGCCGCCAACGACATGCAGAAGCCGGGTGAGGGCGCACAGGCGCCACCGGAGCCCTGGCGCTGGGTTTTGGCACAGGGTGGCAGGGAGCTTTTCCCAGATGGGCATGCTACTGGACAGAGCCTGGTAGGAGCTGGCGGGGCCTCTCCAGAGTGGGAAACGGAGAATCCAGTCCTGTCTCAAGTCCCAGGGCTGAGACACACCTGCCCTATCCCCCAGCTGTATGATGTGAGCTGGGAGGTGCCTCCTGCCTGAGCCCACTCTCCCTGCTCCCCACCAGTGTCCGTGAAGCAGAAACTGCTGCTGAGCGAGCTGGACATGAAGCAACTGAGGAACAAGGTGCAGCGTCTGCAGAATGAGCTGATTCGAGTGAGCTGGGGCTTGGGGGGCAGTGGGCACAGGAGCCGAGGGAAGGGAGCCAGGGGGCGGGTGTGTGAAGTGTCAGGGAGCAGAAGGGAGGGGGCCTCGAGGGGACGGGCGGGCTGCACAGGACTCAGCAGAGGAGCCCAGCAGAACTAGGACCCTCTAGGCCAAGAGTAACACCCGGTACCCCCTCTCTCTCCTGTCCTCCCCCCTCCCACATACCAGAAGAATGATCGAGAGAAGGAGCTGCTTCTCCTGTACCAGGCTCAGCAGCCACGGGCTGCACTGCTGAAGCAGTACCAGGAAAAGCTGCAGAAGATGAAGGCTCTGGAGGAGACCGTACAGCACCAGGAGAAGGCAGGGGCCAGAGGGGCCAGGCCGCCAGGCTCGAGCCACAGAGGGGAGGTGTGGCGCCCCCAGCCCAGCCCAGCTTCTGTGCTCTGCCCTCCAGGTGATCGAGAAGCTGGAGCAGGTGCTGGAGGACAAGCTTCGGGAGAGGAACGAGCCCCTGCTAAACAGGCTGCAGGGAAAGCCCTGTGTGGGTGAGGTTGCTCCCCTGCTTTTTTCCCCTCCACGAGGTCCTGCCTTCCTGGAGCTTCCCAGTTCCCGGAGCATCTTCCAGTCGGGGCAGAGGGTGGTACTCCTCTATCATTCAGGCTCTGAGCTCTTCCAGAGGTCCTGTGCGCTCCCTTCTCCTCCCAGGGGGCCCCCGCAGGACACAGGACAGTGTATGAGCCACACTAGAAAGAGGTAGGACCATAATGGGAGAGGCCCTGCAGACTAGAGCAAGCAGAAAGGGCTACCGGGAAATTCCCAACTTCTAAACTCTAGGGCCCTTCAGATTATTTCCTCATCTCCTATACCTTTAAGAGTCGGCTTCTACAAAACAAACACACACAAAATACTTTGGTTAAATCAATGGTTTGTTTTCTCCACTGATATTAGAGCTGCCATTCAGAGGTGGCTGCCACGAGCAGGAGAGAACCAGGTCACACCACGTCAGGCCGGCCCAGGCATAGGATTTCGCCGAGCCCATCTGTGCAGCCTCACCAGGGACCCCTGCGTGCCCACCTGCACTCAGCCTTCACTGCGTGGGCTGGGAGTGGGCGGGGCGTTTCTGAAGGCCTTTAGAAAACAATGAAAGTAGGGACCACCTTTCAGAAACCCTGAGATCATCCAGGAGCAGGCTGAGAGACAAGAAGGCAACCTGAAGATGGGGGGAGAACCAGCCAGGGCAAAAGCCCACAGAGTGACCGTGCCAAGAGCAGAGAAGGGAGGGAAGAGAGAGATGAGATGCTGCAACACCCAGGACAAATGGCTAGGGGACGGTTAGGAGAGCACTGAGGTCAGATTCTAAAGAGCATGGACGATGGCCTGAGTTGTGCGGCCCTGATCCCGCTGGCAGTGGGGGGGCCAGTGAAGGTTTGGGAGCAGAGTGGGGGTGGAATGGAGTAAAATGCTGGGGCAGCTCAGGCCAGGGATGTGCAGGCAGGAGAGCCCATCTCACAAACATCTGTGGCCATTCTGCAGCCTTCCCCGTGCTCTCAGCCTCTGGCCTTCCTCCGGGTCCTACAGGAGAGAACCAGTCTATGGACCTTTACTCAGTGCTGCTGACAGAGAACTCGAGGCTGCGGGCAGAGCTGGATAAGAGCCGCCACCAGTCGGCCCCCATCATTCTGCAGCAACAGGCCCTGCCGGTAAGAGCCGCTGGCACAGGCGTGGCCTGGCCCTGCCCACACAGGCCCCCAGGTGCGCAGCCATTATTCAGCACGATCCAAGTTGAAGACCAAGACCAGGAGCCAGGCTTCTCAGCATCTCCACCGTGCCTGGCATCTGCTGGAGTGCCAGCTCTCAGGCCTTGCTCTTTCTTCTGGGAAACACACATGGGTCTAAAAGCTTCACCTTGACCCTTATCTAGTGTCCTGGGAGAAAGCAAGCCCCTAACTTGTCCTTGACCCCTGACCCCTAGCTGGCCTACACTTGGACTCCACACAAGCCTCTCAGGAACTCTGGTCTGGAGCATTTCCTGGGATTAGTACAGCCTTGGAGAGCCCTTTTCCCCCATCCCAGGTGGACCCCGGGGAGTTGGGAGCAGGAGAGCTGGCAGAGAGGCTGCGAAAAACAGATGGCCCAGGCCATTCCAGGTGCACAGAAACCCCGCCTGTACAGGTGGGTACCCCAGGCCCAGGCATGCCTTGGCCCTGCTCCACTTCTGAGGCTGCCACAGGTGCCCCTGGTTTATGCAAACCCAAAGACTGGACGTTTGGAATTACAGAAGAGGTGTGGCCCAGGGCACAGGAGAGTTTTTCTGTTCATCTAAGGACTTAACGGAGGTGAGTTCTGTTTAAAAGCACACCTAATGCATGGACATCCAGGTAAAGTGCCGGGACCGTGGTAGCCCTTGCTTCACTTTACAAAAAGTCTCCCAGTTCAAGACTCCTTTCTGTGTACTAACAGGCACTTGCTTGTGCATTTTACATTTAAAATTCATGTGCAAAAACTTCATATACCCCATATCTGTGGAGAACAACTGTGGAAAAAAGCACATTCCATGTCAGGTCTGAACTTCAGGAAGAGGGTTCAGCCCTGGGTCTCAGGCTCTGCACTGGGAGCAGAGTTTGGAACTCAGACCTGGCTTTTTCCTCCCTCAGCAGCTCCTGGCCTTCTGAGTTCACTAGGACACAGCACACAACTGGAGCCATATGTGAGTTTCTGCTTTGCCCACAGGATCTCCTTGCCAATACTTCAGACAAGTTTAACCTCCTGGCTAAGCTGGAACGAGCTCAGAGCCGGATCCTGTCCCTGGAAAGCCAGGTAGGTGAGGCACAGGAAGTGGTCAGACTGGGCAGGTTCATGGCTCAGCCCATGACCAAAGTCGAGTTTCAGTGTGTGAGCAGGGTCGGGGCTCAGTATGTGAGCAGGATCGGGGCTCAGCATGTGAGCAGGGTCGGGGCTCAGTGTGTGAGCAGGGTCGGGGCTCAGTGTGAGCAGGGTCGGGGCTCAGTGTGTGAGCAGGATCGGGGTTCAGTGTGAGCAGGGTCGGGGCTCAGTGTGTGAGCAGGGTCGGGGCTCAGTGTGAGCAGGGTCGGGGCTCAGTGTGAGCAGGGTCAGGGCTCAGTGTGAGCAGGATCGGGGTTCAGTGTGAGCAGGGTCGGGGCTCAGTGTGAGCAGGGTCGGGGCTCAATGTGAGCAGGATCGGCGCTCAGTGTGAGCAGGATCGGCGCTCAGTGTGTGAGCAGGGTCGGGGCTCAGTGTGAGCAGGATCGGGGCTCAGTGTGTGAGCAGGGTCGGGGTTCAGTGTGAGCAGGATCGGGGCTCAGTCTATGACCACAGTCAAGGATCGCTGTGGACTCAGGGTCAGGGCTCAGTGTGTTGTTGGAATTAAGAGAAGGTCCATCTGTGTCTCAGTGAGCTGTCACTTGGCCCGTCTCTACCCACCTCTACCTCCCCTGAGGTCTCTTGGGAAGGCAGCCAGCTCTCATTGTCCAGGGTTTTGCTTTTTGCCCAGAGAGCAGGATGAAGCTTTGGTTGTCCCAGAGCTCAGGGATGGGCCCTGCTGTCTGGTGTCTCCCCATCTGTCCCTCTCCATGTTGGCAGTTGGAGGACTCGGCTCGACGCTGGGGACGAGAGAAGCAGGACATGGCCACACGGCTGCAGGAGCAAGAGTACGGGTTGGAGCCCCCCTCAAACTCCATCATCACAAACCTGCCTGTGCGTGATCTCTCTGGACAAGTTCCCTGGGGTTTGGGTGGTAGAGCTGGCAGCCCCCACCCCAAGTCCCTGGGCCTTGAGAAAAACTGTCCAAGGAGACCTTCTTCCCTGCTGGAAGTCAGAGGACCTGGGCTCAGCTTCTACTCTGTTACCAACAGAAGCCCTTGCCTTGTCTCAGTGCCCCACTTGTCTAAAGGGCATAGAAAACCCTGCCCAACTCCCCCCTCCCACACAGCTATGGATGAAGTGTTGCCCATGCAGGCACTTCCTGAATGCTCTGGCACTGGCTGTACTTTAGGAATGAATTTGCTGAGAGGCAGAGTAGCGTGGCCGCCACCCAACTCCACAGTGCCCAAGATTGTCCCATGAGCATACCTTTCTTGGGAAACTGCAACACTGCAGACCTGCCAGGGATGGGAGCATGTTGTCAGAGAGAAATACTGCCAGCTTCCCACAAACAAATAGACCTACTTGCAACTGCCCGCAAGCTCAGCCCAGGCCACCCAGCCCCCAAAGCAAAAGCCCTGATTGCTCCTACTCCAGAGCCATCAGTACTCAGCTCACTTCCAGGCAAAAAAGAGGGGGGCGCTGACAGGGAACACAGGGCTACCTTTGCAAACTCACCTGCTAAACCCTGGGGACTTTGGGAGAAATTGGATATGATTTGCTGCGGTTAAATGGGTTTGGAAATCTTTGAGAAGTCATGGCCCTCTGAGACGTGGCTTGCGAGGCAGCATGCATTTGAACTTGGGGGGCAAGAGTAGACTCACCTTATTTTGCTTTGCACAATGCAGAACCCCTCAACCCACTCCAAGGACTACGGGCGACCCTCAAAGCTGGACGCCCTGATGCCCAGCTCGGAGACTAAGATCAACAAGCCCTCAGACTCCCAGCAGACCTGAGTACTGGAGCAGCCTCCCCCTCTGTGTGCTGGGGCATCTCATCCCCACCCCCTAAAAAATGACTTCATGAAATGCTGTAAATCACCGAGCATTCGCCTCTTTCCTGGAGCAGGGCACCCTGGGGGCCCAGCTTCCTCCTCTGAGACCCCATTCTGGGCCTGGCCCTCTGCGGCAGCTCTACAGCCTGTTCTAGGAGCTATCTACCATCTCTGGAGAGCCAAAAGCCATAGTGGACCTGGCAGGCTAGGGAGAAGAGTCCTTCCAAAGCAGGAGTCAGGGTGACAAGCTCCTTCCAGACCTCTGGAAGAAGTGAGATCACCAAAGGCAACTCTGTTGGGAGATGGGAGGGAGGATGGGACTTTCCACCTGCCCCCAAACATCTATCATAACTGAAATCCCTTCTTTTAAGTTTGGTTTAATCTGTTTCTTGGGAAGGAGAAGACTTGAAGCCTGCCTGTGGCGATTGGTTGCATGTTAAATATGAAATACCCCAATAATCAGGGCTAGGCTGAGCCTGCCACACTGTACCCAGTGGAGCCAGTGGCAGGAAAGCAGATGGGACTAGGGTAAGGGGTCCTCCACTGAGTCAGGAGCCCTGCCTTCTAGCTACGAGCTGCGTGACCTCGGATGACTCAGCAACTTTTCTAGGCTTCTGTTTCCCCATCTATCCCACGTAGAGCTTGCCGTCTTTGATGGGAAGTCCCTTTCCAGCTTTAACATTTCTGAGTAAAATATGACTCAGGCCAGAAGAGAAAGGAAGCTGGAAGGAGAGAGACGAGGAAGAGGATTGTGATGGGGAAAAACAGAAAGCTGCAAGAGTGGACTCAGGACCTGCACATCCTGGTAGAAAACTTCAGGCCAGCGGGGCTGCTGTCCCGAGCGGGACTAGCTCTGCTGTCTGCCTGCGGGACTGACTCAGACATCCAGGGCCAGGAAGGATCAGGCACCTGCTCAGGTCAGGAGTCACAGGACTCAGAGCAGGTGAAGGGACCGAAATGGAGACCAATGTTGGGCAGTTCAAATAATGGACCAAAAACGCTGCCTTCCGCCCAGAACTTGGACAAGTTGGCATGTCCCCCTACAGGAAGTTGAGGCCCAGGGAAGCCCAGAGAAGGGTCAGGTGAGGTAGAAGAAGCATACTGGCCTTTCGTCCCCAGGGTCAGTCACCTCACAACAGCCCCTCACCCACAGGCCTCAACCCTGGCCATGCTAAGACTCTGGCTGGACCTTGGCAGGAAGTCATGACCCCACTGGGAACTCCCACCCAGGGTTCAGCTAAGCAGAACCCTGCACGAGCCTCATTCCTGAGAGGGGGGCATGTGCCGGAAGCCATAATTGACCCACACCTCTCAGGCTGCCCTGTTCTCTCAGCAGAGCTCCACCAGGCTCTCTGCCCCTCTGTCTGCTGTCTCCAGCACAGCAGCAATAGTCCTCCATCAGCTCTACCTCACCCCCAACCCCAGGCAGCAGAGGGCTTTGATCCTGCTGGCTCCTGAGCTGCTGTAGGTGTATGGATCTCAGCAGAAATGGCTTCAGGCGTGGCTGCTTCAGGTCCCCCATTCATGCTCAGATCCAGCTGTTGACCCAGTCAGGGAGCATCTCCACAGGAGCGATGGATACCTTAGGGGCCAGGTGGAAATGAAACACTTCACATAGTTCAGCCCTTTATTGCCTTTATGGGGTAGGCGAAGAGGGGGAAGAGTTAGGTGAAAGAGGAGAGCTTCCGCTGAGCTGGGGCAGAAAGGACAGGAGTAGGGAACCAAGGGCTGAGGACGCAGGGACCTCCATGGGCCACACCCCTCAGGCCATCCTCCCACACCACCCTCTCTGATCACACTGGGGGCTGGTCCTGGGTGAAGGGCCGGAAGGTGAAGAAGATGGGCTTGTTGGGCATCAGAATGAGGTTGAATGCTGTGCCCACGTCACTGAGATGTTGGATTTCAACTCTGAAATTCTCCAGAATCTGCAAAAGAGGGGTGGTGGGCTTAGGGGAGAGGTGGGGAGGGTCCATCTCCTCGGGCCAGGCTCATTCACCTATAGGCAGTGCCTGTTGAATGTGATTTGAGAAACTCCAAGTGTCCACGCCAGCTCCCAGTTAACCCCTCACAGTGGCTGGAAGCACCACTACCGCTGCCTCCTTGATTCAGGCTTTCACTTTACCTTCCACAAAACCTTATCCCACCCCACCCCCATCTCATCACCACTGTGGGGGAACAGATGGCGGGGCACCAATGGGTTACAAGTGGACTAGCCTAAAATGGGAAGCAGCAGGGAATTGTGGGAGAGGGCTCTGGACAGAGATGGGAGTAGGAGGACTGGTCCTTTATTAAGACCAGGGCCAGACTCACATGGATGAGGAAGAGGGTCATCTCGAGCTCAGCGATCCGGCGGCCCACGCACTGCCTAACACCCCAGCCAAAGCCCAGGTTCCGGAAGTGGATGAGGTCCTTGTTTTTACCCAGCCATCGGGTAGGGTCAAATTTACCCGGATTGAGGAAGAAGGTGGGGTCCTGGCCCATGGCGTAGACAGACACCTGCACCAATGTCTGGAGACAAGGTGAACAGAGAGTTGAGGAGGCCTCACCTCCTCAGAGCCGGGAACACAACCCAGCTTCTCCACTTCTGCTCCCCAGCCTGCCTGCCCAGCTGTCCAGCACGGACGCTGCCCACTGTGTGACTTTGAACAAGACCCCACCCCTCCCTGAGCATCCCCTTCCAACTGGCAGGACGGAAGCTACTAGGCCAAGGAGGGTCCAAGGGATTGTCCTACCCTTCCCTCAGCACCCGAGAGTCCCCGAGACCCAAGCAGCCTGGGGGATGTCCCTCCTAGCCCTGGGCTCGAGCAGCAGTCCAGAGATAATCACCCACTGTGCTACCACTCTGCCCTTCATTCAAACTTTGCGGCTGCCAGGGGCCCACCCACCAGCTCCAGGAAGAGGCAGGACGAAGCCCGTATTGCCACCGTCCGGAGGCCTCTGCGTGCAGTTGCAGGCCTGCCCACGCCTCTGTCTGACTGACAGGAACTGCAGCCCTCTTGCTGTACCTACCTTGGCGGGAATCATGTAATCTCGAAGAATCAAATTGTTTGCCACATATCTCTGCAGGGTCACGGAGATAGGGTGGAGTCTGCCAGAGGAAGGCATTCAGAATCTAATGCCCACAGAGTCGGGGACAAAGCCCCCACCCAGCATGGCATATCAGCCCCCCCCCCTGCAGCACAGGTGGGCGTGGGGGTGGGGGTGGGGGAGGTGGATGGGATAGGATGGGGATATCTGGAGGGAGGACCTGGGCTCTATTTCTTCCTCCCCACTCCCACCTGTCTCCCTCAGACTTCTCACTTCCTGCAGCTAGTCTCCTCCACCAGCCCAGGTACCACACGGGCCCTGCCCAGGATTTGGGGGGTGGGTGGGGGTGGGCTTGCCTCAGTGTCTCCTTGATGCTAGCTTTCAGTAGTGGTACCAGCTGCAGCATCGTGCCCATGTCTTCCCCAGCCTGGCGCCGGGCAGCCAGGACCTCCTCCCGCAGCATCTCCTGCACCCTCAGGCTGCGTGCCATCTCGTACAAGTGCCACTGCAGGGTCATGGATGTCTGGCAGGGAGTGTGGGGGTACAGAAGACCAGGAGGGCCTGTCACTCCTGGGGCACCCAGACCAATGCTAAATTTTCATTTCCAAGAACCTCTCCCCACCCTGTCCCAGTGTCCAGAGACCATCATCCGCAAAAGCAAAGCCCAGCTCAAAAGGCAAATGTCCACGAAGTCTTCCTCCCGCCCAGGCAGGAATGTTTGGGGCAGCGCTTTTCTCTGTACTTGGCCCTCCTGTCGCCAGATCCCACCATGGCCCCAGCCAGTAGAGGGCGCCCACACAGCCAATGCCTTCCTCCAGAGGACTACAGGGCCTGCACAGGCCAAAGCCCAGGTCTAACAGCTGTCCCGACTGACTGCCGTTCCTTTTGAAATACCAGTTGACCAGGCAGGCCTCGCCCCAACAGAACTTGCCCAAACCTTCACATTTACCTATTGCAGCAAAGCGGAAGGAAAGCTCACAGATACTGAAACCAGGACAACCAGACCTGGCTCCTGTCCCTGTAACACTTAGCTTGTGGTATAGACTGCGATGAACCGGTCAATCCCAGTGTTAGCTGGAGGTTGTGACCGTTAGCGCTTCCCTGGGGTATAAGTGACCCCATCAAGCCCACAGTCCCAGGTCCCCCCAGGGCGGGACCCCCAGCTGGCGCAGCCCCCTCTCCCAGGGCTAGGACGCAGGTTGAGCGTTATCTTACCCGGGATCATATTTCTGTCCAAGAGGTTTGGACACCCTCCTTCCTCCTCCCAGAAGGAGCAATCATGGAAAAAGTGCCACCCAGTCATTTCCTAGTTTGAAATCCTTGCCTGTCTCCCTGGACCCCCCAGATCAAGTCCAGCGGCTCTGGCCTGACCAATTCCTGCTTGCCGCTCGGAGCCCCTCCCCCAGCCTCTCTCCATGCACCTAATACGTTAGGTGCACTGAGCTACCAGCTCCTGAAGCCCGGAAATCTTTCTCATGCTGTTTCTTCTTCCTAGAACTCCCTTCCCAACCTAAGAAGCCAGTCTATACTACTTCTCCAAGCCCCACAGAGTGGCTACTCAGGAAATACTTGTGTGCAAAGGTAGTCAACGAAGTTTCTAGCTGTGTGACCTTAACTAAGTTATGTAACCACTATGTGCCCCAGTTTTCTCGTCTGAAAAAGGGGGATCATAGCAACATGCCTCAGAGTTTTGTTTGTGAATACTAAATGAGTTAATACATGTCCAAAGCTTAGGACTCTGCCTGCCGTATGAGTAATACAGGCTGAATAAATATTACCTAACAATAATAGCTGTTTTGGTGTGGGTGAGGGTTTTCTTTTGCTTTTGTTCTTTTTTTTTGAGATCTCGTCTTAAAATACTCTCAAAGGCTCCACCTGCCGCCTGTCACAGGGACTGAAAGTCCTCCATTACAGCACCCCAACACTAAGGTACCTAGGAAATAGTTGTCCGCCCCAGGTACTGACGCAGGCTTCTCCCTAGTCCTGAAATGCTCTTCCTCCTCTCGCCTCCTGGTCACAGCCTTCAAGACATGAGCTGAATTTGAGCTCTTCCATGGAGCACTTTCCCTGACCTCCCAGGCCATGGGGGTCGCGCCCCTCTTGCCAGCATTATCAGTACCCGCTACATGGGTTATAGGCCTGCCCATCCAGCCCATCACGTGGTGTGGTGTCGTCTGTGCACTACTGTCTCCTTGTCAGGGCTGGCCTGTGTCCCCACCCCCAAATTCATATGTGGAAGTCCTAACAATGTGACTTTATTTGGAGACAGCGTGTTTAAAGAGGTAAGAAGGTAAAATGAGGTGGCCCTAATCTAATAGGACTGGTGTCCTTATAAGAAGAGGAAACTAGGATGCACACATACTTGGAGGAAGGACCACGTGAAGACACAGGGAGAAGATGGCATCTACATGCCAAGGAGAGGGGCCTCAGAAGAAACCAACCCTGCTGACACCTTGATCTTGGACTTCTAGCTCCAGAACAGTGAGAAAATAAATGCCTGTTGTTTAAGCCTCCTCATGTGCGGTGCTTTGTTCTGGCAGCCTCAGCAAACTAATATACTCCACCTCCCCGAGCCATTGGAAACATTTGGAGTCTATTGTGTTCATCTTTATGGTCTCAGTGCCTGAATCATAACTAATCATCAATAAACACTAAATAATTAATGCTCCCTACCACATTAGCCGAGAAAGTTTAAGATATTGGAGAAGGGGATGGTACACAGGAAGACAGGTTTTGATGTTCAAGGAAAGAATTCTCTGTGGTATCGTGCTGCCTGTGGAGAGGCAGAAAAGACCGTGCAAGGCAGAGCCCAGGGCGATTCCACCGGCTCCCAGCTTTTCTGAGGTTTTGCCTGCCCTCCTGAATCCAGTGAGCTGTGTCCCCCACCTGTGACTGGAGAACTTGTCCTCTACAGACTGCATGGGCTTGCCACCTATGCCTCATCACTCCCTTCTTGTAGGCAAAGAAAAAATGATGGGTCAACCGCAAGCATGCTCCACGGGCGACTGACTTGACCCTACCTGCCTAGGAGATGAGTATTTAGGAAATGGGGTCAAGAAAGGGAGCTCTACCCCACATGGGCAGGGCTTCCAATGAGCCTGGCTGGTGCGGCAGGGGCCCGGGCCACGGGAAGGGACGGGGTGCCACCTCACCCTGAGGCCACCTCACCGTGTCCACGCCCCCTGCCAACATCTCTGTAACATTGGCCTTGACGTCCTCGAAGAGCAGCTTGTTATTTCCCAGGAGGCGGTAGAGGATGCCCGGGTATGTGTCGAAGTCTCTTTTCTGCCTCAGGTCCAAGTAGAAGTTCTGGGTATATTTTTCAGCTGTGGGGCAGGCAGGAGGAAAGAAAAAAATTAGTGAAGGACCGGAGACTTGGTAAGAGGTAGTACCAAGAGCTTGGGGATTCTGAAGCCCTACACTTTCTAGGCTGCCATTTTACTGAGCATGTATTACCTGCTAAGCCTTTCCTATCTGTTTCTTCATTTAATTCTTGACCACGACTCTGTGGGGTGAGCGATAGCATCTCCATTTTACAGGTAAGGAAACAAAAGCCCACAGAGGGTAGTGACCTGCCTAAGGCCAGGGGGCGTCAGGGGCAGAGGCAGGATCTGACCCCGGGGCTGGCATCATTGCCACACTGCAGTCAGTCTTCTCTCCCTTACTTGGTTAATGTCTCTCACCCAAATCCCAACCTGTCACCAGAGCCGGATCTGAAACACTAGTCCTTAACCCATGATGGGGTCATGGGCTCCTTGGAAGAAAATGGTGACATCTTCAATCTTCTTCTCCATAAAAATCTAATCATCCCCAACAGCTGGCCTCAAGCCACCATTTCCAGGGCTTCCAGGGCCTTCCTGATGCCCATCCTTGCCCACCATAGGGTGGGTTTCTTATAAGACAACTCACTGCCCATTGACATAATGTGGAGACAAAGGCAGGCCGAGGCCTGGGGCTTCCAGCTCTCTGTCTCTCCCCCTTCGCCCCCCGCCTGGGTTTCCCACCCCCTGAGGCAGACAGGGCTTTCCCGGCCCCCAGACTGGGCTGCCCAAGGAACAGCCAGAGGAATCCTCACCTTTATTGAAAATCACATCCCATGCAGCCGCATGTTCCCGCCATATCTTGGTCCTGAACAGACGGAACAGGTCTGGGGGCAGCATGAGCATGGGGACGCTCGTATGGAACATCTGGTAGACAGCGTCGATGAACCGCTGGGCCTCAGGGTCCACTACCTCCTCCAGCATCCCTAAGCGCTCCCCAAATATGACGTTCGTGATGGCTGCAGGGATAAGCAGTGTGAGGAGCCCTTTCCAAGCCTGCCGTCTGCAGCCGCAGGTCCCAGGAGCCCCAGCACCGCCCTTGCCAGGACGTGGGAGCTCCAGCACCCGGCCTCAGCCTCCTTCAGGGAAGAAACTGCGGCCTGAGGCCCATGGGGCTGCAACTACAGGGCAGAGAAAAAGTGCCTTTCTGATAACCACTCAGGTCCTTCAGAGGGGCAAGTGGAAGGCCCTGGAAAGGCATCACTTAGGTGGGAAGCAGTCTATAGCAGAGCTGGAAGAGGCCCAGGCTGGGATGAAATTTCCCCACCCACCCTTCCAACAACACCCCAAGCAGCCTCTGGGAAGAGAGATTTCTCATCTATAATTGAGCGAATTGGCCAAATACTCCCTGAAACAGGCCAGATGGGAGAATGGGAGACATAAAGCCCCGTCAATTGGCCATAAGGGACCCACTCTGGCGGACCTAAGAAGTTATAACAACCCCAAGTTATTTCTGCCTCTGGGCTCAGGAATTTGAACGTTGATTTCATACTGAGCTCTGAGCATCCCAAACCTCCTGCAGATGTCATGTGATCCCCACGCAGACATAGGTCCTTTGCATGTGCTGTTCCCTCTGCCTGGACCTCCCAACCTCCATATCCCATCGAATGACTCCTTTGCACCCTTGAACACCGAATTCAGATCAATGACCCAATCCTCCCTTCCCCTCCCAGACCTCCAAGGTCTATGTCCCAGGAGCAATTTGCAGAATGGAGGGCTGAGCCACGGTCTGGCTTTGGAAGGTAGTGGCAACGGGGACCTACACTGTGGAGACCCTTGCCCCCATAGCGTGAATGCCAGATAAGAGTGTGCAGCTCCCCTGCTTAGCTGTGACAGAGGGTGTGTTCAGCAGCGCATCCCAAAGCCAATCCCAACACATCCTCAGAGTCCATGCCGGGTCTCAAAGTGGACACTGTGTTTTCCCACCCCAAAGACTGCTGCCAGGGAGGTGCAAGCCCCTTACACTCGAAGGCAAAGCGAAACAGGTCATCACTGATGTCCCCTGAGAACTTTCCAGAGCCCTGCTGCTGGATGCGCCTGCGCAGGAGGCTGACAAAGTCCTGGGACACCACGTTCAGCAGGGGAATGAAGTTCTTCATGGCTTCTGGAGCCATCACCTCCTGGTTCAGGGCCAGTCGGTCTTTCTTCCAGGCTTCCGACTTCCTGAGGAAACACAGGCCCTTGGGCCCTCACGGTCACAAACCCCAGGCTTCACAAACACAGAGGGGGCTGATGGGCTTCTCCCAGAGGCTGAGCCACAGCTCAGAGTCCAGCACCCACATCCAGCACCTGCCCTCACCTCCTCCCAACACCCTCTGCCTCGCACCAGCGCCCTGCTTCTGCGGGGCCTGAGGGAGGAGACAGGAAGAAAGCGGGTGAAGGAGAACAAAACCTGGCCACCATCACCCCCCACCGCTGCGAGCCCAGAACTCAGTCTTAGAGACTTTAAGACTCTTTCAAGCCCTCTAGTCTTCACCTCAGCTGCAGGCATGCCGTCCCTGCCACTTCTCCTTCCTCCTGCAGGACACAAACCTTCTGCCATTCAAGGGCCCCAGTATGTCACTTCCTCTGACACAATTGACCAATCTCTCCATTGCACCCCTAGAATGTCCCATTATTCACAGTGGTGAGGAATCTCAGGTGCCCAGGATTGGAGTCATGATAAACTTCAGCGTATGGCCCACTCTGGAAACATCTGACAGCTAGATCCCTGCAAAACCCTCTGTGCTTTGGGGGCTTTGTTTGCTTATAAGAATGACATTATAAACTCACCGCCCAACAGGAAACCCAGGACCTTGACAGTCACTTACGTGTGCCCAAGTGGGCCTCCCCAGCTAGGGTTGCCAGGCGGGAATTTCCTGCCCATTCTCAGGAATTTTTTTTGCTTTCCTATACCCGAATCCTGAAAAAAGTTGTTCGAGAAATCAGGAAAATCGGCTCCTTGAACCCAGGTGGCTGGTAGTATCGGCCATCACTTTGTGGAAACAATTCATTGTGGAGAACAGAAAACAGTTTATATCTCGGGATTCGGGAACAAGAAAGTGAAAAACATTCCTGAGAACGGGCAGGAATTCCTGCCTGGAATCCCTATCCCCGGCTGAAAGGACCACCAGCCTGACTCTCTTGCTTGCTTTTGTGTACAGTTTCATCTGATTGACATATTATTTCTAAAATGCACTTTCTTAAAATGTGTGCTTATTTTCAACTTCATACAAAAAAGCTGTCATGACTTGGGGGGTTTGCTTTTTTCACTCAATTTTATCTACGTATCATCTGTATTGTTGGGGGTCACTGCATTTGTTCATTCTGAGTGACATATGCCACCACTCACGCATTCACGCCCCTGTTGGGCATTTAGGTGTTTTCCTGGGGTTTGCGCTTATGAATGGCACTGCTGCCAACATTCTAGTAACTTCCTCCTCAGGGGAATGTTCTCTGGAGTATATCCCTGAGAGCAGAACTGCTGTATCATAGGTATGTGAGTATCCAATTGCAGGAGGTCACATCCCACCATTTTACGAAGTGGTGGCCCCAGTTTTCACTCCCACTAGCAACCTATGAGAGTTCTAGTTGCTCCACATCCTAACCAACATTTGATATGGTCACATTTTAAATTTGTGATGAGTAATTTGGTGGAAAACAATATCCACTACACTTAAATATACCGATTTGTCATGTGTTTCACTGCCCCTTCAGACTATGAGGGACTCAGAGTAGCGAGGCCCTACCCTACTTGTCACTGAACCCCCAGAGCCTGGCAGAAGGCCTGGCACATAGTAGGTGCTCAATAAGACGGGACTTAATGAATGAACCAATGAAAACTTTTCAAGGTCTTTAATTACTCATTGAGCTTTCAGCCTGATCATTTCCCTGATGGTTGCCATAATAGTTAACCATCACCATTCTCTCTTTTATAGAGGCAGGAAGATGACAGGGATTTGCCTAGAGCCCCAGCCAGAAAGGGCAGAGCAAGCATGCCCCAGCCGCTCACCCAGCCTCTGCCCTTGCCACAGCTGCCCATCATCTCCCTCCAGCCCCTGGGAAATGACCGAGGACTCACTTGAACAGGACCCCAATGGGTTTCTGGTAATGCTGGTGATAGGCGACCCAGGGTGGGATGCAATATCGTTCTGGTGTGGAACCCTCGAACTTAAAGAGAAGGGCCACATCTTCAGGGTCAATGATAAAAACTGATTCCATGTTGCCAAGCTTCTCCCTGGAGGGGAGGAGGAAAAGGGTTATGACATAAGGATTCAAGGAGAGCAGTACAGATCTTGTGCTATCAGGACAGGGGTCTCCGCTTCTTTGTAAATCACCTCAGGGCTGAGAATGCAGAGCCGACTGCCCTGGAAGTGGATCGTTTCCATAACCTTCTCGCTGGTTCTCACCCCTCTGAGTCTCAGTTTCCTCTTTTATAAAATGGAGAAAAATACAGTGCCTGTCTCACAGGGTTGCCAGAGGATAGGATGATATGGCGTCTATGTCTATGGCTCCTGTTAAGCATTCTATACATGACAGCTATATGCCCCTCATATTATCGTTGGCTGCCGCTGTCCCCCAGCACGTCCCCCAGGACCTGGCCTGCTCCCAGCCCGGCCTCGCTGGCCATCAAGGCCTCCATCCCATGCTCGTCCTATACACATTCTTCCTGTGCGTTCACACCCTCAGCACTCTCTCACCCACCGTATGGCTCAGAAACATGGCTCCTTCATGTCGTTGTTGGAGTGACCCTGGACTGCTTGCTCGGCAGGTCATACACCGGGCCAGTCAATCCCGTCCAGGCTCTAGAATTCAAATTCTGGGCACGGCCAACCTGCCTCCAAGAGTCATAGGCCTAACAAAGCACTTTGTCTCTATTAGAACAACATTGCCCCAGGTACAGATTGTCAATGTAAGAAACATCCAAACCTATAGAGAATTTTTTTCCCCTTCTTCCAACCCCCCTCCCCCCCCCCGGTTCAAGCCGTTGTTCTCAGCCTAGTTGTGTAGGACACAGCTCCCCTAGCCCATGCTGGTATTATGAGCCTTGCGCTCCCCCTGCTGAGGTAGTCGGTCGGTTAGCAGCTCACGGCACCTCTCGCCGGCTGCCGGCCACTCACACTGGCTGCCGATCACTCACACTGGCCACTCACCACTCATGACAGCACAGGGTAGCCCATGGCAGCACACAGCATCCCGCACACGGTAGCCCACAGCAGCACACAGCAGCTCATGGCAGCTCATGCCAACTTCCAGCTGCTCACGGCAGACCAGCTCTAGGGAGAGCTGTTGTTCACAATCTTAGCTGTAGAAGGCGCAGCTCACCGGCCCATATGGGAATCGAACCGGCGACCTAGGCATAAGGAGCACGGTACTCCATCTGAGCCACCAGGCTGGCCCAAAGTTTTTTTCAATCTTTTTTTTCTTTCCTTTTTTGTTTTGTGGAAAATTTTTATAAGAGTTTATTTTAGCTAAAACTGAGGACAATCACCAGGAATCAAGATCTAAAATGATTCCAGAGGATGACAGTTTTGCAGTTTCTTTTATGCATCTGAAATTAAGGAGGGAATGAAAGAAAGATTACATGGTGAGGGTTGTATTAAAGATTGTTAAGATTGTGCTCCCTTGAGGGTGGTCACACATTAGAAGGTGGGCTCTGAAAGAGGCATTTCAAGGTATGCTGCCCTAGACGCACAGAAACACTGGGCAGGGTTTGCCCAAAAACCTTTCACTCAGGGCAGCCGGTCAGCTCAGTTGGTTAGAGCGTGGTGCTAATAACACCAAGCTTGACGGTTTGATCCCCGCATGGGCCACTGTGAGCTGCGCCCTCCTTTAAAAAACAAAACAAAACGAAAACCTTTCATTCGAGAAGTTATATGCCTGCAGCAGGGCTATCCGCCATGACCTGCCCAGTTAGGAATTTATAATCAGATCACCCTGCGAGGTTACTTTCCATAGACTCTTTTTCAGTCCAAAGATAAACCTCACAAAACACTTTGCAAACAGCCTCTTTTAAAATACAAATGTTGGATAGCCATGGGGATGTAAAGTACAGCATAGGGAATATAGTCAATAATGTGGTAATAACTATGATACTAGACTAGTCAGGGGGATCACTTCTTGCATTATATAATGTCTAACCATATGCTGTACACCTAAAGTTAATATAAAATCATATTGAATGTTAACTGTAATTGAAAAATTAAAAAGGGGGGGAAGGTGAAGGGCAATAGTGGTCCAAATTTCCAGGTATAAAACAAATAAGTCATGGGGATGTAAAGTACAGCATAGAATATAGTCAATAATACTGTGATAGCTGGTACGGTGTCAGATGGTGGCTGGGCTTGTCTTGGTGATCACTTCTTTAGGTGTGTAAATGTTGAATAACTATGGTGCACATCTGACACTAATATAATATTGTATGTTTGCTATATTTTTAATAAAAATCTTAAAAAATAATAATAATAAAATACAATAATTGGGAAACCACAGAAATCCCACTTCTCACTTATGTATGTATGTCTTTTGCATAAGAAAGTTAATTCAATATACACTTTAAGGCAAAATATTAGAAATACATACAAGTACGAGCTGAGTTCTCTCTCCCTCCCTCCTTCCCTCCCTCTTCCTCCTCCTTCCCCCTTCCCCTTTCCTCCCTCCCCTGCTTCCCTCTCTGAGGAAAGAACTGGGAGGAGGGCGGGGAGACGGGGGAGACGGGGGAGAAAGAGAGCACCGCTTTAACCGCTGATCTATGAACCCTGAGCCTGCCTTCCCAAGTCTCAGAAAATCCCCTCAGTGTTTTTCCAGCTACCACATGTCCTCACAGCACTAGCTCCATACCCCCACCCTGGTTCAGCAAAGTCCTTGAACTGCTGTTATTATCAATTCCACTTCTGGGAATCGAGCCCAGACAATGGCCTGATGTGGGGCAATGATGCCTGATGGATGAGGAGGTTTATTTATCATGTCATCATGTCTAGTAGCAGAAAAACCCAGAGTGGGCTAAGTGCCCACTTTAAAAACTGGCTAATATGGCTTATTCATACGATGCCTATGATGCTGCCTTTTAAAATCATATTAAAGAGGAAAAGAGTCCTCGATATATTCTATGGGACAACACCAAACAGCATATATAATATTTCCTAATGGTACATAAAAATTATCAAAATTGAGATTCTGATTTCAATTATTTGTGTTTGTCAATATTTTCCAAATTCTTCAATAAATATGAACAGGAACAGCCTTTGTATTAAGAAAAACCTATGAAAGTTATAGTCTAAATTCCTCATGTTTATTCAGAAGTTTATCATTTCCAGGCTGTACGTTAAAATATAATGGCGCCTTGCTGAACTGGAAGTCAGACAATTGGAGTTCCAGTCCTGGCTTTGCCCCGATGAGCTGTGAGACCTTTGGCAAGACTGTTGTCCTCCCTGGGCCTCAGTTTTCTCATCTGTAAAATGGGGATTATAACACCAACTTCAAGGGCATGCTGCAAGGCTCAGGTGAAAGTGATTCAGAAACCAGAAAGGGGTTTGATAAAATAAAGAGCTCCTGCTGGAGGATAGGAAGTAGGGAACAGCGGGAGATCACCGTGAAGTGAGGATGGGGAGAGACACTGGCAGGCCTACGGGACAGAAGAGAGAAGAGAGTCTCAGGAGCTACCTTCTCCTAAGCCTGACACAGACTGGGGCCTCCCTGCCTCCAAACCAGCTGGGGAAAGGGCCCTTTAGACTTCCAAAGGAGTGGTGGGAGAGGGAGGACATGACCCTATTAAATGAGCAACTGGACCCCTGACCCTTACACAACCAAACCTGCCCTCCTGCCCGCCCCCAACCCAGCCAGCCAGCCCCAACATGTCCTATGATGCCCTTTCCCCATCTTACCATTTTACTCAAAGGAAAATGCACTGTCCATCCTGATGTGCAACTACCACCTCCACCACCTCCCATCACCCTCCGCTGACCTCTCAGAAAAGAACCCAGGTGTGGCCTGAAGGCGACCTTCCTTGGAAACTGCTAAACCAGAACACACAAAGCCTGCCACCAGGGGCAGCCCTCAGATACTTGTACCCGTGCCCCGCCACCAACACCCCCACCCCAGGAGTGGCAGAGCTCAGAGGCCTAAAGACCAAAGTCCCTTTCTCCTGGCAGGAACGCAAGGCAGATGCTTGGAGAAGAGGGGCTCCAGCCAGGCCAAGTGGAAGGGACAAACTCAGCTGCTCCAGAGCCGCACAAGGCTGAGGGACGAGGCCAGCATCCCAGCAGGACAAGGATCTAGCTGGGTGACCAGGGCAAGAATCCTAACCTCTCTGAGCTTCAGTCCCTTTTGACAATGGGGATGATAAAATTTACCTCCCGAGGGGTCCTAAGGGTAATGGATATAGGGAGACAGTTAACAGGGCTTGTTCTTTACCATCCCCCCGTTGCTCCCCCCCCCCCCATAAAGTTTCAAAGGGTGTAGGACCTGGGAAGGGTTGAGGCCTTGGAGCTGGGGACTGAACCCGCTGTCTGGGAAGCCTCATCCTTCTCCTGCCACCATCCCCAGGCATGGAAGAAATAAAGTCAAAAGGCAGACAAGAGCCTGCGATGGGCAAGCAGACCATTTGGGGAGGGGAGAGCACAGCAAGGCTGCCTAGGCCCCTCAACCTCCCTATCCCACCAACCCCCACCCTCCGCCAGGCTTACCTGTAAATAGGGCCATATTTCTGGAAGTTCTGGACTTGGTGATAGTGGAAATTCTGTGAGCCCTTCTCCCTCCAGAAATGGTACAGATTTAGCCAGCCATTGTCACCAGGGGAGGGGATCTCACTGATAGGGCGAGGCACACGAGTGGAGATGCGGGCTCCCTTTCCAGTGGGCACCCTGGAATGCCCCGGGCTGTCCTGTGGGGCACTCAAGAGGGGTTGGCAGCCTTTGACCAGGACTGAGCGCAGAGGAAGTGGCCTGGCCAGCATGTTGTCCCCACAACTCCCACTGCAGCGGGACCTGCTGGGACTCTGGCCCTGGTCCCCTGGGGCCCAGCTTATAACCTCCAGCTCAAGGTTAAGGGAGAAGCTGACAACGCAGTCATCTGCCCTCCTCTTCCTGTTGGCTCCTGCTTGCACGCAGCCCCTCCCAGAAGGGGGTACCAAGGCTCAGTCTGCAACACAAGGCTCGCAGAAACACAAGGAGATCCCTCTGTCTCTGTCCTCAGGGCCAGCCCCAACAGGCCCTTGAAATGGTACAGAAATCATACAGGTTTGTGCCTTTCCTCGGCTGGGGGCCCCTGCTGACGTCTACCAGGGTGTTCCAACAGCCTGGAGTTGGGGGTAATAATGGGGGAGCCTGAGAGAAGGTTAGAGACAACTCAGCTTTGGGGCAGCAAACATCTTCATTGCAACTCCATTATATACGTATATATATCATATATATACAGATATATGCTTTCCCAGCATCCCTGGTGAGGAAGCAGGCACCATATTATATATATTTGTAATATAGGATATAATATATTATATATAAATGATTTCTGCTTGTCAAAAAAATACCATTTTCTGAAAATGTTGTAATTGGCAGGTATTGCTATTACTATTTTTAAAGATACTACTAATTATAAAAATAAACTAATTTTACTCATTGTAGAGCGCTGAGGAAAAGGACAAATAAGAAAAATTATAATCTCCTGAATCTTTAATGCCGAATGAAAGAAGCCAGATACAAAATTGTGGCAGAAAAGGGGTTCTACAGACAGTCACCTGGAGGGTGATCTGATTGTACTTCCTAGCTGGGCAGGTCGTGCAGGTAGTCACGGCCCAGGCATATAACTTCTTTAGTAAAAGGTTTATCTTTGCCTTAAGCAAGCCCTGTGCATTGTTTCTGTGCATCTCATAGGTTAACATACCTTTGAAATGCCTCTTCAGAAGAGAGCACGTAATGTTGTTAATTATCCTGTAATCCAATCCCACCTTCCTTTCTCCCACCTCCATGTAATCCTGGGTTTCCCTGAAAATAGGACCAAGCCGGACCATCAGCTCTAATGCGTCTTTTGGAGCAAAAATTAATATAAGATCCAGTGTTATTTTACTATAATATAAGACCAGGTATAATATAATATAATATAATATAATATAATATAATATAATATAATGTAATATATATATTACCGGGTATAATATAATATAATACCCGGTCTTTATAATATAATAATATAATATAATACAATACCGAGTCTTATATTAATTTTTGCTCCAAAAGATGCATTGAGCTGATTGTCCGGCTAGGTTTTATTTTCGGGAAAACACGGTCTTCCTTATTTCCTTCCTTAATTCCAAATGCATAAAAGAAGCTGCAAGATGCCACTCTAAGAAGCGTTTTTCTCAGTCTGTTGAGATCTTGCTTCTAGGTGTATTCTCTGGTTCAAATAAGTTATCCCAGTAACAATTCAAAAAAAAATTTTTTTAATCATCTTTTTCTAAAAGAGAATTTTCAAATGCTCTTTCCCAGTATCCCTGGTGAGGAAGCAGGCACCATGTGATGATGTGACGGAGAGACCTCCAGCCTGGGCCTGCTGCAGGATGGGAGCCCTGTGGGGCTCAGTGAGTGGCCCCCGAGGCAGCCCTGGGTTGTGATGTGGGTGATGTTCCTGACACCTTGGCAGGCATCCAAGCCTGATCATCCACCCGCCTGCAGATTTTGTGGGACTGATAAATCCCTTCCTTGCAAAATAGCTGGAGTGACTTCTGTTCTTGACAACTGAAAACTCTAAATAATATTACAGTCATGTGAATCTAAAACTAAAAGGCCTTTCAAAGTGAGAGGCAACCAGGACTTACTGGGGTCAATAAGAATAGCTGTTCTGAACCCACTGATTTAGGCAGAAGCCCACATAGGGTTGGGATTAGGAAACAAAGGCAGTGGGTATTTTTGAGAAAGGGAAGGGGAACAATGACATCAATAGAAGGAAGGCATTTCTATTGGTGCAGGTAATAAAACATAGTGATATTAAGTCTGAACAGTATTGTTCCTTTTCAGTCCAGTTGTCATCAGTCTGGTAGTCAACTGCTTTCTTATCTTTGCAAATAGTTCTTTGGGACACAGTGTCGACTTAGGTCCAGACCAAAGGTTGTTTTGCCCTGTTTTTAACATTCCAAGGTTCGAGGTGTAAGATGTGCAAGGCAGTGCCTCTGGGTTGGTAGCAACGGCTCCATTTTAAAGTGGCTCTGTTTCTAATATTGTTTACAGCAAACAACTAATTATATGGATAAAAGTCCACCATACTCCTACACTTCAAACATTGTTTGCATCTAAATTAATACAGCTAAGTCATTTTGTTTCATTCTATTTTTAATTTATGCCTCATAAGCTTTAACTCATTAAGGGGACATTCTAAGAATCAGAGAGAAAACCTCATGATAGGAGGTATTTGATGAAAAGGGCGGCAGAAAGGTTTGTTATGGGGACAGCCATTGTAATACCTGTGGTTCCACCACCCTGCTAAACAACATTTTGATATATTTCCTTCCAGTCCTTTTCTAATTAATTATTTTGTTTTCTTCTTCTGAGTGGTTGAATTTTTTTTTTTACTACAATGAATAGTTTTATCCAAATAATTTATGTAGATACTTTAAAAATCTGAAACGTGTCAGTCCAGTTTCAACCAGAGAAGTAGAACTAGTAGGAGATATGTATTAATAGTTTTGTTGCAAGGAATTAGTTTACACAATTGTGAGACTGGCTTTGCAAGTCTGAAATCCATAGGTCAGGGGCTCAGGAAGGGTAAGCTGGAACTTTCCAGCACAAACTGAAGCTGCAGTCCACAGGCGGAATTTCTTCTCCTTCAGGGAAATCTCAGTTCTGCTCTTAAGGCCTTTCAGCTGATTGGAATCAGACCCACCCAGGTTGTCTGAGATGTCTCCTTTACTTAAGGTCAGCTGATTACAGCCTTGAATCATATCTACAAACTGCCTGCACAGCAACACCTAGATTAGTGTTTGATGGAATAACTGGGGATGATAGCCTAGCCAAACTGACATGCAAAACCGACCATCACAGCACTACCAAACTTATAAGGAAAAACAGCAGTCTGTCTGCTCCAAACCTCCACACTCTTGATGCCCCTTGCCAGAGGGGAATGGAAATCTCTCTTCAACACAATCAAGCATATCAGGTTCATTGGAACTCTGTTTCTGGAACCTTCCATCCATTCAAGTTCCCCATTCCATGCTGCTAATTTCTGAGCTTATGAACAGCTGTCATCCGGGGACCTCCCTTCACTGTCACCTTGGAAATTTCCCTTTTCTCGATCCGGTTTCCTGGATCCCATGTCTCCTATTTTCAGTATTTTCCTTAGAAAGAGTACGTGACAGGTAAAATGTTGAGACCTTACTTATCTGGCAATATCTTTATTCTGCCCTCATGCTTGATTGAGAGGTTATAGAATTCTAGATTGGAAATAATTTTCCATTTTTTAAAATAATGTTTGAAAGCATAGTTCCATTGTCTTCCATTTCCTGGAACTGCTGTTGAGAAGTCCAAAGCCGTTCTGATTCCCGAACCCCTGCGTTGTCCCCTCTCGTCACTCAGGACCTCCTACTGATTTTGTCTGCTTCAGATTTCACAATGCATCTTGCCACATCTGTCCTTGGGCTGGGTACTTGGTAAACTCTTTCAGTCTAGAGACTCATGTCCTCAGAATCCTGGACATTTACTTGTACAATTTATTTAATAATTTCTCCTGTCCATTTATCTTTTCTCTGTTTCTGAAACTCCTATTATTCATTTGTGAATTTCCTGGCTTTCTCTTTTATTTACTTTTTCTTCTCTTTCCCATGTTACGTTTGTCTTCTCATTCCACCTAATGAGAGATTCCCTACTTCAGCTTGTAATCCCTCTGTTGTAATTTTTATTTCCACTATCTGTTTTTCAATTTCCTAGGAACTTTCCCTATAGCTGCATGTAGACATAATATGGACATGGTAGCTTCTCTGAAGATACAAGTCATAGAGTTGTTTTCTAGTTGTTGTTGGTTTATTTTATTTATTTGTTTATTATTATTATTATTATTATTATTACTATTATTGCTTTCTTTTGCTCTCTGTATTGTCCCTGTTTCCTCTGAGTTCCTTTTTCTTTTGTTTTCGTCCCTGCCTTTCATGTTAGAAGTTTCCTCAAATGTCTACTAATTTGGGGCAGTCCATTAGGAGTCGTTCCTGGACTCCAAATTTAAGTCAGGACCCAAACATCTGGCCAGTTTGGAGCATGTAAGTGGAGCTTGTCCAGCTGTGGATCTGGGCCAGGGCCATCAGGGAGGAGTCTGACAGGTCCCGAGTGTCAGTGGCTATATGACTTCCAGTTAGACCGATCGTCTTCCCTAAGGAAGCATCTTCTACATTTTCAGTACAGGACCGCTCACTGCCTCACTGTGGCTTACGTTCCTGGGTCCAGAGCCTTCTTGGTGCCATGAATCCAGAGAGGAAAACTCACCACATTGATCCAGAAGCCCTCTGCGGGTTCTGTGCACACAGCTATGGTCATTGCGTTCACACAGTTTTGTGTGCTGCTGTGTTTTCACCCAAATTGTTGTAAGCATTTCCCATTTATTATTAAAAGCTCCTGAACTATCTCTTGGAAAACCTGTATCACATTCTGTGAGTGAGGTTATCTGTGCCTTAGTATTTTAAGTTCAAAACTCTGAGGTTCAGAGGTCAGCTTGGGTGGGTAGGTAGGGCTAGACCATGTAGGGTAGCAACCCTGGGGGGCAGGTGCATGTGTTTATTCCCACACCTGCGGCCTTGCACACCTGTGTTCCAGGCACTGGGCCAGGTGAAGGCAGAGAGAAGAGGTCCAAGACACATAGGCCTTGCCCTCAGGAAGGGCACCATGTGGGGGCAGGTGGTGAAAAGCCATGAGTCAGCGAGGCTAGAAGGATTCCAGCCTCCATGGAGAGGGAGGAAGTGGGTTTCTGGGCTGAGGCTTGCTGCTCCCCATGGTGGGAGTGGGAGAAGATGAGAATCCCCCCCAGAGGACAAAGGAAAAGCAGTTGGAGAAGGCAGGAGAGAACCAGGAGAGAGCCCAGAGGCCCGAGTTTCAGGGGAGAGGGCATGAGTTTGTCAAACCTAACTGAGGCATGTGGACATTTTTCATTCCTGTGCGTTTGTGTCCTGAATACCAAGCTGCTATTTGAAGGGCTAGATCAGGGCAGGCTTTGCCTCAGTTAAAAATTACTATGCACAGCCTGCTGGTTTCCCCTCGCCAAGGCAACAGGTGAAGGATCAACTCCATAGAACAAGTGAGAAGGGAATGGGAGGCAGTGAAATGGAGGCGTTTAGTCATAACTTGTATTCAAACCAACCAGTTATGGCTATGGCTCTGCCTCTTACCAGGTGGTAACCTTGAAAAATGTTCCCATTCTTCCCTGAAAGTGAATGTCCACCTCCGTCAAATGAGTTACCGACAGGGCTACCGGGAGTCAGAGAACACTGTCCTCCAAACCACCCCCCCCACCCCCACCCCCACACGCATGCACACACGCACGCGCACGCACACACACGCACACACAGGCCTTGTACTTGAAGTCATGGTGTGGACCTTCCCTTGGAGGGGCGCATGATGGGGGAAGGAACCTGGAGTGCCTGGACGGGGCAGACAGGTTGAGTCAGATGCCTTTTCCTTTCATTCTTATGGGAAAAATAAGGGAAGCTACGCAGGTAGAGGGCAGCAGAGGGGAAAGGGAGAGGCCAGGTAGGAAGAAAGCCTGAGCCCAGGTGCAAGAGAACACAACGGGTGGGGGCAAAGCCAGTGGGGACAGAAAGACAATCAGCTCCAGAGAAAGTCACTTCTGGGTGACACCATGTCAGGTAGTGATGAGCAGGGCTCGGGATGAGGGGGGGGACAAACAGACTGCAAGACAGAAAGTGAACCCCTAGGGCCCTGCCCTCCCCTCACTGCACCCCTCCAAGAGTGAATAATTCAGCCCCCAGGGAGCAGGACATGGCCTTGTCCAGCTGCCGGAAGCTCACCCCACAGGCCACCCTTACCCGTGTATCACCCTGGACTCCTGGCCCAAGGCTCCAGAATCATCCACAGCCTCTTGACAGCAAAGCAGACCAGCGTTTGGTGGAAAGAGGGATGTGTGCTCCCAGGCTGAGGTGTGCTTGTGGGAGGCCCAGTTTGGGGAGCCTGGGCCCACCTCCCGAGCACCTGGATTTGGGAACATAAGGAGATCCTGCTTCTCCACTGCTACACCTGGAGGAAGGGGCACAGTAAGGGAGGAAGAGCATACTGTGACACACCCTACAAATTGTAAAGTGATGACTGGACTAAGTGTCACAGGCTGGGAGAACTGGAAAGGCCCTTAGATAGCATTTCTTTGGTCTTCCATTAAATAGATAGGAAGACTGAGGTCCAGAAAGGAGTAGCAGCTGGCTCTGTGTGAGGCCACTGCAGACTTGCACAGAGTAGATGCTTCGCTGATGACAGAGGGGAAGGCCAGAGGAGGAAGTGGGGGTAATGAGAAGGCCTTCAGCCCCTAGCCCTTGAAGAACTTGAAGAAACAAAAGAATTTCACCTTGAACCCCAATCTTCGTCATCCCTCCCCAGCTGGCTCTGATCTGGGGCCATGATTCAGTATGGCTGACTCAGAAGGAGCCCTGGGTCCCTTGAACTGAGGTCTGCAGTCGGACCACTCTGAACTCACTCCAAGATCTTGACAAAATGGGTTCCCACGCATCCCAGGATGTGAACTCTTCCTTGCCAACACACTGGCTGTCTGATCTGCCTGCACAACCCCCCCCCCACACCACACCCAGACCCAACCCAGCTGTGCTCACTGCCCATACCCAACCCTCCCTGCACCCAGCACCTTTCCAGAAAACAGAATCCATCATAATAGTTTCAACAAACTACAGCCCACTTGGTAAAAATGTGTATATCAGAAAGCACACACATGCCATGTAAAACATGTCATGACAACAATCTACACTATACCTTATGTTTTAAGGTATATGACTCCATTTTTTTTTCCAAAATCTTACCTGCTGGCAAATAAAAGATGTATTTAAAACACACAAAGGCAAAAAAAAAAGTAGAAAGTAGAGTGACAGTTGCTTTAGGCTGAAGGGATGATATTTAAAGGGTATGGAGTTTCTTTTTGGGGGGCGATGAACGTGAAAATGTTCAAAAATTGATTGTAGTGCTCATTATACAACTCTGGGAATATACTGAAAACCATTGAATTGTACACTGCAAATGGGTAAATAGTGTGGTATGTGAATTATATCTCAATAAAGCTGCCCCACACACACACACATGCATGCACAAGCTAATGTCCTGTCGACCCTTCTGTTGTTTTTCTCAGCCAGTAGGTTACTCATGACAATGAAAGTTGTCCCTACACAGCCACTTGACCCAGGATTCCAATACAAATGTAGAGCAGCAGATTTTTAGAAAAAACAAAATAAAATAAATACTTGCACTTATCAAGAGTGGTTGCTATTCTCCTTAGGACAGTGGCTGCTGCCCGCCCCCAGGCATGGACTTTCTGATAAAGAGAGTTTGGAGGGAGGACGTTTTGCCTCACCGATGACCTCGAGCCCGGAATGACATCAGCCAGGGAAGGCCATGTCTCACAGGCAGCACTGAATCAAGGAGCTTCTACAAGGAAAAGCAGTGAACTTGTTTTCCTTCACAGAATCTCAGAACCAAGGTGACATTTATAAATTCCCGATTTAAAGCCAATCCCGTCGTTTTAAGTGGTCCACATTCCTCCCTGGAAGGAGCTCTGATTGGTGTGGCCTGGAAGACCTGTGGTCCTCTTTTTGGCAGCACTCCAGCTTTAGTCAGGCCTCCACACCTCCCGATCAGCCCATGTGTCTGGGGCATGGACCACCAGCTGTGGCCCAGGCAGGCGGTTATCGGCCCCATCCTACCCACTGGCCAGTCATTGGTTGAAGGATAGGTCTATGATTAGTCTGGGCCAACGAGAAGTGAGGAAGGGTTTGCTGAAGACTTCTGGGAGAGAAGCTTCTTCACTTTTCTGAAAGAACTTCTAGAAGCACATAGTTCTCCTTGGATGAGGCTGAATACGTTAGTTATCTATTGCTGCTTCACAAATTACCCCAAAACTTAGTGGCTTAAAACAGCAAATGTTGTTGCCTCACAGTTTCTGCAGGCCAGGAATCTAGGAGCAGCTTTGCATGGTGGCTGTAGCTCAGGATTTCTCATGAGGGGCAGCTGTCACCTGAGGTTTGGCCAAGACTGAAGATCAGCTTCCCAAGTCACCAGATTAAACCAGCCCTACTCCCAAACCTGCAGCCGCTGTTGTCAGGGGCCTCAGTCCTCAGGGGCCTCAGTCCTCCCTGGCTGTCGACTGGAGGCCTCATTCTCCCATCTCATGGGCCTCTCCCAGAACCGCTTGAATGTCCTTACAACATGGCAGCTGGCTTTCCCCCACACCAGTGAGCTGAGCGAGAGCAAGCAGAAAGCTGCATTCTGTTCTGTGCCCCTGGTCTCTGAAGTTACACACCGCCACTTCTGCTTTTTTCTATTTGTTAGTAGTTAGGCACTAAGTCCAGCCCACACTCAAGGAGAAGAAAATTTGGCTTCACTTTGTAAAGGCTCAAGGAATTCATTCATGGACATTTTAATCTGCACTGATGAAGCCTGCAGCCCCAGAGATTTCTGGCAGCCATCTTGTAATTACAAAGGGAAACCAGTTTTTATTATAGAAAGATGTAAAGAAACTCGGCCACTGGAAAGATGCTGGATTAAACCAGCCCGAAATCAGTTCTTCTGTGAGACTTTCCAGTAACATGAGCCAATGAATCCTCTTTAGAATTTCAGCCAGTTTAAGTCGGGATTTCTACTGCTTGGAATCAAATGTCTTCGGATCCCCTTGTAGGAATGAAGAAAACAGCAGTCACGTGGTCCAACATCATGGCACGTTTCAAGGACAACCCCACCTGTTCTGTGCACAGGGGATGGTGGGCTCTTACCTAAGGGACAATCAGCTGAGAAGTACCCTCGTTCTGAGGAAGAAACTCAGTTTAGAAGAAAGTCCGGGACACTCACACATCTGGCATTTTCTCATCTTTTTTCCCAGACAGAATGCTCATATGCTACATTTTTCAGATCAAAACCAAACCCCAGGAGACCCATTAGTGGGGGTCCCAGTAGTGAGACCAGGTCTGTGCACTTGGTCTTGATGGGTCCTACACCCTCTAAACTCCATAAGGTCGTTCCGGAGATGCCTCTCTTTGCCTTTGACCTCCAACTCAGACAGTTAAACACCTGTGTGAGGTGGGAAAACTAGACAATTTTAAGAGTGTGGCAAATATGTGATTGAGTTTTATATCCACTCCTCACCAGGTGGGGCCCCTGGCAGAGGTTTGGTTTCCTCATCTGCTCACAGAGAATTAGTACCCACCTCACCAGACTATTGCAGGAAGTAATAAAATCATACATGCATTTCTTATAAATATATATACATGCACAAATATATATCATGTAATTTTTTTCTCCCTTTCCCTATGTTCCTGTCAATGCCCAAACTGGAACTTTCACCTTCTTAAAAGTGATCAGAAGTTAGGGTCTGCTGTCACAAAGCCCTTTGCAATGGGACAGTGAATTCTCTGATGGGTGTGGCTGGACAAGTGAGCAGGCATGCTGAGCCGCTGAGCCTTTCTTGGGTCTCTTGGGAAGGCTGGCCAGTGCTGCAAAGCCCATGCGCGCTCTCCCTTGCCGGCCTCCTGTGCTCTGTAACTACCCTGCAGTTCTCAAGGTGAAGGTCATACATATCGGGATCTATCTAAAATGTGGCCTGTGATCGAGAAGGTGATACACTGACTGGGATCAGATTTGGATGGATAAACAAAAGATCCAAATCACCAGCCTACACATTCTCACTAAGGGAACCAGAACTGGGCAGGCCAGGGCTGGTGAGTCAGTTCCACAGAAAACCCAGGCTCCATCTTATATGTATTTCTTATTCATATTATACCGTGTTTCCCTGAAAATAAGACCGAGCCGGATAATCAGCTCTAATGCGTCTTTGGGAGCAAAAATTAATATAAGACCCGGTATTATATTATATTAGATTATATTTATTATATTATAAAGACCCAGTCTTATATTATAGTAAAATAAGACCGGGTCTTATACTGATTTTTGCTCCAAAAGACACATTACTGATGATTGTCTGGCTAGGTCTTATTTTCGGAGCAACACGGTATATACATATGTATATCAAGCATGCTAGCACTTGGCTTGCACACCCCCAACCATGTCCCCAAAATGCTGCTAAAGCCATAGCTGTGCTGCTGGCTGGAAGAAGGAAGAAGAGTTAAAGAAGATGAAAGGGGCCTCCCTGCTGACCCCGTTGAAGCAGCCTTACGCTAGGTCCCACACAACATAGAAGCATGATTGCACCTAGCTACATGGAGGCTGGGAAATGTAGTTTTTATTTGGTGGCAACATGCCCAACTAGCAGTCTTGGCCACAGTAAGTTAGGACAAGTAAGGAGAGAATGGGAAGGAAGCCTGGTTCTTCCATCGAAGAGTAAAGCTGAGAATCTCACCCTGTCCGACATCTGGGTCTATTGCTCAAATCACTGCAGAATTTGCAGCGGGTAGGGATTTGCCTGGAACCAAAGAAGCCCCCCAGCATCTGGCTCAGTGCCTGGCACAGAACAGATGACCACAGCTTCCATTTGGGGTCATTCTCTGTCTCAAATAAACCCCTCTTCTTTGAGAAAGACCCCAAAACACAGAGGTGGGTCCCGAGTAACTCTTCCCTCTGGCCACAGATGACACACAGTTCTATTTGAGTGTCAACTGACCCAGACTGGGACAAGTGCACTCCCGTCCAGAACTTTCTAAAGTTCATGTGAGGAAGAAGCAACAGTACTTCTCTGGTGGTCAGGCGGTGAGGGCAAGGCTGTGTCCTGTCTGCCCGGAAGGAGGAAGCCAATGGAGAGCCGGAAGCCGAAGGGGCTCAGAGACGAGCTCAGCACAGGTCACGGCTACGACCTTGTTTTTATTCCCAGAGCCCCAGAGGCCCAGCTACAACTCTGCTTTCTGGTAAACCCCGGTCTGCATCAGCCAATTCCAGCTGGGTTTCTGTCTCTTGCCATCAAGAACTGTGATTATTCCAGTTACCTGTCCCTCCCCAAAAGGGAAGAGCTTTCATTAGAGAATAGAATTCATCAGAATTCTTTCAGTAGCAAGTGGCAGAAATTCAGCTCAAATTAGCTTAAACAAAAATAAACACATAAATAAATAAAATTCATTGACATAAATTTGAAAAAAGTCAGGGCAGAAGCTGGTGAACTAATGGTGTTTCGAGGCCCGCGTGTTCTCTCTGCAACTCTTTCCCTGTCTCTTGATTCTTGTTTCTCCCACGTTGGCTGTGTCTTCCTGCAGCCACCTGCACATGGCAAGAAAGAAGCCAGGGCAGCTCCAGACTCAGTGGTGGCCTGCCACCACTCAGCCCTGCAGCCAAGGACTAGCAGCCCCTGTGATGGATGGGGCCTCCATCACAGGATGGGGGAAAGGCAGTCTCCAAATGCAGGGAGGTACTATGCAGACCACAGTCATAATAATACAGTCTTGCCTTGTGAAACAAGCAAAGGCTTTGGAGCCAGATGGACGTGGATTCAAGTTCTGGGTCATGCAATGCATCGTCATTGGCCTTGGGTGAGCTACTTGAGGCTTAATTTTTTCATCTTTAAAATGAGGGTATAATCATACCTGTTTTTCAGGATTGTGGCAAAGATTAAGTAAGATAATAAAGCACTTAGAAAATTCCTAACTTCACTTCATTTAATACCACTCTACCACCCTCTTGTGTATATACCACATATGAAAATTATGTGTTTCTTTTCCTGTTTCTTTTCATAGGCACAGCTAACTCCAGGCTGTGTTATACTGTCATTAAGTCTAACTGCAACGCCGTTCCTACCCTATTCCTTCCTCAGAGTGGGTTTCTTCTGTATTCTCATCTCATCTGACTCTTAAGAGTTTAAAGAATCTGGGTTGGGGGTTGGGAAGGACCCAGGGATGTTTGGAGAGAAACCAGCTCTGGAGACAAGCCTCAAGGTTGTGACATTTCTAATCGTAAGTAACAGAGTGTGATTCTTAAAACATTTTTATTATTATTAAATTAACACTAAGTTCCTTTTGCTATTCATTGTTCTTTTCTTTTCTTTCTTTTGGGAGGCGGTGGGAGGGCTGAGAGGGGTCATGTGGCCATTTAAAGGTCGGGAGACTTTCCTCCCTACCTATATCCAAGGTTTATAAAGACTGAGTGTTTGTATCCTGGAGGAAAGGGGACCCCGCTTTGGAAACTGTTTCTTGTAATGGATCCTGGGCTATTCCTTCTGGCCAGAGAGTGAAATGAAGGGAAATATGGGACAGAGTTGACAGAACTTTTGGGGAGGAAGTAAAACAGGGTGGGGGAGGGGAAAAGGTGGGACCTGGAAGCCAAGGGCCCCAAGCCTTCAGCAGAGGAGCGTTCCCAGTTTGGTGGCCCCTGCAAAAGGCAGCTCTGAGCGCTGGCTCCAGGCCCCAGCCATGAAGCCCTCCTATGAGAACTTACTTCACTGGGGCCAGACTTTCCCATGGGGTAAGAACAAGCCCCAGACCTCATCTTCACTCAGTTACCACGTGGGCCCCTTCCACCTTTGTCGAAGTAAGAAACACAGAGAAATTTTATAAGAGTTTGAGCCAAACTGATGACATATGCCAGGGAACATCTCAAATGCTCCAGAGAATGAGTTTTGCTGTTTCTTTTATGCATTTGGAATTAAGGAGGGAATGTAAGGACGATTACACGGAGGTGGGGAAAAGCAAAGTGGGGATTGGATTACAGGATGGTTATGTGTCCTATTGAGGGTGGTTTGATTCCGAGGGGTCTAAAAAGAGGTATTTCAAAGGTGTGTTAACCTAAATGCACAGAAACAGTGGACAGGACTTGTTTAAGGCAAAGATAAGCCTTTCACTGAAGAAGTTATATGCTTGGGGCGTGTCTACCCACCATGACCTGCCGAGTGAGGAATTTATGATCAGACCACCCTGGAGGTTACTTTCCATAGCCCCCTTTTCTTTGTCCTCAGTTTCCACCTTTCGGTCATAAATCAGTCTGAAGGATGCATTGATGACCAACCTTTTGGTTGGACAGAGTGGTCTTATAAGGCTCATTTTCAGGAAGTCTCAGTATTGACATCGTCTTGCTGAAACAGAGGGCCACTGGGGACGTGGCAATACTGTAACCATGGGGTCTGAGTTCAGTCCGAATTTTCCCAGAAAGGGAAGGGCAGGTAAATGGAAAGCAGTCAGGTCTTATGGCCTTCATTGCAAAAAAAAAAAAACCACTCTGGATCATTTCTATCCTGTGAACTATCATGACCTAAGTTTTGTCGTCTGTCTCATTTTTCTGTATTTGGCATGTAGAACATTTACATAATCCACAGAAAGCGTATTAATAGCTATCTTATACATCTTTAGTAACCATAAACAGTTAGACTATATAGAAAAACCCAAAGAATAACTATTTTTATGACCAATGTCATTAGCAGAGAGGTAAAGACAATCACACAATTGGTTTCTGAGCTAAACATTAATTCACAGGTATACAGGCCATGATGAGGCCTTGGGACAGCAGCTTCTTGTCCTTGAGGAGTCTTTGATGTCCATTGTAGACAGAAGCGAGTGTCAGAAACAGGGGTAGATGTCCATTTGTGATTAGGCGCCTGATAAAGTCTCTTCCAATGAGGTTGGAAAGGCTTTTATTTGATGTCCTTTCCAGTAAACAAAACTGAAGTCTTTGTCTCCTGGGAGTTCGCTGTGAAAGCAGTTACTTATTTGACATTTTCTCGAAGTGACTTTATCCAACCTTGGCCATAGTGTAAGACGTCTCCTGTCAATTACGTCAGCTCATAATTTCCTTCATCTAAGTTCAACTTAAATGCGCTGTGATGATGCCACGGAGCCGGGAAAACCAAGCGGCCACCCTGGTTTTCCCATAACCCCAACTGCTCGTTTAATTTACAACCATTGTTTACACACACATATCCCCCAGAAGTTTTTCATCACTAATTTTACAACGCTTCCCACGCAATTTAACATAAAAGACAGTCTTTTGAGGTGTTCTAGAGGCCCTTCTAGAATACCACCAAGTTATTCCTACATATATTGAGATTTTTAACCCCTAAAACTGCAATTTCTAGTGAAAGCTAAGAAGTAAGCCATTAGCATTCTTCAGCGTGGCAAATTTATGAAGACATTTATAACCTCTGGAAACATACTTCATCTACATCAAGGTCAATTATTAACATGGACTTATTTTTGTAAAAGCTAGGTAACCTAGAAACATGTCTGTTTTATTTAAACCAACAAAGTTGAGCTAGCTTTTATTTACTAAGGATTAAGCTTAGATCATGTGAACTTGAAAAGCATTTGAGTTCGTTTTTATATTTCTGAGAATTTTAGAATGCCCAAGACTTACAAGTGCTTTCCTTTAAATTAATTTTAATAATACCATCAAGAGGTAGAAAATTATCTTGCAATTACAACATATAGACATACACAGACAAATAGAGCACAGGTGGATCCAATTTTTGTTTAGAAGGAATTTACAATTTATATCTGTCCTTGACAAGTCAAGTTCCAAATGACCTTCCTCTTGTAATATAAGGACAGCCATTTTTAATACCTCAAAGAATTGGGTTGACACCTAAACTCGTAAGTTGATCCACTTATCTAAACACTTTATCTCTCTTTTTTTTCCTTGTAAATCCTTTTACGTAGTTTCATTTTAGCTTAGGAGAGATGGCCTTTTTAAGTTCTGAAACAGTCTCTAATAATTTTCTTTACATTCATTCTGCCTAATTTCATAGCCAGCTTTCTTAACTTTGAGGGCAAAAGATTAATTTAGAAGTATCAAAAGACCTTTATCTCAGCCATCTTCTTGCCTGAGTATTAATAGGAGGCTGTCATTACATGGGTCTTGTCAGCCTGGGAGACATGGTGTTCCATGATAATTTTGAGATCTGTGGAGTCTGAAAAAACTTCTAGAGAAAACCAGCCTTTACCTGCATGTCTGTAGATGAACCAAATGCCGTGGATGTCCCTATAGGACTGCTTCACGTCCTATAGGAAATTTTTCCTCAGTAATCCCACATTCTTAGTCACCTAAGAATATCTGAGCAAAGGCCAGCGAGAGCTTACCGGATACTGTTGGAACCTGGACACTTCTCAAGGCATGGGCCCCTCTCTCAAGCACCTTTCTCGGGGTAAACCCATTTCTGCCCTCCCTGGGGCTCCCACTGATTTCTCGGGGACTGGCTGCACTACCACTCTGGATGCCTCTCAATGCCCATCTCTGCTGCTGCACTTTGGGGGATCCGCCCAACTGTAGTCATCCCATTGATGATTCAGGTCACGGAAGCAAGTGTCCTTTCTCTTTTGGAACTAAAGAGAGTTCAGTCTCTCATTTAACCAGCAAACATTTTGTTCAGACTCTCCGTAAACAATCCAATTAAAAGCAGCAATGCAACCCCTTTTTGTTTTCCTTTTCCTGGGTTATCTGAACCCTAATCCACTTCAAGAATTTTCTAAGAACAGCTCGAATGGCCTGCTACATAAAGTGAGGAGGCCCAGAATTCTGAAAGAAAACTAATCCAAGTTCACCGATGTGAAGCAGGAAGCCAGTGGTGCACAATGGGCCCTTGTGTGTACCTAGCACGGGGTCTGAATCCACAGTGTGGTCCTGGGTGGGCCTCTTCAGAATCCTGCCAACTACACCAAGTAAATGGCAACGTAAGAAACAGAATTTTTATGAGTTTATTTCAGCCAAACTGATGACATATGCCATCTCAAATGTTCCGGAGGATAACAGGTTTGCAGCTTCTTTTGCGCATTTGAAATTAAGGAGGGAGCATAAGGACGATCACATGGAGGTGGGAGGAAGCAGGGCAGCGACTGGATTACAGGGTGGTTAAGATGATGTGCTCTCTTGAGGGTGGTTTCTCTTCTGAGGGGTCTAAAAAGAGGCATTTCAAAGGTATGTTAACATGTGAGATGCACAGAAACAATGGGCAGGGCTTGCTTAAGGCAAAAGATAAACCTAAAGAAATTATATGCCTCAGGCATGACTACCCAACATGACCTGCCCAGTTAGGAATTTATGTTCAGATCACCCTGTGAGGTTACTTTCCGTAGACCCCTTTTATCTTCCATACCCAAGTCCAGAAAAGCCCCTGAACCCCAACTTGAGGGGTGACTGAGTAGCCCAGAGCACTCCCCATCACCACCACTGTCCCCACCTGTCCCTTGAGACCCATCTGTGTCCCATCTCCCACCCCATCCCAGCAGCCTCAGTGACTCCTGCTTCCTGCCTCACCCTGAGACAACGGGCTGCTTTAGGACCTCTGTAAGCCCTGGCAATTATATTTTTGACAGCTTTACCCCACATCAGTGCAAACATACTAAAATATTAAAAATCTGCTGTAAAATTTTTGAAAGGATATTTATAATTTTGCTCTTGAAACCATTGGGCTAGGGGTACTGATTTAACTTACAATGAGGAATTCTTGTAAAATGAGAAAAACCTAGCCCACACATTCTTTCAAATGTAATGAAATTTTTATGAATACTAAATTTAACAATTAATGAGGTTGATATAATGTTACAGTTGACATTTTATTAAGAATTTATTGATTCGGTTCTGCAGTATTCTTATTTTAGAGCCAGTAATTCTTTTTTCAGTTGTCAAATGTTGATATGGGTCCCTATGGAGGCCCTCCAGCCACGGGCTTCTCCAGTGGGCAGCACATAAGTAACCTGGGCCAACAGGTCTTCCCTACCCTCCTCACAAAACATACAAGTCTGACAATTAAGTTCATGAACTTGTAGCAACAATGTTGCTAACCTTTTTTTAATATCAGAGGGATTATTCATTATGAATTTGCACCAACTGGACACACAGTTAACCAAGTTTACTATTTGGAAGTGCTGAAAAGGCTGCGTGAAAAAGTTAGACGACCTGAACTTTTTGCCAACAATTCATGGCTCTTGCATCACGACAATGCACCAGCTCACACACCTCACTCTGTGAGGGAGTTTTTAGCCAGTAAACAAATAACTGTATTGGAACACCCTCCCTACTCACCTGATCTGGCCGCCAATGACTTCTTTCTTTACCTGAAGATAAAGGAAATATTGAAAGGAAGACATTTTGATGACATTCAGGACATCAAGGGTAATAAGATGACATCTCTGATGGCCATTCCAGAAAGAGTTCCAAAATTGCTTTGAAGGGTGGACTAGGCGCTGGCATCGGTGCATAGTTTCCCAAGGGGAGTACTTGGAAGGTGACCGTAGTGATATTCAGCAATGAGGTACATAGCACTTTTTCTAGGTTGAGTTCGCAAAGTTAATTGTCTGACCTTGTATACCTCTGTACAGACACAAACACAGCAAAAACATCACTGTGGCTGGACTGTGGAGGCAGAGTCTAACTCCAGATGAGGAAGACGGTGGGGCCACTTAAAAGCAGGGATGGAAGCAATGTCATATGTCATCTCATCTCATGTCGTGTCCGAAAGGGCTTCCTTACTACAAGCAGTGGCTGGAGCTGCTAGGGGCACAGAGGCTGATACAAGCCAGCTTCCGAGGTTGGCATGGGCACTTCTTTCCTCTTGGGCAAGGTGGGTACTGGGGGCAGTAGGGGAAAAGACCACTTGCCCTGCTTTTCACAGTCAGCCACAGAGCATCTTCCTGAACCTATGGGGGGGGGGGGAGGGTACAACCTCTATCTTCCAGGCAGGTGGACCTCAGGGCTAGAGGGCTGTGAGAGGCTTCTCTGTGGCACCAGGGCATGAGGAGGAGAGGAGGACGTGGAATGGGTGACACAGAGACACAGACAGACATACCGTCAGACAGAAGAGTGGGGTGGTGGTGCTAAGAGAAGAGGAAGGGGGTAGGGAAAGCAAGTCGCTGAAAAGCAGCTGGAGTGAGGGCAGGAGAAAGGCGGGGAGAGAGCCAGTTTGTGTTCCAGTACATAGGGGAAGGGAAACTAGATTTCCCAGGGTTGTGGTGGCCCTTGGACAGCAGCAGCAGCTGGGTGTCAGGCCAGCCTGGGGTGGGGGTGGCGGGGACTAGCAGGGGCACTAGTTCCTCTGAGAGTCCTTGTGGTGGCACTTCAGCCTTCTGGAGGCAGCGGCAGGGGGTCTGGAGGGGCATCTGTGCTTGGCAGCAACCCCCACTCCCACCCGCATTACCCCAGCCTCCCTTGGAATCAGAGGGAGCGAGCGGGCTAGGCAGAGAACCGCCACTTCGTCCTTGCTCCGATCTGTCTGAGGTACCAGGTATCCACTGCATCCAGCTGTCTGCCTAGCCCAGAGCCTCAGCCAGAGCATGTGCCACTAGGTGGAGCCAAAGCCCACGGCAACAGCGTCAGGCTGGGTCTCCCCCGCTGCCTGGGGTTTAAGAGAATGGGAGGCAGCGTACGGGGTGAAGAGGGGCCCAGTCTGGCCCTACCGAGACGCCCGGGAAGGGGATGGGACAGTCAGCCTCAGCCCAGTGTGGACTTACTTGGCCTACAAGGTCTATTCTGTCTGCCCTAGCGGAAAGGCTAAATGGCCCCAGAGCGGACCCCAGCAGCCGAAAACCCCCATTTATCAGATGAGGAGCCTGAGGCCCTGCGAGGGGGTGAAGGGGAGCCAGGACAGGGCTGAGGCCAGAGCCCGCACCACGGCTCCTTCTCCTCACCACTCAAGGAACCCAGGCCTTGCCCAAGAGGGCGCATGTGAAGAAGAAGGTGCCGCCTCTAGAAAGGGTGATCCCGGGAGCGGACACTGCCGGGGTACACGCTTGGCCCCCGGTCCTACGACCCGCACAGCGACGGGGCTGACGTCCCCTCCTGCACCAGCAGAAGGGGCGCAGGGCGGGGTGGAGGTCGGAACTTGGGCAGAACAGCGCAGATGACCGCAATCCTAAAGCGTCCTCACGCCGCGGCTGCAGGTGGAGGTGGGCCCAGAAGCTCGGCATTGGACGTGAGGGTTGCTGGGGTTCTCGGATTGGCTAAGGCAGAGAGGGCGGGACCAAGAGCGGGGCTGAGAGCCGTGAAAACCTGGAAAAAGGAAGTATGGGGAGGAGGCGCAGACTTCGCGCGTCCCTTGGAAGCCAGGGCCTGAGCTAGAGGACCGGACATCTGGGGTAAGTATCAGCCCTTTTGTCCTAGGCACAGGTGAGCGGCGACAGATGAAGCCCCAAGCTCCCTCAGGTAGCCTTATCACTGCCAGAACTCAGTTTCCCCAGTCCGAGGGCCCGGTACAATGTGAATCCAGGACCCTGGCCTGCCCCGCCCGCTGTTCTCTTTGACCTCCCAGCAGAGGAACCAGGTAGGCTGTCCAGACTTTCTCCAGTCCTGCCCACCCCTTCTCACCAGTAGCCATACCCCCCTCTACCTTGATCTTTCCTTTCTCAAAACTCTCTTGCAGAGTCCACGTTGCATCACACTTAGCTTTGCACAGCCAGTGTTCAGCACAAAGCCCCCACCCAGTACTGCCTCAGTAGACCCCCCTCACCCTTCTGTGTGGTTGTCCTTTCACTTCTCATTGTCTGTAAAGGGGAAGGCAGGGCCACATGGCCACCTGGATGCTACCAGTGCAGCACTCATTCCACAGCCATGTATGGAGCACCTAACCTACTACGTGCCTGTCATTCAGGGTGTCAGGCGGGGTCTCTGGTCCCGCCCCCCACATAAGAACGCAGGACACAGTGAGGCCAAATAGGTACACCCATGGAGCCATAGGTAGGGGAATCACACCACTATAGTCTCGCTGGCGGCTGGGGTGGAGACACAGGAAGCAGGAGCCACACTGTCCGCAACCCTCCGTCCTAACTGCAATCTGCGCTTGCCAGCCACCATCTTCTTGCTAGAGTAGCCACAGCAGTTATACTAATGGCCAATGTCTCACTGGTTACAGCTGACAGCCAACTAGCCACAGCTGATGGCCATCCAATCACAGTTGATGGCCATTTACTACCTGAGCCAGCACCTTTCCACGTGAGGCCGAGAGCCTGGAAACTGCTCTCCTGGCTCTGTCCCCACACTCCACCCTTACTGGGTCTCGCCTCACAATCTACGCGACAAGCGTCTTCCGCGAGGGGCCCTGTGCGAGGAGCCTGGAAGTGAATGCAATATCCTGGACACAGCCAGTCTCTCTGAGCACAGCCAGGGTTTCTCTGGGCACAGCCAGACTTCTTGGGCTTCTTAGGGTACCACCGGTTTCCCCGGGCACAGCCAGGGCCTCTCAGGGCACTGCCACTCTCTCTGGGCACAGCCACTCTCTCTGGGCACAGCCAGACTTCCTGGACTCAGCCAGGGCTCTCAGGGCACTGCCACTCTCTCTGGGCACAGCCAGACTTCCTGGGTACAGCCAGGGCTCTCAGGGCACTGCCCCTCTCTCTGGGCCTCTCAGGGTACCCTGCTGGAACAACAGCAGCTCACAGTCGAGGTGTTTACATATTCTCGATGGCGGCCGGTCAAGGCACAAAAGTAAATGTCCCCCAGTTCCACCACATGGTGGTATGTTCCCAAGCAAACAGTCAAGCGGTCCATTAAATTAGGGGTGGAAGGCAATGCCCCATAGTCCATAGTCGTTTGCCAGGGCTCTCCTGGGGGTGAGGGACAACTTTGACCTCACCCTCATCTCCCATGGAGGACTCAGCAAGCCTTTCCTCCTGGGACTACAAGTCCTGCATCCGGGCTGCCTCAGCAAGCACTTCCCAGCCCACAGGGCCGTAAGGACCTTCGCTTTCTCTGGCCTCTGCTGGTTGGGGAACTGTCCACGTCTTCCCACCCCTCCACAGGGTCCAGCTCTCCGGCAGCTGCTCCTCCTGGTCTTCCTGAGACTGTGTTCATACACACAAACTACTCTACTGCCCTTCGGAGAGCTTTGGCCGGCACCGTACCCTGCTCGCTGCGCCATGTGTCAGGCAGGGTGTCAGGCAGGGTCTCAGCTCCCGCTCCCCACATAAGAACATAGGACATGGTGAGGCCAAAAAGGAACACCCACGGAGCCATAGATAGGGGAGTCATACCACTATAGTCTCGCTGGCGGCTGGGTTGGAGACACAGGAGGCAGGAACCTCATGATCCGCAATCCACACTCCACCGCTTGCAGGCTCAGCCACCATCTTCTTGCTAGCCCCCATTTTCTGTTAGCGTAGCCACTGCAGTTATATTTAGTGGCCAATGGCTCACTGGTTACAGCTGACGGCCAACTAGCCACAACTGATGGCCATCCAATCACAGTTGATGGCCATTTACTACCTGAGCCAGCACCTTTCTACATGAGGCCGAGAGCCTGGAAACTGCACTCCTGGCTCTGTCCCCACAGTGCCAGACCCAATAATGGGCATCAGCGACAGAGCTGGAAGCAAAACAGGCAACAGTCTCTGCTGTTACCAGTTTTAACACTAAATGGTAGGACAAAGGGAGAAAGACAGAAGTTGAGGAAACTGGCAAGTTATCCCCACGCTGGGAATGTGGATGGGCAATGTTTGGCTTAAACAGTAGGGTAAAGAGGTTTGCAGAAATTTGTTGGGGTTAAAGGTCATTACACCTGTAAAAACTGAAAATGGTCAATTATCATGAATGTCAAGAAAAATTGCCCCCTTGTTGCCTTTCCACTATAGCAGGGTGTTGCTTCAAGAAAACCAATATGCAAATGCCAACCCACAAGTGAGTTGTTTGGGCAGAAGAGAGCAAAATTAGTTGTTTGACTCTATCCAAAAATCAGCCCTAAGTTTTCCTTAAATGGCAAACTTCCTTTAAAACCTGAAGAAAGAAATTACCTTTGTGGACACAAGGTAACTGTGTGTCCTCAGGACACTGCAGCCAGGGTCCACTAGAGGGAAGCAGAGAGATGCTAGAAGAGCCTTGGTTAGTTCCCACCCGCCCCAGAGGGTGTGAGGAGCCCAGTAAAAACAATAGCAATAATAGTTCATATTTATTGAGTGATTACTCTAGGCCAGGAATCCTTCTAAGTGCTTTATTAAAAATTACCTAATTTGATCCTCCCACCAACCCTATGAGGTGGATACAATTGTGTATCCCCATTCCACAGGTGAGGAAACAGAGAGGTTGAGTAACTTGCCTAAGGTCACACAGCTAGTATAAAATAAATCCCGGATATGAATCCTGGAGTAGAGCTGTAGAGTCTGCATGGCTCACTGTATGCAATTCTGCTTCCTGTGAAGAAGGCAAGAAGGACAGAGAATGGAGGAGGCAGCTGAGGTCCCCACAGACATAACCCTGGTGGGCTCTCCAAGGCCAGTTCTGAAAGCAGGTAATCAAGGACCTTGGGTCATCTGTCAGGTAAGGTCAGAAAATCTGAGCTTCCTGCACATACACCCCACATACCTAGTAGGGATATGGCCATGGGCGAGTGGCACCCCATCACCACCTGCAACTGGACCCAGCCCTCTGGTGCCCCTGGGTGCCCACTGCCATGGTGTATCCTTCCAACCATTGTGGCCTTTCTGGCTTAAAAGTGTGGATTGGCTTCAACCACCCTCTCCCTTGACCACTAGGCAGCCCCCCAGCATCCGCCTCCTCACTGGGGCTAGTCAGGAGCAGCTACTGCTGCTGAGAGGTTGGGGTCCAATGAGGACCAAGAGGACATTGGTGGGGAATGTCCAGGGAAACTTTGAAAGGAGGTTCCGATCAGAGCCCAGTCTTGTCTTGGTTTTCTCTGGCACTCTGCAGGCACTCTGCCGATGGCACTGGGGACGAGGAGGACTTGCTGGGTGACTCTGAACAAGCGAGGGCCTCCCCTGCCCACAGTGCGTCTTCTGTAGATTAAGAGGTTGGAAACCAGGCATTCTTAACTCGGCACTGAAATTGTGTGCATGTGTGTGTTTCACTGTATGCAGTGTATGTGCGTGTCACTGTATGCAGTGAGTGTGTGTCACTGTATGCAGTGCATGTGTCCCACTGTGTGCAGAGTATGTCTCACTGTATGCAGCGCGTCTCACTGTATGCAGTGCGTGTGTCTCACTGCGCACAGTGCGTGTATGTCTCACTGTATGCAGTGTGCCTCTCACTGTGTGCAGTGTGTCTCTGTGTGCAGTGTGTCTCACTGTATGCAGTGTGCCGCTCACTGCATGCAGTGAGTGTGTCCCACTGTGTGCATTGTGTCTGCATACAGTGAGACACACTGTATACAATGAGACACACTGTGTGCAGCGACAGGCACACTGCATACAGTGAGACACACACACATACACTGCATACCCACTAGCACCTCTCTTCTAGTTGTGACAATAAAAACCTGTCTCAGGACTTTGCCAGTTTTACCCCTGGTTGTGAACCATTGTAAACGAGCTGCAGGAACCCCCTGCACTAGGGGAACTGAAAGTTCACCAGTGTGCCCCTCTGTAGAATGAAGGGAGAGCAAGGTTGCCTTCTGCATGGTGACTGTCCTCCCTCTCCTTCCTTAGCCCTGAACTTCTGGGATTGTGTAGGATCTGCTACCCACGAGAGGGAAGAACTTGAAAGGGCCATTTTTCACCCAAAGATCTATGAGGGGGGCCTTTAGGCACCCTTTCTGAAGCCAGCCAAGGCCAATGGCCTTTCTTCCCACCCACCTACTGTGGCCAGGCTGTGGAAGGTGCATGAAGGTAGCACACTGCCATGGGAGAGGAAATGGCAGGGCCTCCTGGGCCCAGCTCCCTGTGCTCCCTGCCAAGGCCGCCTACATCTGCCGACTCTCTGGGGCCCCTCAGCTCTGGACTAGGAAAGATGGCTCCCCTCCACCCCAGTGCCCGCAGACAGGCCCCAGCCATCGGCCTTACCTATGCCCCACTGAGAACTGGGAAGAGCGGGCAGGGACCTGACCAGCACTGATGGCAGATAACCCCACTCCCCAAGGCAATGCCTACATTTAGTGGTATGCTGAAAAGTGTTTAGCAACCAGCTCTCCGGGATGCAGTAAGGAGCCCTGATTTGTGGCATTTGCCCATTTCTGTGGTGTCAGTATTCCTACCATGGCAAGTTTAAGCCACCAGTGTGATGTCCATGAACGCTGAGTTGGTTCACACCATTATACGAGGGCATGACAATTAAGATCGCGAACTCATTCTAGAAAAAGTGCTACATACCTCATTGCTGAATATCACTATGGTCACCTTTGAAGTACTCCCCTTGGGAAGCTGTGCACCCATGCCAGCACCTAGTCCACCCCTCAAAGCAATTTTGGAACTCTTTTTCTGGAATGGCCATCAGAGCTGTCGTATTACCCTTGATGTCCTGAATGTCATCAAAATATCTTCCTTTCAGTATTTCCTTTAGCTTTGGGTAAAGAAAGAAGCCATTGGGGGCCAGACCAGGTGAGTAGGGAGGGTGTTCCAATACAGTTATTTGTTTACTGGCTAAAAACTCCCTCACAGACGGTGCCCTGTGAGCTGGTGCATTGTCGTGATGCAAGAGCCATGAATTGTTGGCGAAAAGTTCAGCTCATCTAACTTTCTCACGCAGCCTTTTCAGCACTTCCAAATAGTAAACTTGGTTAACTTGTTTGTCCAGTTGGTACAAATTCATAATGAATAATCCCTCTGATATCAAAAGAGGTTAGCAACATTGTTGCAACAAGTTCTTGAACTTCATTGTCAGACCAGTTCCCATAAATATAAATAACCTTATGAACATAGGTAACAGTAAAATAATTAGGAAGTGATGAGTTTTTAGTGTGCATTTCCTTTTTTAACAAAATGTAGTTAATTGTAAATTTATGTAATTTAATTGTTAACGATGGCTGCACTTAACACGAAGTTCACAGAATTCCTGCACATTTAACCACCTGTCCTGCATGTCCGTACAAGCCAGCTCCGGCCCCCCCTGGGAATTGAATGTGGTCCATGACCTCAGGACTACACTCTCTGAGGCCCATGCAGAGTGGGGTCATCTGTAGGGGACAGAAGGACAACACTGGGGCCATGGAGACCCTGAGGAGACCCTGACCTACCCAGAGGTTCCAGGAAGGCTTCCTGGAGGAGGTGGTATTACACAGACTGAGGGAAGAATAAAAGTATCCCAGAGAGCAGGTAGGGAGTGTGCAAGGCTGAAGGGAGTGCTGGGGAAAGACCATGAGAGGAGAAAGCACGTGGCGTGGACCAAAAACCAGACTGAGTCGCTCAGACTCTGTGGCTGAGGGGAAGGCTGGGTTCCAGTGCAGGTTACGCTGTCGATGCCTCTGTCTCTTGGGACAAGTGCTCTCCCTTCTGCAGGTATCTCCCTTCTGTCACATCGGGGCCTTGAACCAAACGGTCTCCAGGCCTGTTGGAGTTCCCGCCACCAGGTGTCTGTGGAGGGTCTTATGAGTCTAGTAGAGCCCACAGCAGACCTCCACATCTTCACCTCTCTTCCCCTCCGCCTTTCACCCAGTTCCCCCAGGTGATCCCTGAAACTCCTGGTTTGGCAGTAGAAAGTAGCTGTAATTACAGTCATTTATAGAACAGTGTGCTATCTCTCCTAATTACCAAGCCATGCAATTCCAATTACATGTCTAAGGAAACATCTTAGGAACCCCTCCCCAGAGCCAGCCTGTAAACTGCAGCCCCCAGGCCAAGCAGAATGTTGTGTGTTGGGGGAGGGGGAGCTGGCTGGGGCTGCTGGGCCTCCCAGCTCGCAGGAGAACAGCCAGGCAGGAGACCCTTGTTCTGAGACCTGCCCTGGAGAGGGCACAGGGTGAAGGGAGGCAGGGGAAGTGCCCCAAGAAGAGAGGCTTGCGCCCTGGGGAGGGGCTCTCTCTGGGGAGGCCGTGGGCCTCTATTTACATAGCAGGTGTGCTGGGCAGCCAAGGAAGGGGGCTGTTTAATGTTTAGGAAGTAATGCTGCCCCCCCACCTGACCCACACTAGATGCAGGTTCTCTGGCCTATCACCACTCACTGCAAAAATCCCCTCAGCCACAGCGCCTCCCCCACAGAGGGGCCACCCAGCCTGTCTCACACCTCCTGGGACACGAGCTTAGGACCCCAAGAAAAAGCCTATATTACCTTTGGAGGCTCCATTTATGACAAAGTTCTTCCTCAACCCAAGAGAAGCCTCCCTCTATGTAATCCCTACCCACAGGTCTCATCTCACCCTCTGGGGCTACTGTTCCCTCTGTCCTGGGGGCGCCAGTGGGGGGACCCTGCTGCTCACTGCTTGTCATGCAGGAGACCCTGCTCGCTGCGCCATTTGTCGTGCGGGGCGTCCGGAGGGGTCTCTGCTCCTCCTGCTCCCCATTGTGGGGCAGCCTGTGGGGTCTCTGCTCCCGCTCCCCATACAAGAACGCAGGATATGGTGAGGCCAAAAAGGAACACCCACGGAGCCATAGGCAGGGGAGTCATACCACTATGGTCTCACTGGAGGCTGGGTTCACTGGACGTGCGACCTGCTGTCCCTTTTGTCTGCAACCCACCGACGACTCTCTGTCACTCTCCTCCCCTCTCCTCCGTAGCGGCAGCAGTTATATTAGCGGCTAATTGGCTAACTGGCTACAGCTGACGGCCAATCAGCCACAGCTGACGGCCATCTACTACCCGAGCCAGCACTCCTCCACGTGAGGCCGAGAGCCTGTAAACTACTTTCCGGGGCTCTGTCCCCACACTGCTCCTCTCCCGGGCAGGCGTCAGGCCCCCGTACCGTGTCTGTTTCCTCAGCCCCCACAGTGTCTGAGAGGCCCCTGAGTGGCAGCTCCCAAGGCCTCTCCCTGCACAGGGGAGCCTGGCTCCAGCCCCCACATCCATTCTAGTCCCAGTAGGTAAAGGAGCTGTCCTCTTATCTCACAAGACTGCAGGCCTGTCACCACAGGGGACCAGGACTGAGCAAGCAAGGTCTGACCTGAATTCCAGGTCAGATGGGCTTGGCCAGGCACTGGTTTGGCCCACGAGTGCCACTTGTGTTGGCATGGCCCTGCAGGCAGGGGTCTGGGTGGCCTCAGGGACCAGCAGCTGAGGCCTCCCCAAGTTCCCACCCCTCCTCTGACACAGACCCACCACCTGCAAAGCTCTTTCGCAAATATGTTATTAGCTTGTTTAATCCTCCTAACAGCTGTGAGAGTTGGGTATCATTATCTATTTCACTACGGGCAAACTGAATGTTATGGTCCCATTACATAGCCATCAGGAGCCTGCTCAGAAGGGTTAGTGCCTGGGTGGGAAGAAGGATGAGGGCTGCTCCTTAAACCAGCTGGGCCAACCAGGACCAGAGCAGAATGGGGACCAAGTGTGGAGCTCCTGAAAGTGGGAGGAAGGTCAAAGAGAGGAAGAGGGAGTGTGGGCGTGCTTTTAGTGAGGACTTCCAGAGCTGGGGCTGCCAAACACCCAGGAGAGAGAGGTTACGAGGGGCCAGGAGAACAGGGATGGGCCGAGAGTTAGACGGAGAGAGGACTGCAAAGCTGAAGTCTGGGGGCGCCTCCCTGAGTCACCCTGCTCACTGTGCAGACGGGGAAACAGACCCATGCAGGGATAGAAACTTTCCCAAAGTCACTCCGCCCACCAGAGGCCAAGCTGGAACATGTTCTAGGGCTCGATGTCCACTGTCAGTATGTCCTGATGGGCAAGGAGGCCAGGCTGAGGCTGGGTCCCAGGGCACACTGGACTGACCAGTGGAGACCAGATGAAACTTCTAGCCCCTCTGGGTGGCCATCAGGGAGCAGTGCTGCCAAGGAGGGTAAGTTCCCCACTTTACGACTCCCTGAGCGTGCATCCCAAGGTCCAGGGATAGGTGCCAGGTGCGTGTGTGTGTGTGTGTGTGGGGGGGGTTACTGAAGGTGTGGGGAAGGGAGGGAAGAGGGTTTCCAGGGGCGGAAGGAGCACACAGGACTCCTGGGCCCTGTCCTGATGCCAGTTCCCTCTTCCCTCAGGGTCCAGTTTCCCCACCTGAGCACTGGAGGAAATAAGCCCTTACCCCATCCTTACATGCCCACCAGCTTAGAGGACATTTTGGAAATGTCCATCCAACCTCTGCTGGCTAGAAAAGAGATTGCATCCTAGGCTACAGCCCTGCACAGAAACTCCCTGGATGTCTTCACACTGAGTGTCCCTGATGGATTGGGATGGTCCTTTTGCCTAAGAGGATGGTCAGGCTGCGTGGGTGAGAGGGGCTGGATGTCTCCTGTTACCTTGCACCTCCCTTAGGTGAGAGGGGAGAGAATTTTCCCCAGGACTGCCAAGGGAGGGGCGTGGGGACATGAGCCCCTCCAAGCCCCAGGAAACATCCCAGTACAAGGAAGCTGGCCTCCGGAGGTGGGGGCTCCATGTCACCCCCAGAGCCCTAAGAGCCTGCCCACTGGTGAGGTTTCCTGCAACCAGTCTTCTAGAATCTGGTCCCAGTGGGTGTCCTTGCTCTGACTGGGAACTCACTGTCTCCACAGGCCTCCCTTCAAAGTCCCAGAAGGCCAACTTCTAGAGGCAGAAGTCCCAGGGCAAGATGCAGTGCAAGATCTGGGGCATTGAGGATATTGGGGGCCCCAGGCCAGAAAGACCCCCCAGCCCTGTCTCTCCCAATATTGGAAATGCCCAGTAGAGCAGGGCCCTCATGCAGGTGTGCTGTGTTCTGCTGTGGTAAGTCCTATCCTCCCTAGTCCTTAGCATGCGGCCTGAATGTACCCCCTGGGGGCCGAACCAGATGGTCTCCCAGGGGCCCCTTTCTTCACGCTCCTTGGGTTCCCATCGATGTCAGCATAAACCAAAGTCCAGGCACCGTCTTTGGGACAGTCTCCTGTAAGGGCCAGTTGTCCCAATTAACCCTTCAGTTCTCACAACTGCCTGGCTCTTTGTGCCGGAGAGCAGATGGGGGCAGAGGGCTGGGGAGTCAGAGCAGGCCCCCTGGGGACAAAGGGACAAGGAGATGGAGACACACGGTAGAACGGTAGAACGGCATCCTGAAGGGTTTGGGGCTTGTGCTGATGACTCACAGGAACCAACAGAGGGGGCATTTCCTCCCAGAAGTGAAACTAGACAGGGAAGCGAGGGAGCGAGGAATATTCCATCCTGTGCGTCCGTCCTCCCAGGTGTGTTTCCAGGTCAGCATTTCTGAGTCAGCATGGCCCCTCTCACTGCCTCCCTCTGACGTCTGAGTGTGGCTGTGTTCCAGTGCTCTCGGTCTTACAGTCTGAGTCCCCACCCTGTCCCATCCCCAGCACCACGCTGGTAAGGCTTCTTCTAGTGGCGTGTCTCCTCCCCCTGCTGGGGCTTTCATCCTGTGAAGGTAAAGCAGGCCTCCTGGGGCCGTCTCTGCTCCAGCCACCCCAGCCCTTCCTCAGTGCTGCCTCAGCCCCTTCTACCCGCCTGCTCACCACCGTTGCTGCGCCTCTGTTCCCTCTGCCTGGAATTCCCCTCTCACCTCCTTCTTGGCCTAGGCCTACTCATCAAGGTTCCAACCCACATCACCTCCTCCAGGAGGCCTTCCCTGACCTCCCAATTAAGTCAAATCCCCCATTACATGTGCCCCTGGCACCATGCATGCCCTTGTCAGAGTTGTATGCATTTTGTGGGTTTATTTGCATGCTTAGTCAAGAGTGCCTGCCTCCCCCACTAGACTGGAACAGGATCTAATTTGCCCACCATTGTCTCCAAAGCATATGGCATAGTACCTGGCACATAGTTAAGTGCACAATACACATGCACTGAAGGAAAGGATTCCCCAGCCAACTGGATGTCCCACTGTGAGTCTGCAGCCCCGCTCCTCCTGGCCCTGAACCCCGCCCCACCAGGCCCCGCTCCTCTCAGTGAGCCTCCTCCCTGTGAGTCGTCTTCTCTGCAGTCTCTGGAGCCTGCTAATGGCTGGGCTCTGCTGGGAAGTGCGCAGCCTGCCCCCACACTGCAAGGTCAAGGTCAGACTCAAGACGGCTATAAATGCCCTAGCAGGTGCCAGGGATTGCCTCAGTGGTACCAAGTGCTCTGACCTAGTGACTCAGAGGAAGCCAGGCCCCCAGAAACCAGTGCCAGACAGGAGGTGCCCTCCCTGAGTTGGTATCTGACTACTGTTTCACTCGGAGCTGGTGGTCCTCAGGGGCTGTCCAGGCTCCATCTGGAACCAGAGGCCCAGAGAGGATCAGGGCCCAGCCCACATTCACACAGCAAGATTGCCAGAGAGCCACCCCAAGAATCCAGGGAACGGGCTTCAGTTTAGGGTTCTCCCTGCGCTATAATAAGCGTGGCTATTTTTAGGAAGCTGATTAGCAAGTCAAATATGATTCCTGCTAATAATACCACCTTTATGCTTTTTAGTCTCTTCATCACCTTATTTGATCCTGCAACAGCCAGGTGGCCAAGCCGTGATGTAGGAGGTGCTGTCACTCAAGGGTGTGATCCAGAGAGAGGAAGTGACTCGTCTCCAGCACACCCCAGCTCAGCAACGCTCCAGAGGGACAATGTCCCAGAGGCTCCCCTCCCCGGGGCCTGGCTCCCAGCCCGTCACTCAGGTGGTGTGCTTTCCTCAAAGGCCCCCCACCCCACCAAGCTGAAGTCAGCCTCTGGCCCCTCATGCCCCCGACAGCCCCAAGCCTGCCGCTTGCAGCCCCTGAGCCCCAGGCGGCCTTGAGGCCTGGTATCTGCCGGTGTTTTCCCCTGCAAGTCTCCAGCACGTGCCAGGGCAGTTCTGGACACGGAGGCCTGGCCGCTTAGCTGTGTAGCCTGGGCGGCCCCTCCACTCGGGACCCAAGTTAGAATGGAAGGTAGCTTCATCCCAGGAGAGGCTTGGGCCAGGTCCAGCCTCCACCCTGCAGCCCCATCTCCTGCCCCCTGCCCCCTCCCTGGAGAAGCTTCTGGGATATCTGGTGGCACCAACAGAGCCAGACAGACACAAACATGAGGTCAGATCCTCGATTGCTTCCTGAGCTCTTCCCAGAGGAGGGAGTTACTTCCCATTAGGAAGCAGCTGGGCTGTTGTGTCAGGGACAGGGGCAGGGCGGGGCAGGGTATGACAGAGCTCCTGGTGCTCAGTGGGCGACTGAGGCACAGGCCTGAGTGCTGGGGCAGCATGAGCCCTTCACTTCTCAAAAGGACCTGCACCAAGCCCCACAGGCCCAGCGCCTGCCAAGGAGGGTGGTAGGGTAAGACCAGGGGGTACCTGGGCCACTTCCCAGGAGTCTGAACTCACAAAGACCTGTGCTGGGTCCTCCCCTCAGACCCTGGCTGGGGAGCTGGGAGGGCTTCTCAGAAAGGGGCCTGGGGGTGGTGCTCAAGGGCAGTGAGGAGGGAGAACAGCATTGCGTAGGCACAGCACGTGCAAGGGTGTTGGGGGAGGAGCTCCGCAGCTCCCTGCAGATCAGGGCCCTGGCCTGTCCCACCTCAGCTGGGTAGGCTGATCCACAGGGAGGAGCCGGGGCTGGTGGCCTGAATGGGCCTCCACATGTGCTAAGTGCCCTGGGCACTGCCTCCCATTCCAGCGCCTCTTCACTGACAGCCAGGTCAGGCGACTGCTCCCTGTTGGGCCATGGGGGGTGGGGGCAGCTTGCCAGGATGGAGGCAAGGGCTGTCCAATGAGGAAGGAGTAGGAGAGGCCACCCAGGGGGGTCCGCTTCCCAGAGGGTGACAGGTGCTCTGCCTCCTTTTACCTGGCAGGACGAGGTGGGCACCCCCTCACTGTGTCCCAGACCTGGTCCCCACCAACAGGGAGCCCCCACCCCAGACAAATCTGTGATGGCTGAAGGACAGTGGCCACACCTGGCAGAAGCAGCAGTGTTGCTGACACAGCAAGAAGGAGGCCATTGGTGAACAGAGAGGAGGTAGAAGCATCGCAGGAGCCGGTCCTGAGGGGGCGCCTGCACCACGGCTTGTGGCTGAGGGAGGAAGCCGGTCCTCTTGTCTTGGGTGTTCAGTCCGGCGCGTTCCTGATCACATAGTGGTACAGGCCCCATCAGCCTTCCCTGGAAACCCCTGTCAGCCCCCACCCCAGGGCCCAGGGCCCTCCTGTCTCGATGGAAACGGTCTCTGAATTTCCTCTCAAACCTGACAGCAGAGTCTGCTAACCATCCCCACCTCCCTTGGCCCTCCCCACCCCTAGGGTGGTAACAAGGGCACCCAGAAATGAGGAGGGCTTGTAGACGCCGATGGCCTTGCGGCAGATGTTCTGCCCCCACGAGGGAGGCACCCAGTAGCAGGGCAGGTGCAGGAACCGTGCCGTTGGCCTGTCACACAGCATCAGCACCCCGTGAGGGTTGGGAGCCTGAGGGTTAGGAAGCTGTAGCTTTTCAACCGAGTGAACGAGAAACATTGGCTAAACTAGAGTTGGTGCCCCACTTTCCTGGCACAAGCTCGGGCGGGCTGGCCACGGCCCATCCACAGAGTCAGACTAGGCAGTGTAATATCAGGGTCCCAGAGAGGGGTGGGCAGGTGGCAGCAGGCTCCCCTCCCCCATCCTGCATGAGGAAAGTGGGGTGCTGGGTAGGAAGGGAGGGGCTGGTGCTGTAGAGGAGGAGAGGGAGAGCTAACTAACTCCTCAGACTGTGAGCTCAGCAAGGCATGTCGCCTGTGTCACCAGCACCCAGTAGGGCTCAAGTGCCAGGATAGCAGGGTGGGGACATTCACCCTGGAACCAGGTCTTGGCAGTACCCCAAGGGCAGCATGGAACTTAGACCCAGGGAAGAAGGGCCCCTGCCCTGGGCCCCGCACTCTGGGGCAACCCTCTCTGGCCTCATCCCCTCCCACAGAGGGGCTAAAAGTTCATGAGCCAAGGCGACATGCCCACCCAGGCCCGTGCTTCTCCTCCAAATGCAGAACCCCAGAATTCCCTGCCCATAGGCCCAGAACCCAGTTCCTCAGTCGGCCTGGGCCTGTGGCTGGTGTGCACACCCCAGGCTACGGGGTGGCCAAGGGCAGCTGTTGCAAGGATGTGGATGAACCACGGACGATGGCCTAGGATGGCCACATACATTTCCCAAGGTTGGGGCTGGGGAAGGGGACACGTTCCAGCACCAGAATCCAGGAGGCCAAGAGTTCTAAATGCAACTGGCCTTCCAGGTTTTGTGAATGTGTATTTGTCAAAGTAAGAGGCTAGAACATATTCTATTTAGCAGTTTACTAGCTTGATCTATAACTTAAATATTTAGACATGTGCTACAAGGATCGGACAATTAAGATCGCGAACTCATCCTAGAGAAAGTGCTACATACCTCATTGGTGAATATCACTACGGTCACCTTCGAAGTACTCCCCTTGGGAAGCTATGCACCGACGCCAGCACCTCGTCCACCCTTCATAGCAATTTTGGAACCCTTTTTCTGGAATGGCCATCAGAGCTGTCATCATATTACCCTTGGTGTCCTGAATGTCATCAATGCCTTCCTTTCAATATTTCCTTGATCTTCGGGTAAAGAAAGTCATTGGGGGCCAGATCAGGTGAGTAGGGAGGGTGTTGCAATACAGTTATTTGTTTACTGGTTAAAAACTTCCTCACAGACAGTGTCCTGTGAGCTGGTACATTGCTGTGATGCAAGAGCCATGAATTGGCGAAACATTCAGGTTGTTTATGTCTAACTTTTTCACGCAGCCTTTTCAGCACTTCCAAATAGTAAACTTGGTTAACTGTTTGTCCAGTTGGTACAAATTCATAATGAATAATCCCTCTGATATCAAGAAAGGTTAGCAACATCGTTGCAACAAGTTCGGGAACTGAATTGTCACACCTCGCATGTGGGCCTCCATTTGTACTTCTACTGAGCCTCACAAATGTTAGGGGTGAGCCTCTCAGAAGCACCTGATACAGGGCCCCAACCCACAAGTGCTTTCTCATCTTTGCTCTGAAGTTTGTGGCTTCCTCCATGAGGCCCTGGAAGGGACATGAACCCCAAAACACCCAGACTGGACCATCAACTCCCTGAATCAGGGGACAAGTCCTAAAACTTCAGTCCCAAATTCCTTTCGGAGCTGGCAGTCCTGACACCAAACAGCTGATAGTGGGGGTGGTCCCGAGAGGTTGGGGACCTGAGGGAAAAGAAGTAATATTTTCTGAGCACCTCCTGTGAGCCAGGCTCTAAAAGTCTCCCCTGGTCCTCAGGAACCCTCTGGGGACAGTGTTATTGCTAGCACCCCTGATTTGCAGGTGAATTTATAGGACCTGCCCGAGATCACACAGGTGGCTTTGAAGCCTCATCTCTGAGCCCAGAGCCTGTGCTCTTTGCACTTGAGCAGTCAGAAAGAAGTGTGGGGCATTTGCGGCGGGCTGGGGACGAGCAGGGAGCAGGACTCGGCGGGTCACAGCTGGGGTGCCAGGTCCAGCCACCATGCGTGGACCCCATGCTCCGGCTGCCAGCCTTCTCGGTGGGGTGCCCTAGGGGCTGGGAAGCGACTGCAGACGAGTGTCCCCTGGGAGCCTCTCAGGCCCTGAGTGCCTGTCCCCACAGATGGAGGAGCTGTCACATCTGTGAGCGCTGAGACGTGCAGGAGAGGAAGAGCGCAGCGAGCCCCGTGGGGCGTTGGCAGCCCTGTGCCCCAGCCGATGCTGTCACTGAGCCGCCCCACAGCCAACTCACATCAGAGGTCTCACCGGACTCGCCACACAGGCTCGTGCTGCGTGAGTCACTGCGCTCCCTACAGCCACCGCTTTCCTACTTGTTCAGTGGGGACAACAGTGTCCTCTCCGTGAGGCTTTGTGAGGGTCACACCAGGTGCGGAATGACCAGTCTGGGCCTGGCACTTGCTCACACCTTGTGTGGGGGTCAGGGGAGAGGGAGAGCTATCAACACAAGTTAGTTCCTGAATTTAACAAAGGCAGTTTCTATTCAGGAAAGAAGAAGTTAGGTGGATTCCTGAGAAACTAGACCAGAGGGGAAGGTCCACCCCCACGCGAGTATCTAGCTCGAATGATTCAGTAGGTGAGGTCCACATATACCCAGAAAGGGAAGGAGTGACCAGACTCGAGCTATCAAAGCCAGCACCTGTCCCCTGAATTCTGGTCCCCGCCCCGGCCCCACCTCTGCCTCCACTCCAGACATCCGTTCCCCCGTGGACCTTGGCCCAGGCCCTGGAGAGGGCACTGAGCAGCTGGAGGCCCCAAGCAGGGCCATCGTGGGTCGGCTCAGGCACAGCCAGCTGAGCAGCGCCGAGAGCTCCTGCGTGGTCAGCTGGTCCCAGATAACACAGGCTTCCTGCCGCCCTTCTGCCCTGCCCACCCTCCTCCCACCTCTGTGTCTGCAGGGCTGCCCCTCCTGGAAGCCATTCTGTTTGGGGGCTTTCCGAGGGCACTGGGGTTTAGGCCTGAAGTCAGGGCCAGGGTGGGAGAGGGGCCCGCACCCTCATGTTTGGGAAATTTTTTCAAAAGACACCCCTGCCCTCGTGGATTTTCTTTATGGTCTTACCACAGTGGAAACAACCGTTATGTTATCTGTAAAAGATAACTTCTGTCCACTTCTGCCTTCGCCCCTCCCTTCACTCTGGCCTTGTTCCCCTCCAGTAGCCCCCTTTCCCTCCTCAGGACTCGAGCCAGAGTGGGGCAGGCGGAGGTCACCTCAGCCTGGTCCCAGAGAGGTTCCGGGGAACTTGGTGACGTTCATCCTGTCTCACCTGCGTCCCAACCTCCTGCTGCTGCCTCATAGCGTCAGAGCCACTGCTGCTGTCACCCTTCCCATCCTAAAGGAAGCCTCCCAGCAGCCCCTCACCCCCACCTCCAGCCTCTGCCCAGCAGCTCTTGAAAGCATCGCCTCCACTCACTGCCTCCATCACCGCCCACCTCCCCCTAACTTCTGAGATCTGACTACCGCCCAACACTCCACCAAGCTCTCTGTTGTTACTTCTCCTTTGGGGCACATGTGACGCAGCTCCTCAGCATTGTGCCTAGTGACCACTCACGCTCTCTTCCTAAAACGTGCCCTCTAGGCTCCCAATGCTCAGACCCAGGCTTCCACCCTCCTCCCTGACTGCCCCTCCCACTGGCCCTTCTTGGTTCTCGCTCCTCCTCCCGATGCCACCTTCAAATGAACCCCCACCCAGAGCTCTGTCCTGGGTCTTTTCCTCTGGCTGCCATCTTCCCAAGGAGACACACCTCTCCCACCGCCAGCTTTCCCTCGCCCTGCGTCCTCACGGCTCCAGCCCTCTGGTTCCTCTCCTGAGCTGCAGACCAGAGAGTCTTTGTGCCTTCTGGACACCACCTCCAAGGTGACCCTTGGGCACTTAGTTTGTCACCTTCCAAAAAACTGCCCTCCCTTTTCTTTCCCTCATCGTGGGCCCAGATGCTGAAACTAAGCACCACCTTTCACTCCCTCCCTCCTGATCTCACCAGTCTCAAGGAATTAAATGCCTTCTATGCTGTCAACACCCAAACATGCACCTTGCCACCCCTCTCTTCAGCTGGCTGCTCTTCCCTTAACATCTCACAAACACCTCAGATGCTCCAGCTCCTGCTCTTCGGCCTGAATGCCCTTCCCAAGTACCTGCAAGGGTCACCCCTCACCTTCCGGTCTTCACTCAGTCACCTTCCTGCTGAAGCTTACCCTGACCACCCCATTAGAAACTTCAGAGGCTCCATGACCAGGACCCCCAGTCATTCTTACCTTTAGTTTGTTTCTACAGTTCTAACAGGCTAGGTAATTTACATATCTATTGTGTTTATTATTTATTGTCTGTCTCCACCAGCTAGAATAGAAGCTCCTGAAGAGCAGAGATTTTTATCTGTCTTGGTGACTGAGGTGAGCCCAGTTCCTGGAACAGTGTGTGGCATCCAGCAGGCACTCAGTGATTTTGCTACCTGAGTGAATGAATGAATGAATGAATGAATGGATCTTGGGCTCCTCTCCTGTATAGCAGCCACTCCCCACTCCCCACCAGGGCTTGTTTCCACCTCCTTAAGAGCTGTCACTTCCACACCGGAGTCCTTCCTCATCCTTGGAAGCCACTGCTTTCCCTTCGGGCCCACATTACTTCTTGTCTGGGTTGTTGTAACAGCCCCCTGTTATCCCCTTGCCTCCAGCTGGCCTCTCTAGGATACCCGCCTCCAGCCACCACTCTGAGAGGCAGGAGAGCAAAAGTGATTGAGGTGTGGGTTCAGATGCATTTTCTCTGGCTCCTCCATTTACCAGCTGTGTGACTGTACTGGTTCCCTAACCTCTCTGTTTTCCATTCCCTCATTTGTAAATTCGGGATGATGAAAGCACCTCCCTCACGGGGTTTGGAGTTGTTGAGAGCTTTAATGAGACAACACACATAAAGCGTAGTATACATGTGGCTATGGCTTTACAGTTGCCAGATCCTGTGACGACACAAAGTGGATCAACGCCTGCTAAACACTGTCATTTGGTCCCAGTAGTTTTCAGTTTCTTCTTTGAGCCCAGGGCCCCTCCCGAGCTGGTCTCTATCTTACTCACCTGGCCTGTTCCTTCATTCCAGTCACTTAACTCCCCCGGGTACTGAGCACGGCACGCTGCTCTGACCTGGCCTGGGCATGAGCCACACTCTGCTTTTTGTGACTTGTTGTCAAGCTTTTTGACTTGACAAAAACCCCAGAGCTTTTTTGCACATTCATACATAGAAAGCTTCCACATTCTTTTTTACTGCTGTGGTGTAGCATTCCATACGGGGATATACCATAGACTAAGCCAGTCCCGTGTGGATGAGTACAGAGGGTGTTTCCAGTCTTGCTGTCACAGCAGTGTCACTGTAGGGCAGACACCCAGCAGTGGGGTGACCGGGTCAATGGTGTGTGCTGCTTCCCTCGGCCTAGCCAACCAGGTGTGCACCCCAGCAGTCAGGATCTGGACGCAGGGCTGGGTGACTCCAAATCCACGCCCCACCTGCCTCCCTCAGAAGTGGGGCCCGCGCCTGTGGAGGGGCCAGGGGAAGCCCTAAGGAGCCAGCCCAGGTTCCACCACTGCACAACGTCTCATGAGGGCTGCCTCCCACCAGCCCTTACAGAGGCAGAGCTGGGTCAGCTGCCATCAGCCACTGGCGGGGGTGGGGAGCTGCCTATGCCAGCTTGTGCAGGAGGCACAGATGTTCGGGGCTCAGGGGAGTCCCAGCTCCCCACCCCACGGCAGGCTTCAGGGAAGTTCTTGCTCCTTGCCTGAGCCCTCAGAGTGCTTTGTGAGCCGCTCTGCCTTCCCTGCCCTCCTTTGCCCACACATCCTCTGCTCTCCAGTCAGGCATACGGAAACACTCACAGTTCCCCTACCTCTGTGCCTCTGACCATGCAGTTTCTCTTGCCACCTTCTTCGCTCAGCTAACTCCTACAAAGACAGAATGCAAGAACCACTTTGGCCAGCTAAGGCAGTACCTGCTGTACCAACAGTACCTCATTGGTTTTAATGCCACCCTCCCTGGCTTCATCCCAAAGGTATGAACGATGTCCTGATGTCTGTCCTCACAGTGGCACAGGCCTGGCTGGCTGGGACAGCACAGTGGCTTATACTTGGGCAACTAAGCTGTCCCGGGGAGTTTCAGCCATACTGAGCCCCTGGTGTTGCCAAAATCCCCCACCCTCCACTGCCACAACACCAGGGCAGCCCCAAGGAAAAGCCAGTCCCTCAGACGCCCTTTGCTAAAGATCTAAAACTTGCGCCCCAAAGCCCCACGGGAGCTCCGTGATGGGGAAGTGAGGACTGTGGGAGACCATGGTGGCAGGAGGCATTCTGAGGACTCCGTCCTGGGCTTCCCCCATGAAACACCCTCTGTACCTATCCACACTCCAGTTTGACTCGCATTTCTTCCCAGCAGCTGCTGGGACAGGCCTGGGGGCTGCGAGGGAACAAGATCAGAAATAACGTCAGCCTGAGTGAGCTGAGCCCTGAGATGAGGAGATGAGGAGATGGGATGGGAGACATGGGAGACAGGAGGGCAGGGGTGGGCTTGAGAGATGTGTGGCTCCCAGGGCCATCGACCTGCCAGGGCCCCTAGAAGGAGCCTCCTGGGCAAGGGTGGGCAAGGGGAGAGACCAGGGCAGGCCTGAGGTCTCTCTGCCAGTGTCCAGAGCCCCTGAAGGATATACCCCAATCCTGGTGAGAACCAAAGACATGGAAGCAGCCCCAGACACCTCCCCCACAGGGCCACAAAAGCCCCTGAGGAGCCCAAAGGTGGTCCAAGGCCTTGAATTGGGACCATCTTTGGTAAATCTCTGGGCTCACGCCCCATGGTGAGATAAGTATCCCTCCAGGCTCAGCAGGGCCTGGGGCTGCCAGCCACGCCCCTGAGCACCCAGGTCAGTTTGCTCTGTCCTCTCTGCACCTCCACTGGTGCCAGCACCACTGTCTTTTCCAGTGCCCTGAGCACACTGGTCACAGGTAGACCAGGGCCCCTCTACTGTCCAGGAGGCCATGGCTGCATCGCATCCTGTCCCCACACACCAAAGCACCTGATATGGCCGGGGACTTACCCTGGGGCCCTGTGAATCACTGAGAGTGTGAGTAAGGGGGTGAGCACAAGTGGGATAAACTATGAGTACATTGAACAAACATTCCCCAAGCCTCCTTTTGTGGCCAGTCACCATTCGCTGGAAGCTCCAAGCTCTGAGAAATGAAAACAGGAAAGGCCATCGACATCGCTGGCCAGCCAGGCTCTTAGCTCACCCCCATCCACTGAGGATGGGCCCTGCCTCTTCCCTCGGACTGTGGGACCTGGCGGGAACAGCAGTGCAGGCTGAGGGAGTGGCTCATTGACTGGTATTGGGCTCATCTCCCCACACCCACCCCCTAAAGATCAAGATGGGTTTGACTATGAGTCGTCCCACCTTCACCAAACCGACTCCTAACCCCGGGTCTCAGGGGGCAAGTGAGGCAGAACTGAAACTGGAAGAAGAGAAATTGGTCAGCAGCCCCAGTTACCGCTACTGCTCACCCCTCCCCCACATATACCCTGCCCAGAGCCCCTTCCCCTCAGCATGGGAAGATCTTTGACGCTTGTCTTCCTGTTACCTGGACCCCCCTTTTAGCCTCCTGCTACCTCCCATTCATACTACCCCAGCCTCATGCGACCCCAGGCCTCACCCCATCACAATTAAAAGGACCCCAGGCTGGGGTCTGGAAATCAGGGCTCCAGCCTCCTAGAGTGACCTTTGGCAAAGCATTCCCCCTCTGAGCCTCAGTTTCCTCATCTGGCCTGGCTGCTGGCATGTGATCTGGAGATGAGGACGCAACACAAAGGAACAGGCTCTAATGGGTGGATTTCAGGCAAGGATGGGACTTTTCAGACGGCAACATTTAGCACCTTGACGCCCCCTCCCAGGGACATAGGTGCTGAGAAGGGGCAAGGGCAGGGACTGGGACCACAGCATAAATGGTGCCTCCTCTGAAAGCTGCCTTGCATTCCTGTCGGGTAGAACCCCCGTCAGCCATCCTTCCCTCCACTCATCACCAGCTGCCACTGTTGCCTGTCTGCGTCCCCTGACCCTGCCAGAGCAGCCTGAGTTTTAGTCTTAGCCCCAAGCACAGGCCTTGAACCAAGTAGGTACTCAACACAATGTGTGGTGAAAGAATAAAGGCTCAGAAAATAACAAGTGTTGGTGAAGAGGTGGAGGAATTGGAACCACATGCTCACTGGTGGAAATGTCAAACAATATGACCACTGTGGAAAGCAGTGTGGTAGTTCCTCCAGAATTAAATGTAAAATTTATTTGATTCCACAATTCCACTCCCAGGTAGGTAGATACCCAAAAGAATTGAAAAAACATGTCCACACAAAAATATGTGCACCATGTTTATACAGCATTATTCACAGGAGCCAAAACGTGAAAATAGCCCCAGTGTCCATGAACAGTGAGTGGGGAAACAAAATATGGCGTGTCCACATAATGGAGTATTATTCTGCAATAAACCTGGAAGAACTGACAGGCTCCAACATGGATGAACCTTGGAAACATTACGGTAAGTGAAAGAAAAGCAGACACAAAAGCCACTCATATTCAACGTTCAGAATGGGCAAATCCGTGGAGAAGAAAGTAAATTTGTGGGGGCAGAGGGAAGACAGCGTAACCACGAACAGGTACGGAGTTTCTTCTGGGGATAGAATGTTCTGTAATTAGATAGCGGTGACTGTACATATACTGAATAGCACTGGACTGTATACTTTAAAATGGTGATTTTTATCTCAATAAAGAAAGAAAAACTACCTCCCTCCTGGGAAGAGTTGGAAGGCCAAACCCGTCTTGCTGGTTGGTTTGCTTATTTTTCTGTTTTTCTGAAAACACCACCCTACACGGGCCATACTTTGTCCTGGGGAGGCCCCAGCCCTGCCTCCAGAGTCAGCCTGTAAGGAATATGTGGGAGGGGAGGGGCCCCCAAGGAAACCCAGTGGGCCTTGGAGAGGGGTGAAGCTTCCCTTTATATCCCCAGCTTCAGGGCAGGTGCCCCCATGACCAGGGGACTATCCCCTCCTTCAGTTTCTCCATCAGCAGTGTGTCTCACAGAGCCTGGGAACTGGGGTGCTCTCCCAAGCATTCTAGCAGTATATGGACCAACAGTTGGGAAACTCTTCCTTTGTTCCGACTCCAGTATCTGGCCTGGAGACAGTAGTGGGCTGAAGTTTCCACTGAATCAGCCTGATTCAGCCTTACTCAGCTTCAGGCCCCCATGGGGGTCCTCACCCCTAGGTGCTCGCTTCGTGGTGATGGGGCAGGATGTGGGCTCCCTCCAGCCCACAAAGCAGCTGCTCCCTGAGACAGTTCTGCAGGCGGCCCTCCCCAGGCTGGGCCTCTTGGAATGGGTGATCCCATCATCTTCCTCTGAGGTCTGAGCATGAGGCCCAAGTGGATGGTGTGTGAGGAGCCCCAGGCCCAACCGTTTTCATTTTGCCAGAGTCACCCTGCCATCTGCTCACCTCTGCTATGTACATATATCCCCCCCGCTGTAAACCATGAACCCAGCAAAGAAGAGGAGCTAACAGAGAAGCGCAAAATGAGTGAGTGTGATCAGATGCAACAGCCCCACACGCCCGTTTCTTGAGGACAGAGATTAGATGTATTTTTTTTACTGCAACATTTTGGTAAACTGATTCGGCCCACTGGGCTTCAGTTTTTTTAACTATAAAAGGAAAAGTACCAACCCCATAGGGCTGGTGAGGAAATTAACCAAAATAATCCATGTCAAACGCCTAGAACAGTCCCGCCTGCAGGGGAAACACGCAGTACAGGCTCCCTGTCACTGCTCAGGGCCTGGTCCGCACGGTCCTGCCCACTGAAGCAGAGCCAGGCTGATCAATGCCCCCTCCTCTGGCAAAGAAGGTGGAGATAAGTGACACCTTCCAGACAGAGCTCGGCTCCTGCTGGGTCAGCCTCAGTCCCTGGAGGGGCTTTAGCTTCTGCCCCAGCCGTGAGAGGTGCCCCTTTCCCAGGTGCCCAGCCCTGGCTCCTTTTGCCCATCTCAAGCCTCCTCCATGCAGAACCTACACTTAATAGGTGCTCAGTGAACAGCCTGATCTGGACAGAGAGCTAAGGGTGGGCTCTGGGACCACCGAGCCCAGATGTCAGGGCAGGGCAGATCCTTGGTGACTTGACTCCAGGGCTTCCCGCCTGCACAACCCCACCCCCCTGCCCCAGTGGGAATTACTGACCCTGGGAAACCAGGAAGGTTGGGCATTCCAGGAAATCCAAGCACCTGATGGGGCCTCATCCGGCCCATTGTCCTGAAAGGACAGAAACAGGCCTCTGTCACCATGACCTCCCCCAGGGACATAGAGCCCCCAGCTCTCTGTGGGTGGGGTACATGTTCAGTCAGACTTCCTCCCTGCAGCCACCTCACCCTGGGGCTTCCTGTGGTCTAGTTGTCCTCTGTCCCAGCTCCCAGGTGAGTCATAGGGCATTTCAGCAGGACCACAGGGAAGGGGCAGCAGATGGGACAGGGCTGGAGACCCTCGGCCAGTGCGTTACTAACTCCACGTCCTTCCACATGCTCATTTCTCTGCTCACCTCCAGGGAGTTTTTTCTCTCTCTCTGTAGGTCATGTTGGCCCAGTGACCTCACTGGATTTCCCAGAGATCAGGGTGGGTCCCAGCTAGGTCTTCAAGTTCCCAGTGCCCGAGAGGCAGGGACAGCCTAGACATCAGCTGTGGGTTTGCCCTGAGTCTGTGCACGCAGGACAAGAGAGTTTCGTGGCCCCTCTTCTCTGAGTATGTGGACAGGACTCGAGGATGGGTGCACGTGTCTACAGATATGCATGTCTGCATGTGTGTACGTGTGAGAAGGTCATGTGTGTGGTCCCATGTGCCTGCATGCCATGTGTACACATGCTTATTCTATGGAAATGAACGCAAGAGAACAATTCACCAACAGAATCAAGAGGGACATGGACAGACAGGGAGACCAACAGAGAAGGAATGAGACTGCGACACAGAGAGAACCCCGCAATTCCATCTTCCCTGGTGCGGGCTGCCAGGGCGTAGGGCTGTCCCGTCATTCCACATGTTTCTACTCATGCTTGTGGTGAGTCTCTAGAGGAGGTGAGTAAGCAGCAGGTGCAGCTCAGAAGACGAAAGTGTGACTTCCGCTGCCCCCACTTCTGCAGCTGGGACCCTGCTCAGCTCAGAGTAGGAAAACCATCACGGAGCAACAGTGTCACCTGCACACTCACTCTTGCCACCAGGAAGGCCCTCCACAGCCTGGGCCCCTAAACCTCATTCTTTGCTCCGACCAGGATGTGCCCCCAACAGTGATCGCCCAACCTCTGGGTGAGGGGATGGGTCCCAGCTGGGCTGGGATTTAGAGGTTCTGGACCCACCTCTGCCAGAAGCTCTGTGTTGCCTTGAGGACTTTCTCTCTCTGGGCCTCAGTGGGGAGCCCTGCCTGCCTGCCTGCCCTGCCCCTCCACCCCCACACAACTCTGATGAGCAGACAGGAAGCCCCGAAGTTCAGATGTGCAAGCAGGGCTTCCCACAGGCCAGAGCTATGGGAGGCCAAACCGGGACCCCTGGCCCTGAGAGCTCCCCCTGGGCTCTACACATGGTGTGGATAGAATGGCCACAGCCTGACAGTTGGGGCAGATCTGAGTGGGGCAGCCCCTCCCTGTGAGGCAGCACAGGGACGTGTGGAGGGCCCCTGTGTGGGGTGGGAGCCAGCAGACCGGCTGCCTTCAGCCTGTGCCTGGCCCTACCACTCCATCTTGTTCAACCAGCCTTCCAAACTGCTCACCCTCTCCCACGTGCTGTGGTCTGTCACAACCCGTGGTTTGGCATGTGCTGGCTCCACTGCCTGGAACTCCTTCACCCTCCCTCCCTGTCTGGCTAGCATCACGCCAAGAATGGGGTAGTGGAAAGAAAATGGAGTTTGCGGGTCCAGGGGATCCGGGCCCAGTCTGCTTGGGAAAGCAGGGCAGTAAGCTGACCCTCAGCAGGCCTGACAGCAGGAGAGCTGAGCTCAGGGTCCCCAGGGACCAGGAGGGGACAGAGGGCTTGGAGTCGGCGGTCAGTGGCGGGGGCGGACCATGCAGACAGTCTGGGCTGCGGAGGAGCTGGCGGCACAGGGCCCGGCTTGGCGAGGGCAGCTGTGGAGGAGGCTGGCGCTGCAGACTATTTTAGGCTCCTGCTGGATGGGAGAGACAGGAATGCTGTGGGCTACAGCCCTTGCGCACTGAGGAAAAACGAAGGTGGCCTTGGTTCCCTCTGGAGCTCAAGGTGTCCAGAGCCTCCTCGTTTGTCACTAGGCACCAGGGGCTGGGGCGAGGATGTGAACGGGAAGCAGCCCCAGTTCCGTCAGTTATGCAAAGGCCCATGAGGGCATTTCCATCTCATTTGCACACTGCCCTGCTTCCTCAACAGGAGGAACAGAAAGTTCCCTTTCAGAGGACCCTCAGGGAAGCAGTGCGTTCACCTGAGTCCACCTGCAGCTGCCCTTCCTGGGTATCGGGAGAGCCCCAAGAGGGTGACACCACCTCGAAAACCAGCAAGCACCGTGGGGGAATCTTAGCACCGTGCAGGGGCTACCGCTTAGGCTCAGGGTAGCAAATACGGTCCAGTTGACCCGTTGGTGGGGACTCCCTGGAGAGCAGTGTTGATGAGGATTTATCCATTCATTCCACAAATAATTACTGAGTCCCGACTCTGTGCCAGGCACTATTTAGGTTCATTTTGCTCAGCCTGAAAAAGCTGTCTGTCTGACTTCTGAGACTTTAACCAGGTAAGGTCCAGTGTTCCGGCCTTGGCCCCCCTTCCAGAAAGTCTCCTCACCAACAGGGCGAGTGCCTCCTGGGTGTGGTCCTGTGTTCTTTCCTTCCCCCCCTGGGAATGTGGGCTTTGTTTTTGTTTTTCTCCCAAGGCCTCTTCCTCCCAAAGTTAACCAATAACAACATGAAAGTGTTTCCTGAGCCTCAAGTTAGCCTTCCCAGCCCCATTCCACCAGACCACATCCGCAGACCTCCTGGCTGGGATGACCCAGCCCAGATTCTCCACTTGTTTTTCCAGACAATGAGGCTGAAAGCGGGTTCTGCAGGCAGCCGGAAGTGTCTGGGGATGGCGGGAGGGGTGAGTTTGGAGTGAGGCCGGCAGGGATGGGGTGTGAGATGAACTGGATTTCAGACGCCATCATTCTTATTGTCATCATCGCTGCCATCACCCACCTGCTGCTCAAAACTCTTCAATGGCTCCCTAGAACCTACAGGATAAAAAGATGTAGGGCCTCAGTTCCCAGGAGCTGGCACAGACAGACGTGTTCAAATTGCACTTCCAGATACTCTCCCCTCTTTCATCGTATTCATTCATTCAACGAGAATGTGTTGCAGGCACTGTTCTCTGTGCTGGACCTGCAGCTGTGACCAAACTGAAGAGCATCTCTGCCGTTCTCCAGCTCACACTGCCCCAGCCGGCCGAGCCCCAGCACCCCTCCCGGCCTTGGCACTGCTGTTCCCTCTGCTATGCTCAGTGAATTCCCCACCTGGGGATTTCTACCCACCCTGCAAAGCCCACCAAAGCTTTCCCTGACTTACCCTGAGGTACCCTCGCACCTAGGATCCCCACACAGATGGTCGCCATCCAGCCCCACACCTGCCCCCCACCAGGCTGTGAGGGTCTTGAGGGCAAGGGCCATGCTTGCCCTTGCCGGAACCCCAGGGCCTGAATCCAAGTGCCTCAGCCCTAAAGCTCCATCTGCCTCCAGCTCAGGACTGAGCCAGAGAGACATAGGGGGTGGGTGGCAGCGTCCAGGACCCCTTTGAAGACTCGAGGTCATCTGGAACCTTCCGTGGGATCATCCTACTCCTGGCATTCCAGGGGAAAGACTCACAGGAGCAATGGCGCAGTGTTTCCAGCAAAGGTGGGTGGAGGAGTGAGGGGGACAAGACAGAGAAGTTGGGGTGTGCAGCGCTGTCATTGCTGGGTCAGGACATCAGGTCTACATGTGGAGGGAGCTGTTGGAAGGTTTCACACAGTAGGGGAGAGAGAGAAGGCAGTGGCTTTCCCCAGGGAAGCTAGGATGGCAGGACATGGGCCTAGCCGAGGTAAACCTCACCGGCCGTTTCGATTTGTGAGGGGCAGGGAGACCTAAAGGAGGCCCCCAGTCCCTGACGACTTGCCCAGGAGAGCTGAGCTTTAGTTTTTCACAGTCTTGCTCCTTTTCCACACTCACTCCTCCCTGGGGAGGATGCATAAGCCAGAGGGCAGAAGGCTGGGCCTGGCCCCTGGCCCCAGCCTGGCCTCCAAGAAACCGGTGTTGGTGCCGTATTGTCTAGATCTCCATGTCCCCAGGGCCCAGCCTAAAGGTCCTGCACCCAACACTGCCCAAAGCCTGCTGTGCTGCTTGTCCATCAGGGGAAAGCCAGAGGGAGAGACGCTTGTGCCTGGCCTGCTCTCCTCACCAGCTCATGTACATGGATTTACATGGGCTCATTTCATGCCTCCACGCACACGGCTTCTTGCCCATCTGCCCCTCTCGTGCCTCCATAGAGACAAAGGAGTGTGTACCATCCCTCAAGTCCTCTGCTGTAGGGCCATGGGGCACCAAGAGCATCCTCTCAGGAAAGAGGGGGCCTGCTGGGGTCCAGAGAAGGCAGGGACCTCATAGGAGGTAGCCCAGCAATCTATGTGGGCCAAGGGCTTGAGCCCACATTTTCTCCACTAACTGCTCTTAGAACTCACTTCTTCTGCCCCTTCTCTTTTGAGGGGCTGGCTGCAGAGGGTGGGGGGAGCCCGGGAAGCCCTGTGCTGCTGCTCTGCTACTTGGCTATGAGCTGGGAAAACAGACAAGTGTGGCCAAGACATGGACTCTGAGCTCCTTCCAAGACAAAGCCAGTTGGTCTTAGAACCCAGAACAGTGTGCAAGTGGGGCCCACCCAGAAGCCCTGGTCTAGCGCCTTCCTCTTTCACATACATGAGGAGAACAAGGCTTAGCAAAGGTGAGGTCTGCCCAGGATGATGAAAGGTGGTGGTGGCCCAGAGGCTCTGCCCCCAGCCCAGAGCTCTGTCCCCAAAACTCCCAGAGTCCTGGCCTGGCACCTGCTGCCACCGTAGTCACCCTAGGAAGGCTGGATGTGGGAAAGAACCAGGCAGAATCTTCAGCATGGGGCTGGCCCAGGGGAATGCAGTGGGTGGGGGCTGCTCCCGCATTCTGGGATCTGCCAGAGCTGCTCAGGAGCTGGGCTCAGACTCAGAGAGGGGGGCTGTCCCAAGTTCCACTCTCCAGCAGTCACTGCTGAGGAAAATCTCCCAGCAAACCTCAAAAGGCATGGGTCCCTGCTGCGAGAAGGGGAGAAGGGCAGGCAAGAAGGGAAGGGGAAGGGGAGAAGATGGGGGGAGGTTTCTGGGGACATCTGGGTTCCTCTCCACATCTCCCCACTGGCCCCACCCTTTATCTCTAGTCCTGCCCACCCATCTCCCCGGAACAGCCTCTAACTGCCCTCCCCACCTCCCACCCCAGCTTCAGGGGTCCCTTTTCACACATCCTTCTGGGTTCTAAAATCTATTTGCTTTATATTTGAGAGAATGCAAGAGTTTCTAAGGCACACATCCCACCCCAGACCTGTCACAGCCTTGGGGTTGAAAGGCCAAACTCCAGGCTAGCACACAAACCCTGCCGCTGTCCTCTGTCCTGCCTGCTGGGACCCGCCTGGGGTACGGCACCCCCTCCCACGGCCCTCTAGACTCCTGTACACACTTCTATCACCACAGGTCTATCCCATGGGGTCTTATTTGATTAGCTCTCCCCACAGAATGGGCCCCTTGAAGGCAGGGAGGCATAAGGCTGTTCCTAGCATGGCCACACCAGGCCAAGCCTCCAGGGAAGTATGGGAGGTGGAGGCTGGGAAGGGGAAGGCCAGCCGGAGGTGAGGAGAGGAGGTGAGGAGAGGAGGTGGAGTGCAAGAGCTGTCTGGGCTCCCGGGTCAATGTCTGGGCAGGCAGCTATGGGTTCAGACCCCACTCCTGCCTCACGAGCAGGGAGCCCAGCTGAGCATGTCTTCCTCTCTAAGGCTCTAAGGACAGGGCCAGTGAGAGGATGTGTGATACTCACACGGGCAGGAAGTAGAATCATAAAGAGGAGCCCGCACCCTCATCCCCTGATCAGAATGGCTTTGAAGGGAAGGAACAGGCACAGGTAAATAAATAGCTTGTTTATTAGTAATATATTACATCATTAAAGTGCATTGAGAAGAGATGCAGGGGCCAAAGCTGGAAGGCCGTTGGCTCCAGGCCCTGCCCTGGGCTGGCCAGACATGCCAGAGAAGGCCCAGCTTTCTGCTGAAATCCATGGACAGGGTTGGGGCAGAGCCACCCACCTGGAGAGCTTGGCCCAGGCAGTCCCCACTGGAATTCACAGTTTAGCATAAGTTATAACATGTCCTGAGCTGAAGGTGGGAGGCTAGGAGCATGGAAGCACAGCCCCTGGGGAAGGGGGCTGGAGGAGGGGAGAGCACCCCCATCCCCCAACCCTCAATGCCAAGGGCAGAGTCCTGGAACCTCCCCCTGAGGACCCAACTCCTTCTAAATGAATGTGTGAAACTAGGGCTCAGTTTTCTCCTTCATTTTCCCCTGTCTCCCTCACCCCACCCCCTCCCATTACCACCCCCCCACACACACAGGGGGCTTGGACAATGTCCCCCTCAGCCTGAGCTCCCGGGGCAGAGCCAGCTCATGCCATCTCCTTGAACTCATGCCACCATGTCCCTGGACTCTTATCCCATCCCCGGGAGCCTCAGACTGGGACCCCCTACAACCCATGTCTTCCCAGCGCCTCCCACCCCACCCCACCCCACCCCACCCCCAGCATGTAGTTTTGGTATTTTCATACAGATGCAGTCGGAAATAGCTATACATGAAATAAGCCTAACATAAAAATAGAGCTTTTTCCGTCCTCCCGTCCGGAAAGCAAACATCCTTCAATAAACATGCAAGGGGGCTGCCTTAGTGGGTCCCAGGGCTGGTGAGGGGCCCGCAGACGGCAGCCCTGGGCCTCCAGGAACACCAGCCAGCCCCAGCCATGGCAGGAGGGAGGGTGAGGGGCAATCTGGATACAGAGAACCCAGAAAAGACTCAGACCTGAGCCTGAAGGTCCGGAAACGGTGCCAGCTCTCCTTTCCCACCCCACTTGGGCCCACAGGCTCTTGGCCTGCATTTAGTCAAGTTTGAGGAGGCATTTTTTAAAAATAAGTCTACAGACGATAGTCTTGGGTCATTGATGCCCGTTTCACAGTCGATGCCTTCATTCTCCAGCCTCCGCTGCCCTCGCCCCACCCGGGCCCAACAGCTGCCTGCTCCTGGCCACCTCCGGGCCTGGTGTCCCCCATGGGGCTGTGCAGTCCCGCTGGGGGCAGCAGCGGGCACAGAACTCCCGGGCCGGCGGCTCTGAGGGGGACTTTCCCAGTGGCCTGGGGCTGCAGAGCCCGCAGCATGCCCAGCCCCAGGGGCCCTAATGGACCAGCAGGCCCAGAGTGAGTGTGGGCAGGACCCCCAGCCAGAGGGAGGCCGCGTGGGCGTGGCCGTGGCTGTGGCCCAGCAGGTGCTCGGCCTTGGCCTCGTCCTCGGACAGCAGCTGCCAGTGCTGAGCCTTGCGGAGGTAGGAGCCCTCCTGGGCCTCGCAGTAGTAGTGGCCGTAGTGGCCGTCTGTGAGGTTCTCGATGAACAGGATGCAGTTGGGGCTCTGGTGGCCGGGCTCACACCTCTGCTCCACCTTCTGCCCGTGGCGCCACCAGTAGGTGGCGTGGCGGGACTCCATGGGGCAGCTCAGGTAGTAGCGAGAGTTCCGGGCCAGGGAGACCTTCTGCACAGGGGCCTCCTCTGGTGGGGATGGAAAGGCAACCGTGAGGGGGGCCTCGGGCTCCCAGGCAGGCTGTGTCCGCCCCCACTCACCAGGCCTCCAAGGCCAGGGCTTCCAGTGAACATGGGGAAATGAGGGCCCAGCCTCCTTACTCTCTCCTGCCTCCCCCACCCTACCCCCCTCACAACCACCCGCACACCAAGGGGCTCCCTCCACAGGACCGTCCTGCCCCATCGGCCTGGGGCCCTAGGACCAGACCATATTTCCCCCAGATAGGGCGATGGGGGCATGGCTGTACAACCCTCATCGAACTAGGGCCTCGGGCAGGGCCAGACCCCGTACCTGGCTTTGGGCTGGGACACTGTTTGTGTGGATCGGTTAGGTTAATGGACTGCAGCACTTGCCTAGAGTTGGGAGGACAGAAGCTAAGTACACCAGATGAAAGACCCAGCCCTTCCCTGCCCTCATCCCCCTCCCAGCATCCACCAGAGCGGCCCAGCACCCAGCACCCAGCACCGATGCCTCCTGCAGCCCGTCCACACCACCCCAATTCCTGTGTCCACCTTCTCCCAGGGACAAGGGACCCTGGCAACAACATACCTTGGGGAGCTGTAGATGGAAACACAGTGGCCCTGGTCCCAGCCACAGTAGGGATCTCGGGCCATAAGGCAGCCGTGGCAGCCCCCAACATAGACGTCACACAGATCCAGGGGCACCTGGCTCAACTCCCACTGGGAGCTCACATACAGTTTCCGCTGGACGGAGAGAAGAACTAGGTCAGGCAGGGCCCCCACCCCCAACACTACGTTCTAGCCCCCAGGCCCTGGCCACTGCCTAGAGGCTCTAAAAAGGACAGGCAAATCACATGCAAAGGAGGCCTGTCCTCAGCTGGCCATCACTGGGTAGCGCCATAGGGCAGGGGTGGGGTGGGGAGGCTCACCCGCTCAGTGTCCAGTGACAGGGCTTGGATGGTGGCCGCACGGCGGAAGGGTTGGATCTCTATGATGTTGAAAATGAGGCTGCGTTCCACGTCCCTTGACTCTACCACCTTGTGGATGGTGCCCCTGTCTGTGGATGGTAGGCAGAGGGTTAGCGGGCAGGATCCCACCTTGGAGCCAGGCAGCCTCCCTTGAGGCTGGACCAACCAGGGAGGACATGGGTCGGGGAGGGCTGGGAAGTCCTGGTTCAGGCGAGGGACACAGGACTGGGAGAGGTGGGGCAAGGAGAGGGTGCCTGGGAGGGACGTGGGCACCGGAGGGCAGCCAGGAAGTTTCCAGACTGGCCCAGGGATCCACGCGGCTCCGCGGAAGCTGGATTGTGAAGCACGGAAGGAGCAGGGCCCAAATGCTGCACCAAACCCACTCCTCCTTCAGTCCTCCACAGCCCCGCTTGTGGGTGGGGTCTCCCCCACTTCGTAGATAAGGAAATGAGGCTCAGAAAGGCTAAGCAACCTGCCCAAGGTCACACAGTTGGTGATTGCCACCCAGAGCTATCAGAAGCCCACCCCTCCCTCAGCTTCTTCCATAACCCCCCTGGCTCCAGGACTCTGCAGGAATATGCTTTCTTTAAATAAACTTATTTTGTAGTAATTTCAGATTTACAGAAAAATGCAAAGACAGCACAGAGAGTTCCCGTACATCCTTCACCCAGTTTCCCCTAATGGTACCATCTTATGTAACTGGCACATTTGTCACAACTGAGCAGACTTTATTGGGATTGCATGGGTTTTTCCACTAGTGTCCGTTGTCTGATCCAAGATCCAACCCAGGACTCCACATTGCAATTAGTCTCTGGGGATTTTTAATTTTTTATAAAATGTTAGATCTGAAAAGAACCTTAGATTCCACACAGGGATTCCCAAAGTCACACATGAGGTTGCCTGCTTCCAAGGTCAATGCTCCCTCCATTCACACCTACTGGGAACTGACGGGCACCCTGGCCCTGTCTTCCAACCCCACCTCACCCACTGTCCCAGTTGCTATAACAGCTTACCTCCCTTTCCCTTCTCCCCAGTTCCCCAGAGTACCACTTGCCCCAAAAACCCAGTCAGATGATGGTCTGGTCGCCTGCCTAGGACGTTGCCTTTGATTCCATGACAGCCCCCCAGGCTCTGGGACGGGCTGCTGCTTCTCTGGCCTGACAAGCTGCCTGCCCATCACTGCCCTTCACCTCCTTCCATACAGTCTGCTGACGGCCTCCCACAGCTTATCTCAGCTGTGAGAGCCTCCATTCTCTGCAGGGGCTCAGAAAGCTCTGTTTCTTATCTGGCCCCAATTCTTCCTGCTGCAGGCTCCCAAATGGTATCTCTCCAAAGGCCCCCAGGGAGAAGAGACAACTGCCCTCATTCAAATGTGCTCGCCTCCAAGGTCTGCAGGAAGGGGGCCCACGGTGCCCTGTCCTAACTCCTGCTCCCAGTTCCCCTTCATGTGGGCCCCCTCTCCTGCATCCCAGTGCCCTGCTGTCCCCTGGCTGACTGCAACAGCTAGGCCAGCCACTGCTGGGGCAGAGCAAGGACAGGGGCCCATGGGTGTGGCCAGGATGAATAGAGGATGAAGGGGTACGGCTTTGGGATCCAGAAACCAGGCCCTGCTCTGTGGGAACCGATGAGGCCGCAGTGGCCCTGAGATAACCTCAAGGTGCAGCAATAGCAGGAAGCCCCATGGCGGAAGGGTGGGTACCTGAGGCCCAGGCTGCGTGACCCCAGGGGTGCTAGGCATCTAAGGGAGACACTGCCCTTTCCGATGGCACCACTGCCCGATGTCAAGAAAAACCTATGTCTCGCCCACACTGGCCTCCACACCTGCTCCCAGGAACCCCATTTTGCCCATAGCTGGCACCACAAAACTGCCACAAACCCAGTTCAGGGCTGGCTCCTCCATGGCCAGTGGCTTCCTGGAATGCAGGGGAATCTCCCAGGGCATTCCGCCAGCTTCTGGGGCCAGCAAGAACCTGCTCCCCCAGAGGAGTCCCCTCCAGGGAAGAGGAGGTGCCCTTAGTCCTCTGCAAGACTGCAAAATCTCTGTTGTCTGGAAGTCAGCAATTTAGTCATCGGACTAAATTCTTTGCATCCCATGTCAAACGTTCCCTCTCACCGGCATAATCCCGCAGGCAGGGAGAGGGTCCGGTTCCTCATCCACAGGCTCCCCAGTGCCAGATCCTCCTGACTCACACATCTCTTCCTACCCCTTCATCAGTCAGACGCCTGGACCAAAGCTGCACCTGGCTTTGCTCAGACTTACCACATTTCTGCCTCAGTCCTGGGACCTGCTCCTCTCCATCCTAGGATGCCTTCCCCTCCTCCCTCTGCCCCCACCTCCTCCAGAAAGCCCTCCCTGCCTGACTCTTCTACAACTACACAAACTAACCTCAGACAGCTCTTAGTCACTCAATTCTTCCTTCCAGGGATAATATCCAACCAGATGTTAATTACATTCTTCTTCTTCATACATTTCATATCCGTTTTTACAAAGCAGGCCAAGGGGGTCACGGGGTAGCGCCTCACCTGTGGTTAGGTAAAGCACGTGGAAAGTCTCCCCGTGGCTGGAGTTCATGCGATGGACAACTACTTTCTGGTAGTGGGACTTCGAGTGAAACAGGGGTGTCTTCTGAGGTCCCGTGGGCTCCACCCTCTGCGCCACCTCAGGGTGACTGTCGGCCACCTGGAAGGTCTCCGTGGGTATCGGCTGCCGGTCTGGGAGGCACTGGCAAGGAGAGCAGGCCCAGATCAGTGGGTAGCTAGGAAGTAGGGTGAGGGGAAGGCTAGGGCGTGGGCTCACCTTGCCAGGCCGAGGGTTGGGAAGGCCTGTGTGGTAGCCCTTGAGTGAAGAAGTACGGAAGACCTTGTCAATGTCGCCGAGGGAATACACACAGACAGCTGAGTAGTTCCTGGGGGTCACAGAAACCACTTCAGTGGGGGGCCCAGGACCCACCCACCTCCACTCCCCCAGGCCAGCCCAGCACCACACACGGCACAACCACCGCCTTCCAACAAGCTCCCCGGCCTGTGAGCTCCATGAAGGCAGGGGCTATCCTGGGGGCCAAGCCCAGTGCCTAAAATAAGAGTTGTCAGATACCACTGAGGGCAAGGAAGTTTGACCTCATTTCTTCCTGCTGCAATCTGCAGCCTGCGCTCTGTCACGGGATCACTGAGTTCGGAGGCCAGCCCTGGGCAGGAGGACCACCCACGTGCATCCCTGTGGCAATTCTCCCGCTCCTCTGGGCACAGCTGCAGGATGCTGGTGCCCCAGGAGGCCAGACCCGTCCCCTCTCCAGCCCAGCTGGACTCACCCACACAGGACCACAGAGCAGGGTCTTGGCTTCCTCACCCTGTCCCCCTCCTCTCCGCACACACCCCCAGTACTTTCACCTGCCTTGTTTTCAATCAGTGAGAGTGATTAGAGGTGTGAATTATCAGGCGCAGGCAGTGCCTGAGCCAGTGTGACAACACTCCACACCCAGTGTCCCAGAGGCCTCGGGGGCACTTTTCCCAAGCCCAGCACCCACTCTGGGCACAAAGCTGGTGGACACACAGGCATGGGCACTGCTATGAGCGCGCACGTAGTACATGCACGCACAGCTGTGTGCACAGACTCCCAGACACACCAGCATACACATCCCCCCCGAGCACGACTGTCCCCCGCCCAGGCCCAGCCACAGCCCTGACCCTTGAGCCTGGAGCCCCTGCTCATGCCACATCAGCCATCCCCTCAGCAGGACACAAGCCGCCAATCCCTACTGGATACGTAAGTAATGGCAGCCCCAGCCCAGGACGAGGGTCGCTCACCAGGGGTTGGAGAAAACGCCATAGACCCTCGTGTCCCTCCACCGGCCATTGGGGTCGGGGAGCAGGAAGACGTCCTGCAGCCTGTTGAAGTTCCTGTTGGTGGTGGGGTCACTGCACACCAGCATGGCCTTCAGGAAGGTGTTCCACTTGGAGACGGACAGCGAACTCTCACCACCCTGGTCCCCCTGGAAGGGTGGGGAGCAGAGGAGGCCCCTCAGCACCCACAGGCACCTGCTGCCAGGAATGCCACCACCCAGGCTTCAGAAGAGGAAAGGAAGCTCTGAAAGGAGCGGGTCCTGTGAGGGGCCCAGGCAGGGGCATCCTGTGACTGAGGCCGGGCTCCCTCCAGAAGGCCTGGGGCGAAGGGTCGGGACCCGCAGGCGGTCCTCACAGAGCACGTGGGCCGACACACATGTGCCCGCTCATGCTCACACATGCATACTCAACACGCACACACCCTGGCACCGCCACGGCGGTGAAACGCACAGGCCAACACTTTCATACTCACAAACACCCAGACACACTCTCCCATGATAACACACACACGTGCACGCACCCAAACACCATCCCATTCGCAGATGCACGCTCACTCCTGTGCACACACTGACTCCCACAGTCCTACACCCAGTTCACGCGCACGTCTCACACACGTGGCACACAGGCCTGCACGCCTCACCCTGCACAGCTGGGCCACGCAGGGCCGCACACACAGGCCCGCACGCCTCACCCTGCACAGCTGGGCCACACGGGACACGTTGAGAGGCGCCTCGGGATTCTTGTCGGGGTTGTCCTCCCGGAAGAAGTAGTAGATCTTGTCATCGTAGCCCTGGTCCTGGTGCACAATGGTGGCCTTAATGAACTGCGGGTCTGGCAGGGGCACATTGAAATTGGGATGAGGCTGGGGAGCCTACTCAGGGTGAACCCCCAAGTCTGCACAAACAAACCCAGGGCAAATCAAACCTGTAATAAACTCAGAAGGTCAGGCCTAACACCCCAAGGGACCTGTGACTGCACCCCCACCCACACCTGTGCTGCTCTCCCCCTACAAAGATGTCATGGCCCCAGGAGCAATGACTTCATGCCTGGGACTGGTGGAAGGTCTCTGGGGACCTTTATGTCCCTGTTGCCTAATTGGCAGAGCCCTAATGAGGAGGGAGGCGGTGTAGCGCCCATGGCTCCAGGGGACCCCACTCTGGGTCTGGGGCTTCCTCGGTTTGGTTCCCAGAGTGTGTTGGGCCCATCCTGCCTCTGCTGTTCCCCTGCTCCCTGCCAGGCCAACCTTCTCAGCTCTGGCTGCTCAGGCCTGTCCCCGTCTCCCACTTTCCTGACTGGCCGATGCCCCCAGCAGCCCTTGGAGCCTCTCAGGGACCATGAGGCTGCCGCTGCTGCCCTGGGCACCCACAGCCTCCGGCCCGACCCCACCCAGCTGGAGCCTGACTCACTCTGCATGACGGTGTCACTGGTGTACAGCTCGATCTCACCCTGGATGCGGCGGAAACGAGGGATCTTCCCGTTGTATTCCTGCTTCCGGATTGTGGAGTACACCTCTTCCCCTGGGCACAGTGGGAGGGGCCTGGGTAAGGCAGATAGCTCCTGGAAGCCCCTCCCTGGGCCTGGGCTGCTGGCCATGGAGCTGAACCCCCTCCGCCAGCCCAGGGCAGCAGCCCCCGGCGGCCCTTCCTGCCCCAGCTATAGCCCTACCATCAAACAGAACCAGGGAGTTCTCATCCGGGCTGAAGGGGGCATAGCCTCTCCTCTCACCAAGCGACTCCACAGTGCCATTCACCTGTGGGACAGCAAGAGGGTCAGATAGCCTCCCATGGGTGCCAACTTCCCAGCCAGGGGCCACATCCCCCAGCCTTTGAGATCCCCCCACCTCCATCCCACCTGGGGGTGCAGAAGCCCACCCAGACCGGGCACACGGGAGGGGCCTTCTCACCAGGGTCCAGCAGCTGGGGCGCCGGGCATTGGTGCCGCAGATCAGCAGGCCCTGGCCCTGCTTCTCCAGGAGCGTGATGTAGTTCTCACAGTCCTGCCCAGAAGGGGAAGAAGGCCTCAGGAGGCTGAGCATGGAGGCAGCCTCCAAGGAGAGCCCAGAAGGGGTGCTGCTGATCCAACCCCCCAGGAACAGAAGGACTGTGTCTCCCCTCAGACTGGGAACCCCAAGGCAGGGCCACGCCTCCTTCCTCAGACTCTCAGGTACTCCCATCCCTTTTCCAAGGAGCCCAGCCTCCCCTCTGCAATCCCTCTCCCCACTCACCCGCTTGTCCACACAGGACCCCTTTGTGGAGCCAATATTCACCTGGGGGGAAGGAGGGAAGGGGAAGCATTAGTCCACTCTGCTGGCGGCCAGATGCCCCATACGTGCTTTCTATGCAACCTCAGGACAACCTCATTTTATATTATACGTGAGTGACTAGGGCTCTGAGAGGGTGAGTGATTCACCCAAGATCACACAGGCTGCTCTGCTACCCAGACCAAGCGCAGAGCTCAGGGCCCAGCCTGGAGATCTCAGAAGACCGGGGCCATGGGGCTCTAGAGCCCAGCTTCCTGAGCGGACCGCCCCCGTCAGCACTACCCACCTGGCCATCTGGATGATCTTTAGGGAGCCCCCCCCAGGGACCATTTACGGGATACAATGAGGGGTGGATCAGTTTAGGAAAGATGCCAGCACCCTCCCCCAGGTTCCCTGAGTTCCCTCACCACGGCCAGAGGGGAGACAAGGAGAGATATAGAGGGAAGGGGGGTGCACCCCAGGCTCACCGTCTGCACAGAGGTGTTCTGGCCCTCGCGGAAGCTGAACAGATAGACCTTGCCACGTCCACCCACCCAGACAAAATCGCTGCCTGGCTCATGGAAAAGCACAGTGTGAGGCTCTGCCAAGCCAAAGTCCACCTGGTCCTTTCCTGTGCGACCTGAGGAGGCAATTGGCAGAAACTTGAAGCTGGGTCCTGGGCACGAAGATTGTGCCCCCACTCTCAGGCACACCCGTACCTGCCTGGCAACCAGAGCTGGGGCCTGGGCTGGGGCCAGCGCCAGGACTCAGAGCTGTGGACAGAAGTGAAGGGTCCCCTGGTAGAGTACAGCAAACAGCTGTCCGCGCCTCAAAGCCATGTCCCCTGCCCTACAGTATGTGTCACCTCAGGGTGGGGGCATGATTTAGGGACCCCAGAGGAGAACAGCACCCCCCCAGCACACACACACACATACACACACACACGGCTGTTCTAAAGGGCTGGGCTCACGCAGGAGGGACCAGGGTCTACGGCCCTGCTCTGTCAGGCTCTTTGCTGCCCAGGACAGAGCAAGCGGCCACCTCCATCCCCTGCAGGTAGCAAGCCCTCTAAGCACCCCACTTAGAGTCCAGGTTCTTAGGAACTACTTTGCTCAGGACCCCATCGTCTCCTTCAGGAAGCCCCCTCCCGCCCCTCCTGGCCCACCCCAGCTCCTCAGTGAGCAGGTCAGCTTAAATCAGAGCTGGAAAGTAATCTACAGGGCCACTCTCTCCCATTTCACAGATGGGAGAACAAAGGTCCAGAGAGGGGGCAGTACAAGGTCACACAGTCAGCAGCAGGCCCTGAACCAGAGCCCAAGCTCCTGCCCGCAACTGGACTCCTGCCTGGCCCACTCTGGTCAGTTCCATGGAGGTGCCAGCTTGCACCCCCCACCAGCAACTCCAGGACACAGGCTCTTCACAGAGCACAGTCTGGGCCTTGAAACAGAAAGGCTGACCCGGACAATTTTGCCCAAAAAGGAAACTGTCTGCAGCCACCGCCTCCAGAGAGAAGATACCTCATCTCCGGTGACATTGCTGAGCTTGTCCTGGTGGCAGAACTCAATTACAGGCACGGCCAGTCTGTGGCTGTGCCCCCAGCAATCACCCACAGCAGCTCCATCTTCCTCCCTCTGACCAGCCTGGGCCGCACCCAGGAACTCAGCCTGACCTCTGTTTACTCAGCTGCAGCAAACTCAGGGCCAACCAGCTTAGCAGTGACACCCAGGCAGGACACACTCCAGCCCAGACAGAAAAGAACTGCCATTTCCTCAGTCTGCCCCAAATCCCTCTTGCTGCCATTTGAGCCATTCCTACTGATTCTGCATTTAGCAGGGCAAGGAGCACGACACACTGTGCAACCCGCACCTTCTTTCCCTTTCCTTAAGATAATCCCTGAATGGCCAAGTCACCCCGGAAGTGGGGTATCACAGTCTTCACCTCAGCTGTGGCCTTCTTCACTGCAGAGGAAGAAACTGAGGGCCCCTGGGGGACATGCCAGCCCAAGGTCACACTAAGAGGCAGGACAGACTGCCTCGTCCAGAGTGAGTACTGGTTCTCAGGAGCGTTCAGGGAGCCGCCAGCACGGTGAGCCCCAGAATAAGTGCTGAGCTCATTGCCCGGTTTACCTGGCTCTCCTCGGGTACTCCACGAGCAGCCCAAGTACTCTCCCTGCACCCCGAGGCTCACCGCCCTTCACCCCCAGCTGTGCAGGGCAGGGGCCCAGCTCTGTGCTGGGTGCTGGCGGTAGGGGTGATGGTCAAGGCTGCGGCCCCAGTTCCCCCTCCTTTCCAGCTGGGGTAAAATTAGAGTGCTGGGGTCAGCAGGCTGAAGACACAGGCCTTCTTGACTCAGCTCCCACAGCTCCCCTTTCACCTACAGCCCGGGCTCCAGGCAGCAGTACCAGCCCCCTCCCACTCCGTCAGGCAGCCGGGGGCCAGGAAAAGCTGTGCACCTGGAGATGCTGGCTGGGCAAGGGATCTGAACCCTCCCCCGAGGCCAAAGGGCAGGAGCCCCAGCCCTCAGGCATACTGGCCACCTCCACTGGTCACCTCACCAGCACGCCAGCAAGAGGCCACCACCAGTGCAGAGTCCCTGGGAAGGAGCCCAGAGGGGGCTGACGGAGCCCCTGTCTAGGAGTCGCAGTCCTGCCTGGGGAGTCAAGCCTACGGGAGAGGCAGTGGCCTGGCCTGAGAACAAGGTGTGAGGGGGACACCATCCTACCCCCGAATCCAGTCAGCAGGGTGCGACAGCCACATGGAAGGAAGCCTCCACAACGCTCAGTACAACTGCATCGGGGCAGCCCCAGGGCTGCTCACAAGTAATTTCTGAGGGGGCAGGGAGGGTGGGGCTGCTACACCAAGGCCAGGACAGTCCTACACAGAACTGCAAGCCTGAGGCCCACGCCCCTCAAATCCTGGCTGCAGGTGCCTGGGTGCGGGGGAGGCAGGGATGCTGGCCCCATTTTGCAGAAGAACAAATAGGAGCCAGCATTGCCTCCCCTGACCCCCAGGTCCTGCTCCTCGGGGCTGTGCGCCTGGTGGTGTGGATGAGGGGTAGCAGCAGCCCAGCCCCAGGACCTGGCCTTGGCCCATTCCCCACCCCAGCCCCAGCCCTGCTCCCACAGCCTCAAAGAGCCTGATTGTGCAGGGAAGTGTCTGAGCGGCAGCTCGATGAATACATGAAAGGAAGCTTTGTTCAGGTCAGCAGGAGTGGGGGGCTGGGGGCTCTGGGGCAGGACGGCTGCCTGGGGCATCACCAAGCCTCAGGGCCAGAATCTGTGGCCCCAAAACAGAAAGAGCCAGGCCAGGAGGGGGTGACCGTCACGGCTCTGCCCATGCAGGGGCTGAGCAAGGCCAGAGGCTGCCCCTAAAAAGGCCCTGCCAAGGGAGCAAGTGCGACATCCCTAAATGCGTGTTTTTGCTTCCTTATGAGTCCAAAGAGATGGGGGAGACAGATCAAAGCTAGATAGGTCAGGAACAGGCAGCCAGAGAATTCCAGGTAGGGCAAAGAGCCCCAGCAAAGGTGGGAAAGCTAACTGTGTGCTGGGACAGAGCCCTAACTACAGGTCGGGAAGGTAGGCTGAGGCCCTGTATGAGGGGGAGGGGAGGTGCTGCCACCCAAGGATCCACTGTCCTGCTGCCCATCCTCTGCAGTGCTGCCCCTCCTCCCTAGGAGCAGGGCCAGCACCCGCACCTCCCTGCTCCCTGCCTGCCCAGCCCCCTCTGCTCCCATCCTGGATTTCTAAAAGGAGCACCGTCTGGCACCGTGTCTCCCCCTCACTCCCCAGCCTGACGCATTAGTGGCTGACTAAGTGGTAGCTAAAAGCTCCCAGAATAACCAGGGGTTCAGGCAGCGGAGGGGGCTAGGGGCACACGGGCAGGCATGGCCCCAGAGGCGGCCTGGCACGAGACCGCTCCCCCCAGCCCCATGGAATTCTGAGCCAATCCTCGCTCCTTCTGGACCAAGGAAGAGCACACTCAGGCTGCCCAGAACCCCGCAGGCCTCCATGGCCCTCTGAGGCGCCGCCCTCCTCACAGCATCAGGCCCAGCTCTGCTGGGATGAGGGTCAGGAACATGGCGGTGTGGGAGGGTCACCCTCAGGCACAGCCCCCCAGTTGGGCTCCACGGGACTCGGATCCTGTTGGAACCAACCAAAGCTGATTCCTTTCGTGCCCCTCACCCTCCCACCACTGTCCAGAGGACAAGTGCCCAAGGCCAGTCTGGACTTCCACAGGGAGGTTCTCCAAAGCAGGCCGCCTGGTAGGACTCCGGTCCTCCTCATAGTCTCTGGATGCTGTCTCTGTCGGGTCACTGCTGTCCCCACATTCTCATTGCTTATGAAAGAGGGCAGCCCAAGGGGAGGGTGGAGTGGGCTGGAATTGGTGGGTGGGTTGTTGTTGTCCCCGAAGGGAGCAACAAAGGACTGGCCCCCGTGGCCTGGTCAGGGCAGGGACAGGCTTCCAACCTGACCCACTGACCCAACAGGCCTTGAATGCTAACCCCTAGGAGTCCTTTGACAGTGGGCATTGAGGCGGGCTCTGAGAATGGCAGGCATCTGGATAGCCAGCATTCCCAGCAGGGAACGCCTGAGTCAGGCGGTCAGAGAGGCCGGGCACAGGCAGGCGCCTTCTCCCACAGCAGCACCCCACCCTGAACCACCAGGCCCACCTCACACGCTCGCCTACCACACAGCTGGCAGACTGAAGAGGGAAGGCCCATGTGGGGTCCAGGAATCAGTAGCCTCTCTACCCTTTGGAACCCACACCCACGGGTCAAGGTGGAAGGGAGGGGATCTGAACAGTCATTGAACTACGGGGGCATGGCGGCCAAAGAGGCTGTGCCCCTAGCCCAAGGCACACAGCAAAGGAGACGGGGGCAGGGCCAGGCCACAGCTCAAGGTTTCTGGTACCCAAGCACCCAGCTCCAGCCCTCTGGGACCACAGCCTACACTTCTTTGAGGGCCTCTAGGTTTGTAAAATGTTGTATATCACCTCTCCACTTCCCTGTGTCACCTGCTCTCTACCCTCCCGCTCCCTACTAGGTGATAAGTCACTAACCTGATAACTGATGGGAATCACCTACCCACCTACCTTCCGGGTGGGGCCCTCATCTGCAAGGGTCTCACATCCAAAGGACTGACTAATGGTACAACTCAACGCTGTGTCAAAGGGAAACCTTTCCACTGGGGTGGAGGCAAAGGAACAAATGCATCAATACAGGCTCAACGATGTGAGAAGCCACGACTCATACCCAGAAGCCCAGTTTCCAGGTGGCACCGGCCTGTACTAAGGAGGGGCTGCTGGGGTGCCAATGACATGCGGCAGGACAGGGTTCCAGGTAGCTGCCTGGCAGGGGCAGAGCCACGCGCTGGGCACATGGTGGGCCCTTGATACAGTACTTAGCTCAAGGGGAGTGAGAGGTCTGCCTCTCTTTATCACTCAGGGAACAGGCAGCTGTGTGCTGGGCTGAGGGGCGTTTGCTCCCGCCCACCAAGGTCAGCTGTGGGTGGGGAGCATAGCTCACGAGTAGCCTCAGCCCTGACTCCAAGAAGCCTTGTGCTTCGTTTGGCAGCTGGGCAGCTGGCTGGTTAGCTGTGACCGTGACCACGGGCTGCGCCTTCCGGAGCTGTTTCCTACTCTGTGGATTGGAGGGGCTGGTACTTGCTAAGGTGTAGGTTTTATGACCCACCGGTACTTGCTAAGGTGTAGGTTTTATGACCCACCATCGTTCTAGGAACAAATCACAAAACCATCAGGGTTAAGGTCATGAGTCATTGTTAGAAAGGGATTGGGAGTGCCAGCCAAGTCAGGGATGGCTTTTTGGAGGTGGAAGCAGCAGAAGAAGCCACATCCTCATCTGCCTCCATGAACTCACCCAACAAATCTCCTAACCACCCTGTAAAGAAGGCAGGACAAGGGTCTGCACCCCCATTATATAGACAGGAAAACTAAGGCCCTTCCAAGCCAACAAGGGTTGTGTGCTCTCTGCACTGAGCCACTGTGCTCAAAGGCCCAGAAGGCTTGGCTGGTGGGGAGACCAGCAAAGGCTCGGAGGAAAGGGGCAGCTGGAGAGCAAGCTGTGGGGAACTGAACCACGCCAGGGCTCAGGGAGGGAAGGCTGGCACAGAGGCCCAGCTGGCGCAGACAGGAGGCTCTAGGCCCAGGGAAGGCAGGAAACCCAGGATGAACACCATGGCAGGTCCACCTTCCACCCATTCCTCAACCCAGCAGGTTCTAAAACCCCCAGAGTGAGGCCAAGGTCGGCTGGTGGTTCCTTGAAAGGACAGGATGGACAGAGATGGCAGGCCTGCCTTGGGCCCAGAGCCAGGGTAGAGGTGGGGGAGAGGACAGAAGACGCCAGACCACCCCAGGTGCAGGGAGAGAGGCAGGATGGGAAGACTGGTGAGGAACAGAAGGTTCCGCAGCTCAGCCTTAGCCTGGGCTGCGGGGGCGGGGGGAGGGCAGTACAAGGGCAGCACGGGAGCTGGCAGGGGCCGGGCTGCCAGGGCTGCATCTCAGCAGAAGTCAGAGCTGCCGAGGGCGAGGAGGACAACGCCGACACTGGCACCCTACCCCCTACTGGTTCCATGGCACTTGCCGTATGCCGGGCACGATTCTCAGTGATTTGTGGGTATATTAACTCACTTAATCATCACTGCACTCTTGTGAGGTGGGGTCTCTCATTGTCCTCACTTTACAGATGAGGGCAGCGAGATGCAGAGAAGGGGAGTTACTTGCCCAGGACCACACAGCTTTGAAGGGGTGGAGTGAAGGCTGACAGGCAGGTTAGGTTCTCTGGAATCTGCTTGTAATGCTCCATAGATGGACCCTTAGAAGCTTCCAGGCCGCCCCTCCCACACAATTACAGCCTGAGCCCTGACCTCTATCCATGATGCCCTAAGGAGTGTGTGTGAGGAAGCGTGGGTGTGCAGGCCCCACGCGGGGCGCGGCGCAGCCCTGAGTACCAAGCAGCATGACTAACCAGGAAGAGAAGTCTTACGAGGTCTGCCCAGAAATAGAACCGCTCTGTGGTCTGGGGCAGGCCGCAGTGACGGACGGGCAGGAGATGCTGAAAGCCCTTCTTTAACATCCACCCCACAAGGTTCCTACCCAGCCAGCACTGGACCAAAACATTCAGACATTGACCTCCTGGATGTGGGGGAAAGGGAACCCTCGCGCACTGTTGGTGGGATTGCAAACTGGTGCAGCCACTATGGAAAACATTATGGAGGTTCCTCAAAACATTAAAAATAGAACTACCATGTGACCGAGCAATCCCACTTCTAGGTATTTATCCGAAAAAACCCAAATCACTAATTCAAAAAGATATATGCACCCCTATGTTTATTGCAGCACTATTTACAACAATAAAGCTATGGAAGCAACCTAAGCATTCACTGATAGCCAAATGGATAAAGAAGAGGTGGTACATATATACAATGGATTACTCTGCCATAAAAAAAAAAGAAATCTTACCATTTGCAAAAACATGGATGGACCTAGAGGGTATTATCCTAAGTGAAATAAGTCAGACAGAGAAAGATAAATACCATACAATTTCATTTTTATGTGGAATCTAAAAAACAAAAGAAATGAACAAATACAACAGAAAGAAACTCCAACGAACAAACTAATGGTTGTCAGATGGTAGGGAGGTTGGGGGGATGGGAAGGGTGAAAAAGGTGAAGGGATTAAGAAGTACAAACTGGCAGTTACAAAACAGTCGCGGGGATGTGAAGTACAGCACAGGAAGTACAGTCAGTAATATGGTGCTAACAATGTGCGGTGTAGGTGGGCACTACACTTCTCGGGGGGATCGCTTCGTACATTATATAAATGTCTACGCTGTACACCTGAAACTAATATAATATTGAATGTCAACTATAATTGAAAACATTTTAAAATTTAAAAAATTAAAAAAACACACACAACACTTGCCTCCATCCCTGGCTTGTCAGCTCAAGACCCCACTGTGGCTCCCAACTGCCCGTGCCGGCAGAGCCCCGCTCCTCTAGCTGGCAGTCGAGGCCCACGCACATCTGCTCACCCCTGCCGCGCTCCTTCCAGTCTCCACACCTGTGCTCGTGTCCTTCCTTCCCCTCATTGCCCTCTCCGCTTCTGTCTGTGCTTGTGGTCTTACCTGTCCAGCTCTAGTCTCAGTCCTCCTGGCTCCAGGAAGTTCTAGACCACTCTACCCCTCACTGCTCCATGCCCCCTCTGACCTTGTGCTTGCTACACCACCTGGCATACACTATCTTCTTTCAGTTCACAATGTCTTGTGTGGAGACCTGAAGGTGAGGTCGGGTCTCTTCTCACGCCATGGTCCCAGGCCAAGCCGAGGACAGGGCTGGGCAAGCGACGGCCGATGAGATAGCAGGGAGGGGCAAGCCAAACCCCCCTGTCCAATGAGGAGTCACCTTAGGACAGGGTGCTGAGCTCATCATGTGACCTCCTTTCCTCACCCAGGCCCAACAGACAAACAAGAGCAGCTGTCTGTGCCACCTGCCCCCACCCTACTCTCGGGCGCCCGGCCCCAGCCTGGCTCTTCACCCTCTCCCTGGAGATCTCCCCAGTTGGATGACCCCACACTGACCTTTCCTCCTCTTATCCCATCACAGTGCTTGGCTGTACCTACTGGTCCTTCCTCACCTCCCCAGGTGCCTCTCTAGTCCTAGGCGGCAGGTCCACCTCTCTGGACACCTGCGTGCTCCTCGGGGGCGGTGCCGGCACAGAGGCGGGGCTAGCTGCCTCCTGTGAGGGCTGCCCTGGGGGTGCTAGAAGCAGGTGGCACAGGAGGCACACGGGATCAGCCTAATCCCAGACTGCCACGAGGGTTAAACCCAGATTAGCCCAAGCCATGGACAGATCAACCTGCCCCCGAGACCCCGAGGCCCAGCTGCCCTGAGGAAAAAGCTAGAAGAGAAGTGTGGAGCTGGCCCAAATCTAAGGTCCTAAAGGGAGGAAGGTCATGGCCAGCGAGGCTCCTGGGAATAGACAGGTCGAGGCAGGAAGAGTCTGGGCTCAGCTGAGCTGTCCAAGGAGGATAGGGGCAGAGCATGACGACAGACACTGGAGGGAGGGCAGGCACTGAGGCCAGGAGCAGGCTCGGGCAGACACAGCTCCGGCCCCGCTGTGCCTGTCTTACTGGGAGACCGGGGGCCAGTCCTTGTTTCCCCATCTGTGGCACTTGTGGTTGGACCAGCTGATCTCTGACATTTTTTTTCTGATGTCCTAAACTCTGTCCCATCAGGCTATGTGGGTTGAAGTTATCCAAGAAGTTTCCTGGAGGAAGTGCGACCGCACTGGCAGAAAAGAGGCTGAATGGGAAGCAGGGAGGAATGGCGAGCAGAGTAGGACAACGGCCCTGAAAAGGGGAACATGGGGAGCTGGCGAGTGGTGAGGGAAGCAGTGTGGGTGACAAGGTGGAAGGGGGAGCCAGCCCACCTTATCTGGGGAAAGCAGTCCACCTCATGTCTCTGTCGCAGCATGTCCTAGGAGGAACGCTCAACATGGTGACGCAGAGGGATAGGGGTGTCACAGAGACCAGGGCACAGTCCTGGAGACAAAGCAGGGCCAGAGCCAAGGGTGGGGGAGTAAAGGGCTTGGAGGCTGACGGTTGGGGGTGCGGGTGGTGGGAAGGTCGGATCTCCTGGTCCCTCAGGGCCTGGGCTGGCTAGGAAAGGGGGCCACTCAGATTCTCTGAGCGGGGCACCAACAAGGGGACACAGTCCTCTATGCTCTAGGAAGACCCCTTCCTCCTCCACCCTGAAAGAGAGGAGGCTTCCGAGGCAGCCAGGCCATGCCCAAAAAAGGAAACTAAGAGGGGAAGTTTTCTAGCCCCAGAGCTGCCAACCAGAGCAGGGAAGTGGGTCAGTCGCCTGTGACATAGCCAGAGGCCCTGCAGTGGCTAAAATGAGTGACATGAGGTTAGGGGGAAACAGGAAGTCAGCTGGGGATCCAGCTATCTACCTGAGGGCCCGCACTCCCACCACTGCTCCCTGCAGGCGGCTGGACCCAGGGAAAGTGGGCGGAGCCTCTGCTTCCATCTGCCCATTAAGGGCAGGGGCCTCCTCCTAGGAAGCCCAGCTCTCCCTCCTCCTCCCAGTCTGGAGAGTGATCTGCCCCCACGAAGGAGGTGAAGGTTCCTGGAAGGGGAACCTGGTCAGAGGAAGGCTTCTGCCCGCCTCCCTCCAGCAGGGCCCGCTGGAGCTGTGGGAGCTCCACTCTCGCATAGAATCTCTGAGGAACAGGCTTCCTCACCTGGAGAACCCCCACGGTCAGGAGTCAGGCGCTGCTGCAAGCCCTGGTCTCCCAGACCCAGCTCTAGCTTCCCATCAGGGAGCTGGGACACTGGCCTTCTCTGACAGCCATGATCCTTCCTCCCAATGCTGGGTTGGTTGTGGAAGGTCAGGTAGGTGGCTGAGTTCAAATGTCTCCTCCTACAAGAAACCTTCCTGGAACCTGGAGGCTAAGGCTGACTCAATGCCTCCCTCTTGGGGTTCCCCACTCACTGCCGCCGCCTCCTCTCCCTGGTCCTAATTGCACGTTTTTGGGTCTGAAATCCTGTCAAATCAGGTGCTTCTTCCTGTTCCCTCCTCTCCCTCCTGCTGCTCTTGCCATCCTGGCTTACCACCTCTTCCAGGAAGCCCTTCCTGACTGGGTTAAGAATCTGCTCAATGCCCCCAGCTGCCCTCTCTTATAGGATCTGCCACATCTCACTGTAACAGCAGGTTGACCTGCTGGTATCCCCATCTACACTGAAAAGTCTACGGACTTGTCTAGTGTCTCATCCCTGGACCCCCAAGCACAGCCCCAGGACCAGTACAAGGTTGGCCCCAGCAAATGTCAAAAATGCTGAATTACTATGTCCACTCATAAGGCCACAAACTAATAAGCCACTTCCTCCTGCTGATTCTCAGCCTTCGGCTCATGAAAGACCAAGATAGAAAAGAACACGAAACTCAAAGATTTCCCCTAACTTCCCAGGTCTCCAGTTTCTCCTCACAGCTAAGATTTGAATGGTCCCCCACACCCGCTGCCAATGCCAGAGAGGTAGCAATCCCAGTGGATTCGTACTGTGATAAGTATAAACGCCTCCCTCCAGCCCATTTAGACATTTGAGGAAACTAAGGCTCAAAAAAAGGAAGCCCTTGTCCAGATCACACAGAAACTCAGGCCAGCGCTGGGACCAGAAACAGGCTCCCAGCCTGCCATCTTTCCGCCAGACCATGGCCATCCTGGGTCCGTGCCAGCACCCACCCAGCCCAGCCAGCTCTCAGAACCTTCACTGTCCAGGACAGAGGGGCCAGGAGCTTGGCAAGAAGCTGCCGGTGACGTCACCGAGCATCTCTCTCATCCCTCCCAGCTGAGGACACCCCCCTCTCCTCCTGGGAATTGCCGCCCCTGTTCTGCGAGGGGGTTCACCTTGAAGGTGAGGAGCACATCCAAGTCCCCATGGGGCAAGGATTCCACTGGAAATGCTGATGCTGAGGGAGCCCCAGCAGTGACCTCATCCCCTGGAGGAGGTGACAACACCCCGGCCTTGGGGAGCAGCTCCATAAGGGCTCCCCCAGCAGCCTCCAAGTCAACAATAACATCCGGGTATCTAATTGGACCAGGGAGAAGAGGAACAGGCTGGGCAGGTGGAGACTAAAGACAGGGCTGTTTCTCATGGGGACAGGCTGACTCACCTCTGACCTTGGGGGTCAGGACGTCCCTGAGCTTCTCTATCTCCTCCAACCAAGGATGGAATGGGAACTGTGCACAGCTTCCAGGCGTGCCAACCTCCTGCTTCACCAGTAACCCACTCCTCTCCCACCCCTGCTTGCGGGGGGTCAGGCCGTTACATCCTTGACTGGCCCATGTGTCAGTGACAGCCCTCAGAGGACAATCTCCAGAGCCCTTCAAGCTCTGGCAAGCTCTGATAGCCAGAGACAGGTGCGGACCTCAAGGGCACCCAGCAGGTCAGTGCTGGCACATCCTTCTACGCTCACAGCTGCTCTGGGCCAGGACTCAACAGGCTGGAGAAGCCTCAACCTCCCCAGACAAGCGCAGGCTGGGATCTTCCCAGGACTCCCTGATCTAATGTTTCCCTAGGGCGTAGGGATCCCAGAAGCAGAAAACAAGTGACGAAGAAGAACCTTCCATACCTATTTCAGTGCCCACACCTGTCTTAGCTTAAAACTAAAAGCCCGACCTGGGCCTCATTAGAGAAGTGATTCCAGAAGTACCCCTATCCTTGATCTAGTTGTTCCTGAAGGCTACCTGCACTGCCCCCACCCACTGGTGACAGGGACCTAGGCCTATACTAACTACAGCAAGGCCAGGAGGGTGGTCCCCTCACCCCACTCTTGGGTTTGCCCTGCCAAGCCCATTCCTACCCGATTGCCATGTGTCACCCCACAGGAAATACAAGGCAGCTGTCAGCCAGGCATACCATCACCAGCTGGTGGTCCTGGGGGACAGGCGGATGGCAGGGGCTGTCTAGCCCAGGGAGTGTCTGGCACTAGTGAAGAAGACTACAGACTGCCCTTGGACAAGACAGGCGAGCGGCTGGTGGACCCCAGCAGGAGTCATTAGTCTTCCAAGCAGAGGGCACAGCCAGCATGGAGGCAGGAGTAAACTGCATGCAGATGAAAGAGAGGTGGAGCTGGGCCACGAGCTTTGAAAAGTGGGTACAAGAACGGCAAGCAGCTTTAAACAGCCTCAGCGTGGAGACTAAGTGCCAGGGAGGTACACATTAAGTGCTAGAAATGGGTGTGCACTGAGCAGGTCGGGGAGGGGTCTTGGGAAGACTTGTGGGGCGGGGGCAAGCAGAACCAAATGCAAGGGGTCTGGTGCAGGGGGAGACTCTAGAACACTCAGATATGGCCATTTGTCCTCTTCAGAGGTCCCAATGCTGTGCTGTCCAGGACAGCCAAGGGAGGGGTGGAGGCAAGGCAAACACGCTGTGAAGGTGGAAGCCTGGGCCGGAGGCATGCACCAGTAGGCCCTCCACTCCCACCAGGAACGCCAGGGGCTGGGGAACAGAGTCGGCTCCCAAGTCCTCCTTCAAGGCCAAGAAACTGCCGAAATCCTTCTCCCCTCCCTCACCCAGTACCAGCACTGGTCCTCTGCCAGAACTGAGTCCTGTCTGCACTGTGAGCTCACATACTGCCCAGTGACCTTGGGAGAGTCACATTCCATCCAGTGCAGCTGCAGTTCGGGGGCCACTGGTTTTGTGTGGGTTCTCTCTCTCTCTCCCTCTCCCTCTCTGCTAAGAATACCTGCCCCAGATATGCTCAGGCTCTGACAATCCCTGCAAACCGCCTCAGGCATCAAAGGGCTCCTGCAGGGACAGACAAGTCCCCCCAACCCCCACTGCGAGTCCACCACCACCACCACCACAGGGGGCTGCAGCACCGCCAAATTTTGGGAAAGAAACCAGTCGTCCTGGGGGCGGCAAGCATTTGTGTGCAACGTAGGGGAGGAGAGCTGAGTCCCTCGCCGAAGAAAGCCTCAAACCCCACCTTGCCGGCTTTCTGACCCATTGTACAGGGATTTAAACTGAGGTGACCCTGGGGGAGACTTCGGTCCTTCACAGATGCACATCGGCCTAAAAGCTGCACCCCCGCCCCAGATCCCCCGGCCACAGAGGGGGGGGCGTCCCAACCGCCGCGCCCCACCCAACGGGCACTGCCCCCCACGCTGGCGCCGATTCCTGGTGAAAACTGCCACGTGCGGACGGGGGGAGGGGGCAGCGGCCGGTACCGGCATTGCAGAGGCAGCGCCCAGGTGCCCCAAGCCTCCGCACCGTACCAAGTCCCAGCTCGCCACAGGGTGCCCACCCCCTTACCCGGCCCGTGCTCTGGGCTGGGGCGGGGGCGGGGGCAGGCAGCGGGGTCTTTGTTCCCGCAGCCCGAGCGCAGCAGCGGCGGCAAGAGGTCCGCGCCCCCCTCTCCGGCCCAGGCTGCGCCCCGAGCTACAACGGAGCCCACAGCTCAGGAAGGGGGTTGTGGGTAGGGGTCCCGGCCGGAGACAGGGTCCTGTACGGAGGAACCTGGCGCCGGAGGACCGAGAGCGCCTCTGGGTGGAGAGAGGGGCCCGCTCCTTTCCCTGCACCCCGGCTCTGCGGATCCCGGCTGCGGGCGGACTTGAAGCGACTTAGCCGGGGCTCCGGCCGCGCCGCTCGCTCCCCGCAGCGTTCCAGCCGCTCCGGCGTGCCAGGGTGCACGCTCACACTCACCCAGACCCGCACGCGTCTTGCAAGGACAGCCGGGGACCCCCAGAGCCGCTCGCACGCACTCCCTCCGGTGCCTCACACTCCGCACCCGCTCCGCGCGGCGTCAGATCCCGCGCCCCGCCAGCTGCGCGGCGCCACCTACCTTTCCAGACAGTGGAGATGCGAGGTCCGTTCCTCGGGTGGCCTTGGGTGGTGGCGGCCACCCCGAGCAGCAGCAGTAGCAGCCGCAGCAGGAGCCCAGAACGAGCCAGCGGGCTGGGGACGCGGGCGCGCGGGATGCCGAGGGCGGCGCATCCAGGCGGAGGCGGTGTCATCCCGCAGCCCCGGAGCGACAGCAGCGAGCAGCAGAGACTGAGCCAGCACCGACCGCGGGGTTGATACCAGCACGAAGAGGCGGAGTCAAACGCCTGACCCCACCCCGCCCCTCCCCCGCCCCTCGCAGCCTCTCGCCTCCTGGCTGCCCAAGGGGGGCGCAGTGCCCGCCGCAAGGGGAACCTTCGCCATCCCCTCCCGGGCAATTCCACGGGGGAACCCGGGCGGACAGGCACAAGGCCGCCTGGTGGTCTTCTGTCATCCGCGGCGGTCCCGGTCCCCTCTCAGAGCCTCAGACCCACTCCACCCAGCCCATGAGGGTTGGCCTAGGAGTCCGGGAGGACCCCTCAGAGGGTGCCTACAAGTCTACCGTTAAGCAACCTCACTAATGGCCAGCTCAGTGGTTTGGACCATGGAGGCTGTGGTTCTCCGAGGACAGGCTGGCCTGAGTGGTGACCACTCCCAGCTTATAAGCAAGAGCAAGATGTTTTCTCTCAAGGGAGAGGTGGGGCAGAGGGTAGGCTGTGGGGCGCACTGGGAGCCCCGTCATTGCTCTGCTGTGGGAACACTGATAATTTTTCATCTTGGCCTGGCTCCCTCCCCTCCCTTCTCTCTTCTCCCCCTTCCCCAGCCTTCTGGGCTGCCTCCCCCCAGCCAGCTGGTGTGTGCTCAGAAAATCCAAACTCATTTCCACGTGAGTGGAGGGGGATATAATTAAGAAGGCCCCTTCCCCAAGCAGAAAGAGGGATGCCTCCTGCGTGCCCAGGACTCACTGTGCCGAGGCCGGGTCAGACCAGCTTTAGGAGGTCTCTGCCCACCAGGTGCACAGGGCTGAGCTCCTGCAGGCAACCTGGTGACCCTGTGTGACCCCGTGTGGGATCTAGGTCCAGTCCCTCTGGTCACCTGAGCAGCCAGGCAGCTCTCCCATCAGCTCTGCCCGAGGGCCAGCCCCTCCGCCGTGGCTTGTGCCTAAGGGAGCTGTGGATGGGAAATCCACTTATCTGGTGCTTATGGGATGCCTCCCCCGAGGTGGACTGCACTGAGACGGGGGAGGAGGTGGCAGAGATGCACGTGGGCATCCAGAACCCACACACCTCGGTGGACTTGATTCACACACTGCAGACACCAGCTAAGATAGGGGGCCGTCTGCCTGGCCCTCCACCCTGATCCACAGCCAGAAAGATATTGTTACCAGGAAGTTTTGCTTTATCATTCCAAGTTTTGTTTCCAGCTACCCTCTCCTTCTTGCCTATGAGTCCCAAGATACCCCAACAGGCCCAAAGGTGAAATCAAGATGCCTCCAGAGACAGTGCAGGACTAGGCTCCTGGCAGACACTGTGGGGCTGGAGCTCCATGGTGTCCAGAGGTACACTGCCCCAAAACAGGAGGCTACGGACAGCCCAAGAGCCCCTCCCAGGCCTGCACCCACACCGTGGCCCTGAAACCAGCAGCATGTCCTGACCCAGGCTAGCCTCCAAGATTGACAGTTTCCAGCGCAGGGCCTCCTCTGCTGAACTGTAGTGTCTGCCCTCTGCAAAGGTAAGCACATTAAGAAATCGCCTGCCCTGGCCTTTAAGAATTGAGAATTCAGAATTAATGATAATACTGTCTGTGTGTACAGCAACTCATAGCACAGAACCCACTTCTGCCTCCATTCCCTCCCTCAGTGAGAGCATAACCCCATATTAGAGACGGACACTGAGGCCCAGGGAGGAAGCGGGATCTGCTCTTGGTCAGCTGGTGGAGCCAAGCTGGGAGCGTGTGTTTTCTGACTCCGATGGTAACAGCTAACGCTGAGGTTACTATGTGCTGTGCACGTTTCATAGCTTCATTTTCACTTAGTTCACCCGCACAATCTTAAGAGGGAGGTGCTACTATTTGGCTCCTTTTGCAAATAAGAAAACCAAGGTACAGAGAGGGAATGTGATGTCCCCAAGGTCACAGCTCATTAGAGAAGGGCTGGGATTAAAGCTCAGGCAGTGTCTCTGGGGCCTACACTTTACCTTCTACATCACAATGCTCTCAATGCAATGCACCCTTTTGCTGTTGCCTCCTGTAGGCTGGTGTCTGGATCAGAATGATCCCCGGAAAGACTCCGACAGGGCCCAGGTTACCAGGTGTTGGGCAGGAGGACAGGCCAGGGGCTAGGCTCAGCAACAGGGTAGCATGTGGAAACCGGGGCAGATGCCAGGGGTGAGGGGCTAGTGCTAAAGACCATCGCACCTCATGTCCCAGGGTGGGCCTCTGGCTGGACTCCTCCAGGCCCAGCTCAGCACCTGCTTCACCACCAACAGGCACCCCCGAGCCAGCCAATCTAGGGGCAAAGGGCCAGGGCCAGATGGCAGCCCACACTCCTAGCTTGCTACAGGCAGCCAGGAGAGGTAAGGACCAGGCGCACGATTTGGGCAGTTGCTTCACAGAGAGAGAGACAGCTAGACTATGAGCACAGGGGGAGTGGTACCCCTCTATGGAGTGGGCAGAGCACAGGACCAGTGTTTGGGTGTGGACTCCCTGGCTGAGGCGGCACAGGGAGATCAAATAAGAACGGTGTCGGTGGTGACAGGACACTGCCTCATTGGAGGACAGGGCACAATCCCCACTCACAGACAATGACAGGAAGTGGACCAGTAGAGGAAGCAACAGATGTAGACGCTCACAGGTCTGAGGGGAACACACAATCCTGTCCGCCCCTTCCCCACAACTCCACATATGGGGGAGTGCAGCAAGGAGATGAGAGAAATGATGTGGGGGCTCCTATGGAGAAAAATACCTTGAGAGGCTCTTCCCTGTAGGGCAGCTAAGGCACAGCCAAATGCAAGGCGCCTTGGAGAATCTGAGAAATGGACACACACAGCCCCGAGGCAGCAGCAGAGGCCCTGGGAGCCCTCCCCAGCCTTCCAAGCAAAGGCTTCCAGGGCCCTCTTCAGAGACTTCCTCCACTCCCCAAGCCCCTCTGACTCCTGCTCAGCCCTGATTCCATGGCTGCACTTGGTCTTCAAAGGAGTGACCCACCCCTAACAAGAGGCCTGTGGGAGGGGGAAGGATGGAGGTAAGGAGCCCAAGCCCACACAGCCCTTCCTGCTACATCCATCCCTGCTGTGAGGCCCCAGAGCTTAGTGGCCACCAAGGCCTTCTGGCTACTGCCAACAGCAACTAACACTGCCCCCCCGCCACTGCAGTGGCAGAGACCGGGAGTTCCGGAGACTAGTGAAGCGGGTGGGTGTGGCTGCAGAGCTCTGGGAGGGCACAGCCCTGTCTAAGGGCAGCTGCTACTCAGCTCCAGCCCACGAGGGCCATGAAAAGTATACCCAGTGTGACAGGCAGTTGACTTTTCAAGAGAAGCTGAAAATTGAGCTTTTGTTGAAATTCCCAGTTTTAAAATACAGGCAAATAACCAAAAGTAAGCTGCCTGTGGGTGTACGGGCCACATCTGGGAGTCCCACCTCACCACGTGCTCACTGGACTGTCTCACAGGCACACGCATGGCCACTGCGCCCTTCGCTACCACTGCACTTGGATGTCACGTCAGGGCACAGGCACACAGAGGAAACCCTGTGGACAAAGAAGGGGCCACAGACTGAAGCTGACGAGCTCAGGGAAGCCAGCATGACAGGCCCTACAAACTCAGAGACCGAACGTAACCACACAGGATGGTCTGAACATAAAATTCCTAAAAGTGAGTCATGGCCGATAGTCACATCCTTGGCCGGCAGCTTCCTTGACAAAGGTCAATCTTCACCTTATATGAGCCTGTCTGTTGTCTTTTCACATCTAAGATAATATACCTTTGAAATGTCAGTTGTCCCCTTTTCCCAGACCCGTCAGAGTACAACCTCCCACTACACCGGAGCCCCAGACTGCAGAACCCCTCATTGTTATCTTGTTCCCCAATACCACCTCTATGTGCTGTAAATGTTATTAACTATCCTGTACCCACCAATGTAAAAGAAGTATGTGTCTCCATTTGACTTTTTATCCAATCCCAGAGATTTCTCCGCTTTGCTTTCTCCCACCTCCTTAATCTACCACCCATGGATTTCATGTAACCCTCCTCCTTTGATTTTAATGTATAAAATAAACTGCAAAACTGCCATTCCCCAGAGCGTTTTCTTAAATCAGTTGATTTTGCTTCCCAGCAATTGTCGTCAGTTTGGCTCAAATGCATAAAAACTCTCGACAGGTTTGGACGTTTCTTACGTTGACACCTCCTTGGCCTGCACAGCCCTGGTACTGCACTTCACCCTTCATGCAGTGCACTGCCCACCCCTAAACCTCTGAGGAGGTTCCCCTCAAGTGCCTGCCCTCGCCATCTATCCACACCTGCCTCTTCCTTCTAGGCCAGCTCCGAGTCACCACCAACCCTAAACAGAAAACTTCTCAGAATTTCTACCCCCCTCTTAGCCCTGAGGTCAACACTTCCCAGCAGCACCCCATTCCTGCATCTCTCTGCTGTCTGCCCTGGTCATTCTAGATGTATTATTTCATTGGCCCTACCCTAAAATTGCTAAGATTGGAGCTTGGCCAGCCAAGGTGGGAGACAAAAAGTAAAAATCCACAGGAGGATATTCAGTGATAGACAGAAGATTGGCAGAGAAGAGACAGCCCTTTTCACCTTCCATCAGGGCACTTAGCTCACCTAAAAACAAGACAGGTCCACCCATGGCTTCCAGGGGCAGTCCAGCATCCTCAGCCCCAAAACTCGGCCCACCTGGCACTGAGCTCGTGGCAGAAGCGCCACCTGGTGGCCACTCCATGCAGCGCAGCGTCTTAGCAGAGTGTAGCTGTACCATATAGGCATATATACTCCCAAGCCGTTCTGTAGACACTTCTCCCTCTGCACCCCCACCCCACCCCCAAATCCATCTCTGAGCCTTCATTCTCAGTGCCCAAGGCCTGAGGCAGAACAGGATCTTGTGGGACTCACGTGGAACCCATCTAGACTAACCAAGTCTCCTGACTAGTTATGGCTGGGAGGCCAGAAATGCAGTCCCAGCTTGGCGGCTGACCCAAGTGAAGCAAGGCCCTGCCCCAGCCCGGGCCTCCACTTTGTGTTTACAAATTGAGAAAGAGGAGCTAAAACAGTCCTTCCGATCTATCTCCTCTACCTAGACCAGAAACAGACAAAGCTTTCTCCTTCTATCTCCTGCATTTCCTTGTTTGGAGGTTGAAATAAATATGCTTTTAAAACTATCTCCGCAAAACAGAAGGTGTCCCAGGGCTCTCCAGCGCTGATGTAATCCTTGGGCCTGCTGGGGCCGGAGTGAGAAATGCATGCAGTCTCCCACAAATATCTTTCTTTCATGGATAGTGATACAAGAAGCCCAATTCTTGATATTAGAAGTCTCAGAGGTCATTCAGTCCAACCTGGGAGCCTGTTACAACAGCTTTATGGCGGTCATGCAGCCTCTGCTTACATACTCCCACTGACAATGAGCTCTCCCCATGGGAGCCTTACCCATCTTGTTTAGCACTGACACAAAGCCTCCCCCCACCAGAGGAAGACCTCACCCCCACCCCCACACACACACCCCACTGTCCCGGTGGTCCTCCAAGGCCACAGACCATATCTAATCCCGCTTCCTGGAATGGAGCCCTTCATGGATTTCATGCCCTTCTAAATGTACTTTTTCAGGGTAAATAACCCGTTTCAACTAGGGCCCTCATGGGGCTTTGCTTGGTCTCACTACTCCTGGTTGATTCCTAGGACCTCAGTCAGTCACTTAACAAACTTCTACTGAGGCCCTCCAAGGTGCCAGGCATTCGGCTTTGCAGCCACCTCCTTCCAGGCCTGGTGCCAGCTCAGAATGTAACACCCAGAGGAGAGGCTGAGCAGTAAAGGGCTGGAATGACAGGCCTTGCTCCTAATGACAACCCCTCAGATGCACTGCCTCACTGAGCTGAGATGCCAGGCTGTTAAATCCTGATCTCTTAGCCCAGGGTCATCCTTGGGCCAACTGCCACCCATCAGTAGTGGCTTTCTGGGATGCTGGTTGAGAAAGATGGTGAGTTTGAATCTGAGCCCAGGAGAAGAAATGAGACCCCATCCGGCATGAGAGCAACTGGTTTTCTGATCCCACCACAGGACCTTTGATTGTCCGTTCCTGGCCCTCGTTAGGGCGGCCTCATTGTCAGGATCCTGTTGGTCTTCTAGAACATTCACCAGTCCAACTCTGACTGCCCTGGCATCTTTGGTGTAAAAATGATCAATATCCACTTATGTAAGTTGAGGGAAATTTCAAACAGGACCCAACTGAGGCTCCAAGAGGTCAGGCTGTGTATGGAAGTGATCTAAACTTCAGTCACATGTAGCAGCCTGATTCCCCACCAAGACCCAAGCTGCCACTTCCAAGCAGGATGAGTGGAGAGCAGACCCTCCAGGCCCTGAATGGCTCCCAGGCCTGCCTGCCAGCCCCAGGCCCCAGGTGGGGGCCCCGATGGGACTGTGCTGATACAATCCCCACCCCCACCCCCCAAGTCCTGGAAAGGTCAGTTTCCCGGCAGTCACATCCTGTTAACGGGCAGCACTCACTGTAAATGGAAATAATAGTATCTACTTCTCAGGATCCACGGAGATGGCGTATGTGAGCACCTGGCTTGAGTGGCACAGAGAGGGTGCCTGATAAATGAGCACTGCATACCGACCGCACTGCTGCTAGCCACTTTGCCAAGGTAGAGCAGGGCAGTGCCTGGGACTCTGCAAAAGGCATTTCAAGCACAGAGAAGCTCAATCCTGTTACGAGGAACAGCAGAGCCACAGGAGCCAGATAAGGCTGGGCCCTGGGAAGCAAGGGGCACAGTCAAGCTGACCTAACCCCAGCCCAGGGCTAGAAGGGGCTTGGAGAGGCTGGATAAGCAGAGGGAGGCCTAAATAACACCCCCCACGCCCCAACACCCTCACCAAACATTTACTGCCAAGGCCTGTGGCAGGGGCACGAAGAGGCCACCTCAGAGCAGAGCTCTGAGAGCTTGGTGTGGGGCCCAGGCCAGACGAGGCTGAGGCAAGCAGCAGAACCCGGGCCCATGTGCCTAACAAGCTGTGCCAGCCCAGCCAAATTTGAGTTATATCAAGAGAAGGGATCTGTTCAGAAAACTCACCAGTCTCTACATATTTGCATATTCTATTTCGGGGTCTCTTCCTTTTTCCCCCTTAGCTTCCTAGGCAAGTTCTCGTGATCAATTTCAACCTCACCTCTGCTTAACCACGAAAGCTCCCTCAGTCCCCTCTCTTCCAGCTACCATCTCCCTCCAACCGCCCTCTCACCAGCGAGCTTCTCCAGTTCTCAGCACTCCCTGCCCCCACCTATTCAGGCCTCAACCCCTACAGTTGGGCTCTGGTTCCACAGTAGCATCTCTCCAAGGTCACCATGGCTCAAGTCAGCAAGTCCAAGGTCAAACCTTCTATTACTAGGTTTCTCTGTGGCATCTCACACCACTGACCATGTCCTCTGTCCAGTTCCTTCCACTCCGTCAGCTTAGATGACTCCTGCTCTTGCCTTCCCGGAGGCAGCAGATCCCACCCCCTTTCGTTTTCCATGTCCATCACTCACCATTTCCTATAAAGCCTAACTCCTTAGTGGGCGTCCCTTTTCCTTTCCCTTTCCCTGAAAAGTTGAACTCCCTTCCCATATGACATGGGCCCAGTCTTCAATATAAAACTTCCTGATTGTTATCTCCAGCCTAGAAACATCCAACTGTCTACAAGGCATCCCCGCATGGCTGTCCATAGCACTTCAAGCTGAATGTGTCCAAAACTGGTGCTGCATTCCAAATTCCAAGCCGTCCCTTGCTCTTGCTGCACCATCTACCCACTCACATCTTGCCTGCCTCCTCCCTTTCCCTCTCCCCCCATATCTAGTCTGTATTTCACATCTCACATCCCACCCTCCTCCCGGCTCCCCTGCTGCAGCTCCAGCCCAGGGTCCAACCATGTCCCATCTGGAGGCAGCGAGCATCCTAGCTGGCCTCCCTGCCTCACCTCCCACAGATCCAGCCTCCACACAGCTGTCAGATTGTCTCACACATGCGTCTGGGCCCCCACTGCCAAGCCTAAAGCCATCACGGGGTGCTCTTTGCCCTCAAAGCCCAAGCTCCTCAGCCTGATCAGACCCTGTACCCCTCACCCCCATGCACACTCAGAAGCCATGGGCAGCAATGGGAAGGGGACCGGCTTTGGCCTAAGACGGACCTGAGTTTCTAAGGCCTACTTGTTCATGCCTAACCATGAGACTGCGGACAGATGATTTCATCTCTCCACCTCAGCATCCCCATCTGATAAATGGAGCTAATAGTACACAGCTTTCCCCAGATGTGACATCGCTGATCCCCGGTCTCTCTCCTCCCACACGGCCAGGTCAGCCCACCATCAGTCCCAGGGGATCATAGCTTCTTCACTGGTCCCCGTCCCTCAGGCTTGGCCCACTCATCTATTCACACAGCAGCCAGTGACCTTTCTGAAGTGAAACCCTGACTCTCTCCCTCACTTAAATTCTCCTGTGGCTCCCCATTGTCCTCAGGATAAGTCCAAACTCTCCATGGCTTCTAATGATCCAGCCTCTGTCTACCTGGCGCCCAGCCTGACCCCAGGGCTGTCTGCACACCCAGCCCAGCCAGCACATACACCTTCCTGCCCAATCCCTGCTGACGCTTTAGGCCTCAGCTTAGACACCACTTTCTCCAAGCTCTCCCTCACACACACACACACACACACACCCCAACCCGTTAGCCCCGCTCCGTCTGAGCCCCACGCCCACTGGGTGTGCCTGGCCGGTCTCAGCAGGGAGCATACACATCGGTTTGTCTGCCTGAACAATGACATGGTTCTGTGAGAGCAGGGACCCGACATGTTTACCTGGCACAGAGCATAGGCTCAATGTTTGTTGAGAGAGTGAAGGAGACAATGGTGAGGAAGGAGTCCTTGGCCCCTGGAAAGCCCCAGGCTCAGTGGGGCACGTAGCAGACTCAACATATATTATTTACAACCTGGTCACAGGAAGCAAAGTCAACTTGCTAAGACCCTGGAGGAAAGAGCTGACAAAGAAGGGAAAGGGAAATCGTAGGAACGGCTCAATTCTGGGAAGCAGTGTAACTGTTATTTGGGGGTCAGTTCCAGGGACAGGGCAGGGTTACCCAAATGTTCCAAGTGCAATGGGGTGGGAGAGCTCAGGAGCCCGTCTTTGAAGGCAGTCCCTGGGGCCGGGTGGGAGTTGCCCCGGAATGGAAACCGGCTCTAGGCCGGCGGTACCATGGGCACAAGATCTGTGTCAGCCCACTGACCAAGGCAGCTCCGGGAAGATGGAACCGGCCTGTTCCCACCACCACCGAGCCAGGGACTCAGGCTTCAAAGACAGGGCTTCCGGTCCTTGCCCCAACCATACGGAGGCAGCTGGGCTGCAGGGAGCTGCCGAGGCCTGGCCCCGAGAAGCCTGGTGGGTTCAGTCTGAGTCTTCTCAGCCAGTGCAAACACCTCTCGACGTTAATTCTGGGATTGACAGGGAAATGTGGAGACTTCTCATTTTCTGGAGGAAGGAAAGAACACTGTGCGGTTCAGGCCATTTCTGGAATAGTGGTTCCTCCTGAGCATCTCCCTTTAGGAGTATCACTGATACGCTGGAGGTCATCCAGAGAGAAGCCCAGGGTGTGCTGGGGACCAAAACCAGACAACAGGTCCAGGGGCAAGCACCTCACACTCACCTCCTTAACTGAAGCTGTGCTAGTGGGACAAAGGGAGCCGGCTTGCTCTGTGTGCTCCCTCGGCCAGCAAGGGGCTGGCCAACAAAGGGCAGAGTGGCAGTCCTCAGAAGTGGCCAACCTTTGGTCCCAGTTGACAAGCAGAGGCCAAATGACCATGACTGCAGATGCTGGAATGGAACATCTGCCCAAAACACAGCACAGGGCAGACCTCTGAGCACCTCTCTACTGAAACCATCTGAAGGGAAGGATTTTTCTCCTGACAGAATATTCAAGGCACAGGAAACCCACTTGCTCAACTTGGACACGTCTGCACCGCGGCAGGGAGCGCCGTGCCAAGGCGAACGAGAGCTCGGGCAGATGGAGGAGCAGCTTGGGGTTGCTGCCCTCTCTTCAATATGAAAGCTGAGCCCTGTTCCTGTTGGTGTTGTTTAGGATTGTTATTTAACTGCTCTTGTATTTTACGCCTTCAGGACAGAGACGAGGGCCGTGCCTCCTGGCACAGCTCTGAGGCTTCAGTTCTGGTATCTAAATGACGGAATAAGCTTCCAAGAACGCAGGTGAGACTGGGCTGGGGGAGGGACGAGGAGCCTTTTGGAAGCCTTCGGGGAGGGAACATGTGGAAGGGAAGTACCCCTACCTGCTCCTCTGAAAGTCCATCTGAAGCCGCTTCTGGCCATAATTGGGACCCAGCAGTCTTGCTCCAGCTTTGGGCATGTCCTGAGGATGCCACACCCCAAAGCACCAAGGGCTCTGGGGACTATCACTGGAAACTTCTCCCGCAAGAGAACGTGTGTCTAAAATTCTCCCCCCAGGCCCAGAAGCACACCCAGCTGTGCTCTGAGGTCACAGCACCAAGCAAGACCCACACACCATGCTCGCCCCATTGCCTCCACCACGCGGGTCAGCCAGAAAAGCCAAGCACTGAACCAAGCGACGTCGACCAATCAGGTGTATTGGGAGAGGAGATGGGGCGCCTTCGGGCGCCTCCTGGGGCAGCCGCCTTGGCAGTCTGCTGGGCTTTCGGGAGCAGCAGGGAGTTCATGGGGCTCCCCCGGCAAAGATGAGCTCCAGGGCCGCTTGGATGTCCCCCCCAGTGGCCTGCAGGGCCCGCAGGCTCAGCTCATCGTCCTGAATGCCCATGTCACGCAGCTGCTGCAGCTGGGGCTGCCACTGGCTCTGCAGAAAGACAGGACCAGGCAGAAGCTGTTAGTTGAGATCCTACCAAGACTCGCTTAGCTCTGTCCTTTCCGGGGAGAAAAAAAGGCGGGTTCCTACAGCAAAGCCACAGATGTGAAGCTCCACAGAACACAGGGCTTCCAGGAAGACTACAAGAAGGCGGGAGATTTAGAGACCACATTAAAAGTTTATCCAATAAAAACAGGAAATTTTTAACATAAGGATAAAAAAGAAAGCACATATTACTCAACGTCTAAAGTTCAAAACATTAAGTTACTTTCTTTCTCCTGCTATATGTACAGACATACAGACACAAAAGGGGCGAGAGGGATAAATTTTCATGTTAGTTTTGTTTTTTAGCATAAGAAATAGTGGAAAGTCTTCCCTTCATCCACTCTCATCTTCACCCCAGATAACCGACTTCATTCCGAGGAGACACACACGTACTCCTATCTTTACCTTTTCCTTATTCCCGTCTATAGCCACCCCTCTCTTCTTTTTTCAGCATGCTCAGTGCATCCTGGAGATCTAGCTATGCCAGGACATAAAGACATTTTTAATAACCACGTAATATTCCAACAAGGGGAAGTCCTCAAATGTACCATAACTGGGCTATTTTCAATCTTTAGCTGTTGGAACAACGCTGCAGGAACTGACTGTACAAATGTCACTTTCTTCACACATATACATCTCCAGGATAAATTCCGAGAAGTGGGACTGAGGAATTACATGGCTTAGGGGCCATCTGTACTTCCTTTCCATGAATAGTCTGTTCATGGCCTGTGATCATATTTCTATGGCGTTGTTGGTCCTAAGTTACTAGAACCTCTACATCAGGGAAGTTTTTCCCGTGGTCTGATATGTTACAGATTTTTTCCCAGTTTGTTGTTAGCATGCAGACTTTGCCTGATTTTTTCTGTTTGGTTTAGTTTGGTTTGGTAAGCATAAATTTTCACTTTTATGAACTCAAAATGCATTGCTCGTTATATAATGGCTCCTGGATTTTGACTTTCAGTTATAAAAGGCTTTCTCAACTGGCAGGGTTTAAAGAACTTAACCCACATTTTCTCTTAGAACATTCAAAGCTTCATTAATACCTCTACCTCAGGAAGGAGGTAAGTGCACAACTTAGGGAGTCATGTGTTCACACTGTGGGAGGGGAAGGCGGTGGGAAGGAGGCAAATGCACAGAGACAAGCGGAAAGGGTGAGGCTGGGGAGGGCTGGAAAAACCACACGAACCAATTGGGACTCAGTTTGCAGGCCAGGTGGAGCGAGGGAAAGCTCCTGAGCGGCACAGCAGGGGGAACAGGCAGGCTCCTAGCTAGGGACATAGAGGAGCGGAAAAGACAAGCCGCCCACGGGTCCTGCTCCCGTCCCCTCACTGTCCACCTGGGCCACATACGGTACACAGAGCCACACGGCCTGACCCCCATCTTTCCCACGCACTGGCTTACTGACCCTGAACAAGCTCCAGAAACAACTGCCCCTCAGGCTCCCTGTGAGGAGCAAAGGACACAGGGAAACATAAAGCTGTGCGCAGAGACGCTCTGAAACCTGATCCCTGGGCCTTCCACTTAGCTGCTAAGGTGACCAGATGTGCCACTCTCCCTGCTTATAACCTCCCGTAGCTCCCTACTGATTGCTGGATCAAGTCTAATCTCCTCACCCAGGCACGCCAGGCCCTCACTCTCAGGCACCTGCCCCCCTTTTCTCTGGCTCCATCTCGGGAACTCGGTGACGGTCAGTGTAAACACCCCGTCCTCAGAAGGGGTTTTGCCTGACCTAGACCCTCCCCTCAAGCCTGGACAGGGCTTTTTGCTCTGCCGCTCCCCCAGTTCAGTGACTGCCGGACGCCCCTCTGTGGCAGGAATGAGGTGGCTTGTCTCTACCTCAGGCCCCAGACCCAGGCCCGGTATATACATACTCAGTCAGCGCTCACGGGATGAATGAACTGACCCAAGCTGCCACAGGTACCCAAGCCAGGCAGTCAGTGGAGTCAGGCCATGGTCACGGCGTGCAGGAGTGGAAGCCACAGGGACAGCTGCCCTTGGGGGGGGGGGGGGACATCCTGCTGTACCAGGATTGAACATGCCAAGTGGGAAGGCTCTCAGAGAGCAGAAAAAGGCTCCGTATCCCGAGTAACCAGGGAAGCCGCACGGATACCAGAAGTGGGCATGACTGACCTGCAGGCTGGGCTGTCCAGAGGCCTGCAGGGCATGCTGCAGGGCTTGGCTGAAGAGATCATTGGTGATGGGCGTCCCTGACTGGATGCCGGAGGACATCGGTGAGGTCCCTGAGGAATGGCCCTGGAGACAAGCCAGTGGTCAGGGCCACCGCAGAGCCGCCTCAGTCTCCCAGCACATACCCACTGCTGTCACATCACCCCACGGTGCTCCCGGGGGCCCCACTACTGCCTCCCACAGGGGCCTGCGTGAGTCAACCACACAGAGGTACCTAAACGCTCGCTATGTGGGCAGGAAAGGCCCCATTCTCTTCTGCACCAGGGAAGTGGAATCGAGCCCCCCACCTAGACGAGGACCCCAGCACTGGGGGCCACCGCCTCGGAAGCTAGTGACCATCACGAGGAATACTTAAGCTGGTGAGGGCTGGGCCCTGGGGATGAGGACGCGCACGTTATGTGATGGGGGGTTCTCCTGAACTACTAGGGCCAGGAATCAATCAGGACAGTGCTGCACCCCGCACTTCTGAGCCCTGGAGGCAAGTAAGAGGCGGGCACCCCAGCCCCGCCACAGTGAGAGACCCACCAGGGCCCAGGCAGAGTTCAGCTCAAACCAGATCTAGCACTGTGGTCGGCAAGGGCAAACCCAGTCCACCGCTGGGGAGCTTCTCCCATGGGGGCCCAGAACCACCTTCCCACCCTGTCTCCATACCTGGGTGCCAGGGGTGGGGGTGTGAGAGCTGCTCTCAGGAGTGCTGGCCAGGGCCAGGGCGGTGGCCAGTTCGCTCTGGGTGATGGGCCTGGGTCCAGCAGCTCCACTGTACCCCAGGGAGGCTGGGCGGGAGCTGGGTGTGCTGCTAGAGGGCGTGGACCTGGTGCTCTGGAGAAGGGAGGCCCCAGAATCAGGGAAGCGGCCTTTGATGGACCCAGATGACCTCACCCCCACCCAGGTACAGTTCTTGCCAGGTCCAGATAGCGATAGTGTGACACGGCCTGTGACCGCCTCCCAGCTTGGGCACGCCAGGGCCCCGGGTGGGGCTCATCCCTGGCACCGTGTCCCCAAAGGGCAGGCAGCCAGGCCGCTTACTGGGTGAAAGTCATCCTCCTCATCAGAGAGCCCCTCAAACAGGAAGCCACCTGGAGGAGGGAGAACAGATTTCAGGAGGAAGAACGGAAAGGCACAGGCGGAGCTCCAGAATCTCAGCTCACTCTCCAAATTCATATTTTCATCTCTCCCCTTGGAAAATTACAGGACAGATGCACTCACTCCCTGACTCAAACTGAGTTTCAGAGGAACACACTCTGCCAGCGCTATACATAGCTGCTGAGCAAAGCATTTCCTGGGCCATGCTGGGTCCTGAGGGCCCTGCATTACGCTCTCTTGGGACTCACCTGGCATGTCCCGGTACGAGCTGGAGGGCATGCTTCGGGAAGAGGAGTCAGCCCCCGGCAGTGGAGTGCTGCCTGCCACCGAGTGCAGAACCAGGACAATGGCATTGACTAGGGCTGGGTGAGCAGGTACCAACCTGGGACAGGGGCAGGAAGAAACCCAAGGGTGAACAAGAAGGAAAGGGCACCCTCACCATGACAGGAGTCTGGGTGCCCTCGCAACTATCAAGCCACCACGACTGCCCTAAAAATCCCTCAGTGCTCAACACCTCCCTCCAGTGGGCTTTGTCTTCTTGCTGTTCGGCCCCCAGCAACATTGGCCAGGCCATCAGTTCTTGGATCTACTGCTGATGCCTGACCTTCCCCTCTGGGATCTATTGAGGATGCCTCACCTTCCCCTTGGCATGATGGGAGGCTCAGAGGTCAGTCTGGTCTGGCCTCCGTCACTATTTGGGGACCACCTCTGACAGGTCCCTTCTTGGGGGGCAAACTGTTTTCTTCACACGCAAAATAAGAGCTATAACCTCTAATTAGAGCTGTCCCTTCCAGCTCTAATCCCCAGGGATCTATGCACCTGCTTCCTTCCCCAGCTTCACATCTTTCCAAGGCTCCTTCACAGCTACTGAACGAGAGCTGAGCTGAGCAGGGCATGCAAAGCCACCTCCCTCAGGCCCTGCTTCACCGCCACAGCTCCGCGTGGCGTTCCCTTGGGCTTGTCGTTCCCCTACAGCACTCTGCTTTCTCACCTCCTGACATATTTAGAAGGTAGACTTGGGGAAGGCAGGACTTTGGCTCCAAGAGCAGAATCCAGGGCAATAGTTCGGCTTCTGGCCCGACCACAGGAGGAGAGATAGGGGACCCTTTAATAAGATGGGCACACTTACGTATCAAGCATGTTGGGATCAGCGAAGACAGAGAAGAGGTCCTTGTCCTGGAGAACCCCTACGGAGAACAGAGCTCACCTTAGACTAGAAATCTAGCCACATCCAGAAGAGAGAAGAGCTACGCTTTAGACCTCAGAGCAACCGGCTCAACAGGGACACAGGACCACAAAGCAGCCCTTGTGAAAAGCAGAGGAAACAAAGCACCAAGCAGCGCAACCACGTGCTCTCCATTTTGTCCCCTGCTCACCATTTCCCCATGCAAGGCAGTCACATACTGTGTACCAGCATGCCAGCCTTTCCCTCTAGCTCTGGGTTCTTCCCTTCTCCCTCAAAGTGTGCAGGAAATCTTCCCTGCCTGTTGTGGTTTGGGCTAAGCGCGGCCCGCACTGGACACCCTCCGTCTCATTAATGATGCTAGTTAGGCCATGAGTTTTCAGCTCTTGGAGGGCTGGGTGCGTGGGACACATCTTGGTTCTCCCCTCCCCTACAATTCTTCGAAAGGTGGTCAGTTTCTTCAGGATCGCCTTCTTCTGGATTCTCCTTCTCCAATGATTACTATTTCCTCCAGGTCAGTCCTGCACTTACCGAGAGCAATGGGGTCACTGCTGAGGCCTGGGGTGGCCACAATGATCTGATCCAAAGATTCCTTATTGCTGAGCATCTTAAAGACCTGCAGGAGAAATGAGGAGGGCTGAACATCCAAGCAGCTCAATCCACTCAGAAAGTACCCACATTCTGCTCAAGTACGTCCCCCCTCTAAGTGCCTGCACATACAGCTCCACAGTGGGACAACAGCCCCAGGAAACAGATGAACCTCTTTCTTCACTGAGGTCAGGGCTTACTGGAGGGGAAACAAACAATTTAAAAAAAAAAAGCAATATCACAGTAAACCTTCAATCTCTGGTCCTTTCCCCGTTTACAGTTCTAATGCGTCCAAAATAAAAGCTCTCATTACAAGCCAATAACAAAGGTTTCTCTAGGTCCCAAAAGTCCTTTTCAATCCCCATACAATTACCATTTCGTATTCATATACCAGGGGTGCCAAACAAAAGTATACACATTTTAAGAGATGGTCAACGTTGCTCAAGCAGTAGTTCACCATAATCAGAAGTGTCTGGATGCTGACAGTAACCACTTTGAGCACCTCTTGTAATTGCAGAAGTCAAACGTATCTGGTATTCATCTTCTGTCATTGATATATATCGAGTATTACAATTTTAATAGTTTCTTCCTTTCTTAAAATGTGTATACATTTTGTTGGCACCCTCTGTATACTGGGAAGTTCACAGATGTGTTAATTTTGCTTATCAACTCTCCTATAGAAAGACATCAGTGCATTTCCCAGTGAGGAAATCCAGGTAAGGAGCAGTGGGCAGGCAGGCAGTTCTCAGCCAAATTTAAAGAATGAAGCCCAGCAGAAACACTATATGGACCCTTTGACTGTAATAATATTCACTCTGTGAGGTCAATATCAGGAGAGGTTGTATCATTATCGTTAGAGGAAAATCAACAATACCTAGCTGATACAGCCTCTTTGGGGGGAGACAAGGCTCTACGGAGATCCACAGGCATGACAAAAGCTCCCTGAGGAACTCTTGGTAGCCATGGCAACGGGCTCCCAGCTCCTACTCTACACCACCCTGCCGCGTTCACACTCACTCTTGCAGGCCTGGCCAGAATCTTGGGCAGGGGCCACAGCACACACTCACCGCCTCCCTGTAGGAGGAGCTGCTGTGCAGGGCAGTGTGCAGGACCCGGAACTCCCTCAGGGCAGCCACTTTGTCCACAGGTTCTGCAGACAAGACACTCAGTTACCTCGGAGCCCTGCCCCTCGTACAGACGCAGAATATCATTTCCGCATGTGTCCAGGGGCAGCTTGGTCTGCAGGGTCCCCTCCCTCATCACCCTAAGAAAGTGAGCACCCATTCAGAAAAATCCCTTCATGATACAGATGTGAAAACTGCACTCTTAAGCATCCTCAGTAGATAATCAAAGTCAAGTTCCAGCAGAGGGGAATCTTACCACATGCAAGAGACTGCTCGGATCAATCTCCCATTGCAGGAATTCTTGACTTCTTACATTTGAAAAGAAGGAATACACAACCAACTCAGTAGATTTTTATGCAGTAATTTAAAATACTAAGTGCTGCAAGCCGTCTGAAAAATATGGAGCTACATTGCCAAAGTATGTTAAGAGAAGCAGAACACAATGTTGTATGCGCGTTCTCTAGTGAAACTACACAAAACGTGTCAGCGTGCATGTGGCCCAGGGCTGGACAGGACAAGGGAAAGAACAGCACTTGGTAGGGCGACAGGATCTGGGGTAACTGCTTGTCTTTGATATTTTCTTTCAGGCTTCCTTAATATTATTTTGAATTATTTAAAAAAAAAATACAAGGGACCAATAAAAACACACACTGTACTTTTAGGGTTCTTAACAAACTTTCGTCACATGCTTGGTAGCAAGTATTTTAATGAGACTCAAAGTTTCTTTTTCATCTTTGGACACTGATTCATACATATGGGAGAGTTTAGCAGTTGTCTTAGTTTGACTTGGTTGCTTTACTACTTAGGACATCAGCCCATTTCATAGGTGAAGAAATGTGGGTAAAAGAAGGGGGAGGGCTGGCCCGGTGGCTCAGGCGGTTAGAGCTCTGTGCTCCTAACTCCGAAGGCTGCCGGTTCGATTCCCACATGGGCCAGTGGGCTCTCAACCACAAGGTTGCCAGTTCAATTCCTCGAATCCCGCAAGGGATGGTGGGCAGCGCCCCCTGCAACTAAGCAACTAAAATTGAGCATGGGCACCTTGAGCTGAGCTGCCGCTGGGCTCCCAGATGGCTCAGTTGGTTGGAGTGCGTCCTCTCAACCACAAGGTTGCCGGTTTGACTCCCGCAAGGAATGGTGGGCTGTGCCCCCTGCAACTAGAAACTGGAACTGGACCTGGAGCTGAGCTGCGCCCTCCACAACTAAGACTGAAATGACAACAACTTGACTTGGAAAAAAGTCCTGGAAGTACACATTGTTCCCCCAATAAAGTCCTGTTCTCCTTCCTCAATAAAATCTTTTTAAAAAAAAAAGAAAGAAAAGGGGGAGTAAGCAGGAAGTTCCCCTGGGTCACCCCCACCGCAGACAGCTACTTGTGATTATGCCGATGTCGTACTGCCACCTCCAGGAGCACCATTCCCAAAGCACAGTGAACGGCACCCCTGTGGTTCCATATGGAACCACATCCTTACCTGCAGTTCTCACTGTGAGGGTGGTCTCTTGAAAAATATTTATGTTAAGCAAGTTACCAAATTTATTCAGTCAACAAACATGTACTAAGCATTTACTCCGTGCCTGGTTTGGGGCAAGGTACAGGAACGTACAAAATGATTCCCTGGGGGCCGGCCCGGTGGCTCAGGCGGTTAGAGCTCCGTGCTCCTAACTCCAAAGGCTGCGGTTCGATTCCCACATGGGCCAGTGCGCTCTCAACCACAAGGTTGCCAGTTCAACTCCTCTGAATCCCACAAGGGATGGTGGGCAGCGCCCCCTGCAACTAAGATTGAACACGGCACCTTGAGCTGAGCTGCCTCCCAGATGGCTCAGTTGGTTGGAGCGCATCCTCTCAACCACAAGGTTGCCAGTTCGATTCCTCGAGTCCCGCAAGGGATGGTGGGCAGCGCCCCGTGCAACTAAGATTGAACATGGCACCTTGAGCTGAGCTGCCACTGAGCTCCCGGATGGCTCAGTTGGTTGGAGCGCGTCCTCTCAACCACAAGGTTGCCGGTTTGACTCCCGCAAGGGATGGTGGGCTGTGCCCCCTGCAACTAGCAACGGCAACTGGTCCTGGAGCTGAGCTGTGCCCTCCACAACTAAGACTGAAAGGACAACAACTTGAAGCTAAACAGCACCCTCCACAATTAAGATTGAAAGGACAACAACTTGACTTGGGAAAAAGAAAAGTCCTGGAAGTACACACTGTACCCCAATAAAGTCCTGTTCTCCTTCCCCAATAAAATCTTTAAAAAAATAAATGATTCCCTGACATCAAGGAACTCTTAGGACAGCAGGAGAAACAAGACTAGATCAAATACAAACCATAGGATTTCAAAATACCCTCCTGAGGACCTCAGCAGAGGCGTGGACCCCAGCTAGAGCGACAGGAACAGGAGGCAGATAGCCATTACTGAAAGGGACGGTTAGGACACAGAGCTGTCTCCCGGGGAGACCATTTGAGACGGTATTTAAGGGAGAATAGACGTTTACTAGGGAGAGAAGCTTATGAGAGAACATATGTATAAGCATAGAATAAAATGAGGTGCTTGAAAGGAACAGCAAGTGTTTTCTGTGGCTGGAGCTTGGGGTACACACCCCTGCTCAAATTGCAGGCTTTGGGAAACCTGAAGGGATTTGTAATGCTCCACGGAGAACCACCAAGGGATCCAGGTGGGAAGGGAAATCGACAGATTCTCCTCTTACAGGCGCTAATCTAGTGTGGTCAAGAAATATGCCTCCTGGGCGACCAGTTGGCTCAATTGGTTAGAGCTCAGTGCTCATAACACCAAAGTCGCCAGTTCGATTCCCACATGGGCCACTGAGCTGCACCCTCCACAACTAGATTGAAAACAATGACTTGACTTGGAGCTGATAGGTCCTGGAAAAACACACTATTCCTCAATATTCTCCAATAAAAAAATTTAAAAGAAATGTGCTTCCTTTGGAAGGGCACTCAAGGACAAAATATCTCAAAGTTTATTTTTACCTCCCAATAAAACATACATTTGTTTCAAAAATAAATGTCCAGGAAGAAAAGGGGAAGAAAAGGATTCTTAGCCGATCATCAGCTAAGAGTTATTGTTGTGTCTATAACGTCTCTGAGCTCATCTCACCCTTTGGAAGTGGGAGGCAGCCAGCCCAGGGAAAAAAACATGGGCTCTTGAGCCAGGAAAACCTGGATTCATATCCCAGCCCTTGCGTTCATTTTCTAAGTAGGTGGTAGGTGACCTTGAATAAATACCTTTCTAAACCCTCTTTTCCTTCATCTATAAAATGCTAATGTTGTTACCTATCCTGCAGGGCCACTCTCATGACTAAATGAGATATCAAGGAGAAACAATCTGGCTGCAAGAAGCCACAAATGTTACTTTCCTTCTGTCAGTGCCCTCCAGCCAAAGACCAGAGGGGCTCACTTGCAGTTGCATAAGTTGGCTTTCCTGCTCCTTAGAGGAGAATGCACACCACAGATTTAGCAGGACAGCTCAATAAGAGGATGTTAGAAAGGATTTATTATAGGATTTGGGCTTTGGCTGGGTGATTTGGGGGGAAGTTTAAGGAAGTGGGGTTTTGCTTTGGATTGGATGCTGTCAGGAAGTGGAGGTGATTTTATGATTGGGTATCTTAATAATTCTATCTAGAAGGAAGGAAAACTAGAGCAAGGCAAAGGTGTTATTGGAAAGAAGCAGCACTCATAATAGCCAGGAGAGAGGAATACTTGGTCTTTCTTGTGGTTTGGACAATGTTCAGGGTTTTTTTTCTGTTTGGAAATGAGCGGGCTCTGGTTTTTGTCTTGATTCATTATGGTCTCTGAGTGGCCTTGTAGATGGTGATGTGTGAAACTGTGTAAGTTCCAAGGCCGAGCTGAGAGCCAAGCCAACCCCTGGATATCGGGGTTTCTCTTTCTCACTTCTCATCAGAGTACAAAAGATCTTTTTGTCCTTTATGTTTAGAATTGAAAAGAGGATAAATTGCAAGCTGATAATCAGTCATAGCAATCATGAACATTATAAAAATGTCAAACTGCCAGTTCGACAAAGCTAATCTTTTTTATGTAGCCTAGCTTTATCCTTGGGGAGGCTTTTAAAACACAGATGCAAAATTTACATTATGAATTCCAAACAGCACCTTTTACCAATAAATCCAAAAGGCATTAGAGGCTTTGTATGTTTTCTCCAAGAGCTACTTTAATCCTGTTCGAATACTTTCAAGCTCCAGGAGAATAAATCACCAGTAGAGCAGGAGGAATGAGTTGACTGAACAAGTCACCACCTGAGGCAGTTCGCCGGAAGATTTGTAAACAAGAACTACAGCATTAGAGGACTGCAAGGAGTTTGCAGCTTTTTTTTCCTAATTAGAATAACAAAAAGATACAAAGTTCACTGAGAAATAAACTGTTAACCTAAAGGAGTTTAAGTGGATACACACGTCCCACCCCATTAAAACAGTGGATAATGAACTTAAAAAGTAGAGGGGGAAAAATCCCCATCCCTTAGTGGTGTTGGCAGTGAGAAGATCAAAATTTCATTCTGTTTATCAATGTGGTCTAACCCAGCGAGTAATAAAGATATCCTCTATTACCATTTCAGTAAATCACCCCCTAGTCTCATCCACCCATGCCTGTGCCTCACACACCCACAGACCCGTCCCTTACAGCTACTACAGAAGCTCTGCCTGTCTGACTCCGGGCCAAGCCTCACTCACCTGGTTTCTGGTCGGGCTCAGGCCAGGACTTGCGTAGAACATAGACTGTGGATCCAGGCTGAATGCCATAGAAGTCCAGGGTCTGGTCATCTTTTAGCTTCCGGCCACAGTAGATCAGATCTAAAAAGAAAGAACTGTCCATTTATATTTTGCTCCTCAAAACAATTTAGATGGTTTCTGTCCCCTAGGAACCTTATTTTGATTGGACAGCTGGAGAATAATACACGTAAGGGTGAAATTCAGGGAATCAATAATGCGGTTATACTTAGCTAGTTTGCAGTTTGACTCACTGCACAGCTCACTATCTAGCCACTTGTAATTAGACTTAAGTTTGTTTGCAGTTTGATCCACCCTGATATTCAGTTTTCTCTTTGTTTCTCCCCTCACTGACTAACTGAAGAACTCTGATCCCTTTCTCAAGGCTACCCATACCTCGGTAATTAACAACATCCTAACCTGAAAAGAGCAATTTCTTAATCCTCAGACGCCCAGACACCGGAATCCAATTTACAACTAACTCCCTTGCAGTTTTTTACTGGTGACACATACTGTGTTTCCCTGAAAATAAGCCCCAGTTAAGATCGTCAGCCAGATGGACGCATCTAGTATGTTCGTAATGACGATGTTCCAGAAGAAGATGACATGACTGTATTTGAATAAATGTAGATTGTTGTACAAGACATCCCCTAAAAATACGTCCTAATGCATCTTTTGGAGCAATAATTAATATAAGACCCAGTCTTATTTTCGGGGAAATACGGTCGTCCCAGGCCATGGTGGCCAAGTCCAAGTCTAGAGATGACATCGTCTTCAACAGACCAGACCCCAGGAAGGATGTCAGCCCCCAGACCTGCCTAACCAAGAAAAAGCTAACCTGTAGTTAGGGGCAGCTGTCCACTCTGAGACTCTGGACTCTGCCCCCGCAACCCCACCACCACCACATACACCGGTATTTCTCTCCTTACAACCCACAGCTGCTGTCATCTTTGGACATTGCCATGGGCATTTTTTCTCTGCCCTAACTTTAATAAAAATGTCCTTTGCCCTCCTACTTTGTAGCGTCTGTGAATGCTTTCACCTTTGCGAACGACCAGGGGTTAATTCCACGCCAGAACAATACATGCTTTAAAAAGCACTCTTATTTAATAAATACATTTTAATAACAACTGTTAGCAAGTACTAACTCATACAATACAGAATCTATGTACAAGAAAGCTCTAGACCTTAGTATTGTGAAGACTGATCAATTTAAAGGAAAGGGAAAATACAACAAGAAAGGATGAACTCAGTGTTTTTATGACTGAAAACGCACTTTTTGCCAGTTGGATACCTTAGCTATCGTAAATTACCTTTATAATATAATTTGTTATATTTAATTCTTTCTTCCTCCACCTAGAATGCCCTTGCCACCTTCCTTTCCTTTTCTCCTGCCTTCCCTCTAACCAACCAACCAAAAATCCGTTTAATCATCCCTAAGGCCCACCTCAAAATGCGATATACTTGGGGCGCTTTCCTAGACCAGCTCCTCCTTCCCTATCCCACCCCAAATTCTTGCTCTTTCAGAAAAAGAAATCAACAACATCACAATTAAGAAACTTTGTGATAAAGCAGTTCAATGTAATGCACAACTGAAATGGCAACCAATAGTTTTATACGATTTGTGATTCTTTTCACCAACAACACTCACTTCCCTGGAATGTTAACATTAGGGCAACAAATCCCAAATTCTTAAGTTACCCTTGTAATTCCAGATGTATCCTCCCCCAAAAGAGATCAGAGCAGCAGCCCATCTCCAGGGCACACAGACTCACCAATGAGCTCCGGGTCCGGAACTGATTCCTGGAGTTTGCCAGCAATGAGCTGCTTCAGAAATGAAATACTATAGCCCCCCAGTGAGGATTCTCCCAGCTCTGTCTCTGGCAAATGAAGAATAGACTTTGGGGCAAGTGGCTGGTCCGCCAGTTTCACCGCCAGGTGCCAATCTGAGAGAGACATCCTCTCTCTTTCGCGCTCTCTCTTTCTCCCTGTAAAGCAACAGAGCCTTAGTGGTTAAAAGATAGATCACCACCCTACTCCACCCCCACCCCACCAAGGGGCTGAATGATTTCAGTGTGACTCTTCAGGAAAAGCACAGGATGCAGCATCAGGCCAGAACTACAATCTGGGGTCCTCTCTTTACTCATCCAATGATGGACAGGAAGGAACTTCAGCTCTTTAGGCCTCAGTTTCCCCATCTTTAAAGTAGACATAAATATGGTGATAACTGTTAGTGCCAGGTAGGTACTGTTGAATGACTATGATGTACACCTGAAACTAATATAATATGTATGTTAGCTACATTTTAATAAAAATCAGAAAAAAAATAGACATAAAAATACCATCCCAGCTAATAGGAATGTTGTGAGGTTCAAATGAGATTATCCACCCCTCTCCCTTCTGTACACTCTCCATTTCTGATTTTCTTCTTCAACTCTTGCCTGAACTATTACAAAAGCTTTATAACAAGTTTCCTGACTCTTGCCTTTCCCTATCAAACAGCTATGCTGCCACCCAACTCACCATTTTAAAACACAGATTGATCAAGTCACTTCTCTGCTTAGAACTCCTCCAATAACTCGAAGCCACCTCTATGAAAAAGTCTAAACTCCACAACCTGGCTCACAAATACATTCACGCCTGTTCCCTCTGCCAGCCTTCCTGCCAAAGAACTCTGTCCCACCCTCCCCAATACTTAAACCTGCCCCACTAAGCCTCCATTCAAAACAAAGCTCCCCCAGTTTACACTTCTGCTCATCTAACTCTGCTTGTAATTCCTCTTTACTCATTGGCCTCCTGGCAAAATTTAGCAAACTCCTACCAAAACCAACCCAAATACCACTTCCTCTGGTCCCTCCCTTTGTTGTTCCCACATTCCTTCAGGGCAAAGGATTACAAATAACTATTGACTTTCCAATCTCACCCCATCCCATTCTTGGAAGCTCTTGAAAGCACAGACTAGAATTTTTTGCCTTTATTCCCAGTGGGTGCCCAAAAAATGAATCAGAAATTCTGAGGGTGGAAGAATCTTGTAAGACAAGACAAGCCCTTGTTATAATCACGCCCTTGCTTCCAAAGAGGCTTCTCGTAGGGAAGAAGATAGACAAGGTTGTGAGGTTGAGAGGCTGCCCAATGGACCCTCGCCATCCTCAAGGTAACGCCCACGCCCAGGTTCATGACAGGGGGAAGGAATACGTCTTTTAATACACCACATCTCATTTAATCCTCACAATCGTTCCCTAAGGCCGGCGCGAGCGTGCACACATTACAGCCTGGGAACCGAGACTCTGAAAAGTGAAGTCACTGGCCCAGGGTCACACACAGCTCGTAGTGGGGAGGGACACTACCTCTTTGGCGACGACCCCACCACTCCCATGGGACCAGCTAAGTAGTGGACACGAGTCGAGCCCGCAAAGCCCGGGGCCCAGCGCCCTCACCCGTCCCGCGGAAGGAACCCGGCCGCAGAGCCGCCGGTGTAAACACTCACTCCGGTCCTCTTGCCGGAAACCGGAAGCTCCGCTCTGCATTCTGGGAGTTGCAGTTCCCGCAGTCCCCCGCCCCTGATAAGTAGTCGGCCAGCAAGTGGCGCTAGCCGCAAGCTTCCGGTTCCTGGGAGGGCGTGGTTTGTGGGCTATTTGAAATTCCGCGCGCTCCGGGCTCCTGGTGCCTTCGCGGTGGAGTCCTGTTTCCTGTAGGTGTTGCATGGCTCGAGTCGCGAGGAGGAGGCCTGTTTGGCCGTGTACGGCCCTGTGACTTCCGCGCCGTCCTGGGGAGCGTGGAGAGTCGGTCGGTCACGCCGGGTGGGAACGCGGGCTGCCGGCCTTTGGCAGATCGCGGACCCTGTCCCTCCCGGCTCCTACCCTTCTGTCCTGGAGGGCCCTTTCCCTAGCGGCTTCTTCAGACATGCCCCAATGTTCCCTGCAGTCCTCACCATAAAAGCGGGTGCCTTCGGGTGAAGTCAGCGTCTTGTCGCCTCGCCCCAGACTTCTCGCGGAGAACCAACCTATGGGCAGATCAGGAACCAAAGGATGGCTCCCTCCGAAAGTGGCTTCATTGAGGGGAGTTGTAAGTCGGGTGGTTTATGTAACAGTCGTTCAGAGAATCAGTTTGGGGAGGGGGGTTTCCGCTGAAACTGCATATCTATTTTAGCTGCCTGGTTAGAACTGGATATGTTTGCAAAGAAGTTAGGATTCGCTAAAATGTTGACAGGGGCTACTTCTGATTGAACTCGACTCACAGAATTAATTCAAGGAAAGAAAGACAAAACAGGTGAATATGAGAAAATAATGAGGTAGATCGCTGCAGCTAAAGGCTGATCCTGTGTGTGCAAAATTAAAAGTGTAATTCGGGAACATCTCAATGTCCGACCTGGGACTGAGCAGCACCTAAGCAGGATAGCTTGACTGAGGAGAGCAAGTAAACTGCAGGTCTCAGAGGGCCTAACACTGGATGTCAGTCACCCCTCTGCTGTTATACTATGTGGAGAGTTTCACAACTGCTGGCACTCCTTCAGGCTCAAGTCCAGGTAACTCATGGCTGTCCTCAAAGTGTACCCTCCCTTTCAGAAATCCTTCCTAACTATCCAGCCCTCTTTAAGTTCCCGGCTTTCCTATCTACTAAGGTATTTGCAACCTGAACCACATCGTTTAGTGTTTTGTTCAACTGTTCAATATTGTGTCTTAACTGCCTCCAGGAAAAAGCAGGGACCCTGTCTTCATTTCGTTTTCCTCGAAGTGGATCTGAAATACTAGGTGCTCATGATTTCTTGTTTTGGTTGATTTTATTATATTCTCTGTAGGAGAACGGGCAATGACTATCTTGTACTCCACTTCATCTTCAGCAGTTCACCAAGACCAGGCACATAGTGGTAGGTGAGCAATAAATGTGTTGAATGACTAATTCAGGTCAAAGCTCTCTACCAAGTGTGGCTGTCTTACTGTATAGCTTGTTGCTCCCAGGAGAGTAGGTAAGCCTAACTTCTGAATCATTACAATGTTCAGAAACATTGTAATGATAAATTACTAAATGAGCGCATGAAGGAAGGAATAACTCAGTATCAAATAGGTTCTTTGAGCACCAAGTTACCAAGTAGGTGCTGTGCTCAGAGCAAGGGTCAGATTCTATAGAAAACTAGACACCTGGACACAAGACAAAGATGGATGACCAGAGAGGTGGTAAGAAGAAAAGTGTCCAGGCCCTGTTCTTTAGCCAGTCCACATTTGGACACATTGATATGAGACAGTGGTGGACAGCTATGCACGAAACCTTCAAGAGATTATTCAGGCCAATAAGTAACCACTGGAAAACAAATTATAAGAATGCACATTTGCATTTTTTAAATAACTTTTTTCTGTTTATAAAATATGTGGATATCTGGGTCTAACAAGATAGAAATGAAAATCACCTGTAAATACTCCTGCTACAAACAAATGTATAAAATAATACATGTATTAAAAATCACATAGCAGTGGTCACAGGAAAAATGAGAACCCCTCAGATGCCAGAAATGAAGGGATAATTGGAAAAAAGCAGTGATCTTGAAAGCTGATGAAAACCTCTCCAGAGAGATTAGTGGTCCTGGAAACCTTGCGTGGAGATTTTTGTCTTAACACCAAAAGCATTGGGCCCCTCAGAAATTGAAACTGACTATTCAAAACGAATCAATTGAAAATGTTTACCTTTCATGGTCATTTTGAAGAGTCAGAAGTTGCACGGGGCCAGATCTGGTGAATAAAGTGGATCAGGACACACTGTAATGTTTTTATTTGACAGAAATTGCTGTACCAGAAGCGATGTGTGACATGCAGCCTTTCAGTTGTGATCAAAAACTACGGTGACTGCTGCTGCCGAGGGCCATCCAACGGAAAGGCAGGGAGCTTTGATATGGGAAGCGGCACGTGGAACCTAAGTAACCTCGTGTGACAAGTTTCAACTTCTTTGGTGCGGTCAGTAGGGTCTGAGCTACAGTTGAGAGAAGGTGTGTTTTAAAGTGTACCATACATCATCCTCCATCATGACAACACTCCGTGTCACACATTGCTTCTGGTACACGGCAATTTCTGTCAAATAAAAATATACTGTGTGTCCTCATCCACCTTATTCACCGGATCTGGCACCATACGACTTCTGGCTCTTCCCCAAAGTCAAAATGATTCCGGGCATTGAGGCAGCCACAGCAGCACAGGTAAGGACACTCACGAAAGAGGACTTCCAGAACTGCTTCAGAAAGTGGCAAGAACAATGGGATAAGTGTGTTCCAAGCGAGGGGTCGTATTTTGAGGGGGATTAATGGCAATGTGTCTTTTACTGTAATAAATTTTTTTTCACACCTCGTATAACCCTATACATTTCCTTACTATCTGGCATGACAAGTGTTTCAGGATCATCTTTTTACATTTCCCACCTCAGACACAAGAATGAGCCATTTCTTCAAGAAGCTCACATGGTTTTTAGTGGGAAATTGTATTTCACGACCACAGTCTGGGCACTAAAGATGCTTGCTGATGAATGTTACTGGACTGATCATTAATTCTAAGGTGCTTTAGTGGACAAACTAGGGAGAGATCTAGATCTATATCAAGACATATTTTTATCTAGATCTATATCCATAGAGACAGAAATAGAGATAATTTATACTGCTACTTCAAATTCAAGACTACAGGGGTTTATGTAAACTTTGATATTTACATGTTTATTTCCTTTCTTCCACACTGAGAATCTTAGTTCTCAAGAACATAGGCAATGACGGAATTTGAAAATTCCACAAGTACTCATTTACTTTATTCCACGTTAACTACTCAACATTCTCCAGAATCACAATACTAATACTACTATCACCAGTATAACAATTGAGAAGAATTTAAATATTTTTCATATATTCTTCTCATTCTACCCCCTCTACTTTCCATTTTTAACAGATATATTACACATTTTCTGAATCTATACCCTTTACTTTCTTCTTTTTAACCCTTTGAATTCTCCAAAGAATCCTGTGTTAATGCTCACCACTAGTTTTTTTATAATCGAAACCAATTCTCTACTAGATTTCTCAGAAAGGGCTAGAATATTTCCTAAAAATATTCCATATTAATAGCAGTTTGTGGTCTTTACACTTGAAAATCAGTTTTCTAAATATAAAATCCTTCGCTCAGATTTTCTTTCCTTGAGATTTTTTCATTTTCTTCTGATGATCAAAACCTATTTTACCCCTTACAAGTTACTTGTTTTTTTTTTTGCCTAGTTACCAAAAAAAAAATTTTTTTAAATGAGGTCCAGTAATTTTACCAGATTTTTCCTTGGTGTTGTTTGTTCTAATTCAGTAGTCTCAGGCATGTAGTGTGCTCTTTCAAAATACAGGTTCAGGGGCCGGCCCAGTGGCTCAGGCGGTTAGAGCTCCATGCTCCTAACTCCAAAGGCTGTCAGTTCGATTCCCACATGGGCCAGTGGGCTCTCAACCACAAGGCTGCCAGTTCAACTCCTCGAGTCCCGCAAGGGATGGTGGGCTGTGCCCCCTGCAACTAGCAACGGCAACTGGACCTGAAGCTGAGCTGTGCCCTCCACAACTAAGACTGAAAGGACAACAACTTGAAGCTAAACAGCACCCTCCACAATTAAGATTGAAAGGACAACAACTTGACTTGGAAAAAAAGGCCTGGAAGTACACACTGTTCCCCAATAAAGTCCTGTTCCCCTTCCCCAATAAAATCTTTTTTTAAAAAAAAAAATACAGGTTCAATTGTTTTTTATTTCAGGAAAGCTTGTGTTCTCTTGCTTTGGTTTGCTTCTTAAGGGTACTCTTGTTAGCCATATGTTGGATCTCAATTGTCTCTTTTTAATGTTTGTCACTTTTTCTCAAATCTCTTCTCTCTTCATTTCTTTTTTATCTTTTAGATGTTCCTCCTGTACAACAACATGTGTGGACCTAAAGGTTTTATGCTAAGTTAAATAAGTCAGACCGAGAAAGACAAATACCGTATGATCTCACGTATATGTAGAATCTAAAGAACAAAATAAACAAAACAGAAACAGACTAACAGATACAGAGAAACTGATGGTTACTAGAGGGAAGGGATTAAGAAATACAATTGGTAGTCACAAAATAGTCCCGCGGTGTACAGTACAGTATGGAGAATATAGTCAACAATATTCCAAAAACTATCGTATCAGATTGTCACGTCCCACGCGATGAGAGTTCTGGGGAGCGAGGAGGGCGGCGCAGGGTTAAGAAAAGACAGTAGCCATGAATAGAGTTTAAGCCGGGCCAAGGGACCAGCAGCCTCAAGGTCTGGGCTGTGGCACCTAATCAGGCCTGCACAATAGCTTTTATTGGTTCGGTGGGGAAGTAAAGGAGATAAAGCTTGTTAATCTCAAGATCTGTGAATCCTATACATCATAATAGGAAACCGATTAGAGTCAATCACCCTTGCCTGCAGGCAGCTGGTCTCAACTTCCTCCCAAGGGACAAAACCTATATGCATATGAATAGATGGGAGAGCACCTCATTGAATCACTTCCCTTGCAGGTTTTGGGAAGGAATGCAGCCACAGAGGCTGAGGCTTTCCTTAGCCTGAGGAAGGTGGGGGGCTGTGCCCACCCCCGTGAATCCCAGGGGTTCTCCTGTTGGTCCCCACGTGACTGCATCTGGCTTCAGTTGTTCCTTCCGTGAGGAATCTTACTCATCATTGACTGTCCAGTCATCTTTCTGGGACCAAACAGGGAGGCATAAGGTGCAAACACAAAGTCCCTGAAAGGGTCCATCTTACAGACTCTCCTTTCTTTGGTGGCAGGTAGAAGGAAACAAAACGGTTAAGCTGTTGCGTGGCGACATCAGATGAGTACTAGACTCACCGGGGGGGGGGGGTCACTTAATAAATTATATAAATGTCTAATTAATAGGCTGTACTGAAATATATAAAATAATACTGAATGTCAACTATTAAAAAAATAATCATGGGGATATAAACTACAACATAGGGAATATTCATAGTCAAAACTATGTATGTTGTCAGATGGATAATAGACTTAGTGGGGTTATCACTATGTGAGGTATATAAATGTCTAATCACTATGTTGTTTTGTACACCTGAAACTAATTTTTAAAAAGTTTTTAAAGAAAAAAATGTTCTTCCTTTTCACCTTATATTTCTCTTCTACCATTATCTGTTGTATTGATTCCTTTTTTTGGTTTAGACTTCATTTTGTATATTATTCTTTTTGTAATTTTCTATCCTGAGTTCTGTCACCTCATTTCTGAGTTTTCCTAGTTCTAATTGATGTTGTGCTTTCAAGTCTTACACCATTTTCTTAAAATCTTTTCATTCATTTGAAATAAATGCTTATAGTTTTATCTGTTTCTTGCTCATGTCTTATTCTTATGCTTTTATTGTCTATAGGAATGTAATTCTCCTTATTCTCTTTTTTCTCATAATAACCTTATATGAGGTTTGACTTTGGTTTTTTTTCTATTGTTCATTTTTGCATGGAATTACTTTTCCTGAACTTTTAAAAGGAGGTGTGGAGGATTTCAAGAAGATGGTAAAGTAGGAAGAGCCAGGAATTTGTCTCTACCTACACAATTGCACTGGCCAAATTTGTCTGACATAACTGTTATAAACTCTGAAGTGTATTAAAGGCTAGCAAGTTCAACAAGGAGGGTTGGGTGGCAAATTTCAGTTTATATGAGTAAAGTTCAGCTTAGCACAGTAGAACTTACCCACCCCCCACCCATGGCCCCTTGGCAGGCAGCTGTGCATGTATTCCAGGAGCAGCTTGCTGGAGCCAGGGTGGGCTAAAAGGACACTGTGCTACAAGTATTGGGGATCTGTGTTCTGATCACTGATTATTTCTTCTGATCACACAAGTACAGACAAGGAGGACAGCCACTGTTTTTGTACCACTCCCATTGTTGCCAGTCCTTCAGCTTCTGGCTGAAGTGACTGACTTTCAGAGGATTTTAAAAGCCAGCACCCTGGGGCTGGCCCAGTGGCTCAGGCAGTTGGAGCTCCGTGCTCCTAACGCCAAAGGCTGCCGGTTCGATTCCCACATGCGCCAGTTGGCTCTCAACCACAAGGTTGCCGGTTCGACTCCTTGACTCTTGCAAGGGATGGTGGGCTGCGCCCCTTGCAACTAAGATTGAGAGGACAACAACTTGACTTGGAAAAAATCCTGGAAGTACACACTGTTCCCCAATCAATTCCTGTTCCCCTTCCCCCATTAAATAAATAAATAAATGCCAGCACCCTTTCCCTCCCTCCTCTATTTTTTCTTTTTTTCCCCTCTTGGGAGCCAGACATTAAAGACTATGATATTCAAAAGCAACTGCATATATAAGGAAAATAGAAAGTGATCATGTATGCCCAGGAAAAGGCACAAGATTGGAAAACAACTGAAAAGATCTTAATCTTGCACTTCAGGTTAAGCATTGGCAAAGAAACAACCTACGAGAATAAAATATAACAATAACAATAAAACAGCAAATAGTAGGGAAGGGGGAGAATCTGATTTGAAGAGATACCACATTATTAGATTCAAACTTCCAATTTTCAACAAAGAAAATCATGAGGCATATAAAAACAGGAATGTATGGCCCATTCAAAGGAAAAAAATAAATCAACAGAAACTCCCTGAAAAAAGACCAGGTGGCCAATCTACTAGACAAAGACTTTAAAAACAACTGTCAAAGATGTTCAAAGAACAGAGGAATATGTAAAGAAAATCAAGAAAACAATATATGATGAAAATAGAAGTACCAATAAAGATATAGAAAACCTGAAAAAGAAACCCAAGAGAAATTCTGGAGCTCAAAAGTACAATAACTGAAAAAAAAAAAAAAAAAAAGTCACTACAGGGATTCAAAAGCAGATTTGAAGGTGCAAAAGATCAACAAACTTGAAAATAGGAAAATGAAAGATCTTAATCCTACACTTCAGGTTAAACATTGTCAAAGGACAACCTATCACATCCAAGGAACAAAAAGAAAAAAGATTGAAGCAAACAGAGCCTAAGGGACCTGTGGGACACCATTAAGAGAAACAATATACACATTGTGGGAGACCCAGAGGAGAAGAGAGAAAGGGGCCGAGAGAATACTTGAAGAAACAACAGCTGAAAACGGCCCAAATTTGATGAAATACATGAATATAAACATCCAAGAAGCTCAGCTAAGTCCAAATGAGATTATTTCAAAGAGACCCACAAGATGATGTGTTATAATCAAATTTTCAAAACTGAAAGATAAAGGAATTTTCAAAACAGTAAGAGAGAAACAAATCATCACAAACTAGAGATACTCAATATGATTATCAGCAGATTTCTCATCAGAAACTTTGGAGGCCAGAAGACAGTAGGCCAATATATTCAAAGTGCTAAAAGAAAAAAAGCTGTCAACCAAGAATCCCATATTCAGTAAAACTGTCCTTCAAAAGTGAGGAAGAAATTAAGACATTCCAAGAGAGTTTGTTACCCCTAGACCCACCCTTCAGGAAATGCTAAGATCTCAGTAAAGCTTAATACATGGGCAATTATAAAAGCTAGTATTATAGTAACAGTAGTTGTAACTCCACTTTTTGTTTTCCACATAATTTAAGAGACTTAATTTTTATAAATCATTAGGTTAAAAACTAGTAGTATTATAACTTTGGTTTGTAACTTACCTGTTGTTATCTACATGATTTAAGAGACTAATGCATTTTAAAGATTTATATTTTGGAGCACAGAAGATATAAAAATGTAAACTTATGACGTCAACAAAGGAGTGGGGGAGGGCTATAAAGGAGCAGAGTTTTTGTATGTTATTGAAGTTAAGCTGCTATAAATTCAAGTTAACCACAAAGAAAATAGCTACAGAATATTTTTAAAGGAAATTAGAAAGAACTTAAATGTTTCACTACAAAAAATCAACTAAACAGAAAACAATAAAGCAGTAACTGAGGGGGGAAAAAAGTTATAAGGGATATAAAAACATAAAATGACAGGCCCCTCATATCAGTAATTACTTTAAATGTACGTGGATTAAACTCTCCAATCAAAAGACAGAAATTGGTAGAATCCAACCATATACTATGTACAAGAGATCCATTTTAGGTCCAAAGACACAAATAGATTTAAAGTGAAAGGATAGAAAAACAATGCATGCAAATAGAAACCAAAAGGGAACAGGTATGGCTATACTAATATCAGACAAAATAGACTTTAAATTTAAAAAGTTTACAAGAGACAAAAGAAGAACATTATAAATTAATAAAAGGGCCAACCAACAAGAATATATGATTATTGTTGTAAACATTTACGTATCTAATGACAGACTATCAAAATATAAGAAAAGTTGACAAAATCAAAGGGAGAAATAGACAGCTCTAGTTGGAGACTTCAATATCTGACTCTCACATCCATACAAAATATGAGTAAGGAAATAGAGGACTTAACATAATAAACCAACAAATTTGGTTAATAAATACAAAAACACAATAAACCAACTAATAGGTATACACAGAACACTCTACCCAATAACAACAATATAGATATTTTTCTCAAATGCATATGGGATATTTTCCCAGGATAAACTATGTTAGGCCACAAATTCTCAGATTTTTAAAAATTAGTATCATACAAAGTATCTTCTCTGACCACAATGGGATGAAGTTAGAAATCAATTAACAAGCAAAACTGGAAAATGCACAAAATTGTGGAAATTAAACAACTTTCAAACGAGTGGATGAAAGAAAAAAATCACAAGAGAAATTAGGAAATACTTAGAGACAAATGAAACAAAAACACAACATACCAGAACTTATGGGCTGCAGCAAAAGTGATGCTAAAGGGAAATTTTAGAGCTACAAATTTTTACATTAAAAAAAAAAATCTCTTTGGGCAAGGGCAACAGAAGCAAAAATAAACAAATGGGAATACATCAAACCAAAAAGCTTTTGCACAGTGAAGGAAACCATCAACAAAATGAAAAGGCAACCTACTGAATGGGAGAAGATATTTGCCAATGATATATTTGATAAAAATACGCAAAATATATACAGAATTCATACAAGAGAACATCAGAAAAATCCAATTAAAAAATGGGCAGAGGACCTGAACGGACACTTCTCCAAAGAAGACATACAGATGGCCAACAGACCATGAAAAGATGCTCAACATCACTAATCATCAGGGAAATGCAATCAAAACCACAATGAGATATCACCTCACACCTGTCCGATGGCTATTATTGAAAGACAACAAATAAGTGATGACAAGGACATGGAGAAAAGGAGACCCTCATGCATTGTAGGTGGGATTATAAAATGGTGCAGACATTATAAAAAGCAGTATGGAGGTTCCTCAAAAAATTAACAATAGAACTACCATACAACCCAGTAATTCCACTTCTGGGTATCTGGGGGAAAAAAATTAAACTACTAATGCAAAAAGATATATTCACTCCTCCATTCACTGCAGCTTTAGTTACAATACCCAAGATATGGAAGCAACCCAACTGTCCATCGACAGATGGATAAAGATGATGTGGTACATATATACAATGGGATATTGCTCAGCCATTAAAAAAACAATGAAATTTTGCCACTTGTGACAACATAGATGGACCTAGAGGGTATTGTGCTAAGTGAAATAAGACAAAGAAAAATCCTGTATTATTTCACTTATATGTGGAATCTGAAAAACAAACGAACAAACAAAACCGAAACAGACTCAGAACAAACTGATGGTTGCCAGAGGGGAGGAAAGTGGGGGATGGGTGAAAAAGGTAAAGGGAATTAAGAGGTACAAAGTTCCATTTATAAAATAAATAAGTCACAGAGTTGTAATGCACAGCATAGGGAATATAGTCAATAATATCACTTTGTTATTATGTGATAGATGGTGACTAGACTTATCACAATGATCATTTTGTTATATAATGTCAAATCACTATGTTGCACACCTGAAACTAATATAATATTGTATGTCAACTATAATTTAAAAAATATAAAATCAAAAACCTAACTAAAGTTAACTAAGAAACTAGAAAAAAAAATTAAACCCAAAGCTAGCAGAAGGGAGATAAATAAAATAGAGTAGAGAAAAACAATAGAAAAAACTCAATAAATCCAAAAGTTGGTTCCTTGAAAAGATCAAGAAAATTGACAAACCTTTAGCTAGATGAGCTAAGAAAAGAGAGAGAAGACTGAAATTACTAATATCAAATGAAAGTGGGGATATTACTACCAGTTCTACAGAAATAAAATGGATTCTAAGTGACTATTTTGAACAATTGTATTCCAAATTGGATAACCTAGATGAAATGGACAAATTCCTAGAAATACAAAACCTACCAAGACTAGAGCACAGAAATAGAATATCTGAATAGACCTATAACTAGTAAGGTGATTTCGTTAGTAATCAAAAATCTACCAACAAAGAAAAGTCCTACACCTGATGGTTTCACTGGTGAATTCTATCAAATATTTAAAAACTAGTACCAATCCTTTTCAAACTTTTCCAAAAAATCGAAGAGGAGGGAACACTTCCTAACTCATTTTACAAGGGCAGGATTACCCTAATACCAAAGCCAGACAAAGACACCACAAGAAAAGAAAACTACAAACCAACATCCCTTATGAACATTGATGAAAAAACCCTGAACAAAATACTAACAGAATCAGCAACTTATTAAAAGGATTATACACTAGATCAAGTGGGATTTGTTCCTGGAAAGCAAGGATGGTACAACATGAAAATCAGTCAATATAATACACCTTATGAACAAAATGGAGGGGAAAAACACTGGAGTGTCTCAATGTACAAAATAAATTGACAATATTCAACACTCTTTCAAGATAAAAAACAAATTAGCAATAGAAGGAAACGACCTCAACATAATAAAGGGGGCCTTCTTAATTATATCCCCCTCTACTGTAGACTTGGAAATGAGTTTGGATTTTCTGAGCACACACCAGCTGGCTGGGGGGAGGCAGCCCAGAAGGCTGGGGAAGGGGGAGAAGAGAGAAGGGAGGGGAGGGAGCCAGGCCAAGATGAAAAATTATCAGTGTTCCCACAGCAGAGCAATGACGGGATTCCCAGTGCGCCCCACAGTTCACCCACCCTCTGCCCCACCTTTCCAAAGCATCTTGTTCCTGCTTAGAGGCTGGCAGTGTGGTCCATTAAGAGCCTGTCCTCGGAGAACCACAGCCTCCATGGTCCAAACCACTGAGCTGGCCATTAGTGAGGTTGCTTAACGGTAGACTTGTAGGCACCCTCTGAGGGGTCCTCCCGGACTCCTAGGCCAACCCTCATGGGCTGGGTGGAGTGGGTCTGAGGCTCTGAGAGGGGACCGGGACCGCCGCGGATGACAGAAGACCACCAGGCGGCCTTGTGCCTGTGCCTCACCACCCCCTCTCCGGGTTCTGCCGTGGAATTGCCCGGCAGAAGTTTTCTTCCAGCGGGCACAGCGCCTGCGGTGCACGAGGCGTGAGCAGACAGGATGCCAGGGGTGGGGTCAGGCGTTTGACTCCGCCTCTTCGTGCTGGTATCAACCCCGCGGTCGGTGCTGGCTCAGTCTCTGCCGCTCGCCGCTGTCGCTCCGGGGCTGCGGGATGACACCGCCTCCGCCTGGATGCGCCGCCCTCGGCATCCCGCGCGCCCGCGTCCCCAGCCCGCTGGCTCGTTCTGGGCTCCTGCTGCGGCTGCTACTGCTGCTGCTCGGGGTGGCCGCCACCACCCAAGGCCACCCGAGGAACGGACCTCGCATCTCCACTGTCTGGAAAGGTAGGTGGCGCCGCGCAGCTGGCGGGGCGCGGGATCCGACGCCGCGCCGAGCGGGTGCGGAGTGTGAGGCACCGGAGGGCGTGCGTGCGAGCGGCTCTGGGGGTCCCCGGCTGTCCTTGCAAGACGCGTGCGGGTCTGGGTGAGTGTGAGCGTGCACCCTGGCACGCCGGAGCGGCTGGAACGCTGCGGGGAGCGAGCGGCGCGGCCGGAGCCCCGGCTAAGTCTCTCCTCGCAGGGGCCAGCTTGTATGGGGACATGCCAGGTGAGTCCCAAGAGAGCGTAATGCAGGTCCCTCAGGACCCAGCATGGCCCAGGAAATGCTTTGCTCAGCAGCTATGTATAGCGCTGGCAGAGTGTGTTCCTCTGAAACTCAGTTTGAGTCAGGGAGTGAGTGCATCTGTCCTGTAATTTTCCAAGGGGAGAGATGAAAATATGAATTTGGAGAGTGAGCTGGGATTCTAGAGCTCCGCCTGTGCCTTTCCGTTCTTCCTCCTGAAATCTGTTCTCCCTCCTCCAGGTGGCTTCCTGTTTGAGGGGCTCTCTGATGAGGAGGATGACTTTCACCCAGTAAGCGGCCTGGCTGCCTGCCCTTTGGGGACACGGTGCCAGGGATGAGCCCCTCCTGGTGAAAAGCAGCTGCCAGTTATGATGATGACGGGTGATGGATCCCACTGGCCCACTGTGTTAACGTTTTTCCGTTAAAGAGAATCACCTATGGGGTCACACCATCCAAACCGCAGTCCAGCAGAGCAACCGTGCCATCTGGATTCAGGTTTTCACCAATAAAGAACCGGTGGATTTTGAAATGAGCAAGGATGTGCTTAATTTGTTCGGTGGTCCCTGTCATAAAAGGTGCGACTCTTTCTGGTCTCTGTTCTTCAAGTTTCCTTTTGATTGATTTCATGTCATCTTTGATGTACTTCTTGTAGGCTTCTTTTGTGAACCTGGTTTCCTGCAAATGATGGTTCATGACCACGTCAACACCAGTGACTACTGTGCTTTCGGGACCTTCGCCCTCCGGGCCTTCAGCGAAGGCATTGCCACCAATGAGCGAGTCACCAATGTCACCAACCTCTGTCCTACTGACCCTCTTCCCCTCCACTTCCAGACACAGCCCGTCCACAATCTCCTGGATTTTGCAAATATGGGAGAACATCTCATGGCTGATGAGCTCCCTGTAGAGCAGGGGTGTCCAAACTTTTTTCAATGTTTTTCACCGAGGGCCATATGCGGTAAAATACACAAACAGCCGGGCCACTCTCTCGAGGTAAAGTACATATTGCCTCACCTGGTTTATTTAAGTAAACTAAATGTATTTTTGGAATTTGCTGTGGGCCAATTAAAAATGGATTGTGGGCCGCAGTTGGCCCGCGGGCTGCAGTTTAGACACCCCTGCTGTAGAGGATCATGACGGCTGAAAGGAGACAAGGAGGGCGGTGCTGGCTGAGCAGGAGCCGGAGCTGGGAGCAAGCGCCATCCAGCTTGAGTGGAACTAAGGGGGCGGGGGGGAGCAGGCAGAAAAACCATAGTTTTTGAGTTTGTTAAGAAAAGCAAACTGCCACATGCAATGCCTCATTTGGATGTGTCTTGAATCTTGGGAGCTTGACTACCCTATGTCTCCTACAAATGGACCTTGAGATTCTAGCAGGGGGAGTGCAGCTACTCCTATACCCTCGACAGAAGAATGGTTCTCTCCTCTGTCAGGGAAGTTCGTCCTTCTGTAGGGATGCACATGGAGTGGTGAGGGAGGAAGGGGGTGCCTCTCCTAACCAGCCAAATCAACCCTGGGATCAATGGCGTGACAGATGTGGCAGCAAAATCACCCTCACACCCCACAGCACCAAGTTTTGTTATAAACATTGTCCTTGGGTTTTTGGTTTTGATCCCCAGTTGTTCTATCTGTTTTTGAATGGGGATCCAGAGAGACTAAAAACCCTGTTACCCATTATGCTAAGTGACATAAGCCAGTCACACCCAAAAATATAAGAATCCATTTATGTGAAGTACCTAGAGTATTTAAAATAATAGAGACAGAAAGTATAATGGCAGTTGCCAGAGGTTGCCCAGATCGAAACCTAGACCATTAATAGCAGTCATTCCCCACCACTTCCTCCAAAGGTAACCATTGTGTTGACTTCCAACACCATAGGTTGGTTTTTGCCTGATTTTGAACTTCGAAATGCAATCAGACCATACATAGTCTTCTGTGTCTCGCTTCTTTCTCTCAACATTATATTAATAAGATTCTTCCAGATTATTTTAAACAGCAATAGTGCCTTCATTTTAATTGCTCTATATTATAGCATGGTATGGATATAACACAATGTATTTATTCTATATTCATGTGCATTTGGGTTTCCCAGTTCAAACTATCAGGAATAATGCTGCAATGAATATTCTTATATTTCATGAGCATATATATACTTTCTGTTGTATACATAGCTAGGAGTAAAACTGCCAGGATATAAAATAAGTGTATATTCAGCTTAGTACATATTGCCAAACTGACTTCCCCAGTAGCTGTAGCAATTTATACTCCAGCAGAAATGCATGAGTCCTACTTTCTCTACATCCTTGTCAATACTTGGTACTGTCAATCCCTTTGATTTTGTTTTTCTGATAGGTATGGAGTAGTATCTCATTTTAGTTTTAATTTACATATTCCTTATGACTAATGAGCATGAGTATCTTTTCATATCAACATTTGAATATTCTCTTTTATGAAGTATCTTCTCATGTAAGACTCAAGTTTGTGCCTCATAGACTCTTCTACTGTAGGATTGGAAGAGCAGCGAGGCTCACAGCAAGGGATCCTGAAGATAAAAAAAGAATTTTGCATCAGCTTAAACCCAGCTTTATCAACATCAAGGAATGATACAGTGGGATGCCAGCATAAGACACCGAACTCTGTGAAGCCTCAAACCAATACCCCAGAAGTAGGTGATGGGTTGGCTACAAGGCAACATGGGGTCTTCAAAGGAAACCCATTGGCTGGTTGCTCATAGACTTATAAGTTGTCCGATATCTTGGAAACACCAGGACTTCAAGGTCTAGTTCTCAGCCACACAGACTCAGAAAAGAGCTTTTGCAAACACGAGTCAGCAATTAATGTAAAAATCAGAATGCTGATATATTAGTTCATACTATGAACCAGAATTGCCAAGCATTCCAGTCTCCGATGAGAACAATCTCCCTATAAGAAAACAACTTGGGGGCCCGCCGAGTGGCTCAGGTGGTTGGAGCGCTGTGCTCCTAATGCCACCAGTTTGATTCCCACATGGGCCAGTGAGCTGCGCCCTTTATAGCTAAGATTGTGAACAACAGCTCTCCCTGGAGCTGAGCTGCCCTGAGCAGCTAGAGGTTGGCATGAGCTGCCACGGCTGCTGTGTGTGCTGCCGACCAACGACTAGTGACCGACTGCCTCAGCTGGGGGGAGCGCAAGGCTCATAATACCACATGGGCCAGGGAGCTGTGTCTTACACAGATAGACTGAGAAACAGTGGCTTGAACTGGAGTCGGGGGTGGGGGGGAAGAAAGGGGGGGAAAAGGCAATGATCCCATAAGAAATAATGTCAAAGAATGGACTCCCTTCATAGTCACAGTCAGCAAACCTGTTTTCCCAGACCTACCTTAATTCACTACTTGATACATGCACGCATGTCGGAGGAAGGGTTGATGGGGAGATTGGAGTGTCCCGGAAGGAAAGGAAGTTTATGACATTAGATGATAGCCATCATGGGGTTGGAGATGGTGCTTATACCATCATGAGTCATCCTTTGAGGCTGGGAACACCACAGTCCCGAATAAAACCTAAGTTCTAGTAGCAAAGGGGGAGGGGTGGCTGTTACGTATGTAGATTTCACAACCTGTCTTTATGGGAGGATGAAGAAAGGACCGGCTTTCACACCGCTCAGCCTCACCGAGACATGTGTGTAGTGCCCTCTAGTGGACTATGGTGGCACTTCAGTCAGGCCGATCTGAATCCTCTACCACTCTGATCCAAACCACCATCATTTCAGGCAAGAATTATCCCAATTGGTCTCCCTCCTTCCACCCCTGTCCACCAGAATGATCTTTTAAAACCTTCATCAGATTGTGTCACTTCTCTGCTCAAAACTCAGGAGGCGGAGGCCGGATGGCTCAGTTGGCTGGAGGCCGAGCTCTGAACAATAGGGTTGCTGGTTCGATTCCCACATGAGATCGTGGGCTATGCTCCCTGCAACTAAAGGTTGAAAATGGTCACTGCACTTGGAGCTGAGCTGCGCCACAACTACATAGATTGACTTGGAGCTGATGGGCACTGGAGAAACACACCGTTCCCCAGTATTCCCCAGGAAAATTTATTTTAAAAACAACAACTCAGGAGTAACTTTCCTTCTCACTCAGAGTTAAAGCCAAAGTCCTCATTCCCCCCACTCCCCCACCGGTCTACCCTTCCCTCACTCCGGTGTAGCCGCACCAGGCTGCTTGCTCTTCCTCTGCAAGTAGGACACAGCAAGCACGCCCCGCCTTGCATTTGCTATCTCTTCTACCTTGAACAAATGGCTTACTCCTTCACAACTATACTCAAATGTCACCTAATGTCACCTCATCACCTGGTCACCCAAAAAAAAGAAGAAAACAGCCTTCCTCCTACAATTCAACTGGATTTTTTTTTTTTTTTTTTTGCGAAAAAATTTTGTATTTAGAATTAGCCCGCTGGACTCAGTTTAGATGATCCCATTTTGTTGGCAACATCCAAAGCATCATAGTCAGGAGCCAACCGAACATATGCCTGCGTCTCTCCATCGGGCCTGATCAGGGTGTTGACCTTGGACGCGTCAATGTCACAGAGCTTCTTTCCAGCCTGTCTGATCCAGTGCTTGTTGGCCTTGACATCCACAATGAACACAAGTAGATTGTTGGCTTCTATCTTCCTCATGCTGACTCGGGCATTAGGGGGAATTTGATGATGACAGTAATCAAGCTCGTTTCTCCTGGGGGCGCTCTTCCCAGGATATTTAGGCTGCCTTCGGAGCCGCAGTGTCTTGGGCCTCGGGAAGGTGGGTGACGTCCGGATCTTCTTTTTTGTGCGGCTGTCCTTTCAGCACAGCTTGCTTTGCCTTCAGAGCCTTTGCTTTGGCTTAGGCTTTGGGAGGGGCAGGGGCTTCCTTCTTCGCTTTCGGCGCCCCTTCATGAAAAGCTGGGTTCATTTTTTTGCCATAGCATTTAACACCATCTGACATGTTGCTTATTTACTTGTTATATACCCTCGTATGTTATGTGTGTATTACCTGTGTCCTCCTACTAGAATATATATTTCAAAATGGCAAGAAACTTGTCTGTTTTGTTCAGTTGTATTCCCAGCTAGAGCAGTGCTTAGCATGTAGTAGGCGCTCAGAATTTTTCTGAATAAATAAACGTAGCAAGATCTGAGCAACGAGTAGGCATTATATGGCCTTTGTTGTTTCATTCTTCGATATCAAAATTTGATGTCACAAAACGATCAACTCCACAAATGTACATAAAAATAATAAAATTCCAATTATAATCCCCACAGATTTTTTTTTTTTAAGATTTTATTGGGGAAAGGGGAACAGGACTTTATTGGGGAACAGTGTATACTTCCAGGACTTCTTTTTTCCAAGTTAAGTTGTTGTCCTTTCAGTCTTAGTTGTGGAGGGCGCAGCTCAGCTCCAGGGCCAGTTGCTGTTACTAGTTGCAGGGGCACAGCCCACCATCCCTTGCGGGAGTCGAACCAGCAACCTTGTGGTTGAGAGGATGCACTCCAACCAACTGAGCCATCTGGAAGCTCAGTGGCAGCTCAGCTCAAGGTGCCTTGTTCAATCTTAGTTGCAGGGGGCGCAGCCCACCATCCCTTGTGGGACTCAAGGAATTGAACCGGCAACCTTGTGGTTGAGAGCCCACTGGCCCATGTGGGAATCGAACCAGCAGCCCTCAGAGTTAGGAGCACGGAGCTCCAACCGCCTGAGCCACCAGGCCGGCCCCCACAGATTTCTTTTTAATTGGATTAAATTATCTTAAAATTCATTTGGAAAAAATAAAGTACCTGTGAATAGCCAATAAATGTAGGAAGAATACATTAAGGGCTTCCAGATATCAGAAGACACTATAAAACTACCATAATGAAATCCATATGATATTGGCATAGGCATAGACAGATGAACCAGTGTAACAGACTAGAAAATCCAGGAAGAGGTATCTCTTTGCAAGAATATAACACATAAAAGGTGAAATTTTAATTCTGTGGGAAAGGGATGATTATATAATAAATGGTGCTGGTATTATTTACCAGGAAAAATTGGACCCCCATTTGATACTATTTACAAAATGAGTGCCAAGTAGATTCAATGCTGAAATGTAGTTGATACTTTCAGAACCCTAACATAAGTTCAAATACTGTTAATTTTGCCCTCATGCCTCAGTGAAGATGTATGACTGATTCCATCCCAGTCAGAATTGATAGTGCACGTTCTTAGTCCCTTTCCTTTAAAAAATCCCGTTTCCTGGCTGGGCCCAAGCCGAGCAAGGAGGAGTCCATGTGGGGAGATGGGGATCCGTGGTGGTTGAGTGAGGTGTGGGAGCCCAAGCACAGCTGGGTTTCCCCAGGGGTATGGGGGTGGGGCAGCAGCCGCCCAGCTGACAATATCAGAGTTCAAGTCAGGTGAGGAGGGAGTTGATGACAGGGCAGCACAGTGGTGACACAGAGGACACCAGGGGACTGATCGAAGAAGTAAATACAGTATTTTGATGATAATAGGATAATGGAAGTCAAGTTTCTCAGTATCAAAAATGTAAGGACAAATAGAGTAATGGAGAAACTGGAAAATCCCTATGGTGTTGGACTGGAATAGGAATGGTTTTCACTTGATATAAATAGGTAAGGATATATGTGTAAGTGTATGTGTGTATAAAACATGTGTTCCCTAGACCTGTCCTCTGAGAGCAGCTAGAAGCAGCGACATCCTAAAGCAGGGAGCCCACTTAGCACCCAGATCTTAGATTCTGAGAGCTTAGAAGCCTGGCGGAGACCGTCGTAATCAAATTAATCAAGTAACCAAAGTTAACATCACAATTCATGCAACAAATTGAATTATGCCCCACCTGGTAGGATGCAAGGGAAAGAACACAGAACCACTTCCGTGATATTCCTGCTAAAGTTCGTAACTTGAATCTAGAGGTGAGGACACATCAGACAAACCCAGATAAAGGGACATTCGACAAAATAAGTGGCCTGTTATCAAAAGTGGTCATGAAGCTCAAGGCAAGACTGAGGAAATGTTCCAGACTAAAAGAAACTAAAGAGGGATGAAAACCAAAGCAAGGTGTACTCCTGGGTTAGATTCTTTTGCAAGGACGTTGTTGAGACAATTGGTAAAACTCAAATGGGTTCTGTGGGTTAGATTGTAGAGAAGTGTCATTGTCAGCATCCTGGTTTTGATGCTTGTGTTGTACTCATCATGGAAGAGAAAGTTGTATTTGTAGGAAATACACACAGTAAAGTATTTGTGTGATTGACAGGGCATATGATGTGTGACAATTAAGTTTGCAAACTTGTTGCAACAATGTTGCTAACTTTTTTTATATCAGAGGGATTATTCATTATGAATTTGTACCAGCTGGACAAACAGTTAACTAACTTCACTATTTGGAAGTGCTGAAAAGGCTGCATGAAAGTTAGACAACCTGAACTTTTCACCAATTCATGGATCTTGCATCACGACAACGCACCAGCTCACATGGCACTGTCTGTGAGGGAGTTTTTAGCCAGTAAACAAATAACTGTATTGGAACACCCTCCCTACTCACCTGATCTGGCCCCCAATGACTTCTTTCTTCACCCGAAAATAAAGGAAATATTGAAAGGAAGACATTTTGATGACATTCAGGACGTCAGGGATAATATGATGACAGCTCTGATGGCAATCCCAGAAAAGAGTTCCAAAATTGCTTTCAAGGGTGGACTAGGCACTGGCGTCGGTGCAGAGCTTCTCAAGGGGAGGACTTCAAGGGTGACCGTAGTGATACTCAGCAATGAGGAATGTAGCACCTTTTCTAGGATGAGTTCGTGAACTTAATTGCCCGACCTTCATATGCTGGCAACATACTCTTAAATGGCTCAGGACAAAAAAGTTCTTTGCACTAGTCTTGTGATTCTTCTGTAAGTTTGGAATTATTTCAAAATAAAAAGAAAGGAAAAATATCTTGTTTTGACTACTGATCCAGTGGGGGAGGAAGAAACATGAAACAAAATTGCACAGGTACAATTTAAATTTACATTTTTGTGTACACATATACATACCTCAATACAAAATAATTGTCAACTTATAGAAAGAACGAAAGCGTGTATTTCTAGAAAGAAAGGAGTAGTGGGCATGGAAAGCCCATTTCTGATCACCCATCCCACTGATCCATGCTATCCATTCCGGCATAATTCCACACACTTGTGGCATAGCACTCCTGTCACAGTGATTCAGTGCATGTCCTAAGGAGTACTGCCTCTGCGCAGCTGTGCTTTGGTAGCCTGTCCCAGTGCTGTCCCAGGCCAGCGTCTGCTTGCATCGGGTACAGTACAGGATATGACCAGTAATGCCGTGGTCATGGGCCTACTCCCACAACTCCTTTGCTGTAAAGTGGCCCCTGGTCTGCTACAGTTCTGTGGGACCCAGGATAGTGGATCAAATAGTCCATAAGCCCGCAGTGAGTGGTGCTGGCTGACCCCTCGGGCAGGAAAGGCAACCCATCCCTGGGATATGTGTCAGTTCCTGAAAGGGAACTGCTGGCCCTTCTGGGATGGAAGGGATCCCCTGTGCTCGGGGCCAGCCTCAGTCAAAGCTGTCAGCCTTGGAGCAGTCTCCCTCGGTGTCTCCTACACGGCCTGGAGAACCTGAACAGGCCAGGTGGTGTGCTTGCCTTAGCGCATCAACTTTTTCCATGGTTCTAGGATGCATCCTAGTCATGAGTTCCCACCAACTCTCCTGACTCTTGCCAGGATATTGAATTCTGTAACTCAAGAGAGGGATCTCAGGTCAATAGACTCTTCCCTTTCTAATTTTATGTTCCTTCCCCCTTCATCGAGTACCCCTAGAATTCCGTACCATGTGTACCCTCAGTACATGCTGGCTGGGCCTTGCCACTCCTATGGGGTACAGTCCCTTTCCTCCTTCAGCAAGCCCAGCACTTCCCTGGCTGGGTTATGCTGCAGCTAACCTAGTATAGGCCGAGCAGCTAGGAGGGGAGCTTGGCACATCCTGAGGGGTCACCTGTTCTTTGTGAGGGAGACGGGTTTGCATTTTCTCCCAGAAGAGACGGAGTGCTGGCTCTTCCCACGGAGGAGTGGGCCACTTCTGAAGGCCCAGAAAGGTCAGAGGAATTAGTGGCATCAAAATCTTCAGGGGTATCCACGCTGAAATCTGTTCCACGTGTCAGGGTCCCAGGTGTTTCCAACCAGGATCCTAACTTTAGCATAAGACATCTGCCTCACTTGGGCATTTAACTGTCTTTGAAGTCAGTCACTCAGACTAGAAAACCCTTGACTTCTCCACCCCCTCCCACTGTAGGAGACGTGGGCTCCTTGTATGAACCACAGAGGCCCTCTAATTTTCATGTCTGGCTTTCAGTTGCTTGTTACTGACCCTAAGTTGTTCATTATCCTGTAGCACATCCATGGAGCTTAGCAAGGAGCTCCAGTTCCATCATCCTTATAGCTACGATTCCCTCCATGTACCTCAAGCATCTGACACATTGTCCATCTGTCTAGAACATTCTATTCTATTGGTCCACTCTCCCAATTCACTACTGGTTGTCTGTGTTCTGACCTACCTCTAGTATTGGAGCCCTTGCTGTCAAATGGGTGGTGATCCTGTCCCCAAAACCCCATCTTATCAGCTGTTTTCTCGTTCACTTCTGGTACCAACTGTCAAAGGTCAAGTTCTCAAGAAAAAGAGTTTAGGATGCACAGTGCTTAGTAGAGACCCACACCTGTGAAAGGAAGGGAGCAAAAGCAGGGTGGGGCAGAGGGAAAGTCCACCTGTGCCAAGAGCACCAGCAAGTCTCAGCCAGTCGTCAGGTCACTGGGGTGAGAAGTCCCATCGCAGTTGTCCAGCATCGAGGCTATGTGGCTGGACCTCACATCCCTACTTTGGTCAGTCACCAGATGCAGGCTGTTCCAGCAAGGATATGACCTCAGGCAAGATGGCTCTGAAGGCTCTGAAGCAGCTGACAGCTGGGGACTAACTGCTGACCAGTCTCCCTGCAGCTGGGCAGCTGGGCCTTCCTTGAAGGGGAGTCTGGGCAACACATCCCCATTATGTCCCCCAGCAACATGAAAGTCTGTAAGTCCTGAGTGTACAGCTGGTGAACTCACCCAGGCAGCCACCTCCAGCTCAAGAAATAGACATATCAGCAGCGCCCCTTTTAGCCACCTTCTCAGTCAGTGTCTCTCCCCCAAGGTGACTATCCTTTTATCACCATAGACTCATTTACCTGCTTTTTTTTTTTTAGTTCTAACTGTAGTCAAATACACATAACGTAACATTTAACTGTAGTTAAATTCACATAACGTAACATTTACCATCCTAACCACTTCAGTGCACCTTTCTGCAGTGTGCAGAACATCACGCTATTGTGCAATCCAGCTCCAGAACTCAGCTCGTCTTGCAAAACTGACCCTCCACACCCATTAAAGAACATTTCTCCATTGCCCTTCCCCAGCCCTTGGCAACCACACTGTGAATTTGACTGCTCTAGGTACCTCATATAAATGGACTCATGGTACTTGTCTTTTTGTGACTGGCTTGTTTCACTCAGCATAACATCCTCAAGGTTCCATGTTGTAGCATATGTCACAGTTTCCTCCCATTGTATGTGTATACCTTACTTTGTTTATCTATTCATCTGTCAGTAGATACTTGGGTTGCTTCCATCTTTTGGCTGTTGTGGATATGAGTGTACTTGTTTACCTGCTCTTGAACTTTATACAAATGGAATAAATTATACCATGTGTATTCTTTTCTGGCTAGTTTCTTTCCTTCAATTATGTTTGTGAAATTCATCCATCTTATTGCATATAGCAATAGTTTATTCTTTCTCATTGATACATAGCCTTCCATTGTATGATCACACTCCAATTTGCTTATTTATTCTATCATTGATGGACACTTAAAGTTGTTTACTGGTTTTACCTATTATGAAGAGTGCTACTATGAATATCTTGTTTGTGCCTTCTAGTATTCACATGTACGCATTTCTGAGGGTATATACCCATGACTTAAAGAGCGGAGTTACATATATTTAGTTTTACTAGGTACTGCCACATAGTTTTCCAATTGGCTATACCAATTTATCCTCTTCGGAGCACTGAATGAGTGTTCCAGTTGTTTCAACATTCTCAACAACACTTGATATCATCAGCCATTTTAATTTTAGCCATTCTGTTTGGTATCTCATTGTGGTTTTACTTTGTATTTCCCTGATGACTAATGAGGTTGAAAACTTTTCATGTTTATCAGTCAATTGCATATCCTCTTTTGTGAAGTGCTTGTTCATATCTCTTGCCCTTTTCTTAATTGAATTGTCTGTTTCTCTTTTTTTCTTGTTGAATTTTAGCATTATAGTATGTGTACATGTTTTCCAAAGAGTTTAATTCTGTACTGCAGATCACATGGGCTTGCTCTAGAACCCAAAAGACCCTTCTATGGCTTGCCACAAATTACACATCCCGACCTCTCCCATCTCCCACCCCAACACACACAAGCGTGTTCTTGGTAAGTGTCCACTGTTGAATATATGTATCACAAATATAAATTATATTTATATAATGTATAATATAATATAAATATATAATTATTTCCTGAACCATTTGAGAGTTAATTGCAAATATGATGTCCTTTGACCCCTAAATATTTGAATATGTTTCCTAAAACAAGGACATTCTCTTACATAACAATAGCACAATTATAAAATCCAAAAAAAATAGCACTTATACAATAATACTATCTAGCCTACGGATCTCATTCAGGTATTATCAACTGTCTCAATAATGTTCTTTATAACAAAGAAAAAATGTTTTTTTTCCAGTTCCACATATTGCATTTAGTTGACAAGTCTCAAGTTTCCTTAAATCTGGAATAATTCCTGTCTTTCTTTGCTTCCTTTACCTTGTCACTTGAAGAGTACAGGCCAGATGTTTTATACAAAGTCCTTCAATTTAGGTGTATCTGTTTTTTCCTCCTGATTAAATTTAGACTATGCAATTTTGGCAGGAATAGCACAAAAATGATGCTTTGTTCTTCCCAGTTCATTAAATCAGGAGGCACAAGACATCTATTTGTTCCATTACTGGTGATGTTAACTAATTTTGATTCCTCAGTTAAGGTGGTGTCTGCCAGGTTTTCCATTGTAAAGTTATTCTTTGTTCATTTGTAATTAATAAGTATCATGTGGGGAGATATTTTATACTATATCCTATTTCTCATAAAACTTTCACCCACTAGTTTTAGTATCCATTGATGCTAAAGTTATTCTTTTCATGATCCAATGATTTTTAAAAATCCAAATATAGAGACTAGAGTGAACACAAGTCTTTTGAGAAGTCAAATCCTCAGATTCCCTCCTCCTGTTACCTGTTTTTTGTGTGTCTTTGCGGCATAGCCTTGGGGCAAAGGATACTGAAACCCATTTCTCTTTCTTCTTCTTGGGCCTGAAGGATGACAATATTTGCTACCCTGCCTTGCAGTGAATCTGGGCCTGTGAGACTAGTTCTAGCTCAAGAGCTATGAACAAAAGGGATATGTGCCCTTCTGGGCCAAAGCATTTATTGTTAGTGTATGACTCTCCAGCTCTCTCTTCCCTTGCTGCAGCAATTGGAGGAAATGGAGGCCATGGCTTTAGATGGTGAAGCCACGAGATGGAAACAGCCTGGATCCCTGCGTCACCACATGGAGAACAGCTGCCCTGAAGGGTAGCCCATCTTGTACTGGACAGGTGTATGCACAAGAAATATAAGCCTTTGCTGTCCTAAGCGACAGATACTTCAAGTTTAACATGATTTAGCTTATCCTGATGAAATTTTTCTGGAAATATTCTTCACATATTAAAAATATGCATTTTATGCATAATTTTATGTGTGTATATAGATATATTATGCAATATTCTGTATCTTCCTTTTCTTACCTAACAACATCTTTGAGATTTTTTCTACATCAGAATATGTAACTCATTCTTCTTAAGATTTGAAAAGTGCTCTATTGTATAGTGTACTTTAATACATTTAGAAGGTACATTTCTTTAATTTAAATTTCTTTCTCTTTTTTGTTTTTTTATTGGGGAAGGGAAGAACAGGACTTTATTGGGGGACAGTGTGTACTCCCAGGAGTTTTTCCAAGTCAAGTTGTTCTTTCAATCTTAGTTGTGGAGGGCACAGCTCAGCTTCAGGTCTAATTGCCGTTATCAGCTGCAGGGGGCGCAGCCCACCATCCCTTGTGGGAGTCGAACCAGCAGCCTTCAGCATTAGGAGCACGGAGCTGCAACCGCCTGAGCCACCGGGGTTGGCCCCTAATTTAAATTTCTTGAATAGGTACTACATACATATAGTCCAAAATTAAAATAGTTCAGAAAAGTGTATGTGAAAAATTCTCCCTTCCATGGTTTCCCTGAGCCAGCATACTTTCCACCAAAGGTAATCAATATTTCCTGTTCTACACGTATATTTCTAGAGATATGTTATAAATAGGATGTTTAAATGAACCTTGCTTAGTCTCAGCTTTGGCTGAGACCTCAAAACAGTAAAGTCATATTCTAAGTTAGACGCAAATCCACCAACACAAGATTTGCAGCAAGAGATTGTAGAAAAACAGTTTTTCTCTTAGTTCACCACCCATCTTCAGCCTATGAACGGTGCTGGAGAGTTTGTAAAAGATAGGAGATTCAAGGTTTTTAGAGAGAGTTATTGGTGTCCTGAGTCATTGCCGCCATCCCTGACTTCACCATACAGCGTGTATGCCCTCACCTCACACTGATGCAAGCAGCTTTACTGGGATCGTGCAGCAGTACATAATATCTGTTCCTTGCAGCTGGAGAGCCGCTGTGCTGATGTCTGAATGTTGAAAATCTCTCTGAGAGAGCTTTAGAAACATAACTGCAATACTTTCCCTTAGTGCAGCACAATGTCCTTGTTGTGCAATGAGGAGGTTGTGTAAGGCCTCCGTGTTTTGGCTTACTCCCTGTCTTGTAGTGACTCCTTGCAATAACAAGCCTAACGCATGGGTGGTCTTTGTTAAGCTTGCAGTCATTTCTCCAACCCATAAACTAGAAGAACTCTGCAACCTTCTGTGTCCCTTGCAAGACACGTGTGAAGTTGCCTGAAGGCAAAATTTACTTTTCGAATTCTCTTTCAGTGTTCTGTGTTCGCAAATTAAATTCACACCTACGACCACAGCCATTATGGCAAGGTTTGCTCACATATATGTGAGGAATAAAAGGATTTCGGGTTTGTAATGTTACCATAAAAGGATCTTTGAGTAAAGTCCTGAATTATTCTAAACACAGACATTAGCTTCAGCCTCAGTTGGGAACACGTGTACTGGCTGACTCAGATTTTTCACTACTCTGAGCATACATGCACTTACTTGTCTGCGAATGACCTTGAAAGCATCCCAAACACTGATTTTGGGGTTACAAATAAATTTTAGCGAGTAGATGAATTAGCAAATATGGAATCCATGAATAATTAGGATCAACTGTATCACTCTTTTGTTGAAGGATATTTGTTTTATGTCAGTTGCTATAATGAATTAAGCTGCTGTGAACGTTCTAAATAAAAAAATGGATGAATGAACGAATGAATGAACGTGGCAACAGTTGCCATGAGTAGAAACTTACCGCCAATCTGCAGGGAGTAGCCAGCAGGCCTTTATTCCACAAATCAAGTACCACTCATTAGCAGTTCCGCAGAACAGGGTTCAGGCCTGGGTAGTCCAGGATTCTCATTATGGATCCTGGTAGTTAGTGGATCTGAGACTACTTCCGTTAGAAACTAATATGAAATGTCTAAAAGAATGCTTTGGTGTACCTTTGTGGCCATTGCTGCATAGATTAAGCATTTTTTCAGATGAACCATACCGATGATTCTTCCACTGGGCTGTCAATTCTGTAAAAGTTTGATCACACAAACTGGTCCCTGCCTTACACCCTTCAGTTGGATTTTTGTGTAAGCAAAAGTGTCCTACTGTAGGCATGACAATAAACGGTATTGGCGGCTCAGCATTATTCGGTGTGTGACAGTAGTTAACAGTCATGAAGAGTTTATTGCTTATTGAAGTCACTGGTGTTATTTAAGGGAATTATATGACCTGAAGGGAAGTGAGGACAACCCAGCAAGTTGATCTGGCTGGATGTTAGCTAATCATGGAGAGGTATTTGTTGTATACAGAGTTCACTAAAAGCAAGAGAAGAGTGTCAACAACAGAAACAGAACAGGCCCATAATGAAAAGAGCCTTGGCATGTTAAAAGTATTTGATCTTGGGCTGGGCCGGTGGCTCAGGCGGTTAGAGCTCCGTGCTCCTAACTCCGAAGGCTGCCGGTTCAATTCCCACATGGGCCAGTGGGCTCTCAACCACAAGGTTGCCAGTTCAACTCCTCGAGTCCCGCAAGGGACGGTGGGCAGCGCCCCCTGCAACTAAAATTGAACATGGCACCTTTAGCTGAGCTGCCGCTGAACTCCCGGATGGCTCAGTTGGTTGGAGCGTGTCCTCTCAACCACAAGGTTGCCAGTTCGACTCCCACAAGGGATGGTGAGCTGTGCCCCCTGCAACTAGCAATGGCAACTGGACCTGGAGCTGAGCTGCGCCCTCCACAACTAAGACTGAAAGGACAACAACTTGATTTGGAAAAAAGTCCTGGAAGCACACACTGTTCCCCAATAAAGTCCTGTTCCCCTTCCCCAATAAAATCTTTAAAAAATAAAAAATAAACTCAAATGGTTACAAATCAAATATTTACGTTGATGGGAGAAATATAACATGGTAGTTAGGAGCATGAATTGCAGACAGCCCTGGATTCAAATCTCAGCTCTGCTACCTGTAACATATAACTCAATCTTGGGCAAGTGACTTAACTCCTACAAGTATTAGTTTTCTCACCTGTAAAATGGGGGTTATTGTGAAGATTAAATGATAATGTAAGTGAAGTGCTTAGTGCATAACTATCAGTTAATAAGTACTGTGGATTTTCCCTTAATGTATAATTTTTTCTAATTATCAAAGAAACCAAAAATCAAACTTGAGTTTAACGTTAGGACATGTATCATAACTATCTTTATTGTTAAGATGGGAAATTGTTTTTCAAAAGATTAAATCATCATTCAATGTTTTTCAAACTGATTTTATTTTACATACTTTTCTGTAACTTGTTAGTTTCTCTTTAAATCTTACCATTGACATCTTCCTATGTCAGTAGAAATGTATTGACTTCATTCTTTTTAATGGCTATAACCATTTTTCTTTGGGTAACTATTCATTTTTAATAAGGAGAGAGCCCTCAAATCTTGTGACTAATTCATTTTAATTTTGTATCAAATGACTAGTGTTAGATTGTACTGGGTCAGGGCTGATGTGTATTGTAGGTGCAGGAAATGCAGCCATTGCACATGCCGTAATTAATGTTAAAGCAAACCACACGGAGGCTTCATGCCTTTTGGGAGTGAGAAGGAAAGGAGTGGTAGAAAACATACACTAATGTAAATACCATTCTCCTAGCACTTGAATTCCAGAAGTGAAACTGGAGGGCTGAACTGTCCATATTAGGAAATGGCTGGTTGCTTGATGACCACAGTGTTAAGCTAAGTATTTTGTCCTTTTATTTGGCGGGGGTGTGGGGTGGGAAGGGAGGGAATTGGTCAGGAGGGTATTATTATTAGATCCGTTAACTTTATAACCACTCTATTTTCTTCCAACATAATTTCAGGGAAGTTACAAGCATTACAAAAATCAAACTTTCACTTAACTGGAAAAACTGAAAACCTAGCTCAGTGTTTAACGATGAAGTTTCTGAATCAGATTGCCAAATGAGGTTATGTGTTATTCCCTGAAATTGCAGCAGGGTTAAAAACCTGTGTTAAGATTGGTTTGAATCGAAGGATTCAACATGTGCTCTTGCAATAAAGTGGTAAATGAAGGCCTGGGGTATAGACAACCTTTCAACCTCTCTGGCACTGAACATATTATTTCACCTTAATAAAATACCAGGAATTATACCATACTTCGTTTCCTTTAGTTAAGAATCAGGGCTAAAATAGCATTAAGCTTGCAAGAGGAACACAGTCGTGTGGCACGTGCTAGTACATGGGGGCATAAAGAAACGATGAGCCAGGAGCCCCAAAACCCACATCTAACAAAAGAAAGTGTGCCCCACCCTGTATTTGGGAAACTTCTTTTCCACTTAAGTTCCCTCACGATACCTTGCATTCCCTGAGCTCAAGTTTCCAAAATACTCGCCTAGTGTCCTCCATCACTTCTCTATACTTTGCTCCTGAAATTGACAGGTTTTTTTTTTGTTGCTTTTTTCCTTAACTCAGAGAGGACAACCTTAACAATAGAAAATGCATATTACCACCATTGATAACATTCAGTGCTGGAGCTAGGAAATAAAGATTTCTGATGGGTGTAAGCCCCGGGGCATGTGTGGGTGTCTACAGACAAAAAGCAATGGGTTGGCCCTGGGATTCTTCCAGACAACAAGCTCACTGCCAAGCAGACTTCAGCTCAGGCACCCTCTCCTGAGTCTCGCCAGCACTTGTTATAAGTCTGGCTCATAACAGCTCTGGCGGATGGGGGGCCACATGGCCCCCAAAGAGTGCCAACCAGAGGTAAGGACCTGTGACCAGATGTCTTGTTCTAGGACAGAGGGCTCGCACTGCCTCCTGCTCCCTTTGCTCTGCAGTCTGTGGGACAGCTGAGTGCTGGGACCACCACGCAAATCTGGATGAAGCTTTGCAAAGACAGCTTTCAATTAAGTATCAAGGAGAGTGAAACGACCCAATGTTTTCAAAGATGAGTCACTTTGGGATTGGCCTTTGGACTTGCCTTAGAGGTCTGATCTCTCTTCTAGTACCTGGTGAAGGAAAGAATATACTCAGAATGTGGGCAAATCCCTGAGTCACAGGATTTGAAAGAACTTTTGCAGTGAGAGCAGAGACCTGCAGGGGAATGCTGGCTGCCCACTGCCAGGCGGCTTCATTACTTAGAAGACCTCTCCCAGTTCAGCTTTGGGCCTCGGTAACTAGGTGCTGGCACTTCCCCAGGATGGACTGGCTTGTGGAGGCTGATACACCATGTAACTTAAGACATCAGACACCAAATACCAATTGTCTGATTCAAAATATGACGAGTTTCATTTAAGAAAGGATTCAGGAGTCAGTCTGATGGGCATGTCTCTGCCTTTTCCCAGGAAAACACCTGGACACTAGGCGCCCAGTCAGGCTGCAGGTAACACTAACCGCCTCCACCTCCGTGATAAAGAGGTCCCCTCAGGAATGTGGGGACTTGACACACCTTTTTTCAGGTCCCCCTTGGCACTGTCACATTCTTTCTTTACACATGTTAATACCATTTACTCAGCAGAGGCTTTACACATGCTAACAGGCTCCTGGAGGCTATACTTAGATCTCAGAACAAGAAGAAACCTTAATCATCAGGTTACATTTTAATTTTCCATGACAGTAAAAGGTACAGTAACCCTGGAACAGTCCTCTCCTGCCTTACTAGAGCTAGCAATCATGAAAAACTTCTTGTGGGGCCAATGCAAGTTGAAAATGTCATCATTCATTTCAGTAGGAAAAAATTTTACACGTTCCCTGACTCCCAAAATTGATACCCACTCATGCTAAAACACCAAATCTCATTAAAATGGACACAATCACATCAATAATTGACATTGGCCATCATAAACACACACCTCAGGCATTTTCCCTTCACTAGTTATGACTAATTATATTATTATTCTATAATATGGTAATTTACCTGTTGTTTCTTAGCTTTCATGCCCTGTACATATAAAATTAAATTTATAACATACATACAAATGATACCCAATATTTATACAATTTAACCTTTGTTTATGAAAAGAAAATCAATGAAAACCACGTAAACGATATTACTTTTACTGAACAAGCTGAAATACAACAGACACATGTATAGGATTATCCCTGCTATAAATAAGCACAACTATGAGAAATCTGATGGGAGATCTTCAGGTAACATAGGCCAGCTACATTAGGATGACACGCGGTGGCTCTCTTCTTCATGTGCTCAGCGGCTCCAAGAAGCACACCCAACCAAATTCAGCCTGGCAGATGCAGAGAACTCCTTGGGTATCAGTTATCTTTGATTGCAAAACAAACCACCTCAAAACTTACTGAGTTAACTCTAAGACAATAAACATTATTTTTCGCTGGTCTATGGGTTCACTGGGGGTTGCTACTGGTCTGGGCCAGCACAGCTGGGCCTAGAAGGCCTATAACAGCCTGGCTCATGTACTTGGCAGGTGAGCTGGTCTAAGGGGCCACACTCCAGTCTGGCAGTTGGTTAGAAGTCAGACGGGATGATAACCACGTCTCTCATCGTCCTTCAGGTTAGCAGGAATTTTTCACAGCTGGTGGAAGCGTTCCCAGCAGCAGGAGAGAAGAGTTATAATTGTAAGCACTTTTTAAGATTCTCCTTGTATCAAATTTGCTAATGTCCCACAGAACAAGCACCGGTAAGGCAAGTCACATGGCCAAGCCTACATTCAGAGAATGGAGGAATACACTCCACCTCTTGATGGGAGAAACTGAAAAATACAGTAAGCACACACTTAATGTTCTGTGACTTTAAGCAAAACAATGTATAGCAAAACCAATTTTACCACAGGCTAATAAACAACAGTTAAGTTCTTACAGCATCTCATCAACGTTGTAATGAAACCTTATTCAAGGACCTGTTGTACTGTGGTTACTATGTTCAGTCTACCATACGTTGGAAGCCAAGATGGAGAGATTAAATGCTTTCCTTGTGACCAGAATGGGTGTATACCTTGAGGTTTAAACATATTTCTATGAAGGGGGTGGGGGCTCTTCTGATTTAACTACTGAGGTCATCCAGTAAGGCTGCCCTCTTGAGTCCTCTACTACACCTGCAGCAAAGAGATAAAACCAAAGAGGTAGGCAGAGGCTAGGGCTCTAAAGACCACGTGAAGGAATTTAGGTCTTGATCTCAAGAGCAGTGGGAAGCCACAGAGTGTTTTAAGGAGAGAGATAAGATCACTTGGGCTGCAGTGAGGACAGTAATTCTAGAAGCTTTGCTAGGAAGGGAAACAGTGAGATAAGGCTTTAAGTACAGAATATAGGGTCAAAGGACAGGCTTTTTTGTGGGGTTTTTGTTTTCTTTTTCAAAGCAAAATATGGTTGAAACTAGAGCCTGTTTGAATACTGATGGAAGGATCCAGTATTGCAACAGCCCTTAGAATTGGGAAGGGAAACTTCAGCACACATGGAAGTTTGGCTTAAAAAAATAACTATAAAATAAAACTGACTGCATTTTTGTTTTACAGTCCTATTAATTTGCCTACATGTATAAATTCATGTAACTGACACCACAGCCAGGATACAGAGGAGTAATCAACCCTGAAAAACCTCTTGTGGCCCAAACCCTCTGCTTTGCTATCCCCTTGTCACTTCACCCCTCACTCCTAGCAACCACTGCCTTATTCTCCATCGCTATAGTTTTAACCTTTTCAAGAGTGTCACTTTTCTTTCACTCAGCATAATGCCTTTATTGTTATGTTGTTGAGCATAATGTCTTTATTGTTATTTTCTTGTAATCCCAAATTGCTGGGTATATCAATGCTTTATTTCTTTTCATTGCTAAAGGATCAGATTCTGATCCGGGTCAATAAATGGTATCTTGATTCTACCAGTTACCTGGGTCAAACCTGTACATCCAATCTATTAGCAAATTCTGGTGGCTTTACTTTCAAATAACACCTGGAATCTGATCACTTCTTACCACGCCCACGGCTGTCATCTAGTTTAGGCCACCATCATCTTCTGCCAGGACTAGTGCTTCCACTCTTACCCCTCCACCCTCATTCTCCACACAAGACCCCTCTAGGGTCAGACTTAAGAGACTTAAGTCTGATCAAGTCACTCTTCTGCTCAAAACTCTCCAGTGGTAACAATCCAAAAATGTCATCACGGCCTACAAGGCCCTGAATGGCTGGGCCCCTGCCTACCTCCCTGATCTCCTCTCCTACCTCTCCCCTTCACTTACTCCCTATCAGCTACAGTGGTCTCCTTGCTATTCGTATAGCGTGTCAAGCATGCTCTTGCCTCAGATCATCTGCGTTTGCTGTCACCTCTGTCTGGAACACTCCTTAAATATTCACATATATTGCTCCCATCAAGTCAGTTCTAGTTTCTGCTTAAATATCTCATCAATGAGTCCTTCTTTAACATCTAAAATAGCAGCTTCCTGACACCACTCTCTCACCCTTACCCTGCTTTGTTCTTCTTCATAGCACATACAGATATTTGTTTCTGTCTCCCTACACTAGAAAGAGCCTTTAGGACAAAACATTTTTTTGTTCAACACTCAGCAAGCACCTACATGAATGCTTCACCTGGCTTAGAGTGGGAGTTTAATGAATACTTTTGATTGAATAAATTATAGGAAAAAAGGACAGGATGGGAATACATGTAGCTATTTAGACTTTAGGGCATTCAACATTTTCTGTCACTTATACGTACAGTAAGATAACCCGGGGAATGGGTACTAGAAGGGTCAGGTTAGAGATTTGCAGAGATAGAGGAGAGCGAGTTTTCTATAAAAATATAATGAAATTTCCAGACACTGTTCACAGCCCATTTAAGGTTGAAATCATTAACTTAGTGACGTCAATCAGTTCAGCAGGACAATTTTCTATGACAAGGTACATACAGGCACGGAGAAACATGTTGGTCCATCCAGGGTGGGAGACTTAGCTGAGAAAAAAGGAGTGTTGGGTAGGCTTAAGAATAAGTAAGAGCAGGATTGTAATGATCTAGCGTTGAATCTAAGATGAAATAAGGAGGGAAGAGAGAGGATTAAGAGTGAGGCTTTCAATAGGTTGGAGGTCCTGATAAAGTGCACAAGACAGCCGTGGTGAAGTTCCTGAGCAGTCAAGCTAAAAGGATACGGGGCTGTAGTTGGACAGAGGGCTGTTTCTATTATTGATTTGTGACGTGATAGCGGGCCCTGCTTCGAAAGCGTTTCTGGTGATATGATCCAGGTTTTTAACTGGGCTTGGGAGGCTGCCGTGAGGGTCGCTGGAGGTGAGGCCCAGATGTTAAATGGGTTGTCCACATTGACTATGAAATTAAGAAGACAGGAGACGGTTAGAGAGAAAGTAAGGCAAAGAGCTGGATGCACAAAGAAGCAGGTGCTCTCTACAGAGGCCGTTAAATGGCGGGCAGTCTTGAGAGTAAGCGTCGGAGAAGCAAGGGGTTTTACGAGGTGACACTATTCGGCAAAGAGTCCCCCACCTTTGGAACCTGGGAAGTGAGAATACTAAACCATGTGAGTGTGTTCCAGGGGATGCCTCAGCGTACAGCCAGCTCTGTCCATGGCTGATGTGGAAGGGGGAATCTCAAAAAGGCCGGTTTAAAGGTTGTTGGTTGGGGAGGCGACCGAAACCCTGACACTCCTTGTCCTTTATTTATCTTCCTCCCACTCTACCGCCCGCGCCACACCAACCTCCGCAACCAGAAAACGCGCAGAGAAAACTACGAGACCGGTTCTCTTCAACTCCCCGCGAAAAGCGCTCACACCGGAACTCCTCCGTGTCTCCACCTTCCCATTGGTAGAAGCCTCCGCCAGCTTCGACCCGCTTCCGCTCACGACTTAGGTGGGCGGGACCGTCCTAGGAGTCACTTCCGCCTGACCCCGCCCCTCGATCCCTTTTTGGCCGCTTCCGGCGTCAGGCCGCGCCCCACCTCGTGCGGCACCGCCCCCTCCCCGCCCAGGGCCGACTGACCGGCCCGCGGCGCCGCTTCCGGTGCGGGCCCCGCCCCGGCTGTGGCCCCCGGCTGCGGAGAAGTCCGAGACGCAGCTGCGGCGCGGGGGCCAGAGTGGCAGCCTCCACATCAGCCGGCGGACCCGGCGCGCCCCGCACAGGTAAGCCTCGCGGGCCCGGCTCCGGCAGCCGCGGCGGGAGCGGGGGCTGTGGCAGGTGGAGGGGACGGGGGTTGGGAGGGACGGAGGCAGGTGTGCTTGGGCAGACGTGAAGGCGCTGGCCGGCGGAGCGCGGGGGCCGCGGAGGAACAAGTGAGCGCTGGGAGGAGACCGGAGACGCCCTGTGCCCTTTAGGGTGGTTGGAGATAAAGGGATGCGCTGAGTAAAGACCCCCCGCCCCCGGGAACTGAGCGGGTAAGGATAGGCGGGGATGGGGGTTCAGAGAAGAGCCGGCGGGCGGGCTGGGAGAGTTTGGTAGAGGTGAAAGTGATAGGGCGGGATTGGGGGTGGTATAAAGAATGGGGGGTGGAATAACCAGATCTGGAGGTGTGGGGCTGGAAGGGGGCCGAGGCTGAAGAGATCCCGCAGCAAAGGTAGAGGGAATGTGGGCGAGGCCGTTGCTCCGAGCTCGGCGGTCGGGAACTTTAGGAGAAATGGGGGAGGGGGCCTTGTGAAGGGATGAAGTGGCTTAGATTTCTGAGACAAGTTTTCTAAACGTAGGCAGGTGGCATTGTTCGCATCGACCGGCTGCTTAGGGACGGGGAAGACGGGCTTTTGGAGGGCGGGTGAGTGTATGGAGTCGTAGAACTTAGTCATCTCAGTCGTGCTGAAGTGGTTGTGCGACACCTCGTCCTCTGCGGGGACAGCAGACGGAGAAGATGGTGCCAGGAGACAGGAGGCAGTTGTTCAATGACTGGCAGGACGTGGCTGAACATTTTCCTGCTTATGATTGATTGACTGTAATGATTATAAGGACAATGAAAATGACCACCGAATCATTTGTTTTATTCTTTTGTTTAATTTTCTCTGACGCAGATTGTTTTTATTTTAAATGAACACTTCAGCCAACTAACTGCGGGTGTAAATCTTTTCATGCTTTGTTGCTCTATAAAGAGGGCCAAAGCAGAATGAAGGTATTGCTGTGGGCATTACTCAGTTTCTGAGTGTTAAGAGAGGAAGTAAAGGCAGTAAGAGGCAAATTGGAATTTGAATCCCTCACAGAATGCAAAAAGGCAAAAGCAGTGCTTCTAAGATAAACAGAAAGTTAGAATTTTTTTTCTCTCTACTGTTTTGCCTACCATTTTTCTCTAACCCATTAAAATATTTATAAATCCAAGCAGTTTTTCTTGCTAGGGATGTGATTACTTCCCCCATGAATTTTTGAAGACTTTAAAGACATTTAGTTTTTTTAAATCTTTCTACCCAATGCTAAAACAATGGAACAATGCAAATATCAAGTCCCAACCTGTGCGTGCAGCTTCTCCTTTCCTGGGATAACATTGTGCGCCATATTGCAAGTGCTGTTCACCTAGAATTTGCCCAGGCATAGAGGTAATCCATTCAGTTATGGAGACTCGCGGAGGAAACGTAACTCAAGTGAGGGCGTTGGGGGTGGGGACTCGGAGAGGAGAAAGGGAAGGGGGGTTGTGAGAGGAGGAGAGCCTGTGAAAGGGGTGTGTGTTTGGAGACTGATTGGTAAGAATGCTGATAAACCAGCCCCCAGAATACTTTTGGCCTGAAAGCCTTTTCTTTTTTGTATTCATCATAGAATATAGTAGAAGTGAATCAGAAAGAAAGGGGATGTGAAGAGATTTACTTGGCTGTTTATAAAAAAGAAGCAGTAACTTGCTATAGAGACAATATTGATATCTGTTTCAAATTAATTAACTTGAAAATCTCCAGAGGAATTCCCCTTGTTTGTTTTTGAGTGACGATTGCAATTTGAAACTTGCCTCCTTGCTGGATTGGGGGGTATACATTCTTTCATGTTGTTGAAATTGGATTCTTTTTGAGGCTATAATGTCCAGTTGGCATGGCCCAGCCCACTTGAAAAGCAGGTTGGCAATTGGATCTGGAAAGTTTGAAAAGTTTAAAACCAAGAGCAGTTTGATAGGTTCTGCTTTTCTGTGAGAGAAATCAGTGTCTGCCTGATTGATAGCTGTGTCTAGCTTGGAGGATAATTTTTTTCTCTGGTGGGCCTGAGAACATAAGCGATGTGTTCTCTTTCATAGGCAAGACCTTTTCATTTATTATTGTGGTTTTCATACTCACAGCCTTTGTACAGTGCAAACCCAGTTGCTTTTTCAGTAATAAACACATTAATGTTTGGTGATGTTAATGGAGGAAGACAAAAATACAGAGGTTTGTAAGCAATATATCGTCTGGATTGACTTCTTTTAAACCCAAGTAGCCCGTCACTGCTGAGATTCATGCCATGTTTCCCCTCATAAATTCTCTTCTTCAACCCCTTTCCTACCCATCCACCCCCGAAAGTCTCAGCACTCCCTCATCCTAAAACTCAGGTTTAGGAGCATATGTTTAGAATTCATGCTTTTTACTGGAGAAAAGAAAGCCTTTTTATACCTGTTTTACATAGTCCCCCCTCCCCCTTTCTCCTTCTTTGTGGTTTCTGTTAATCACTTAAGGTTTAGACCAGTGTGCCTGCTGGGCTGTGCCCAGGTTCAGAGCCATGCCAATCAGTGGGTGAAGCTTGAGGCAGTGATGGAGCCGCTGCAGCAGAAGCCACAGCAGCAGCAGCAGCCACAGCAGCAGCCACCACACCAGGGTCCTCTGCAGATGGATGCCAGAGAGAAGCAGGGACAGCAGATGAGAGAAACCCAGTTCTTGTACGCCCAGAAGCTGGTCACACAGACTCTTCTTTCTGCCACACCTGGGAGGCCTTCTGGCAGCCCTGCCCTGGGTCCCTTAGCCAGGGTGGCCCCGGCCACAGCAGTGACCCGAGTGTTTGAACGGAGCAGCGTGAACTCAGAGCCTGAGGAAGAGGAAGGAGGTTTGGAAGATGAGGATGGGGACGATGACGTTACAGAGGTGGCTGGGAAAGAGGCCCAGGCTGCTTCGAAATATTTTCATGTGCAGAAAGGGGCTCTCCGAGACCCTAGAGCGGCACCCATCTCTGGTCTCCTTCCAGCAGCAGGCCTCCCACCACACGGACAGCAGGCTCAAGAAGACCCTACCAAAGACGCTGCCAAGGCCCCTGCTCCAGCCTCCGCCGCTGGGCAGCCAGGCTGGACCCTGGATGAGCAGCTCAAGCAGGTCAGTCTTTCCGGTGTGGGGCTCATTTGTTCTTCCTTAAAGGCCAGCCAGAGAGGGCTGCCGCACTGCCAGGCTGACACGCAGCCCAGACGTGAATAGACTTATGAAGCTTTTTGCCATCCTTGTTTCCTTGATTAAAGCACTGAAATGTGTAAGTTACTCCTCATATAGATTGTTCCGAGTTTGAAGTGAAAGAATGTCAGTACAATCTCTTTTTTTTTTTTTTAAAGGAAGGATGAGGTTGCAGTAGTGTTATGAGGGACATCTAAAAATGAGACATGGGACTCTAATTCCAGTAGTCACATAAAAGAACAGTCTGCCTAAGACAGTTTCCTGGCTCCAGGCTAACCCAGGATTTTGCTCTTTTAGGACAGTTTTGTTGTTTTGCAGCTAAACGGAACTGATGAGAAGCGCTTGCATTCTGTGTATTTTCTAACAAAGAGCCTAGTAGACATGATTTCATCTTACAGGAAAGGGTAGACCTCAGATTTCCCATTTTAGCCAAGACAACCTTAAGTGATTTTCAAACACAGCTAAGCATTGGTTATGTATGAAGCTTTTTAAAAAATACTAATGCCTGGGTCCTAATGAATTATCTCACAGGGTGGGGCCTACAGACTGTTCTCAGCCAAGCCTCTGACTTCTAGTTCCTCTTCTCTTTATGACCTGCACTGCCGGTTTTCCTCACCCATGAACAGGAGCGATGCTAAGTTGTTCCCGGCTCAGTGGCTTACTGGTGCTTAGGCAGGGCGCTCATGATAAAGCTGGTAATATCTGGGCACTCCCCATAAGCACATGCTCTTCGTGTGGTCCAGTAGTGCTGTTTAGAAATCCGTTGTGAAGAGCTGTGGGTTTTCGCAGGGCAACTAGAAGTCACATAAGAAAACATTTTGGAACCTGACAAATCAGTGTCTTGGTATAAAGGAACCTGTGCAGTTCATCTGAGTTTAAAATAGTCATGTTTGCAGTCGATTCCAGAGCCAACAAAGTGGGGTTCAGATCCCATCTCTTCCATTTATTACCCTTGTGATCTTTCGATGGGCTCTTCATCTCTGAGCCTGTGTCTTCTCGTCTGAGATAAAAATAATGAAGCCTGTCTCCCAGGGGTGTCGTAGGGATTAACAGCGAGCGCAGGGTGGGCAGTAGTGCACTGAGCTCTTTAATATAAACAGTGCCACCTCTGCTGCATCCACATACATGTGCTCTGAGACAGGGAGGATGCTGAGCTGCAGAGGTTTTCCCTAGATCACCAGAGAGCTCGCTAGTGGTGGAGCTAGGACGAGGATCAGAGAAACCCGCTTCCACGACAGCAGCAGCCTGGCCGCCCGCCCAGACCAGCCTCCAGGCTGATTGCTGTGCTTTAGCAAAACATCTGTGGTTGCCGGCAGCCCCCGCACTGCTGGGCGGTTGGCAGGGTTCCATGCCGGCCGCTGAGTCAGCGCCTAAGCTCCCGCCCCAACAGCACTGGGAAAGTTCAGGCCTGGCGGCTGGGCTGCCCCTGCCTTGGCAGCTCGCCAGCCTCTGCGTGTGTGCGGTTGTTCCTAGAAAGTGCAGCCGCGTGCGAGGAACAAGTGGAGCTCCAGAGCCTGTCTGTCTTCAGGAAGTGCAGCAGGTGTTGAGGTCAAGCCATTAGAGCTTTGAAAAAAGACTCTTCAGAACTGGCGTGTGCGTGCACATGTGCGCCCGGTGGCAGGCGCCCAGCGCCCTGCTCCACAGATCCGTGCTCAGGGGACTTCTGTTGGCTTCTGAAACCCTCTGAGTTCGTTTTAGTCTCTGAGGCGTACTCTCTAATTATAGCCTGCGTGGCAGAGCACTGCCAAAATGTGTTATAAACGCCTGCAAGCCGAGGCCTAATCTCACCCCTACATGTACCTTCTTCCTGGATTTGGAGATCAAGAACTGGGTTGGGGGCTATTAGGCAACAGTGACTTAAAACCTTAGATTTGTACCTCCTTTTCCTCCTGAATTTAATTTTGCAGAATCAGTTTGGTGTGTGCCCTCCTCCTTTGATCCTGCTTTTAAAGGAGTGAACAATATGCTTAGGGATTAAAAAACTGGTTTTTTCTTAAGTTGTGCTTTAGAAGAGGGGCTAAAAATTTAATACTGTTTGGAGAGCCTCTACAAACCATTAGGAACCATGAAACTAGCTTCTTTTTATTGTTCAAAGTCTTTTGTTTCCTATGTAGCTAATTTCTAGAGAGCAGAAGAGCAGAAATAGAGTAACCTCCAGGAACAATTACAAAGATTTTTTACAGTTGACACAAAATGACCTTACTGTTGGTGTGTTGCAGTGTCCATTTTGTTCTTTTACACAACGAACTTTTACAGAGGCCTCTCGGGGCCAGGCCTGTGCTCCGTGGGTGAAGATGTGCGTCTCTGGGGGCCTCACCCTCTAGCAGAGGCAGTGTGGGAACCCCACGGGAGATTGGGTCTTGGGTTGCAACAATTTCACTCTGTCCTAAGTCATCTGAAGCCCAACTGCTCAGTCTGAGCTATGCTGCAGATATTTATAAAAGGTTTTGTTTTAAAACATTAACACACCAAGGTAAAAAGTTAATTTTGTGTATAGCATAGCTGGCATAACTTAGTAAACTGACAGGAATACTCAAAAGTATTTTGCAAAATTTGGATGGGGAAGCGCCACGCATCTGCCAACTGAAAAGCAAAATTTGAAAAGCTTAAGGGTTCCACAGATTATCTTTTGTTTCTGAAATCCCTTTGTTAGAACACGTGAAGTCAAAATAATTTCATGGATTCTCTTTGAAGAAACTCTGAGAAAATAATTGCTTCTCAAGCCTGGATCCTCAGAAAGACTGTAGGATTTTCTGATACCAGAGCGATGGGAAGATGGATAACTGAGCCCAGTGTTCTAAAGCCCATCAGATTTCAATGAGCAGAGTAAATAATTGTAAAACAATACAGCAGACAAAGAGCTGAGTGTCCCTTCTCTCAGGAGATCAGCAGAGCTCTGCCAGCGTACAGCCAGCTGGTGGGGAATGTTGCTGGCCTTTTAGGAGTGGTCTTCTGTCCTCCTGAAAAGAGGCAGCATAGGCTTTGTCTGTCTTGAACCCATTCATGGAGCCATGTTTCCACAAGGGCATAAACTCCCATAGAATAGGAAGATGAGCAGTGGCTTGGTAGGCATGTGGGAGGAGAGTGTGCGCCTGATGTTCTGCATACTTTGACAGTCTCTTGGGTTACTGAGTGTGGGAAGGGAGAAGGGTGACTGCTTGGGCTCCAGAATCTATACCGAGAGTACCTCTAAGTAGTAAGGTGTGGTCTCTTGGGCTAAGCTTACTGTTCTTGATACAAACTGCATGTTTGGAACATTAGATGCTTTTTGTAAATACTATGCAAGCTATTGCCTGGAAAAAAATAAGGTCATACGCTTTCCCCACTTTCTTAGTAGGTTTATTTTGCATGCCCATAGTAGTTTCTATAATCAGTGGAATCCATGTAGGTAAGTGGTTCTCAATTAGAGGGATTACCCCCCCTTCCTGCCTCCAGGGAATGTTTGGTTATTACGACAGGAGGCGGGGCGGATATGCTACTGGCAGATAGTGGGTAGATACCAGGGTAGTGCTGAACAGCCTGCAGTGCTGGGGCAGTCCTCCACCACAAAGAATTACCTGGCTCTAAATGTCAGTAGTAGTGCCACGGTGGAGAACCCCTGCTTTAGATTTGTGTAATCAGAAAGGGACTATATGCTGTGCTTTCATCAGACGCTGCCTGAGGCTCTGTTGTTCCTTTGGGTTTTGGTCTCGGAAATGTAGAATCTGGCAGCCTTGAGTTTTTCACTTCTATTTTCAATGTTTGTGTTGAGTTCATGTCTTCACCTGTAGTCATCTGGGTGAACAGACTGTTAATTGGGAGACGATTGGAACCTAGAATTTGCACTTTCTATACGGCCCTGCCAGTGGTTCTCCAGCCCGTGTTCAGTGCTGTCTAAGATGTGAAACGGCTAATTTGTGAGAGGACTTGGTTGCTCTTTTAGGCTCTACTCAAAAAGTTAAGGCATAAATACTGAGCAAACTTGTTACTTAGTAACAGATTTCATTATTAAATCGGCCAAAAGACACAGGTTTAGATTCTAGGTCCATTCCACAGCTTGCTTGCTGTAGTGCTTGGAGCGGGTATCCTAACCTGCTCTTCTCAGCCCCTGCAGAAATCTGCCCCCCGCCATCCTCAGGGAGTGATTTTAAAGATATTGCAAAGGAGTGGGTTTTTCCTTTTGATTTATGATCTCCTTTCCTCCCAAGTTATAGCAAGCAACTAAAAGCCATCTTCCCATAAACACAAATTGTGTAACTTCTGTTTAGATTTGCTAGTACCAAAGCTTGTTGGCCATTTATCTGTACCCTCCCAGAGTCGTTCCTTCTGCATTGGATTCATTTATTTCACTTTCTCTCCCAAAGCTCAAAATTATCTGAAGACTTTGATGTATTTTTCATTTAGCTCTAGACCTTATATTTTAAAAATAAAGATATTACAAAGGTGGAAGAAGAATATGAGTGTGAAAGACCTTCGTAAAATTTATACCATCGTACAAAGTTTAGGTTGAATTGTCGTTAGCATCTAAATACTTTTTTTTTTTTTTTAAAGATTTTATTGGGGAAGGGGAACAGGACTTTATTGGAAAACAGTGTGTACGTCCAGGCCTTTTTTCCAAGTCAAGTTGTTGTCCTTTCAGTCTTAGTTGTGGAGGGCGCAGCTCAGCTCCAGGTCCAGTTGCCGTTGCTAGTTGCAGGGGGCACAGCCAACCATCCCTTGCGGGAGTCAAACCGGCAACCTTGTGGTTGAGAGGATGCGCTCCAACCAACTGAGCCATCTGGAAGCTCAGCGGCAGCTCAGCTTTGCAGGGGGCGCTGCCCACCATCCCTTGCGGGACTCGAGGAATTGAACTGGCAACCTTGTGGTTGAGAGCGCACTGGCCCATGTGGGAATCGAACCGACAGCCTTTGGAATTAGGAGCACGGAGCTCTAACTGCCTGAGCCACCAGGCCAACCCATAGCATCTAAATACTTCTTGAAGCTATAACTTTTCAGTGTTTACTACCTTTGTAGGTAAGGTGCTCCATAAATACTAGACACTGAAACTCCTTTTTTCTAGAGCTGTGACCAAACTCTAGTGTTCTCTCTGAAACATTTCAGGATTATGTAAGTTGAAAACATTGCCCTTTTGAGGCTGCTGCTTTCCATATTAAAATAGAGATATGTGCATATTTCTTCTTTAGGTAGAGGTAAGGTATTTGTTTTTAATATTCTTTTTAAAAAAGATTTTATTGGGGAAGGGGGACAGGACTTTATTGGGGAACAGTGTGTACTTCCAGGCCTTTTTTTTTCCATGTCAAGTTGTTGTCCTTTCAATCTTAGTTGTGGAGGGTGCCATTCAGCTTCAAGTTGTTGTCCTTTCAGTCTTAGTTGTGGAGGGCGCAGCTCAGCTCCAGGTCCAGTTGCCGTTGCGAGTTGCAGGGGGCACAGCCCACCATCCCTTGCGGGACTCTAGGAATTGAACCGGCAACCTTGTGGTTGAGAGCCTACTGGCCCATGTGGGAATCAAACCGGCAGCCTTCAGAGTTAGGAGCATGGAGGTCTAACCGCCTGAGCCACTGAGCCGGCCCTGTTCTTGTTTTTTGAAATTGAAATTTTCATTGGAGGTCATTGTATATTCAGGTGCTATTGTAAGAAATAATTCAGAGAGACCCCTGTACACCTGGTGCAATTTCCCTCAGTGGTAACATTTTATAAAACTATAGTATACTGGGGCCGGCCTGGTGGCTCAGGCGGTTAGAGCTCCGTGCTCCTAACTCCGAAGGCTGCCGGTTCGATTCCCACATGGGCCAGTGGGCTCTCAACCACAAGGTTGCCAGTTCAATTCCTCAAAGCCCGCAAGGGATGGTGGGCAGCGCCCCCTGCAACTAAAATTGAACACGGCACCTTGAGCTGAGCTGCCGCTGAGCTCCCGCTGAGCTCCCGATGGCTCAGTTGGTTGGAGCCTGTCCTCTCAACCACAAGGTTGCTGGTTTGACTCCCGCAAGGGATGGTGGGCTGTGCCCCCTGCAACTAGCAACGGCAACTGGACCTGGAGCTAAGCTGCACCCTCCACAACTAAGACTGAAAGAACAACAACTTGAAGCTGAACAGAACCCTCCACAACTAAGACTGAAAACAACAACTTGAAGCTGAACAGAACCCTCCACAACTAAGATTGAAAGGACAACAATTTGACCATTGTTCCCCAATAAAGTCCTGTTCCCCTTCCCCAATAAAATCTTAAAAAACAAACAAAAAAAACCTGCTTTAAAAAAAAAAGACAGATATCTTTAGAAATATGAAATCACTTTAAAAAAAAACAAAAAAAAAACTATAGTATACTATCACAACTCAGACTTGACATTGGTAAGATCCAATTATTATGTTTCATAATTTGTGCTAGTACGTATGTGTGTATTCTATTTTTAAGCCTATTTAGTTGTATGTTTAACACATCTCCTGAAATTCTTGTTACTTGATAAATGCATTTGAAGTTGTAGGTTTTTGTCAAGGTCGAACTTTTGCTGTATCTCATGAGTTTTGATATGTAATGCTTTTCATTGGTTAGTACTAAACATTTCTTAATTTCAGTTGTGATTGCTTCTTTAACTCATGGGTGGTTCAAGAGTGTTTTTTAGTTTCCAGGTATGTGGGGTTTATCTTTGTTTAAAACATTAATTTATAGTTTATAATTAAGCTCTAATCATTGTGGTTAGAGAACTAGTATGATGTCAATTTTCTGGAATCTGTTACAGTATTCTTTGTGTTGGCCTTGTATATGATCAACTTCGGTAAAATCTGCTTAGAAAGAATGTATACTCTTTATTTGATAATTGTGGGGTTATATATCTGTCTATTGGATCAAGCTTATTGTTGGTCAAATCTTCTTCATCCTTACTAAGTTTTGTTTGTGTGATCAATTTCAGAGAGAGGTGAATCCAAAATATTTTGGTGTAAGACTGGCTTTCTTTTGATTAGTATTAGTATGTTAATACTTTTTTTAAAATTACACCTTCCATTCTTTATGTTTTGAGACCACATTTAAAAAACCTGTAATCTGTCTTTTTTTATTAGGTTAATGTAATCCAGGTAGTTATTAGGATTGGTGATATATTTGGACTTATTTGTGCCCTCTAAATTTTGATTTTTGGTTTAACCATCCTTATTCTTTGCTTGTTTTCTCCTTTCCTGTCTTTTGTTCATTTAATTGAATTTTCTTTTTTCATTCTTTATCTCCTCCACCAATTTAGTAGTTATACTTTCTGTTTCTGTTCTTGGTTACTTTTAGATTTTAATTTGTATTCTTGACTTTTTATTATACATTACTTTCAAACAATGCTAGGACCTTAGAAATTCTAGTTTTACCTCCTGGTTCTTCTATCCCTTTCTTTAGCTCTTTGAACATCTTTAACTTTCCAAAAAAATGTTTTTGTGGAATTGTTGAAATTTTTTATTATGGAAATCTCAAACACACAAAAGAGAGAATGATAATGAACCATCTGTGTTCTTTACCCAGCTTTCAGCAATTACCAACACACTGCCGTTCTTTAAACGTGCTGATTATAAAGATGCTTTTAGGTTATTCTGTTATTATCTCTAATTCTTAGGGTGCACGTTCTCCTTATGTCATGTTACTCTCCCTTATGATGGTTTATTTCCTCTTGTGGTTTGTTTTTGTTTTTTCCCCCCATGTAAGCTCATTTTGAGTTGGGATTTGTTTCCATGGGAGTCCTATGTGCTTTGTCTTACTGAAGCATTCCTACGGGAGGTTTGTTTTCTCCTCGGCTAGGGCCCTACAAGTTTAGCTGGTTGTCATTGGTCGGGAATAATGTGAACTTGGGGTCTACATCTGTGCCTGGTGAGAGCCTGGGTTTCCATTTCTTATGGGCCCTCTTTTTCTGTGAGGACTCTCACCGATGGCATGGTTCCTGGCTGCTGCTGCAGGCTGGTGGGCAGTTTTTCTAGGCCCCAGTTCATAGGGGATGGGAGTGTAGTCCTTTAGGACCTCTGGCTTTCTGCATTTATGTCAGTTCTCGTTCCTGGGGTGCAAACCTGCAGCCCAGACTCCTCTCTCCCTGGTGGGTGAATCCCCAGCCCTCAGCCCTTAAGCCCTCAATCCAGGTCCTGTTTTCCCTGGAGCTCTTCATCTTCAGTGCCTCTCACTGCTCGCTGATCCCCTCCTTTTTGTTTCTGGCACTTTGGACTCTGCTATTTTTTCTTGGTTTCAAGCTTAAGAGGTGTGGAGTGTTAAATTTTATCTAGCATTTCTAAGTGAGGTTTTCTTTGGAGAGGGACAGAGGGCAGTGGTAGAGGACCTCCACATCAGATTATCCTCATTCGTGGGTTTTTTTTGCTTCTTTGTCTTTGATTTTTAGTAGCTTAGACTCTTTTGACCTCTTGTGTGCCAGATACTTACCATGTTTCCCAAAAATAAGACCTAGCCGGACAATCAGCTCTAATGTGTCTTTTGGAGCAAAAATTAATATAAGACCTGGTCTTATGTAATATAATATAATGTAATATAATATGACATAATATAATATTGGGTCTTATATTAGTTTTTGCTCCAACAGATGCATTAGAGCTGATGGTCCGGCTCGGTCTTATTTTGGGGGAAACAGGGTACTTGCCTGATTTCACTAAGTTGTGTGAGGCAGGCCCTGATATTTATCCCCCTTTCCGTGTTTATGTTCTTTTACAGATGAGGAAAGGAGGGTTCAGTGCGCTGCTTGCACTCACAGAAAGCTGGGCTATGAACGCAGGCCGTTTGGTTTCAGCCTCCGTGCATCCCAGGCTCCCTCTCGCTCCATTCTGGTGAGAGCAGGGCAAGGGTGATCTTTTTCTCAATGGTTTCATTGCTCTAAAAGTACTGATACATTTTTTCTCATTGTCAAAATAATTTCAGGCCTTTTAGAAAATATGGAAAATAAAGAAATTTGTAAAGAAGATATATAATTGTAACTTAGATTTAACTGTAAACGTTTTCTTGTATTCCCTTTGTGTTTTTTGAAAAATGCCTATTACAGGCATATTTTTTATTTTTGTGTCCAACTTTTATCATTTAACAGACCATAAGCAATTTTTATCATTAAAATTTATTTTAAAGTAGTTTAACTTTTAAAAAACATATTATAGAAGTTAATATTGAGTCAAATAATTTTAGAAATATAGAAATGTATAAAGTAAAAGCCTCTCCTTCCATCAGTCATTTTTAACAATTTGGTCTAAACCTTTTCAGAGCTCTTTCTCTTCAAAAATATGTATTGTTTGTTTTCAACAAAAATAGGAACGCTACATATTATTCTACAACTAGTCTTTTTACTCAGTGTTACAGCTACCCATCCATGTTCCATGTTCATAAAGATCTGTTTATTAATGTTTTTATAATCACTTATCTCAAAATCACATAAGTAATGTGAATTAGATGCTCATGAAAAATGGAAACAGTACAGGAAAGTACAGCGTCACAATGTATAGTTCTGAAAATACACCCTGCTGTCCTCTCGCCTGCTCCCTCCCTCCTACCCCCTTGCCCAGACGAAGCCAGTTAGGCATGAATCAGCTTCTAGGGTTGTTTGTGTGTGTTTACCTATTTAAATGTGCAGTCACGGAATATGTGAGAGTGTGTGTGTGTGTGTGTGGCATAAATACAGACTCTCTTTGTAGATGCTGTGCAACCCTGTGCCTTTCTGTCTCTATTTCTCTGGTAGGATAGATTATTCGAAAGGTTGAAATTTGCTGTATCATCATATTACTATCTTTTCATATGTTAACTTGCCTTTTTTGTTCTGTGCCTTAGCTGCTTGTAGCTTTTGTCTGTTTTCCCTTCTTTTTTATTGTAAAAAACACATGGGGTATATATACTCTCTTAACAGATTTTTAAGTGTACAGTACATGCTGCTAACTGTAAGCACAGTGTCGTATAGAAGCTCTCTAGAACTTTTTGCCTATGACTGGTTATTTCACTTTATTTATGTTTATTTACATTTTTGTTTAAATATTTAAATCATTTGGCATAATGTCCTGCAGGTTCATCTGTGTTATCACATATTTCAGGATCTCCTTTTTAATGACTGAATAATATTCCGCTGTATGTATATACGTTGTCTGCTTTATCCATTCCTTCATCGGGGGCACTTCGGGTGCTTCCATGTCTTGCTCATTGAGAGCAACGCTCCAGTGAACATGGGGTGTAGATATCTCTTCAAGATCCTAAGTTCAGTTCTTGTGGATAAATATCTAGAAGTGGGATTGCCGGATCATATGATAGTTCTGTTTTGTATTTTTTCAGAAACCTCCATACTGTTTGCCATATCTGCTCTACCACTTTACATTCCCACCAACAGTGCACAAGGATTCCAGTTTCTCTACAACCTCTCCCACACTTATTTTCTGTTTTTTGTTGTTTTTATAATAGCCATCCTAACACATGTGAGGTGATATCTCATGTGGTTTTCGTTTGAGTTTCCCTGATGACTAGTGATATTAAGCATTTTATATTAAGTTGCTATTAAGTTGTAGGAGTTCCTTATGTCTTTTGGATATTAATCCCTATTCAGATACTTGGTTTGCAAATATTTTCTCCCATTCTGTAGGTTGCCTTTTCATTCTGTTGATTGATTCCTTTACTGTGCAGAAACTTTTTAGTTATCCCATTTGTCTGTTTTTTGCTTTTGTTGTCTGTGTTTTTTGATGTCATATCCAAGAAATCATTGCCAAGACTAATATCATGAAGCTTTTACCATATGCTTTCTTCTAGGAGCTTTACAGTTGCAGGTATTATATTTACATTTTTAATCCATTTTGAGTTGATTTTTATGTATGGTGTAAGGTAAGGATCCAATTTCATTCTTTTGCACATGGATATCCAGTTTTACCAACATCATTTGTTGAAGAGACTGTCCTTTCTCCATTGTATATTATTGTTGGCTCTCTACTAAAGATCAGTTGACTGTATGTGTGTGGGTTTATTTCTGGGCTCTGTATTCTGTTCCATTGGTCTGTATGTCTGTCTTTATATCAGTACCATATTTTTGGTTACTGTAGCTTTGTATTATGTTTTTAAATCAGGAACTGTGAGGCTTCAGTGCGCTGCTTGCACTCACAGAAAGCTGGGCTATGAACGCAGGCCGTTTGGTTTCAGCCTCCGTGCATCCCAGGCTCCCTCTCGCTCCATTCTGGTGAGAGCAGGGCAAGGGTGATCTTTTTCTCAATGGTTTCATTGCTCTAAAAGTACTGATACATTTTTTCTCATTGTCAAAATAATTTCAGGCCTTTTAGAAAATATGGAAAATAAAGAAATTTGTAAAGAAGATATATAATTGTAACTTAGATTTAACTGTAAACGTTTTCTTGTATTCCCTTTGTGTTTTTTGAAAAATGCCTATTACAGGCATATTTTTTATTTTTGTGTCCAACTTTTATCATTTAACAGACCATAAGCAATTTTTATCATTAAAATTTATTTTAAAGTAGTTTAACTTTTAAAAAACATATTATAGAAGTTAATATTGAGTCAAATAATTTTAGAAATATAGAAATGTATAAAGTAAAAGCCTCTCCTTCCATCAGTCATTTTTAACAATTTGGTCTAAACCTTTTCAGAGCTCTTTCTCTTCAAAAATATGTATTGTTTGTTTTCAACAAAAATAGGAACGCTACATATTATTCTACAACTAGTCTTTTTACTCAGTGTTACAGCTACCCATCCATGTTCCATGTTCATAAAGATCTGTTTATTAATGTTTTTATAATCACTTATCTCAAAATCACATAAGTAATGTGAATTAGATGCTCATGAAAAATGGAAACAGTACAGGAAAGTACAGCGTCACAATGTATAGTTCTGAAAATACACCCTGCTGTCCTCTCGCCTGCTCCCTCCCTCCTACCCCCTTGCCCAGACGAAGCCAGTTAGGCATGAATCAGCTTCTAGGGTTGTTTGTGTGTGTTTACCTATTTAAATGTGCAGTCACGGAATATGTGAGAGTGTGTGTGTGTGTGTGTGTGGCATAAATACAGACTCTCTTTGTAGATGCTGTGCAACCCTGTGCCTTTCTGTCTCTATTTCTCTGGTAGGATAGATTATTCGAAAGGTTGAAATTTGCTGTATCATCATATTACTATCTTTTCATATGTTAACTTGCCTTTTTTGTTCTGTGCCTTAGCTGCTTGTAGCTTTTGTCTGTTTTCCCTTCTTTTTTATTGTAAAAAACACATGGGGTATATATACTCTCTTAACAGATTTTTAAGTGTACAGTACATGCTGCTAACTGTAAGCACAGTGTCGTATAGAAGCTCTCTAGAACTTTTTACCTATGACTGGTTATTTCACTTTATTTATGTTTATTTACATTTTTGTTTAAATATTTAAATCATTTGGCATAATGTCCTGCAGGTTCATCTGTGTTATCACATATTTCAGGATCTCCTTTTTAATGACTGAATAATATTCCGCTGTATGTATATACATTGTCTGCTTTATCCATTCCTTCATCGGGGGCACTTCGGGTGCTTCCATGTCTTGCTCATTGAGAGCAACGCTCCAGTGAACATGGGGTGTAGATATCTCTTCAAGATCCTAAGTTCAGTTCTTGTGGATAAATATCTAGAAGTGGGATTGCCGGATCATATGATAGTTCTGTTTTGTATTTTTTCAGAAACCTCCATACTGTTTGCCATATCTGCTCTACCACTTTACATTCCCACCAACAGTGCACAAGGATTCCAGTTTCTCTACAACCTCTCCCACTTATTTTCTGTTTTTGTTGTTTTTATAATAGCCATCCTAACACATGTGAGGTGATATCTCATGTGGTTTTCGTTTGAGTTTCCCTGATGACTAGTGATATTAAGCATTTTATATTAAGTTGCTATTAAGTTGTAGGAGTTCCTTATGTCTTTTGGATATTAATCCCTATTCAGATACTTGGTTTGCAAATATTTTCTCCCATTCTGTAGGTTGCCTTTTCATTCTGTTGATTGATTCCTTTACTGTGCAGAAACTTTTTAGTTATCCCATTTGTCTGTTTTTTGCTTTTGTTGTCTGTGTTTTTTGATGTCATATCCAAGAAATCATTGCCAAGACTAATATCATGAAGCTTTTACCATATGCTTTCTTCTAGGAGCTTTACAGTTTCAGGTATTATATTTACATTTTTAATCCATTTTGAGTTGATTTTTATGTATGGTGTAAGGTAAGGATCCAATTTCATTCTTTTGCACATGGATATCCAGTTTTACCAACATCATTTGTTGAAGAGACTGTCCTTTCTCCATTGTATATTATTGTTGGCTCTCTACTAAAGATCAGTTGACTATGTGTGTGGGTTTATTTCTGGGCTCTGTATTCTGTTCCATTGGTCTGTATGTCTGTCTTTATATCAGTACCATATTTTTGGTTACTGTAGCTTTGTATTATGTTTTTAAATCAGGAACTGTGAGGCTTCAGCTTTGTTCATCTTTCTTCAAGATTGTTTTGGCTATTCGGGGTCCCTTGTGTTCTATGTGAATTTTACAATTAATTGGATTTTTCTATTTCTGTTTAAAAAAATGCCATTGGGATTTTTTATAGGGATTGTATTGAATCTGTAGATAGCTTGGGGTAGTGTGGACATTCTAACAATATTAACTCTTCCAATCCATAAACACAGATGTCTTTCCTTTTATCCGTGTCTTTAATTTCTTTCAGCAATGTTTTGTAGTTTTCAGTGTTACAAGTCTTTCGTCTCCTTGGTTAGGTTTATTCCTATGTATTTTATTCTGTTTCATGCTATTATAAGTGGGATTGTTTTCCTTAGTTTCCTTCTCTGATTGTTTCTTGTTAGTGTACACAAACATAGGTGATTTTCGTATGTTGATTTTGTGTCCTGCAGGTTTCCGGAATCATTTATTAGTTCTAACAAAGTTTTTTGTGGAATCTTTAGAGTTTGCTACATATAAGATCATATCATTTGCAAATAGAGATCATTTTACTTTTTCCTTTCCAATTTGGATGCCTTGTATTTCTATTCTTACCTAATTGCTCTGGTTAGAACATCTATATGTGTTAGATAGGAGTGGTAAGAGGAGGCATCTTTGCCTTGGCCCTGATCTTAGAGCAAGAGCATTAGTTTTTCACCATTGAGTATGATGTTAGCTGTGGGCTTTTCATATGTTGCCTTTGTAATGTTGAGGTTTTTTTCCTTATATTCCTACTTTGGTATTTTTTGTCATGAAAGAATATTACATTATGTCAAATATTTTTTTCTGTATCAGGATAATCATACGATTTTTATTCTTCATTTTGTTGATGTGGTGTATAATGTATGTTGAATCATTCTTGCATCCCAGGGATAAGTCCCACTTGATCATGGTGTACGAGCCTTTTAATGTGCTACTATGTGGTTTGCTAGTACTTTATTAAGAATTTTGCATCTGTATTCATCAGGTCGTTTTCTTGTAGTGTCTTTTTCTGGCTTTTATATCAGGGTAATGCTGGCTTCAGAAAAACGAGTTTGGGAAGGATTGGTATTAATTCTTCTTCAGATAGTTCGTAGAATTCACCTGTGCAGCCATCTGGCCCTGGGTTTGTTTGGGTTTTTTGTTTGTTTGTTTTAGATTTTATTGGGGAAGGGGAATAAGACTTTATTGGAGAACAGTGTGTACTTCCGGGATTTTTTCCAAGTCAAATTGTTGTCCTTTCAGTCTTAGTTGTGGAGAGCGCAGCTCAGCTCCAGGTCCAGTTGCCGTTGCTAGTTGCAGGGGGCGCTGCCCACCATCCCTTGCGGTAGTCGAACTGGCAACCTGGTGGTTGAGAGGACGCGCTCCAACCAACTGAGCCATCTGGGAGCTCAGCGGCAGCTCAGCTCAAGGTACTGTGTTCAGTCTTAATTGCAGGGTGCGCTGCCCACCATCCCTTGGAGGGAGTTGAGGAGTCGAACTGGCAACCTTGTGGTTGAGAGCCTGCGCTTCAACCAACCGAGCCATCTGGCCACCTGGGAGCTGAGCGGCAGCTCATTGACTTCATTCTAGTTGCGGAGGGCGCAGCTCGCTGGCGCATTATGGGACTCGAACCGGCAGCCCCGTTGCCCAGAGCTCGCGCTCTAACCAGCTGAGCCACCCATCCGAGCCACCCATCCGCTCCCCTGAGTTTTTATTTTATTGGGAGATCTTTGATTACTGATTCAATCTCCTTACCAATTATAGGTCTGCTCAGATTGCCATTTTTTCATGACTCAGTCTTGGTAGGTTGTCATGTTCTAGGAATTTATCCATTTCTTCTAGGTTATCCAATTTGTTGGTATCTAATTGTTCGTGTGGTCTCTTATGGTCCTTTTGATTTCTGTGGCAATTGTAGTGTATCCTCTTTCGTTTTTGACTTTATATTTGAGACTTCTCTTTTTTTCTTAGTTTAGCAAAATGTCAATTTTGTTGATCTTTTCCAAAAAACCAACTGTAGTTTTGTTGATGTTTTTCTATTCTGTTTTGTTCATTTCTGCTCTAATCTTTATTTCCTTCCTTCTGCTAACTTTGGGCTTAGTTTGTTGTTCTTTTTCTAGTTCCTTGAGGTGTAGTGTTAGGGAGTTTACTTGAGATCTTTTAATGTAGGTGTTTATTGCTGTACACTTCCCTTTTAGCGCTCCTTTTGCTGCATCCCATGAGTTTTGGTGTGCTGTGTTCCTGTTGCCTTTCCTCATTTTTCAATGCTGTTACCTTTTTCCTACTGATCTGTAGTAACTCCTGTGCATAGGCCCTTGTCTTTATGTTTTTACCGTGTTTCCCCGAAAATAAGACCTAGCTGGACAATGAACTCTAATGTGTCTTTTGGAGCAACAATTAATATAATATAATATAATATAATATAATATATTAATTATATTTATTATTTATATTATATTTACTACATTATATTATATTATACCTGGTCTTATAGTAAAATAAGACCAGGTCTTATATTAATTTTTGCTCCGAAAGACACATTAGAGCTGATTGTCCGGCTAGGTCTTATTTTCGGGAAAACACGGTAGTATTTTTCACAGTTATTGGTCTTTCAACTTGATTTGTAGTTCTTTGTCAGGTAGGAGTTTAAATTTTGATGTAGCTGAATCTATTGCTCTTTCCCTTTGTGGTTGCTGTCATACTTAAAAACACCCTCCTCTCTCCAGCATTTTTTTCAATTCTTATTATTTTGTAGTTGTATTTTTTATGTAGACCTTTACACCCTCTTGAAGTAATGGAAAGCAGGGATTGAACATTTTAAAAAAGCCGTATTATTTTAATTCTAGCAAACGGATAGCATCTTAATGTGTTGCCGATTCCTTCAATGTCAGAACTTTAGGCTATTTCTAAATTTTTACTGTTATAAATAAAATTGTGCCGTATTTCTAGTAATTTCCTTAGGGTAGATTCATAGAGCAGAATTACAATATCAGGAGGAGACTAAGGACGGGAGGCAGCTCCAAACAGACTTGAAGCTGTATTGCCTGGTCTCAGCTCCACTGTTCGGTCGCTTTGCATCCTTCTGCTGGCAAGTCGCTGTTTGCGAGGCACCTTGTGCCTTGGTTTTCTCATCTGAAAAATGGGGGTAATAATAATATCTACCTCAGAGCACTGTGCTGAGGTTTAAATGTTTAATACACATAAAATGCTGGAACAGGGCCCAGTACATAATGAGTACTCAATCATCATTAGTTGTTGCTGCTGCTGCTGTTTCTATTGTGGTGTTCTTCTGGAAAGGTCATGACATTTTTATATTTCCATTATGGGAATATAGGAGATCCCATCGCCCCAACACTTGTTATCATTGAATATTATCATTTTTTAAAGCTTTGCTAATTTTACATCTGAAGAATGAACTTTTTTTAACACATTCCTTTTACCCTCTTGAATCTTAAAATAAACTGCTATCTTTAGGAAATGCTTTATATTTTGTTCTAGATCCCTTTTATGGATTTGTACTTTAGAACTTGAAGCTCACCTTCTTTTAATTATGTACTTTTCCCCCAAATTTATCACTTAGCCTGCGGTGATTCTCCTGGGTTTGATCTTCGGTTACTGACATTCATTTGAGCCCGTCCACCGTGTAGCAGGCCCTGTGCCGGCCACACAAGCTCACAGAGGTGTAAGTCACTGCCCCTGTAGGAGAAGCTCATAGCCTGGGAGACACAGTGGCAGGCGGCACAGGGGCAGCTGGCGTCAGCTGAACTATGTGGACCGTGGTCCCACCCCCAGACCGGGGACGTGGGCTTGTGAGAAGCCCTAGGAGAAGCTCTGCACGTCGTAAGTTGTCTGAGTTAAACACAAAGTGCAACTGTGTTCTTGTTCTGCCAGAGGAAACCTCTGTGGAATCCCAAACTTGAAAATGAAAGAGGGATGGTTTTTAACTTTAAGAAATAACTCATCATAGCATTAAAAAAAAAAAGTATTCTTCCCGTACATTTAAAATACGTAGTAGTTTGAAAAAAAGGAGTTCTGTGAAACTTTTCTGAAGCATTGACGTGAGGTGGGTTTCCTGGCCTCTTCAGGTGTCAGTTTGCCCCTCTGTCAGGTGAGGTGTTGCCCTGCCCAGCCTCCACCTCTGCCTTCCTGAGCCTGTGGTGTGACTATGTGTCAGCAGCCATTGTGGAAGCTCAGCTGCTAGGCCGCTCCCAGGATGGAGTAGGCAGTGCTGCCAACTCAAATTCTTCAGCGAAAGGGAGCTGGGACTTTCCTCTGGCTCTCGGACTTGGGCTTGGCTGGGCCAGTCACTCTTTGGCATAGAGGTCTCCTCATCGCCAACACTGCATTTTAGTTCTTCTTCTTTTGTAGGAACAGCCCATTTCTGGGCAGTCTTCTTGGGCATTGCACGCAGTGATTGTGTGCCGAGGTAGGACTGCGCCCTCTCCCCTCCCCCACCCTCCTCCGTTCTGCTTAATCAGAAAAGTGTCCCTTAGCTCTTTTTCCAAGCCACCGGGTTTGAATTGATCTTTGTTGCTAGTAAGAGGTGGGAAGGCGCTTTCCGGTTCCTACTAAAGTTACCTGACAGCGGAAGGTGTGCATCTGATAATTATAACTCTGGTGTTTCCAAGGCCTGAGTGATTTAGTTAAGAGCAATAATCCTGATCTTATCAGGAGGGTTTTGTAGTCCAACAGTGTTGCTTATACCAGGATCTGTTTTACTTCCTGGGGCTCCCCTCTCCTAGGATTCTCCTAGAATCCTGCCCGTTACCCCCTTGTGCACGTCTCATTAGCTCCTGGAATCACTTACAACGGGGGGTGGGGAGGGTAAAGGTGTTTTTCTTTGCTTCCTGCCGAGATCTGGAAATTGGATTTTAACATTACAACATCATCAACCAGACAGCAGTGGGGCAGCCCCAAGTGTGGTTCACACAGTACCTGCACAACCACTGGTCTAGCCAAAGAGAAGGTGGTTAGGCATTGCTTATTTAAAACCAGCAGTACCAAGGACAGCAGTGTTTAGCCCAAACACTTTAGTTCCAGTTTGTATTTCAAAGTAAGTAATTGGTATCCATGAGCTTGGGAGCCCCTGCGAAGTCCCGTGGTTTCACTCAACACGACTTTGAGGTTCACTCCTAGGAACTTGCCCGGGTCCTTGACCGCGGTGTCCAGAATCTGTTAGATAGGGAGTCAACAGAACACATTACTGTTCTGTGCCCTCAGAGAACACTCAGGAATCTCTGTAAAAGTTGTCCAGGGCCAGGACAGGCTCCTCGAGGTTTCAGAATACTGGGCGTCCACTGGAGAGTTGGTAGCTGAGCCTCCGCACTTTAATCCTGAGGAAAGGGTTAACTCTGGTCTGGCCCTGGGGAGGAGTGAGCAATGGGGACTGAAATTGCTTTGGACATCTGAGCTTTGCTTTAATAAGATATTCCAGGTGGCCAAGAGTAATCCTAAAATAGCCTAGATACTTAATTGCTTTTAAAGTCAGGGCTCCTGTCTCTGGGGAGGTACAGCTCTAAGGAATGTGCTTCTGGCTCCTAAGATCTTAGAGGCGTGGTCTGGTTGGCCTTTTTTTTTTTTTTCCAAATCCCAGTAAAAAAGAAAGGCTGAAGGCAGCCTTCGTGGGTCAGGAGACACTGGTTAAATTTCTCCTTTTCTCCTCACTGGAAGGTTGGCAATAAGACTTTGGCTCCTGCTGTTGCCAGATGCCATAACCTGGCTTCCTCCAGAGCTCTGGGGTTGGTCTTGTCACCTCCCCTCACCCCCTTGCACACCCCCAGAGACCGTGGTCTATTTTCGTTAGTGCTCAGAGGCTTCCTTCCTGCTCTGTCCCCTGCCCAGTGTCTGTCCGTTCCCATCAGAACATAACCTTTATCGTAAGATTCAGATCCCTCTTTCTTTTTTTCTGTCATGCCCTCAGACTTAGCTGCGTCTTAAGACAGTCGTTTCTCCCTGGTTTGCTGCCCCTGCCCTCCACCCAGACTCAGTGTAGGCTGGCTTTCCCTCTCAAATCTTCAGTACTGTTTACAAAAGTAATATATTGACATTGTAAGTCATTACTGAGGAGCATTAAAGATAGTTTTTAAATGAAGAGTCACACTGCTGTGTTACTTGAAAGACTCAATGTTGTGAAGATGTCAGTTCGCTAAAGACAATTTCAGTGCAATCCCGGCTTTCCTTGTTGGGGAGAGCAAGTGATGGGTCTTGACAAATGATTCAAAAGTGAATCTAGAAAAAATAAACTATTGTTTTTTAATTCTCTCCATTAAACTGTAAGCTCCATGAGGCCAGATACTCTTATCTGCCTTGTTCCTTTTCCCTCAGAACCTTTCACAGTATCTGGTATATCCTAGGTAATCAAATGTTGGTATATGAATGAATATAATGAAAAAATCGAAAAGTGAAAATCCCCCATAATCCAATCCAGTTAGGTGTCTTCATTTGTATGTGTATATATATTTTTCCAACAAAAAGGCGTCATTGAAATAATCTGAAATGCTGGTTTAATAATTTGTTTTGCTGTTGAGAAAACATCCACTGCCTCCTCGCTGTTCACAGTTCAGAGTTTCAATTTCCTCCTGGTATTCAAGGCATTTCACAGCCTGTTGCCACCTTAGCTGCTCACACTTGATCCTCCCTGCCAAAACATACCTTGTTTATCCTCCACTCGGCACTCATTTAAACTGCACATTCCCCTCAACCTGTTCTTCCAGGCCAGCTTCGGCTCCCTCGCATCCCTCCACCCCGTCCTGGGCACTTTGTTTTGGTACTTGTTGCCTTGCTCTGTTAAATGCTGTGTGTGCTCAGCTTGTTTTTCCGACTCCACGGGCAGGGCAGCTTGCTCAGTGCTCCACTGGATGCATCCTCGGGAAAGCAGTTCTGAGTGGCTTTGTCCTACCGGACGCCCTCTTGTCCAGCACTGTCTCAGGGTGGATCCCACACAGGCCACTGCAGACAGATGGTCATCTGGGGACAGGAAGCTGCCCACCCCCAGAGAAGGCCCACTCCACTATCGGGCAGTTCTGATGATTAGAAAAGTCCTTCTGTCGGCCTGACATCTTCTTGGTAACTTCTGCCCAGGGACTCGAGTTCTGCCCTTCAGGGCTTTAGAGAAAAACAAAAACAAAAACCAGAACAAAAGAAACGCTCTGCTTTCTCTTCCACGGGGCAGCCTTTTAGATTTTCAAAGATAGTGGATCCATCTCCCTTCTTTTCCATCTTCCAGGCTGAGGTGTTGAGCAAGCACTGTTGTAACTGAGTAGCAGTCAGCTTAGACTTAGCTTTTTGGATTTTGAAGGCCTTTTATGTGCATGTCACAGTGCTAGGTGCCATATTCTCTGGTCCCCCCAGAGGTGTAACCCGCGTGTCTCTCCCCTTTCCCCTGGGGAAGGCGGGGTCCCACCCTACCCAGGTTGTCCTGTTTTGGAGTTAGTGGTACAGGTTAGGAGTTTATACTCCAGTACCCTGAGGAATTTCCTGAGCGAGTGTGTGTGGGCTGATTTTCTGGTTGGCTCCACTTCCCCAAGGAAGCCAATGAGATGACTTAGGACTAGAGAGTCTCGCGCTGACAGGAGCCACCCAGGCCCGTGACTCGGCATTGTAGGCGCTCTGTGGACAGAGGATTTTCTTCTTTCTTCTTTCCTCCCTCTCTCCCTTCCTGGTGTCCCCACCCAGAACGCTCTCTGCTGTTCTTTCTACCCATGAGGCAGCATGGTGTAACACAGAGTCAGGCAGGCCTGGCTGGAAATGCTGAAGCGGCTGCTTAGACGCTCTGAGAACCTGGGCAACTCACTGGAGCTTTTTGAGCCATTGTTTTCCCATTTCTAAAATCACCACCTCCACATTGTAGAATTAAGTAAGAAAATACTCTGTTCAGTTCCTGGCACAGTCTTTGCTGCACAGAAAATGCACAAACACTAACTTCCTGCTTCCCTTTTCTCCTTTCACCACCATTTTTGAGGGATTTAAAGGCACAGTACTCTGCGGCTTCCCTGGGGAAAATGAGCCCAATGTGGGTATAATAAATAGCCAAAGCTAGACGTGGTTGGGTATTTGGGAACAAACTGTCAGTTTCCTGTGAACTCCTGGTGAGATCAAAGCTGTTAAGAGAAGAGCGTTCTCAAGTGGGAGAGGCTGAGAAGGTTGTAAATGGCAGTAAGCACCGCTCTGGCTACTGTTGACTCGCGCACACATTCTGGGCAGTTGGACACTGCCTGCTGCCTGTTCCCCTGGCCATTAGACTTGAATGCAGTGACCTTTCAACTGGAACGCCTTTCTCAGGGACCCCTCTTGATCCCTAAACTGTTGAGCTGGCTCTTGTGGCTGTTGGGCGCACTCGTTTCTACTGCTCCCTGCTCTCCTCCACTCCAGGGTCTCAGCCAGCCAGCTCAGCATCCAAGAAAAAATCATTTCTGGGCTGATGACTTTCCAGCAGTCACATCCACACCCTGTTGACAGGCCAGGAAACCCCCTGCCCGCAAACTTGACTTGCGTAAGTGAGCCGTGTTTTGCGGCAGTTGATCAGAGTTAAGAACCAAGAAAATAAAACTGCTGGAACCTGTAACCCTCCCAGTGAAAGGAGGAGGGGAGAACAGAATTGTGGGGTTGGAGGCCCCGTGGGGGAGCCCATCCCTGCCTTTCAGCAGATGTGCCAGTGCTTTCCATGGGCTAGAGGTTGGGGAACCCTTGACAGGATGCTTACAGACTGAGGACATCAGCATGGGCAGAAGTCACCAGATCCCGAGTGACAGCCCAGCGGAGAAAGGTGTTAATTCTGCTTGGTGGGCAGAGGTGGAGGCTTCATGGAGGAAACAGCATTTCAGCTGGGCTGTGAAGGGCAGGCAGGGTACAAGAATTACTCTTACCTGAGCCAGAAAATCCTGTGAAGCAGGGTCAAAAGCTTAACTGCCCCAAAACAAAGAATAACGCGAAGAAAGTGGACATTTCCCTGTCGGCCCCAACTGAATATTTTAATTTAAGTAAGGGACCCTCCTTGCCTGGAACTGGACAGCAGGAAGCATCTCCACTCACAGGCAACTGTTTACCCGTGTTGTTTTTAAATAGTAACTGACCTTCCTATCTGGAATGGGTCAAACAGTGGGATTGCTCAAAGAATTTAGTGTCCCATTTCTGTCCTGTTTTGGCAGGTCTCCCTGTCCTTTCTGGTCATTGAACTAAAGGCGTTGCAAGCTAAACTATCACTAAGCAGATCTGTAAGCTAAGTGGTTCACACTTGGTGGCCATAGTTAGTGCAAGTTCTGACCATCCTACTGCTTGGTTCCGTTCCGGTTCCCTGGTGGGTTGGTTCCGTGGTGGGTTGGCACAGCTGGAGAAAGCATGGGGTCCATGCTGATCCCCAGCCCCCATCCTACAAGGCATTCTCTGTTCCCAGAGCTGAGCTCTCAGCTCTCGCACTTGGGTGTTTATTTTCACACGTAGTCACACAATAGTTGCACTGGTGTGCTTGTTTACACTTCTCTCCTGCTGTGGAGAACCCTGTCAGAGATTCTAGGTTGTGGATTCTGTCCTCTCCACCTAGCTGAGTGTTAAACAGTTTCTGAGTGAGCATTGAGAGAGCTGGAAGTTACTGTAATTAGCAAAAAAAACTGTGTTTTCATGTCTCTGGGGAACTGACAGAGAAAGAATCCTCCAGTGAACAGAACCAGCTTCAGATCTCCAGCTAGAGAGAGTTGGGAATTGAGCCACCACAGTAAACAGCTGACATAACAGAAGCGGCAGTGATCCCCCATTAAATGTCTTTCAGCCGATAGGGGCTCCTGGGATAATTGACTTTCCAGCAGGAATTAGTGGCTCAAACGAAATCACTGGGCATTAGGGCGGCCTACTGCATCTTTGAAAGGGGGACTGGAGCTGTCTGGTTTTGCTGACCTGACAGGCATAATTCATCTTGATTATTCATTGTCCTAGCTGCCACCAGATGACACCCGATTTCTGTTGACTGTAATTACAATGTGGGGTGAGTTTTAGCTGTTTTTTTTTTTAAAAATAGTGTTCCACCCCCTTGGTTGTTGGCCTCCCTGAGCTGAAGGTGCTCGCTGTAGGGTGATTTGTGCAGCATCTGCCTCGGGGGATGATGAGCACACAGTTAGAGAGCATTTGCTGAGCTCTTCCTTATACACGTCTTTTACTAGATAAGCAGGGAAACTATTTAGTGTAGCCTGTTTCATTTCAGCTGACAGGGTGTCACTTCTTGGTTATGCTTACCTCCCTGTGTGCTAGATGGCTGCTGTCAGAAAGTGGTTCTGCATCTCAGAGCCCACTTTGAGTAAGCGAATCAAAGGATGGCCCCCAAATAAATGTAACTGATACGACCTGCTTTCAGGCAAGCTTTATTAAAGGGAGAAGGGGAAGAGAATGGAACTAGGCTTTCACTTTATTGGCCTGGTTTCACGATGAGATCCCTGTGCGGACCAAAGAATGTCCTCTCAAGAAACCTCTGCTCCCCGTCCCCAGATGCCCTCCAACCTCTTACACACCCAGCCAGCTGGGTGGCTTGTGCTTGCGTGCGTGTGTGTGCGTGCGCGTGCACGCACCTGTGGTCCTGGGGGAGAAATGAGAGAATGATGGGCTCAGTGCATCCAATTCCATCCACTGGGTCTTCCACTGACCAGTGGGACAGGTGGGCAGCAGACTTTTTATGACATTGTATATACCCCAGTAACCGAGGGCCTTTTTTACTCTCCTGTATGGTATGTGTGTTGGTATGTGTTTTTTTTTTTTTAGGAGGTGCTCCTTTGGTTCAAATAGCCAGTTAATGTCTTGTAACAGTAATTGTAGTTCATCAAGCATTGCACTGGGGCCTAATAAGTGCCAGGCAGTGTGCTCTATGCTGGAGATACAAAGATGAATAAGACCCATTTGTTCTCAAGTTGCTTATAGCTCAGATAATTCCAAAATAATACGTTAAATTCTAAGTTCCATATGTGCCGAGATTGCTTCCAGAGTACTTAGCACGGGCCAGGGTGATGAGGAGGCCGCCCGTACAAGACGATGCCTGATTGGAGGAATAAGTTGCCCAACTGAATAAAGGTAGGAAGCACATTTCAAGGTGTATTTATAGTTACCATTTCCTCCCTTCATTTGAGTGGTGTTGGTTTAACCTAATCAATCAAATTGGGATTAGGTTTTCATTATTGCTCTAATGAAAATGAACTTCAACTTGGTGGCAGAGTCTCTGTACCTTGGGAAGAATCTCGGGCCCCGGGGGCCCTCGTAGCACTAGGGAGTTCTGAGCACTAGACCTGGGGCTTCTTGTGGTGAGTCTGGGGTGAGAGACCACAGCTTCCGGATCTGTGTTCTACACCCTCTGCACCCTTATCCCCCACGGAGAGTGTTGTCTGGAAAGCCAGGCGAGCTGTCTTCACAACAGACCGCATGATACACAAACACACGCATCATGCAGAACATGCTAGTGCGTCCCAGAGTGGTGGCTCCCGGACGGGCAGCTGGGGATGAGCAGGTTCCCGTTGTGTCGTCCTCCTCTTCCAGGGGTATCAGGTGTAAGGAACGCCCACCCTCCTTCAAAAATGGAGCTGATTCTTCCACCTGTCCCCCTCACTTTGGAACCATAAGCAGAAAAGAGCCAGCTCTCTCTGGAGGGTGGCGGAGATAGCAACCTGAGCAGCCACTTGCAGTCCGTCGGCAGCACAGTTGCTAAGGGTCTTCCCCTCCCCCTGAATGATTCCCTTGCCTCTCAAGTTTGCCCCCCACTCCCTCTGAACTCTGTGCTTTGTTCCCCTTTAGAATGGTGGTTTGGCCTGGAGTGATGAAGCGGATGGTGGCCGGGGAAGAGAGATCTCGCGAGATTTTGCCAAGGTCTGTAATGTTTCCTTTGTGATGGCGAAAGGGCGCTTCTACGGTGGGTCATTTTGTCTGATCCCCAAGGAATAGAGCAGCAGTGGCCTATGAGTCACATCTGGAGTCATTGAAATGGTTGTATAGCTCTGGTGTGAGACTTACTGCATAAGGCGGAATTTTTCATTGTGTTTTTTTCTGGGGGGATTGGGATTGCAGCTGTATGAACTGGACAGTGATCCGGAAAGGAAGGAGTTCCTGGATGACCTCTTCGTCTTCATGCAGAAGAGGGGTGAGTGCCCACTGATGAGTCCGCTCATCATTTCGAGTCTGTGAATATTTATTGAGGGCCTACTGTGTGCAAGTCACACTTTGGTGTAACACCTCCTGGCAAAGTGCCAGCATCTTAGCCCCAGAAGGTAAGAGGCGCTGACTCTGATTGGTTCCGAACTCAGCTGAACCACTGACGAGCAGATTGAAGAGGGCAGAGAGGGCCTTGGCGGAAAATGAGTGGAATGACCATTCAAATTAGGTCCTGCCTTATTTGTGTCCCTCTTCTGATTAACTGGTCTCTGGAGTCATTTCAAATTCAAATGTACTTTTTTCTTAGCCTTACAGCTTCCCCTGGACATCACTTATGTGGGGCTTCCTATTGCTGCGTCTAGCCTTATCGAGACCAAGGAAGGCCAAGGAAAGGATAGAGACTTCTCAGGGTTTGTTGGGAGGATCTGAAATGACCCATAAAAGGAAAGGCTAACTCTTTTATTCTTACCCATTGCCTCTTTGATTTTTGCATCCACTGGCTTGGTTGGGGACATTCCTGCTGTTTAACTGTAGGGTACATGGGTGTCTGCTTTATAATGCACCCTCCCCCTTCCTCTCCCTCTCAGTCCCCCCACCCACCCCTAACCATCTCCACTTTGGCCTATGGCATGACTGGGCTTTGAGCCAGTGACTCAGCTTCCCGGCTTTATAGCCTGTCATAGCAGCGGGTCTCCCAGCTGGGTTAGCCCTCTGAAAGCACAGCCAGAACCCCGCCTCCCTAGGAGAAGGTCCTCAGCAACCACCACCTCTATCATCGTCAGGACAGAGCCACGGGAGAGAGCTGCTGCCCGCAGCCTCCTCCCAGGACCCTGCTTCCATCTGCTCATGCATGCCTTGGTTTCTGTGTCAGCTTCTTCATGGAGGGCTGGCAGTGTGGCACCCCTCTTCTCCTAGGCTGACCTGTCCTGTAATGGCAGCCCTACTTGCTGAATATTCTGAGTGAACTCCTCTTCTCCCTCCCTCCCTCTCTGCCTCTCTCCCCACCACCCTCATCCCTCCATCTCTCCCCCTTCTTCCCCTTCCTTTCCCTTCCAAAAGGTATTGCTTTCCTAGTAGTATGCTTATTACTGCCTGTTTGCTCACCAAGGCAATCGAAAGTGTTGAGGCTCTGTGTCCCCCCATCTCCAAACATATGAAAGCAGTCTAGGCAGAGCCCTAATTAGTTTGCTCCTCCTATTGTTATCTGGAGCTGCATGTGTCAGTGAAAAACAAGAATATAATCCCAGAAGATAATGTGACTAGCAGCAATGAAACGCCCTGGTTGCTGAGAGAGAGAAATCCACTTAATACTTTGGTCTCCCTTTCCAATTACCTTTTAATTATTTACAAGCTCCACAGGCCCAGCTGGTGCAAGCCCAGGAGCTGGGCTCGCCTCAGAGGGGCTGCCATAGCAATATAGATTTTAATCAGTAGTACAGCTCCACTGCTTTATTTTCTGCTTTATCACTTTTCTCCCTTCCCAGAAGGCTTTTTAAAGGAAAGTGGAAGTTGTATCAGCCTAGCCAAGAGTGAAGATCCATAATTGTTTGTTTAGGACTCTGTGTCCCCTCTAGACTAGGAGCTCCTTGAGGACAGCCACTTTGTTGTTTCTTTGCATCCCCAGTGCTAGGGCCAGACGGGGGTGCCCAGGCCGTGTTTGCTGCGTGAGGAGGGAGGCCGAGCTGCCCTTGTCAGGCAGTAGTCGGAGGTCAGCGGTGTGTCCAGTCTCCTGCTGCTCCACAGCAGCTAGGGGTGGCCAGACTGCCCTCTGGTTATTTCTGGGTGAACCCAAAGCAGGAGCAAGTGACTCCCTTTTAGGGTGTCAGCTGATGGCGTATTCAGGCCTGAGTCACCCTCTCTGTCTTCAGCACCTAGGTTAGGGATTTCACTGTTGGTTAGCATCACCATCGGAAGGGAAACATAGCTGAGGCAGTTTGGCTCGTTACTCTAATACGAGGTTTCTCAGCCTTAGCCTATTGACTCTGGGGACTGGATAATCCCCAGTGCCCCCGCCATCGTGATAATGAAAAATGTCTCCAGGTATTGTAAATGTCCCTAGGGGACACAATTGCCCCCGCTTGCCGCCTCCCCCCATTGAGACGGCGGTAGAAGGACAGAAAAGAGTGGAGATCTAAAATTTCCTTGCCAGAGAAACTCTTTATGGAAACCGTCTTCCCTCCACTCAGGTAGCAGTGCCTGAGGGCAGTGAGGCCTGTGTCAGACCACATTGCCAGTGCCCCCATCCTGGGCTAGGGTGCGGGGCAGGCCTCAGAGAAGAGCGGCAGCCCCCGCGTGTCAGGGTCACAGAACTGGGGGGGGGGGGCGCTCAGGGCTGTGAGTGGCGCGGGTTCAGCTAGGAGAAGCCTTGTCTGTGTCCTGCATGACTCAGCTACCACCAGGCTGGGAAGAGTTTGGGCCAAGAAGTTAGCACTCCTGCCTGTGGCCAGAGCGGAGTTACTGAAGTTACGGGGAGTGTCACCAGAGCTGGGCCTGCAGGATACTTGCTGTGGCAAACCGTGTGTAGTTGGGCAGGAGAGGGGAGACAGAGGCAGCGGGACAGAGTGGAAGTTGTTCCCTTAAATTCACAGTGCTGTCCCTGGCAGAACTGAGTTAGGGTGGGTGGTTCAGGAGGGCGGGGGCAGGGTGTCCCCTTAATCCCAGGAAGATTGCTGTCTGCTTTTCACAGCACGGTGAGACCAAGGGCCCCTAGACATTTGTGACTATTTATCACCCCAAGTTGGGGTGTCTGAGGCACTCAGGAGCCAGATCTCGTTAGCTCGGTCCAAGGAGAAGCCTCACCGACCTCAGCAGTCGCTCATCCGGCTGTTTCCCAGGAGCCACTGAAAACAGCCGAGTTTGAAAGGCCTGGGGGCACCCACCTGGACCATGAGTGGGGCCCTGAGTGGGGCCCGGTGGCATTGACACAGCAGGCTGCCCCGCAGAGGAAGTGGACAGGGCTCCCAGGAGGTGGCACCCAGCAGGCTGCCCCAGGTGACTGCAGCTGCAGGTGATGAAGTGGCACCCAGTGGGAGTGGGGCCAGGCTGTCGCTGCTTCCTGCTGCCTCTTGCTCTTGTTCACACATTTGGGTGAATTGACTCCTACAGACGCGCCTTTCAGCTCCCGACACCTTGGTTTGGCGTGTGTAGGCCAGACTGCGGTGACTTGTACCCTGGTGACCCATCCCCCACCAGAGCAACCTGCCCCAGAGGAGCCTGAGAAGAGGCCGCGTGGTGCCCGGTCAGGCTCACTGCCTGCCTCCTGCCCCAGGAAACAGCGCTGTTGAGAGGCATGTGGCGGGGAAAGAGCTCCACATGGATAAGTGTAAAGCCAGGGCTACCATCCCCCGCTTCTCCCTGATCTTGAACAAATCCTTCCCTTTCTGGGGGCCACAGTTTGTGTATCTCTAAAATGAGAGGGTTCCAGAGGCAATCTGGAAGTTTCTTCCAAGTTCTATGTTCTGTGTGCAAGATTGAGAGACTAATAGATAAGAGCCACATTCAATGACCAAAAGAAGAAAAGCTCTTTTTTTTTTTTTTTTTAGCAATTTTCTATCAAAATAGTGGTGTAAAAACCAAACCAAAGACCACAAAACCAAGTGTGTCTCCACTTTCCTTGCTGAATAAGGTGCTTCTACTTTTGCTGGCTGAAGCCAAATTGAATTAAACAAGTTGCCTTGATTCTTTTCCCCCAAATGTTTCCCTAGAATGATTGTTTAGATTTCAGAACTCTGGTGCTCCTTTTTGCTCGCCTTTTCTGCATATACATGCGTGTATATGTAAAATACACGTTTTCTTTGCCAAAAATAAAGCCGAATAGTTTTTTAACTCACTGTGGGTGGCTTCTGAAATATCCCCTGGTTGGTAGGTTTTCCAGGAGGAAATGGGGGGAGGGGCTAATTTGGAAGTCTGGTAAACTAAGGCTTATAAACAATTCCATTCTTCCTTCATCAGTGAGGAAGAAAAACTTGTTCTCTTGTTCCCTAGGCTGGTGAAACAGAAGGAAGTGTGGTCTCATCAAAGAGGAGGATCATGGTTTGCTGTGGCTTTTATTACTATTATCCCACGCACTTTACAGAACTCTTTCAACCCATTATCTGACCTGCTGCTCCCCACAGCTCCAGTTCTGTGGGGTAGAGAGAGCAGAGGTGGTCAGTTAACCATGAAGAATCAGTCCCCAAGTTAAGTGACTTACCTGAGGCCACAGAGCAGACTTAGCACTTGGTTTCCTAACCCCCAGACCAGTGCTCTTTCCCTGTCCTGCACCGTCTTTGTGAAATGTGGCCTCCAGCACCAGCAGCTCCATCATTTCCCACTGGGCAGTGGACAAGCCTTGTCTCTCCTTCAGCCTTCTAAGCCTGTCTCCACAGGCGGCTGTCCGGTAGGGCCTGACAGCATCTCGCTGATTAACATGGGGTAAAACTCTTTGTGCAAGGCCCATTTCTCAGGGAAGGGCAGATGTGACAGTTCGCAGTGGCACAGAGACTGCCATCTGTCAAGGCAGGATGGGGAGGGGGTGGGGGCACAGGAGCCAGAAGCCCTCACAGCAGCATGTTGCGCACGAGTAGGGCTGTCCTCTCCTGCCCCTGCCCCAGCCGGGCGCACCAGGCTAAGGAATCGCTTGGTCATGTGGAGAAGTTTTGCCAAGACTTCACCCAGAGAGCTGCCCTCCCCCCCACACACACTAGTTCTGTTCAAGGCTGCAAACTGACCTTGGTTTTCCCAAATGGATTGTTGGATCTGTTTTTGATGTGTATATACAAAGAATTTACTGTGGGAAAAGGGCTTGGTCTGCCTCCAAGTGCAATTTGAGTGTTTTTCCTTCTGTTGTGTGCTTATCTATCCATCTCAGGCAAGGAAATGTTCATGACATACATTGCTTTGCCTTTTGGTGGAGGCAGTTTCTGTATATATTCTTTGTATCTTGCAGTAAAGGTCTGTGCTGTGGACACTCTTCCTGATAGACTAAAATGTATTGTCTTTGTCAGATGAAATAGGCTTTGGGGATTCATTTTCTAACCTTATCCCCAAATGAAAGTCTAAAATGCAAATTTTTGTCTCAGGATTAGCCCTTTGTCTGAAGCCTGGTCTTTTTCTCTCCCCAGGTGATCCAACTACTGTTGATAATACTGTTTTTCTTTTTCCACATTTAGTAGTCATTTAACACCCTATAAGTATGCAGTTATCCATGATAGTGGGAAGGGATCCTAGTTTTTGAAAGGCATGATTCATTTGAATAACCCACTTTTATAATTAAATCCAGCTTCCTCCCCTTCAAAATCTTTTATTGGTAAACGTGGGTTATTAGTTTTGCCTCCTTTGTCCAAGATGAGCTAATATTCAGTAAATTGTCCAAGAATTGGTATAATGGGAATGTTTGAAGGGAGGGTTTGTTCCATTTACACTGAGGGAATATCTGCTGGGTTTGAGAGGCAAGTGGCATGGGTTGGCAGTGGAAGCTCAGACAGCCGTGCACTACCCAGGCCGGAGGCGCTGGAGTTAGGCCTCTACCCTGCCAGCCTTTCCCACTGCCTGGCATGGACACACCAGCCAGGTCTGTTGATCAGCAGCGGACAAAGCAGAGAAGACCTGCCAGTCCGCCTCTTCCTAAGTCCTGCACCAATTTCTCTGAAGTTTTAAGGGAGGAGATAGCACAGCCATGCCATAATTTTAAGCCGTCATGTGTGGCATTGCACGTACTGTTGGACTTCACCTGAAGCAGTTCATCTGAGCTGGAGTATCAAATGGGGATGAATTTAAAATTAGCCTCTTGGGTTGTGGTACCTCCAGAACTTCAGTGTATTGCTGGACATTTTGGAAATCTGTTCTGTAGTATTTACTAAAGCTAAACATATGCCATCCCTGTTACCCAGCAATTCCGCTCTTAAGTGTATGCCCAATAGAAATGAGTGCTTCTGTTCACGGAAAGACGCATGCAAGAATATTCATAGCAGTGCCATTCAGTGAAGCCAAACCCTGGAGAGAACTCCAACATGTACATCAGCAGTAGACTGGATAAATAAATGGTGAATTATCCTGTGATGGAATACCACACAGCAGTGAAAAAGAATGGGCTGCTGTACACAGCTGGGGTGGCTGTCACACACCTGTGAGCAAAGAAGCCAGACACAAAGGAATATATGCTACGTGATTCTGTTTATTTAAAGATCTAGAAAATCAGCTGTGGTGATACATGTCAGGATGTGATTACCTTCTGGGAGCGCTGGAGTTGGGGGTGGGTATTGATTGGGAACAAGGAAGTTTTCTGGGGTGCTGGGAATGTGCTGTATTTTCATCTGAGCAGTGGTTACAGGGCTGTACACAGAAGAGAAAATCCCGTGAGCTGTGTACTTGAGATTAGTGCGCTGTGCTGTGTCGGTCATACCCACGTGGTGGGAGAGTCGGAGACGGAGGGCTTGGGGCCACTCCCAGGAGGTTCATACACCCTTGCCCCGCGCTGTCTGTCGAGCGGAGCAGTCGGCCGCACCCTGCACTGCTACTCTGTCTCCCAGAGGCCCCGGTGCCTTTCTCCACAAACAAGTGGGAGAAATCACCAGTCATTTCTCTGCTTATTCCTGGGAACAGGACTGGAGCGGGGAAAGAATTAATATGCAGAGGAATGGGCAGGAAGCCTGCCTGCTTAACATGGCTCTTAACTCTTCCAGCCTCCCTGATCAGCCGCCCAGCTCTCTTGATAGGCTATGCAAGTGATTAATGATCTTTTTCAAAGCCAGGAAAAAGCAGCAAGGGTCCCTGGCAGAGCCACACCCTGGGTCCTGAGCCCTCACCCCTGACCAGTAGGCAGGAAGGCAGCCATGTGACTCTGTCTGGGGTCCCTGCCCCCTGCACCCCCCGTTACTTCTGGTCTTCAGTGGAAAGTACCCATTCTCTCGTGGGGAGGAAGCGGCCCTCCCTCCAGCACTCCTGCCATCTCCATCTTTGTTTCTAGTGCTAAAGGAGGTCATCTCCTCCCTCTGCCCTCACCCCTACCCCCTAGCTCTGTTTCCTCAGGAGAGCAGAGTGCCAGGGAACAGCTTTTGTTTAGCTCCATCTGCTCTGGAAGCTCTTGATCACAGCTTAGGCGTGCCAATGCCGGTGCCCAGCAGCATTCCCACCACCAAGGGTTAAAGCCCAGGAGCCCCGCAGCCTCACAGGGTCCAGGCCCTCATAAAAGCCTTTTCCACACAGCCCCTGGGCTGCCCCTGGCTCCCTGCCTGAAATCTGATAAGGGGCCTCTTTGTTGGGACTGTCAGTCTCCTTTATTGAGGAGGGAACTGGAGACCAGCGGCATTTCTTGGGGTACCGATAAGGCCCTGGATTCCTGTCAGAGGGAGCATGATTAATTACCCTCAATCCTGGCTCCTGCTTTGATAGCAGTGACTGACAGTCCACAGGCTTCCCTGTTAGGTGCTCACAGTCCAGCAAGGCCAGCACCAGTGACCACAAGGAGCTCTCTTCAGTGGCTGGCCGCCTCCGTCTGGGTCCTAGGCAGGTTGCTCTTGCATTTGTTGTGGGCAGAGGCCTGTTCCCTCTCAGGTAAAAAGCCTCCTTAGAGGAAGATGTAATCCCACCCAGAGAGCAGGCCACAGACACCCCTTCCCCCCAAGACTGGGGAAAGAACTGGTGTCTGTGCCCTTGAACTTCACATCCAGTCCTAAACCACCTAGGGCAATGCAGAGAAGATTGCAAACCTTCCGTCTCAAGGTCACTTGGCAACATTATTCTATAATTCAGGCAAGCTTCTAAAACCAGCTCACACCCTCCCTTTGGTAATAATCATGACTATTAATTTTTTTTAAAGTTTTTATTCATAGACTCTTAGGACTTTAGAACTGAAAGTCATCTAGTCCAAAATCCTCATTTCACAGATGGGGAAACTGAGGCATGAATCTGTCGTTCTCCCACCCCTACCCCCAGTATGATGTATTGTTCTCTTTTATATACAGGCCTCTCCCCTCTCTCATCATAGAGTCTCCTTGGGACAAAGGAGGTGGCTACCAGGTCCCTTAGGGACAGACGGCAGAGACAGACCAGCTTGAGGGTCTGACTTCTCTCTTGGTTGTCAGAACGTGAAGCCAGGGCAGGCTTTGTGTCTGGATTGTCTGGATAATGTGAGAAAAGCAGGCAGTCACCCAGAGCTAGCACTCAAATATCCTCAGCTTTGTTTCTGACCCCTCCAGGGGCCGCCTGCACTGGGAACTACTTTTAGCTGCTTTGCAGAGGGCCAGCCATGATGAGCACACGCATCCCCTTATCCACTGATGTGGAAGCACATGGGGACTTGTGTGAGGGGACCCAAGGGTAGGACTGCAGGGGCCACCACCAGGGCTCCAGGATGGACCTGGCCGGTGGTTTCTCTGCTGAGGTGCTGGGAACAGGTCGCTTTCTGGTTCGATTTACAGCCTTGACTTCAAATGACACTTTGCCTCTTGCCTTCCCAGGTCCAGTGTCTGCCTGTTTCCTCTGCCTGGAGCAGTTCTTAGCCTAAGGCAGTCACACTCTACGGGACTATAAGGGGGACTTTTTAATGGAATTTCTACATCTGTACTATCTCAAATGGCTAGGCATTTAGTCCAGTGAGTACTCAGGGTGAATTCACGTATAATTCCTCCAGGGAATTGACCTTGAGAGGAGGCAGTTTGAGCCACACTAGAAATCTGGCTTGGCTTTTGGCCACACCTCTTCAAACAAAATCTATAAACAGCCTAGTCACTTCATCCTATTCTGCTGGCCTGCCTCCATGAATGACCTTTTCTAAAAGTAAAATACACCCTTTAGGTTTGAAGATTTACCATCACTGGAGAGATTCAAATGAAAATAGTGCAAACTCTGAAGGCTCTTTGCAGATGAAGTTACAAAACTCGTGGTAACTGGCCCTCCAGGGGGGTGACTGTCCTGAAGGCCGGCACTCCCTCGGCTGGGCAGGCCCTGCTTGGCGCTTGGCTGCTCTGCGTGCGTCCCAGGTCCAGCCCCTCCCCGGGTTAGCAGGGGTTCCTCTTCTCTGGGGCCCCACTGTGTAAAGTTATGTGTTCTTTGCTCTCTCAGAATCTCCACCTTTCTGTCCATTCTTCTGCTCTGCTGCTCATCCTTTTATTGTGGGACTTTTATGCAGAAACCTTGACCACTCTGGACCTCAGTTTCCCGCTCTGTTTAATGAAAGTCATGACCCTGGTGAGCCTGCTAGGGCCTGAGAGGAGAAGAGGACGTCTTTCAGGGCTACCAGCTCTAAACACTTAGCACTAGTGACGGGTCCTGGCGGGCACACCACTCAGGAGGAAAATGCAGTTAAGATTCCCGGTGCGGTTACCATGGAGCTGGCTGCTTTGACTTTGAAGAGCTTTCTTTTTTTTTTTTTTTTAATCTGCACGGTAGTTTAGTTTATTAAACACTGTCATTAATATTGAAGACATGTGAAGGAAAAATAGTCTCTGCCTTCGTGGAGCTACAGCCTCCCTGGGATACCAGATGAACATACATGAAACAGTTAGAAAATAAGTCTTTGCTGAGCTTGGAGGGGTTATGATAGAAATTCTGAAAGAGAAGGCATCCACGTGAACTGGAGCAGTTAGGAAATTGTTCCTGGAGGGAGTGAACATCCAAGGCCATTGAAGAGGGTTTGAACAGAGGCGGGTCATTTTGGCTTGGGGAGGAGGGAGAGCACAAAGCAAAAGAAACGAGCTTGGTTTGGGCAGTAAAAGTGAGGAGACCCAGCTCATTGGAGAGCGAGTTGTTGGGGTGTGCTAGAAATACTTCACGCTCTGAAGGCGCGTTGGGGAACTGGGTCATGACATTGAACATGTGCGGTGGGGTGGGTGGGCAGGAAGAGTCTTGGGAGGTTTCTGTAGCCTCCGTAGGAGGTGAATAATATGGTGAGAGTAGTGTTTTAACAAGACTGTCTGGCAGTCGTGTGCAAGGTGAGTGCATGGGTAAGAGGCTGCTGCACGCGTCTGATGGTGAGCCAGCCAGGGCCTGGTCCAGGCTGGTGGCTGCAGGCTGCAGAGGGAGAACTGGAGACGTACCTCAAAGGGAGAATCAGTGGGGTTTCCTAACAGCATAAAGGCTGGTGAGGCAGGAGAGGAGAGGAGCCAGTGCTGCCCCTGAGGCTCCTGCCTAAAACCTCGAAGAATGATGTACTGTTGGAAGGAGGAAGTGATGGGAATGAGGCTGGCTTAGGGGACAACGGCTCAGTGCGGACAGTGATGTGGCGTGAATAGGCCACACATGTGAAGATGTTCTGGAAGCGTCTGGAAATCAAGCTTAGCGGGCTTATGTGAGGGGGCCTTGGGAGTGGTCCCCGTGGAGGCCGTTTGTGTGCTCAAGCAGACAGGTCTCAAGAAGGTATGGCCCTTCGTCTGTCCTGCCAGGAGACTGGTTCTGCCGCCTCAGGCAGGAGTGAGGGTGACCGTCTAGAGCAGCACGGGTAGTGACAGCTAAGCAGCGTACGAGCTGTATTGCCAGCGTGTCTGAGGAGCAAACCAGCAGTCCTCTGATAGTTTACCCATGAATCTGAAGCTAACTCCATGAGCCCTTTGTCCTTGACCCTTCAAAGACCAGCTGGTCAAGACAGAGGCCTTGGAGACCTTTTGCTCCCTCCGCACCCTGAGGCCTCCTGCCATAGCACTCCCACGTGTTCACAGGCACGCTGCTTCCTCTTCAGAAACTGGGGAGCCTTCACTCCATTCTCCGGCTTGAATTACCCTATAAAAAGAGTTGGTGGGGCTGACATTCCAAGGCTGAGAACAGAATGCCTTTCCTTGAGGGGAAAGAAGCGGGAGGAGCCGAAACAAACAGCCCTTCTCTAGTCAGGCTGGCCTAACACGTCCACCAGGCAGGCGGTCAGTGAGATTGGGGCATTGGGAGGGGGCCAGGGAGAGGAACAGCCTGTGTACAGTACAAGGAGTTTGCCATCAAAAGGCAACAAGTCTCATACCCTGCCCTGCACGCTGACCCTTCCCTTTGGAATTCTCCCCTCTGACCTCCGGATCATTAATCCCGAGGCTGCCAAATGACAATCATCCATCACGCCTCCTGATGAGCATCCCAGCCGCCTGTGAAAGGAGCCCAGCCCCACCCACCCTGTGTCCCCTGGTGCTCATTAGTGGGCCTTCCTGCTCGGTGCCAGGTTTCCTAATCAAGGCCCTGGCTCCGCTCACTTCCCTTCGGGGGCCAGTGGGCGGAAGCTCCTCTGACCCTCCCTCTTTCAAAGGCCAGGGAGGGAGTGAAGTGATTAGAGGAGAGAGAATTGTTGAGTGGCTTTTCATCCCCCTAGAGACCTGTGTTTCCAGCAGCTCCTTTGACATAAGAGAGAAAAACCCATTTCTCTCTCCTGTAGCCAGAGAGAAGGAAGCAGGCAGTTACCCAGGCAGGAGCTCCCCTGTCAAGGGAGTCTGAGAAAGCTTCCCTCAAGAGGCAGGTGAATGGCTTCTGAAGGCTGCAGAGGAGTGAGTTGCCATCTCACCAGGAAAGAATCTGGACTCAGTACTGCTAGCAAAAAAAAAAAAAATATTTGAAGTCATCTGGTCCAACCCCCTTGTTTTTATAGATGGGAAGATGGACCCAGAGAGCCTGCATGTTTTACCCAAGGCCACTTAGCCAGTTAGTTGGACCTGTCTTTCTATTTGTCCCAAGAAAACTGGCAACTTGTATGATAGCTCCCAGGCTTTGGGAGTTTGAGTCAAATTGCACTTCTAAGCAGATTTGTGGACAGCCTTCGAACTCAGCAAAAGGTGGGTATACACAGGGGTCTTGTTTTCTCTGCTTGAGGATAACGCAACCCTGTTTCTGTCTTGGACAATCACAGGGACCCCCATCAACCGGATCCCCATCATGGCCAAGCAGATCCTCGACCTGTACATGCTGTACAAGCTGGTGACGGAGAAGGGTGGCCTGGTGGAGATCATCAACAAGAAGATCTGGAGGGAGGTCACCAAGGGCCTCAACCTGCCCACGTCCATCACCAGTGCCGCCTTCACCCTGCGGACCCAGTGAGTGGGCAGGGGGCGGGGCTGGAGCATGGGGCGCTTTAACCCAGAGCAAAGGAAGTAGGAAATTCTGTTGTCCAGTGAGCACGATGAGTGTGGCTCCTGAGACAACCAGGAGCTTTCTAGATGAATCTCTCCCTACACTAGAGTAATCACGAGAGCCGCTGTTCCCCAGGGGTCCTGTGTGCTGCTCCTTCACCGTTCTGGTGCATTCGCCTCACCATCAGCTGTCACCCCCCTTTTCCAGATTACCAAAACTATGTCTCAGGGTAGTTTGGTGAAGGCCATGCAAGCTAGAGAGAGGTAGCGCTGAGATTCACACCTGGGCCTGTCTCTGAAATCTACACTCTCCAAGACATTGTCTGCCACACAGCACCTTCACCCAAAGCAGGCCCTTCCTACCTGACACACAGGGCCTGGGAGAAGGCAGGCAGGCAAACCTCCTGCGGTCGGTGACTGATTTTTGTCATTCAGTTAACTGGGCGGTAGAAGCAGTGAGAGCAAGAACAGCATTGGAAAATGAAGGCCAGAGGGGATTCTCTTCTTTGGGAACACTCTGGAGATGATGGAATGAGCACCTGACACATCAGTTAGGTAGCATGCCGTGTGCTTACTGAAACACGAGGGTTTTATCTATTGGAGCCGCTCCAGTAGGAGCAGGGGATGGAGCTGTAACCAGTGTCACAGCCCTTCTCTCAAGCTGCTTGGGTGGAGAGTTGCTTCCTGGGACATGGGACACGAAAGGAACAGCATTTCCGGCTCCACCTACAAGGAGAGGGATGGTCCCTGTCTGGCCAGCCTGACTCGGGTGGTTAGGAGATCAAGGAGCCAGGCAGACATGTCACAGCACAGCCTGATTTGCCGCCAGAGCACTAAAAAGGCACCAAACAGCCGTGAACAATAGCGGGGATGTCTCTTACCTCCCTTAGTGAGCGATGCTTGCACTTTGAGCGGTGCTCAGAATTAAGTAGCAGTTAGAGGGGCCTGGGCCGGGACGGGCAGCGGTGCAATCCTGGACTTTTCTCTTCCGTCAGGCGTGCCAGGTTGTGGCCTCTGTCCTAGAGGCCTGTCCACAGAGGCTGCTTCCACAGACACAGCAACTTAAAATGGGAGGCCTCTGATGCCATGTTCTAGATGCCTCTCCTTGCTTGCTTCCTTCCAGGTACATGAAGTACCTCTATGCCTACGAGTGTGAGAGGAAAGCCTTGAGCTCCCCGGCCGAGCTCCAGGCAGCCATCGATGGCAACCGGCGCGAGGGCCGGCGGCCCAGCTACAGCTCTTCCCTCTTCGGCTACTCGCCTGCTGCTGCCACTGCTGCTGCCGGAGCCCCTGCCCTTCTCTCTCCACCCAAGATCCGCTTCCCCATCCTCGGGCTGGGCTCCAGCAGTGGCACCAGTGCCAGCAGCCCTCGGATGCCCCCAGCAGCCACACTCAGGAAAGGTCTGCAGGGTCCTGTGGGAGGAAGGGAGCCACGTTCCTGCGTCCAGGACACTGGTGGGAGGGTGGGTTGTGCGTCGGTCCAGCTCTGGTACCTTTGCCAGGTGATGGAGTCCCGGTGACAACGGTGCCTGTGCCAAATCGCCTGGCTGTGCCCGTGACCTTGGCAGGCCAGCAGGCCGGCACCCGGACTGCCACCCTGGAGCAGCTGCGGGAGCGGCTGGAGTCGGGGGAGCCCCCTGAGAAGAAGGCATCCAGGCTGTCAGAGGAGGAGCAGCGCCTGGTACAGCAGGCTTTCCAGCGCAGCTTTCTCGGCATGGCGCGGCCGCTGCCCATGAAGATCCGCGTCAATGGCAGGGGTGAGTGCCTGGCCCAGGAGCGCCCGGCCACGCTCCGCTTAAGGGTCTAGAGGCCAGAAAGCCCCTTGGGGCTTCTGTGGCCACTGAGATCTCAGTTCACCAAGCTGAGGTCATTTTCTAGGGGACCAGAAATTGCTTTGGGCAGTGCCCTGTTCTGTAACAAAGAGGAGAAGCAGTTCTTCGAGGGGTGGGGAGAGCCAGAGACCTTCAGGGACAGCTGCTGTGTCTCCCCCACCGGCCTTTTGATCTGTCTAAATTAAAGGGCTCAGCCTTCCCCTCAGGACCTGACCGGATGCAGGGATGTAGGCAAGCGTAGGGCAGGTCTGGGAGGAGGACAGCACCTCATTCCTGAGGCTCAGTGAGGGGCCGAGCTGCCTCAGGCCAGGCTGCCAGTGACCCTCCCCACAAGTGGGAAGTAGGAAATACAAGTTTGGCCGCATAACTGGCGTCCTTTGCCTTCCTCTCACAGTTTTTCAGGTGCCCCACTTTCTTGTCCCCTGACACACACTCCAGTCTCCTGTCCCTGTCCCTCCACATACACGTTTTCTTTGCCATTCTTGCCTGTTGTTCGCTGTCTCAGAACAAACATGAAATAAGTGTGTATGGGGAGGAGATCAGGTGTGGAGGGAGCTGTGCATATTCCCAGCGGCCTCTCCCTGTCCCACTTGCCCCTGAGTGAGGAGCAGAAGGAGGCTGGAAGTAACAGCCCAGACTTCAGGGTTCTGCTCTGGTACCCACTCAGGGCCAGGTCCCGCAGTCCTGCGCAAGCCAGAGGCTAACAGCAAAGGCACTTCCACTTGGAAGAATCTGTGGCCCTGCGTATGAACGGGCAGTCTGGAGTTGCTGGTCAGAGGCCCTGTGTGCCAGGGCCCACAGCCTGCCACGAGCCCCAGGTGCTCAGGCTGGGTTGGAGGGCCAGGTGCTGGACAGGTAGACCCTCTCCTTGAGGACCTGCGAGCGCAGGGAAGGGGAGGAAAAGACAGGGAAGTGCTCAGAGGCAGACACGGGTTCCTCGTCGGCCCCCCAGCCTGATGAGTGGGAATGCTCAGTTAGGGTTGCCTGATGGCGTTGACAGCGCCAGTGCACAGCTGGGAGCCGAGGCCGCCTCCTCACTGACAGATCCCTTTTCTGTGTGGGCAGAGGGAGTTGGGGGGAAGGCAAGCAGTGGACACAGGCAAGCCTGGCTGCTTCTGCCAGACCTGACGCTCAGGAGAAGGTCAGATAGGTGCTTTGTGACCGTGGGCCTCAGCCTGCCGTAGCCAGACGGGGGCATGGAGAGCCTCAGAACGGACGAGAGTGCCGGAAGGAAAGCTGAGCAGGCCCGCTGTCTCCCTGTCCGCAGCAGAAGACAGATCGGAGGCGTCGGCCACAGCGCTGAACCTCAGCACAGGTGGCTTCGGGAGCATCAGCATGTCTGTGGACATCGATGGCACCACCTATGCAGGTGAGGCCCTGGGGCGCCAGGAGGCCGTTGCAGTGCGGCAGCCCGCCTCCCTGTAGCCCCCGGCCAGTCCCGCTTGTCGCCCTCCTGTCGCACACTTTCCTGAGGAGGGCTTCCTTTTTGGTAGTCTCAAGCTTCCACAGGTACAGTGGTTCTTCTAGAGCATTGCTAACAGGATGACACAGCCCCCTCCACCTTCGACAGAATGATAAGACGCCCTCTTCAGACCCTTTTGGACCAGTGGTTGACCCGTTAACTAAAAACGTCATTTAATGCGAAGAATCATAATTCTATATCCATTCCTGAAACACTGTATTATAAGTTAAATTGGTGTCCGCTGTTACGGTCTTCCAGTGCACAGTGGCTGCTTTCTTTGTGCTTCGACTGTTCTCTCAGACATCTGCCATCCCTTTTCTCCTCAGTGGATCAAGGACAAAGACAGGAATCTGAGTTGTAGCAGAATCAGCCTATATTTTGATGATTTTCCCCCCAATCATTTACAATTATTTCTCCCTAAATCTAATTTGACAGTAGTATTTTTGTTGGTTGGCTGAGCCCCTCTACCAAGTCCTTCCCAGGCAGTCAACTTACTTTCATAGCGGCATTCTCTTCCCACTCCAGTTTTGATGGTTTAGGGATGAGCTTGGGAACACACTCAGCCGACTCTTACCAAGCACAGGTTGGTGAGTGGAGGCAAGAGCCCAGGCACACTAGCCAGGGGCCCCCTGCCAGGAGCCTGGGCGTCGGCCACCTGTCTTACAGAGGGCGTGGGACATGCACCTGCCATCAAAATGGGGCATTCCCCAGGGAGTGCTTCTAGCCCTTTAAATGCTCCTGTGCTGTGGGCTCAGGGCACTGCCCACAGGCCTCATACTCTGGATCTCTGCTGGGCCACCTGCTGCAGGGACAGGGACCATTCCTGGAAGCGGCCTGAGAGAGAGGCAGCAGTGCCTGGTTGCCTCGCCTGTCACGCATAGCCAGTGCTTCAGAGGCCACAGGCACGGTGCCTGCCATGGGAGGCCCTCAGGAGACCAGGCGAGACGGTGGGAGGGGCTGGACGCGCTCTTCCTTCTGCAGTGCTCTGGTGGTCTGGGAGGTTTGGGGGTTGGGAGAGGATGCGTGGGGAAAGCAGGGAAGGAGATTGGGGCCTGGTCTCAACCTCTTCTTATTCTCTCGCGAGAAAGGAGGAACTAACACCTCCTCTCTCCCCGTAGGGAGCAGTCAGCAGAGAGGTGAAGACTCCCCAAACCTCACGTGCCTCAGTCCCTGCCCCACCTGTGCCCTTTCTCAGTGGGTGTGCAGTCACCCAGGCCAGGGACCTGGACGTCGCCCTGACAGCCCCTTAAGCCTATCCTCGCCCCCACAGTTAGACCCCACAATGCTGTCTCCTCTTCCTGCCGTCCGTGCCACTGCTGCCCTGGGTCAGGCCTCTTCCCTGTCAGAGTAGCTTCCTTGCAGGTCCCCACCCATATTCCTCCCAATTCCACAGGACATTCCAAAACGTACATCTCAGGATGTCTCTCCCTTCTTAAAACTTTCAGGGGCCTCACGACCTCTACAGGGCGGGACCCGGGCTTCCTTAGAGGCCTACGGACCTGTTACCTTGCCAGCCTGGCTCTGCAGCCTCATCTGCCTCCCCACCTTGCCCTCGGCAGCCCCTAGTCAGACCACATGACTGGCGGCCTCCAGCATGGCTGCCACCTCTCTCTGCTCTTCGTTCCCCCAGATTCCTCTGCCTGGCACACCATCCCCTCCCTCTTCTTCCTTTGGCCACTTTTTCTAACAGTCCAGACGTGGCCTCCCCCTGGAGCCTTTCCTGACCAATTTTCCCCTGCCCTCCCATAACCTTTTTGTTCCCACAACACCCTGGGTACACTTCCCTCAGCATTTGTGATATTGTTGCAAAATTACTCTGCCCACTTGTCTGTCCCCTCACTGGCCTGGAAGCAGCTGGAAGCAGGACAGTGTTTGGGACTTGTGTCAACACCTAGCACAGCGTCTGGAGCGGAGCCTTGTGCGGTTAGGCAGCATTAAATTGGTGCAAATGCATGGAACTGCCCCTTCCCCTGCCCTGCTCACACCTGCTTCTCCTCCCCACCCCAGGGGTGCTGTTTGCCCAGAAGCCTGTGGTCCATCTCATCGCAGGATCTGCTTCCCAGAGCATTGGCAGCAGCGCCAGCAGCAGCAGCAGCAGTTCTCACTGCTCGCCAAGTCCTACCTCATCCCGGGGCACCCCCAGTGCAGAGCCCTCCACCAGCTGGTCCCTCTGAGGGGCAGGACCCAGCTTCCCACCCCACTCCTGTCGAGAGGGAAGGAAGTTGATGCACAGAATTTACCTCATCTCACAGAGCCCACGTCAAACACCATTTGGCCAGATGCTGAGAGTTTGGATGTGTCCGCCTGTCCGGGCTCAATTCAGGTCCTGCTGTACTCTGGGGACAGGGAGAGGCTGGAGGGGCAGGACAGGGCAGCGTTGTCCAATCAGGGATTCTCCTGGAGGGCTGGGTGGGGTTTGTGGGCAGCCAGCTTCCTTGGGGGTTCCCAGGCCACCTCCCATCCTGGGCACAGTGTATCGACAATCTGTAAGCCGACACAGGGCTGGAGCCCTCCATATCCCTTCCCCTTTAATTTATTTTCCCTGTCCTGCCTTCCACCATGACCCCAGGGTCACTGGTCTCTGCTCAGTCCCCCGATCTGACTCATGGGGCTGCTAGGAGCCAAGAGCATGCCTTTGTGGCCCTTCTCTGCTGAGCGTGAGATGGGGCCCTCCCAGCCCACCTTCCCTACCGTGTTTGGTTCCTGGGGTGTGGGTCCCGAAAATTCAAGTCCTGAAGCCTGAAGTCCTCAGGGTCCCTTACCCCTTATAATGATCCCAAGAAAGGGTGCCTGAGGGCAGCCCTCCGGTGCCAGGGCCTGCTGCGCATCTGCCGAGGGAGAGGCAGCGCCTGGGGCTGCCCCCGCAAGCCCTGGCACCCACCTCACGCTGACCCTTCTCTCACCCCCCCAGACCTTGTGCTGCCCACTCGCCCTCTTGGCCAGCTCTCGCAAGAATAGCCCACTTGTCCCTTGGGCCCCCCCCCCTTTGTAATGGGGCCATCGCAGCCCCAACATCCCCAAGCCTGCCGATGTCAGGTTCATTGAAATACCTCAGATTTGTAATTGTTGATGTTTGACTCTTCAGGAAGTATTTGCATCTCTGAAATCTTTTTTATATGTGTTTTGCTGACTTGTTTTTTATTTTTAAATTTTTATTGTTGTAGCACCAAAGAAATGAGCAGATCACCCCAAAGCCAAGCAAATGATTTGGTACCCCAGCCCCTCTGGCCCTTCCCTGAGACCCCAGTGAGGAGGCGAGGAGGCAGGCAGGGGACGTGACTCAGGGATCACGGCAGCGGGAGGCAGAAGGGAGAGGCCCGCTCTCGCGCAGGCTGGGTCCTGAAACCACACCGGCCCATTTCCTGCCAGAGCACGGCTAGTCCCAGCCTCTACCCCCCACTCAGCAGTGGGGGCAGGACGTCTCCCCTTCACTCAACACTCCCACCTCAGGAAGGGCAAGCCGTGGACCTTTCGAGGTGGAGCTGCCCCAGAACTGAGATGTGAGAGAGCTCCGTCTGTCCTCCTGGCCCCCGGGGTGGAGCAGGCTGGTCCGTGCTGTAAAGGACTGATCTCGCCGGGCTCACTGTGCAGTCCAGTAAGCCCTGTACTGTGCAGTGGGAGACCACGCGGCACGGGCCCACGTCAGTCCTGTCTAGGGAAGGAAGGGAAATCAAGAGCTTGAGCACAAAAGGTACCTCAGCCCGGTGAGCTGCAGCTCGCGGGCCTGCATCCTCTCTCCCCTCCCCCAGCCCTCCGCACCCACTCAGCCCCATCCACTGGGGCTGACCCTCTGCTGGCCTCAGAAGCCTTCCCACCTGGCCCACCCGGCAAGCGCAGGGTGTGGGCACGGGGTGCATCTGGGGCCTGGTGCCAGGGAGGAATGAGCCCAGTTGGCTGGCGCTGGGCCTGCTTGAAGGTGTCACAGACATTTTGCCAGTGTGTTTTTCTCAGGGGTTTGGTCACGAAGGATGGACTCTTCCCACCCAGAGGACGCAGGGCCAGTGCACTGTGTCTTTCTGGTCACTGGACCCTCTCCCATTCCCCAGGCAGCTTGCCCACCTCCCCTCCCTCAGCAAACTCTCCGTGCCCTCAGGACAACAGCAGCCCTGGGCCAGGAGGAGCTTTCCCTGAAAGCGCAGTCCCGAAGGCCACATGGCAGGCCGGGCCGGCCAGGGCAGCTCTGTCCCCTCGCCCTCTCCACTTTGTGTGTGTTCTAACCAGGAAAAACACGATAGCACATGGGTAGCCCAGGCAGTGGAGAAGTACCTCAGACGTCCTCTTGCAGCAAGTGTCTGTATATGTTGTGGTTATTTTCTATCTTACATATTCTCGAATGTTTATATTTCAATAAACCTCTACCTCTTCACAAGCAGCCAGGTGTTCCCAGTGACTTTTCCATTGGATGATACGGGAGAGGCAGGAGCCTTCAGAGTGAAAAGGAAGTGAGTGAGCTGCTCTGATCCTGGTTTTTCCTCACCCTTCTCCCCTTCACTCCTTTCCCCAAAGTACTGGCTCTCAGCCTGTCTTCTTAGCAGAGTACCTCTGGTGTCGCCTGGTCACCAGAACTGACCAGTGGGTCACCTCAGTGTCCCGCAGGCACAGGGCTGGGGGGTGGCCTGCATTTACCAAGCCTGTTCTGAGCTGCTGCTCATTAAGTATGGTCCCCGTGCACATGGCCCTCACAGGCTTGTCTGGGAGGCACACGTGATTTTACGAGGTCTGACAATTACGTTCGCAAACTCGCCACTGTGCGCTTACACTGGCAGTCCTGTACAAACAGCTGGTAAGGTGTCATAACCTTGGTACATCAGTGTCTCACAGCTGTGTTCCTGTCGACGTGTGGCGGTGTCCTGCTCAGCGGTGTTCATTTTTGTTGCGTGTTGTGTGCCGTCGCGAGAATGTCTGAGCCTTAACTAGAGCAACAAACAAACATTACATTTGTTGTCAAACTTGGCAAGAGTGGAAATGAAGTCAGGGACATTAGTCCAAGTTTATGGGGCTAATGCCATGAAGAAAACGGCAGTGTGCAAATGGATTAAATGTTTTTCTGAGGGGAGAGAACGCGTCACTGATGAAGAGAGGTCAGGGAGGCCAGTAATGAGCAGGACTGAGGAAAACATCAAGTTGTGCATCAAAATCGTTGGCTGCCTGTGAGAAGCCGAGCAGAGCAAGTAAACATCGATAGAGAAACAGGGAAATCGGAACTGAAAATCTTGGCATGAGAGGTGTGTGCAAAAATGGTTCTGAAGGAGCTCACCGACAGATAAAAGCAAAGGAGAGCCAAGGTTTGCCAAGACCTTTTGGAGAGGCAAGATGAAGTTTTGGGCCATGCTATCAGTGGTGACGAAAAAATGGGTGTACCAATAGGACCCTGAAACAAAGCATCAAAGTGCACAATGGAAGTCAGCCAGTACTCCATGACCAAAAAAGTTCTGTCGGTCCAAATCAAGACTCAAAAAAATGTTGCTAACCTTTTTTGATATCAGAGGGATTGTTCATTATGAATTTGTACCAACTGGACAGTTAACCAAGTTTACTCTTTGGAAGTGCTGAAAAGGCTGCTTGAAAAAGTTAGATGAAAACGACCTGAACTTTTCGCCAACAGTTCATGGCTCTTGCATCATGACAACGCACCAGCTCACACGGCACTGTCTGTGAGGGAGTTTTTAACCAGTAAACAAATAAGTGTATAGGAACACCCTCCCTACTCACCTGATCTGGCCCCCAATGACTTTGTTTCTTTACTCGAAGATAAAGGAAATATTGAAAGGAAGACATTTTGATGACATTCAGGACATCAAGGGTAACACGACGACAGCACTGATGGCCATTGCAGAAAAAGAGTTCCAAAATTGCTTTGAAGGGTGGACTAGGTGCTGGTGTCGGTGCATAGCTTCCCAAGGGGAGGACTTCTAAGGTGACCATAGTCATATTCAGCAATGAGGTATATAGCACCTTTTCTATGATGAGTTCATGTACTTAATTGTCGGAGCTCATATAGACAAGCTGATTATTTAGAAACAGCATGACTGGGACAGTAGACTACAGAAGGGCTAATAGATGCTGGAGCAGCTCACTAGACAATCTCTGGAAGGCTTCCCAGAGGTGGTGGCATTTAAGCTAGAAGAATGAGATTGCCAACTGGAGACGTGAGGAAGAGCATTCTCAGCAGAGGAGCTGATACATAATGGAAACCTGGTGGCATCAAAAGACCTGACATTTGGGAACTGGCCATTGCCTAGGGTTGGTAGGGTGGAGCAGAGGGGAAGTGGGAAAAAGTGCAGCTGGGCCAGGATGGATGATGCAAAGCTAAGGAATTTGGGCTCCATCCTCTGAGCGTCAGGGCACTGCCCATGTGCTTGTCTAGAAGGGTGATCGGGAGCTGGGAAATATTGTGGGTGTGGACGCCCTGGAGCTCAGGCCTAGCACCGAGAGTGCTTGTTCTTTTTCTCTGCCATGGTGCACATCTGATGGGCCCAGCCTTGTTTTGGCGAAACCAAAAGAAATGGGCAGAGATAAAGCACTGGATGGGTTTGTAACTGCCCTCCTCCATCCCACACCGTACACTTCACCTGTCTGCATCTCTCTGTTGCAAAGCAGGACCCCTTTCTCTGCCATTTTGAAATGCTAGAAAATGAGGGTGACACTGGGACAGTCTTGAGCCTCTCACTGATTTTTTTAAAATCTTTTGAAATGATTAACCCTTTAGTACTCTAATTACTGGTGACCAATAGTCGGCCTCACATCTCAACTTCCTGTGACTCTAGGACCTGTTCTGTGGAGATTCGTGGGCCTCATCTAGGAGAGTGCTGAAAGGTGAGAGAAGCAGAGTCCGGAGACATCTGAGATGGAAACAGGACAGAGTGCAGGGAGGCAATGCAGAGAGGTGGCAGATGAGTAAGGCTCCCGATGGAGACAGAGAACCTGGGGAGAATAAGACACCAGACCACTGCAATTCAATCCCATTTTAATTCCCAGACAGAAATACGGGAGCATATTTCAAAGACAGAAAAGGAAGAATTTCTCACACTAGAACCTCCAAAAAAGTTCATCAAAAGATAACGTAGAGATAAACTGGGAGGAGATACTGGCGATACACAACAAAGTAGTAGCCAGAATGAAGTTTTTTTTTTTTAATGCTATTGTTAAAAGCAAAAAGAAGGGTTGGGGAGAGGGGCCAAGTCATAAACAGGTGTTTGGCAGAAGAGGAAATAACAAATGGCTGGTCCTAATTAGGGAAATACACAGAAAACCATTCCACACCATCAGACTGATACAAACTTGAGTCTTACGATACCAGGACTTGGCAAGGATGGGGAGCAATGGCAACTCCGACCGCTGGGAGTAGGGAAGTTAGTCAAACCAGTTTGGAAAACACATTACCTAGGGAATGTGCATCTCCCCTAGGGCCCAGCGATTCTGCTAATTGTCTTCAGGAGACAGAGCAGCACTGATGGTGATAACTTTGCTGTGAAACTACCAATTACCGAACACTAATGTGTGTCAGGGCCTGCTGTAGTACTTTGCATGAATTAACTTCTTAGATGCTCTACACATTAGCGAGATGGGACCACCCTGTTTCCCCGAAAATAAGAACCGGAAAATAAGCCCTAATGCATCTTTTTGAGCAAAAGTTATATTAAGACCTGCTCTTATTTTCCGGAAATAGGCACAGAGAGGTTGAGTAACTAGCCTGAGGTCCCATAGTGGGGAGAAGAGCAGCAGGGGTTCTAATTCTGTGGCTGCAGAGCCCAGTCTGCCCTAACCACAGCGTTAAGCACTCTAACATAGTATCTTACTGAACACCACCCACGGCCAGTGAGGCAGTGACTGTTCCTTTTACAGATGAAGAAACCAGCAGAAACATGCTCGAGGTCATATCCAGTGAACTGCAGGGCTGGGAAGGGACTCTTACGCAGCTATTACCACCTCTCCCGCCTGTGTCTGCCTTTCGTGAGGTGCAGGGGCGACCCAGCGCGGTGAGGAGAGGGAAGCCGAGGTTACAGGGGTGTTTGTCCCCGGTCCCTGCTCGGCCTGGAGGTACACTGCGGGAGTCACCTGCCAGCCCAGAGCAGCTCTCCGGGCTGCGCCGCAGTCTGCCCTCTGATTGGCCAAGGTTGACCACGTGTCGCCGCACAGCCGAGGGGGCGGGGCGAGGACCGCTAACTGCGCCTCCGCCTGCCGAGCGGGGCACGCGGGTCGGGTGGAGACGCCAGTGCAGGCCTCCGCACAGAAGGAATGGGGAGTTGGTGGCTTGGAGCTTCTGACAGAAGGTTCAGAGTCACCATTGGAAGGGAGGGGAGAAGGGAGCGACCAAGATAGGAGGACTTGGAAGAAGTGGGGGCCCTCCCCGTGGCACTTAGAGAGTGGGAGATAGAAATCCCTTGGGACACAGAGACAGCTCAGTTGCCAGGGAACAGGCAGGAGCCAGGTCTGAGGCAGCCGGGGCGAGAGGCCGGCCTCATGGGAGGGTGGAGCCTGTTGAGGGTGTTTCCCTGGCGGGACCCAACCATTCAGGCCCTTCACGAGAAAGGAGAGGGACTTATTCTAGGACTCCAGGGTGTGTGGGGAGCCCAAGGGCAGCGGGACCTGGGGCTGGCTTCTAGAAGGGTCTGGAACCCGGAAGCTTTACCTATGGAAGGTGTTCCTCCCCTTCTGAAGACCCGCTCACCCTGCTGCCCAGGCCACAGAGCGAGGTGAGATGACCACCCCAAAGGTCAGGTTTATGTCTCCTCCATGCAGGAGTCTCCCTGGGCCAAACCAAAGTCTTCATCCCAATTCTGCTTTCTGTAAGTTGTTGGCTCCATCTGCTTTTACTAGAATCCAGCTTTTTCCACAGTGAAAAACAGGCGAGTTGACAGTTCCCAAGATTTATGTGCCCAGTCTTCAGTCCTGGAGAGACTACTCTCTTGTCTGAAGCCCAGGAAGGAGCCCACTGGTTCAGCTGGATCAGTACCCAGTCCTGGCTTAGTCAGTAGAGAATTCGGCGGCCCCCACAGCAACCACGTGGATGGCAGGGAGGAGAGAACACGTTTTGCAGAAGACGTTGGTGGGAAAGAATCCCAGAGATGTCCCTGCCACAGAGTATCCCCTGCAAGACTCTCCTTCAGTTGAGGCAGTAGATGGAGGGAGTGCTCAGTGACACAGCTGAGGGTTCTGGAGGCATGCAGCCCAGCTGGCAGAGCTCAGTAGGGGAAGGAAGCACACAGCAGGGTGGTAGGGGTGGCGGGAAACATTCAGAAAAAGGAAATTACCAGATGACTTTCAGGGGGACGTCAACCCCAAGAGGGCCTTGCCCGTGGCCATTGAAGATGGTCGTGCTACCAAGCTCAGAACAGGCCATGTGAAATGAGAAGCCACCTTTCTGGGACAAGTTAGGGGACCAGAGGCCTTAGCTGCTATTTTGCTGTGTGACCTAGGGCAGTTCCTGACCTTCTCTGGGCAGTTTCCCTGTCTGAAAGGGGAACTATAGAGTGATCTGAGGCACTAGTGAATGAGAACTCACTTTGGAAAGGCTAAAGCCAAGTGCCCAAGGCCTTCACCAGTATGACAGAGGGTCCCTGGTCATCATCCTGCTGGCACTGTGGCAGTGAATGGGCCAACCAAACCCCAAAGGACCCCAGCACCCCTACTATCCACTCCCTACCCAGCTCTACTCCTAGTCACAGGGTTTCACCTGAGAAAGGGCCAGGCGGCTTCATGCACTGAGAGTCAGGCAACTTGTGCTGACATGGGCATTTCAAGCCCCAAAGCAGGCAGAGGACAAGGAGGCTTGTGGCTGCAGCCACCTCCAAGCTCCGCGCCTCAGGCCTGACAGAGACCCCGGCCTCGGGGGATAAAGGCACAGCCATGGGCCTCCCGTCTCCCCAAGAAGTTTGGCCGACCCTTGGCTCCTGTACCTCTGTGCCAGCAGCAGCCAGCTCACCGGGGTTGGGCAACGGGCTGACTTCAGTCTCTATGAGCACTGCGGCTGTTCCCGGGGGCCCCGACCTCAGTCTCCACACCACCTCTCTTCCTCGGCACTGCCCCGGCTGCCGACTTTTCTTAGCATAGACCAGTGGCAGCTCCAGGCTATAGAACTTGTTATATTGTCTGTCACTGGTGGCGGCACTTGCATCAGGTTCCCTGAATTTCATACAAAGTGCAAATAATACCTTGTTGGAACACTGGATAAACAGACTTCGTGATCAAAGTCCTACCTGCAGTTGGTCTTGGGCACACCTAGTGGCATTATGACTTTAGTACTGACTCATGCTAAGGGGACCCCAGGTAGAGGGGCCCTCAGGATGACAGGAAGCAGGCAGCGTGCCAGGCACACCGTCTCATGTCATCCTCGCATTGCCCTTTGAGGTGGGTGCTGTTAGTATCCCCATCTTACAGATGAGGAAACTGAGGCTTAGGAAGGCAGATTTGCTCACACTCACTGAGCTGCTCGGATAGAGCTGACTTGAGCCCAGGACTTCTCGGCTCTGAGGCCGCTCTTCTTCCATCTGTGACCCCAGGCCCCGGAACGCAATGTCCTGACTCCCTGTGCCCCCAGAGCCCACCCAGCATGCCCCCTGCTGCTGCATCCCCTGTGTTCTCTTCAGAGAAGAGGAGGCAAACCAGGAGATCTATGAGGCTCCAGGGCTGGCAGTGTCCCCCCAGGATGAGAGGGTCCCACAATGTGACCCCAAATGCCTGCTCCCACCTGCCCCAGATCCTCAGGGGAAGAGCTGTGGGGCCCAATGAGCATCTCTGTGAGGGAAGGGGGTTCTATTCCCCCAGAGCCCCTTCTCCCCATAGTCCTCACTTTTCCATCAGCTCCTGCTCCAGTATCCTCCAGCCTCAGCTTCTCAGCAAGGCTCCTGCCACCTTGGGCAGAGGGCAGAGGGGCAATGAGCACAGTCCAGGGCCTGAGGCCTCCCTGGGGGCAGTGAGGGTTTGGGAGGGACTTGACTAAGGGAAGGGGAGGTCAGTGGCCATGGCGGGAGGCTATGAGCATCGCCCTGGCCTGGCATAGGCATGGTGATGGGGGCAGGGAGGGGGAAGGCACAGCCCAGGGCCCACTGAGTCCCGAGCTTTCAGCATGTCCCAGCCTTTCTGGAGCTCAGCTGCCATCTGGGCCAGCTCTGAGCCCTCTTCCAGCAGGGAAGTCTGGGAAGGGTGAGGGCCTTCGGCTCCTATCTTGAGCTGGTGCTTCCTCTAGGACATTACCCCTCCCTGGTCTCAGAGCTCCATTCCCACAGCGCCCTGCCTGGGACTACGTCTTGACCCAAAGATGGGGCACAGTGGCTGCGAGGTGCTGGGAGAGGCTGATGGAACAGCACTGGTGGTGGAGAGCAAGATGCCTTTCTTCCCTTCTGGACTGTGTAGGTAATTAAACATTTTCTGGATCCCCAAATATTGCTGAGGGCAGACCTGGGTCTGCAGCCCCCTCCATCTCCAGCCCCTCCTCTCTGGCTATCTGCATAGGGGCCCCGTGCCTTGGTCCCACCCACCTGCTTTACATTAATTGGTGACCCGCCATCAAGGAGTCAGTGCCTGGTCCGTCCCAGGGCCACCTAGAGACAGTGCAAGGGCAAGGCAGCCTGGGGTCCAGCCTGGGGCGGGTCTAGGCTCTGCTCTCCGTCCTTGGTGGAGACACCCTGGTCCCAACAAGCTAGGTAACCTCCCTCCTCACCTCCCAGGTTCAGCCCCACCTTCCGCTCTCCAGGTGGCCTCGGTCTCACCTGTTCCTGGTCACAAGGGCCCAGTATGGTCTTTGGGGGCCTGGTCCACACAGCAAAGGGAGACCCCTGCTCCAGCCCTACCCCCAGCTTGATCTGAGGGGTGCAGCTGGGACCACCCAGGCCTGCCCCTGAGTTCTCCCCTCTGCCTCTGGTGGGGCCCACCCTGGACAGTCCTCTGGCTCCTCTTTGGGTCTCAGCTCTGGCCACTTCTGGGCATAGCAGGACCCTGTCCCCTCGGCCCCACCCCATTCTGAGCATCATCAGCCCAACCAAGGTCAGTGGGCTGCTCACCTGGGACATAGGTGCAGGTCTAAGGGGCTGTAGGGAGTGTGACCCAGGGACAGTGACCCCATGGGTAAACTGACCAGGGTCACAGGATCACTGAGGGTCAGAAGGCCTGAGTCCAGCCAACACCACTTTCAGGGTACAGACAAGACCTGAGAGCGGAGACAAGGGGCTTGGCCGGGGCCACAGGCCACAACCCATCTCTGTGATCTTGGGAACCCCGCTGCCTACGAGGCCCAGGCAGGGCTCCACAGAGGCCCCCCACATACACTCTTCTTGGGTCTGGGGAGGGCCTGTCCTGCCTCCCTCACCCGATGTGGGGGAGGAGCCTGGGGCTCCACAAGCAGCACCCACCCCGACTCAACAAGGCCCCCCAACCAACCCACACTCTAGCCTCTGCAGCTGGGTCAGGATTAAATGAGGGGAAAAACAGGGCAGAAAACAGCTGGGTTTCAAGATCCCAAATCACACCTAACCAACCCAGCAGGAAACTAGCAGGAAGAAAACTGGGGGCTGTTATGGGGTGAATTGTGTCCTTTCCCCGTAATCCTGCAAAAAAAAACAAAAAACGTTTGTGTTCTAACCCCCAGGACCTCAGAATGTGACCTTATTTGGAGACTGGGTCTTTACAGAGGTGATCACATTAAAACGAGGTCATCAGAGTGGGCCCTAATCCAATATAATGGGTGTCCTTATAAAAAGGGGACATTTGGACACAAAACCATTCACACAGGGGAAGCGCCTAGTGAGCCTGGAGGCAGAAACGGGGTGATGCAGCTACAAGCAAAGGACGCGGCACAGACTGGCAGCAGCCACCAGGAGGTGGGCCAGGCAGGAACCAACCTCCTGGAAGCCCTCAGGAGGAGCCAGCCCGGCCTACAGCTCACTCTCAGACTCCAGCCTCCAGAACTAGGAGACAGGTGCTGTTGTTGCAGCCCCCCACTTTGTGGTACGTGGTTATGGCAGCCCCAGCAAACTAATACAAAGGGTGAGTAGGATGAAACCCCACGTGGCAGCTCGCTGGCCCCAAAGGGACCCTGATTTAGAAGGGGACTTTCGCCTCAGAGCAGCCATGCCTGCAGCAGCACAAAGCATGCAATAATAGTAACTGACATTTCATGACCACGTGCTATGCACCCACACAGCACTGAGCCTCTTAAAGGCCTTGTCCAATTTAACCCTCACAGCCAGCTGTTGGGGGAGAACTGTTACTGTTCTCATTTGTTTCCAGATGAGACCCAGAAAGGTTGAGTAACTTGCCCAAGGTCACACAGCTAGTATAATGTGGAGACAGGATTTAAGCCCAGTACCAATTACAGTTGATATATATTAGTTTCAGGTATACAACATAGTGATTAGATATCTATTAACACTTACCTTACAAGATGCTCACCTCAGTAAGTCTAGTACCCATCTTACACCATATATAGTTATTACCATATCATTGACTATATGCCCCATGCTGTACTTTCACATCCCCGTCACTGTTTTTTATAACTGACAATTTGTACTTCATTTTTCCCCTTCTTCCGCCTCCCTCGTGGACAGGCCCAGGGCCTGGGGGTGCCCACTTGCTCACAGAAGGTGAATCCTGGGCAGGCTTCCCCAGGAACTGGAGAAAGAGGAGAAATTGCCTGGGCAGTCCCTAAGGGGCAAAGGGTGGAAGGCCCTAGAGTTGGGGCACAAGTTTGCACTGGTTTTGGGTGTTTGCATAGGGTTCACCTGGTGCCACCTCCTTCCAGGGACCTGAGGGCCCAGCCCTAGGTCAGGGTGGGCCCTGCCTTCTCGCTGACATTGTCCCCGTGAGGTTGGGGTCTACTTGACTAGAGTGCACAACCCATAAGGGCAGAGCCCCCTCCAGACCCGGTGGAGACAACGTCCGATCCTCAAAGGGATGGGCTGAGAAGCAGACAAAAACGGAGACTGTTTTCCGTACACGTGTGCATTGGAACTCCGCTTTCTTGAGGAGCTAACAGCCTTCTTAGAGCACAGCTCTGGAGCCATTTGAGAGACACCGATTGAGACCAACTCCATCTTTTATGAAGCCAGCTAAGCAGGGCTGCCGAGACCGTGCCTACCCTTTCCAGCCAGAGCAACAGGCTAGCTCCTGTGGGGACCTCTGCGGCAGAGCATGATGCCATCCTGGGTCCTTCCAAGTCTACATCCCCCTGGCTCCAAGCTGTCTCCTTGGTGTCTGTATCTCTGTGTCTCTGGGTGTCTGATGTGCATCTTGTGCGTGTGTGTGTCCATCTGTCTTGTCTGCCTGTGCACATACATTTGTCCAGGACACTGGCCAGGAGAGGCAGTCACCAAGCTCGAGTTGAAGTAAGGTGGGCAGTGCCTAGGACGTTGAGCCCTTGCTCTGGCCCGTGTCCCACGTTTCACAGTGACCCCCTCACCCACTCCACTTCTCATTTTGTTCAGGGACTGTGTACAAAAGCCCCCTCCATGCTCTTCCCTCTTGCAAAAATGCCCTTTGTTCCTTCACTCCTGGAAGATGCCTGTTCACCCTTCAGTAAGGTTCAGAGGCTCAGAAACCCCTCTGTGGGGCAGGAAACCTTCCTATCTGCTCCTATATGGCTCTCTTCTCATCAGGCATGTTAAATTGTAATTGCCAGTTCGATGATTGGTGGCCCCAAACCATAAGCTTTGGGGATGAGGAGTGGTCTGATCCAAATTTGGTTCTCTTGTGCAAGGAAGAGGGTCAGACATACAGTAGATACACCGGGAATGCATGCTGAATGAATGCATGGATGATGGGGCATTATGAGGAAGAGGCAGAAGAAGGGGAGGAAGTGGGGAGTAAAGCATCCTTAGAAGGGTGAGAGACTAACTGGCTTGCAGTAGGAAAGACAGGGCAGTGGGGAGAGAGTGGGGAGAGCACGGAGCTAGGCCTCAGCCTGTCTCTGCAGCTCCTCCTCTTTAAATTTCAAGGCAATGCCACCTGGTGCCAGCGTGCCTTCCAGTACTCAGCCACCTTCTCACAAAGCCTGGGATGTGATTCTTCCTCTAGCTCTTCCTGGGGGGCACTCGTGCCTCCTGGACCTGGAGTGTGCTAGTAGAGATGGGGCAGTGTGAACACAGCATGGGCGCTAGATGGCCCTACCCCACTATCAAAGATCTTTCCAAGGTGCATGGATATCCTTACTGAGTCTTGTTGGCTGGGACAGGGACTAGGGCAGGCGACCTCTTCCACGGCTCCCTGCACACAGCCCTCTGTCCTAGGCAGCTCCACTCCTCGGCATTCTGACGAGCTCAGCAGCTAAGGTGATCTCACCTCTCCCAATCCTAGCCCTGGGCCAGCAGGACGGGCTCAGCCAAGCATAGGGGAGACAGGGCTTGCTGAAGCTGAAGGGATTCCCACATGCTCCCATAGAAGAGCCAGAATGGGACAACCAGGACTGTTGACACCTGGGGAAGGGCATCTGGCTTTGGCCATGTGATTCAGGGTTTGGTGACAGAGGCTGGCCTGCCCACAGGACCATCTCAGGGATACCCACCCAAGCCTAGTTTCGGCACTTTGAGGGGTGGGCCCAAGCAGCCATTTACCTGGCTTCCTGGCCAGGGGCCACCCCCAGCACTACTAGCAGCACCGACTTCTCTCTAAGTGGCTGGTGTGCTCTGCCTCCAGGGCCTGTATGTGGCCTTGCAACACGTCAGACCTCTAGTCGCTGGTGGTTCTGGCTCAGCTCTCCTGAGAGGCTCTTGTTCACCTGTGAAGACCCCCACTCCACTCAGTCATGGCTTCCCTCCACCAAGGCTGCAGGGAGCACCTGGCTGGGATCTGTCTGCTCAAGCTAGCCCCCAGGCCTCCTCCCAGAGCTCCTGATCTCATCCTCTGGGACTCCATTCTTTCAGAAGGCCCCTGTAAGCCCCGCCCCCACCTTCCAGGGCACACACAGGTTTCTCCACGCCCCAGGTTTTAAGGCGGGACAGCACCTGGCTGCGCACCAGCAGAGGGCGCTGTTTCAGGGCTTCCAAAGTGAACGGTGCCTGCTGGAGCTGTGCTGTGTGGCCCTGCTCCAGTCTGTCGCTCCTGGTCATTCTCTTTGCCATGGTGTCCCAAGAGCCCCACACCCAACTTCAGAATCTCCCAAGGACAGGGCCCAGGCTCCCGCATTCTCCACCCCCGGCACAGGTGGGCACAGCCCGGCTCACTCAGTTGGTGCCTTGGGTTACCTGTGGGGCCCACCCTGCCAGCTGTCTGGACCCACTTGGGTGAGCATCAGCCACTCCTGCAGGGAGGTCGTGTCCTGAGCCTGGCAGGGGTCTCAGAGGCTCGCACAGAGACTCCTCAGTTCCCATCCCAGCTCTGCTCCTGGCTCTGCAGGCCTGGCACCAGCATCTCCTACAGAAACACTCAGTCCAGGACCTGGGTCGCCTCCAGGCCTCCAGACTGTACTGTTATGACCCTGAACAAGCTTTTCCTTACCCTGTGGGCTCTGTTTTCCCATCTGAACCAGGAGGGAAGTCAGCTGGATGACTGCAGTCTCCCCAGATGGGTCCCCTCTGGGCCGAACAGAAGCCCCTGCGCTGCCCTCCTTCCCCGGGGACTGCTCCAGGAATGAGGACCAGAAAATGAAGTATACGGCAGGGCCAGTATTCAGGGCTCTGCCATGCAACCACTTGGAGAGGGGCTACCCCAGGGGGGCTCTGGACCAAGGGGCTGTCAGCTCATCTGGTCCACACACTTCTGGGCCTTTTCCATTTCTGCCTTTAGTGGCAAGATCCTGGGGGCATTAGAGATTGTCTGCACATCACCCCCCACGCCACCCCTCCCCCATTGGCCGGCAGCCTCACTTGTCTTCTACGTCCTGTTCTGGCCTCCTCCACTCCTTCTGTCCCTGGGGTCCCTACAGCTGGTGCCTCTCCTGCTCCAGGGGGGCCACGGAGCATTCCACCTGCTGGGAGAAGGGCTGAAGACAGCATCGGGCCCCTGCAGAGGGCAGCTTTTATCATGAGGTCCTGTCTGCTCCACCAGCTGTGATAAGCCCAGCCAGAGGCTCCGCTGACAGCCCCTTGGCCCAGAGCCCCCCTGGGGTAGCCCCTCTCCAAGTGGCTGCATGTGAGAGTCCTGCATGAACATGTGCCCTGGCTTGTACATAAGAGATGGCACCACACAGCTCTGAGGGGCTGCCCAGTTGTTATCACTACAGGCTCCAGATGTGCATCCCTCTTCCTTCAGCTGGACCTGAGACACTTCACTTCTCCACCCCAACTGCTGATGGCTTTGGAGCTCCAGGAAGATCAGAGATGCTGTCATGGAATGCTAGAGCGCGGGCAAGCATGAGGAGACAGCTTGTCAATCACCCCAGGGATCAGGGGCTCGAGGAGGGTCAGCTGTGGGTGGAGACCCCCAGGTCAGCATAGGCTTGGGTATCTAGGGTATCACACGGTGGCGCTGTCCACACTGACGTGGGGCAGAGATTCTGGTTACCTTCCCTAGAAGCCTCAGCTTGCATAGCCCTCTCTCTCCCTGGGGATTGCAGCTTTCACCAGGGGCAACTGGGCTTCTAGGGAAATTCTTCTGTGCATTGAGCTAAAACCATCTCCCTCCCTCCCTCTGCCTCTCTCTGGGAGCCACAGAGACCCTGACCTTTCCTTTGTCTCTATCCAGTGCCCCTAGATACACCAGGCAACATACTACACACCTCCAGGGGGCACCATTCACAGAGATGACAGTGTTCAGCACTGCATATGGCAGCCTGTTGGAGACTCAATTCCTGTCTCCTGTGGATGCTCCAGACTGACAAGCCTCCTTCCTGAGAACATGACATGTGATGTGGGTGCCAGCTCTGAGCGTTTGGGAGCTTTCAGCCTGGTAAGGCGACTTTGCTAGCTCAGGGAACCTCCCTAGGGCTGTGGACAAACAAGGAAGGTCAGGGGGAGAAGACGGGCCCCGCCGAGTGTCTGTGCTGGCTCCAACAGGGCCTGCGTGCTACCCACAGGCGGCGGCCAGCTCAGCCTGCAGCGGCCAGCTCAGCCCGCGGCGAGCCACACCCACAGGTCCTTCTCTGACGCCTTCCAGTTCCCGGCTCTCTCTGAGCTCCTGCCAGGCTATGGCCTGGGTCCCAGGGGCTGCTGTGCCTCCCTTCCCCATGCTCACCTGTACCCTTCAGTGCAGCTGCGTGGGCAGGCACAGTCTAGTGACCAGAAGTGACAAGAGTGCCAGGGACAGAGGAAGGGCCTGCACCAGGTCCATGGGGCTCTGCCTCGGTGGGTCCTGAGAGCAGGACGGACAGGAAAGCCTGGAGCTGAGGCTGGCCTGCCCTTCCAGAGCACCAGCCTGAGGCCCCTCTGATCTGGAAGCTGAGGCCCTGGGCTGAGCAGGCACTTAAACCCTTCAATCCTCAGCCTCTTGGCCCAGATTTCTCTAGTAATTCAGATTTCAAATAAACACCAGCCTCAACTCCGCTACACAATTCTCAGGCCCAAGTTTCCATGAGCTGTGGTGCTGACTGTGGCCCAGCCACTCGCTGACCAGCAAGCTCATTCGGGCCTTCCAGTCTGGGGCAGTGGGGCTGAAGCTCAGAAGAGGGCACCAGTTGCCCCAGGCCATGTGGGGAGTCAGCCCATTTTGAAGTGGGCTCCACGCCTTCTTCTCCCCTCCCCAGTGTGGGAGTCTGCAAATGTCAGGGTCAGGGGAACATTTAGGGGACATGGTAGTTTTGCTCTGTGGGGAGTCAGAAGCCCTTGAATTATGTCACTGCTCTGACACCTCTGGCTTCTACAGCTCCAGCGGTGAGATGGGGACCCTGACCTTCATGCCCTACCAGCTTGGTGAGGGAACTCATGGGGTAGACAGGGGCTGCCTCCCACCCTATTCCTCCTTATTCCCACCCACTTTGGGCCTCAAGATCCTACCACTGTCTCCCTACCCACACCCCAGGCACCAGGTACCTTCCCCCTGCTCTGTGTGGGCACGAGAAGAGGGTATCCATTGAGGAGAGGGTTCACTGGGCTGAGCCCACCCATGCCAACTGACCTGTGCACTCCTCACATTCCCAGAGCTGCTCCCTACTCAGGATGGCACCATAACCACCAGGCCTTCTCCTCTAGACACCTTGACTCTCTCCTCTCCCGACTCCAGGCCCTGGTTCTTGCAGCCCCCTCCAAGCTCTCTCCCCGGGATTCACCACCACACAAGGTCTCTCCAAAAGGAACCAAGAGGACCCCACTCTGGCTGGGTGCTCTGTTTTCCCACTTAGAAATAGGAACTCGCCATGGGCAGCCCCAGCCCTTACAGGGACCCCAAGCGCTGCTTGGCTTGGTTTTGGAGGGGCTCATGGTCTGCCAGGTTGTTGAGCTTGTGGAGCTGGCACAGAAGACAGCACAGGTACCAGGTGCCATGGGAACACAGGGAAGGGAGCCAGATTGTCCAGAGAGGTGACCCTGGGGTTGAGGCTTGAAGGTGAATTACCTGCCCTCAGAGAAGGTAAAGATGGACGTGGCAGACAGAAGAGAGAGCGAGAGCAGCAGGACGAGGAAGGAAGGGATCAGTGAAGCTGGGGGCTGGAGGGGGTGGTGAGCTAAGCCAGCAAGCGGGGGGGGGGGGGGGGGGGCAAATGGGACGTAAAGAGGTGTGTGAGTTGCTGCGGGCACAAGTGGCTGAAGGCAGGATGCACGGCATCGCCCTGGTGCCACTGAATCATGCTGCCATCCTCCGCCCTGGTACCCTCAGGGGTGAGCCCTGGAAAAAGAGCTTGGGCCTGAGGGGCAGAGAATGTGCAGCCAGCCTTCTCTGAAGGTGGCCCCCACGGAGCTCCCGGGTCTCGGTCCAGCCTTGGAGAAAGGAGGTGGAAGAGTCGGGTCATGGTGGATGGATTTACCCAGATTATCTCAGGGCAGGATTTTTCCACGTGCTGGATACTCTGCCTCTTTCTACTAGGTGAGTTCTTTTAGGAATTAAGAGACAAAAGAATGAAGTTCTGATAGAATCTCAGGGACAACAGCTGCTGGACCGCAGATTTTGGCGAGGGAGCTGGGACATGGCTCCCATTCCACTTTAGAAAATGGGACAGCAGCTTCGTTACCGGGAGGCAGGGACTCCTGGGTTCTCTGTGGTGTGAGGGCTGGTGGGAAGCCCTCAGAACCCGGCGCCCGAGGCAGGGCTGAGGACAGGAGCATCTCTGAGCTCCTCTGCTCTCGCGGCCCTGGCTTCCAGGAGCCATGGAAACCGCAGCCACACAGTGGTGGGAGGAGGAGGCACCCCAGAGTCCTCCCACCTCGACTGAGCGGATGACACCGAGATGAAACTCGGCGGGTGTGGCCGCGGCCACAGGCCAAGCACTGGGCCCGGGCAAGAACAGCAACTCACACCTGGCACCAGGCAGCGTGCTAAAGAGGTGGAGCCTAGGGGCGGGCAGGCGGGACTGCCGCAGCTCCGGAATCTCTGTGATGGGGGCGGGTGTTCTTGGTTGGCAGGGGACCGGGAACAGGTCTTGAGTGCCCCGTTTTTACTGCGGGTGGAGGTGGTGAAGCTAACAGATTTGGGGTACCAAGCAGTCCCTCAAGCGATGCCGTGAGACCCGTTTAAGGGGGAGCCAGACACGTAGGACTTGAGGGACCGCCGCAACCCCGCAGCGGAAGCAACGGCTCAGACTGCGCCTGCAAGGGCGGGGACACTGCGTCTCGCATCGGGGGCGTGCCCAGTTCTCACTGGGGAGGCGCGGCATGGGCGGGGCCGGGGAAACCCTGGCTGCCCCCGCGGCGTGGCTAGGGGAGGGGCGGGGCCTGGAGGGACGCCTCTCCCCGCGCGTTCCAGCCCTGGCGTGGCGAGGGAGCCATTAGGGGGCCCTCCCGCGGGCTTCGCTGAACAACGCCAGCGGAAGCTGGGGGCCGTGCACGCTCACAAACCATGAGGTCTCCTAAAGGGCCCAACCTCGGTTTTATCTGTAAAATGGGGCGTCGTTATCCCGCTCCAAGCACGGGACAGTAGGTGGGAGGGATTTGTTGATCCAGTGGTCGTCGAGTAACTCCGAGGAGAAATGGTCAGGGGGGCCCAACCGCAGCAGGGCGTGGGGTCTAGTAACTGAGAAACAAGTTTGTGCGCTCCCGGCGGTGCTCACGGAAAAGGAGACCCCGCCCACGGGGCTCTCGGGCGTCCCCCACAAGCCGCTCCGCGTGCCCCCGGCGCTGGGCGTGCCGCCACAGCTTTACCGCCCCCCCCACACAAAGAGAATGTGGTCTTGTTTGCTTCTTTCACGTAAGCGAGAGTCGCGACCGCCTTCACGAGCCTCGGTGCACAGACCTCGGCCGTCTCTGGCGCCCTCCGCCCGGGGCCGGACAGGAGCTCGAGCCCCGCCGGCTCTCCACCGAGGCGACCGCGCAACAATGCCCTCCTCCCTGCGCGCAGGCGGGGGCTGGCGGGCGGGCGCGGGCGGAGTCGTGGTGGCAGAGCGGGCGGAGCGCTCCGACCAGGTCGCGACTTCACCCTTCCGCTCCCAGTGCCCGCCGGCCGGGGACGGCGCCCCAGTCGCGTCTTCGGGCCTACGTGCGTCGCGACGCGGCGGGGGGCGGGCCTGAGGCGTCGCCTCGGCCCTCGCGGAACCAGTCTCCACCGAGGCCGCACCGACCGGGCGGAGAAGGCGGGTCGCCCAGAGCCTTCGAGTCGGGAGCTAGAGCGGCCAGGCCACCAAGCAGGGCTGGCGACCGCTGCGTCACGCGCGGGGCGGGGTCGCCGCGGGCGGAGGCTGGAGCCGGAAGCGGAAGAGGCGCTCCGAGCGGGGAGTGGGGCCTAGCCGCAGCCTGAGCCTGGGAGACGGTGAGTGTAGTCCCGGGCCCCCGGGGGCTGCGGCGGGGGTGAGTCGGCGGGGTGGGGGCGCTGGCTGCTGGTCCCCAGGCTCCGGCGTCGGTCTCGGCCTACTCTCTTTCTTTCTCCTCCTCGGCCACCTCAGGCCGCGGCCCCGACCTCTCACCCCTGACCCGCCGCTTCTCCCCGGGAGGGCGGTCACCGCAGACCCCAACCTCTCGACCCCTTGGTGCCGGGAATCCGAGCCTGAGCAGCCTCTGAGCCCCCTGCAGGGACCCGGTTTTGGCCCCGCACCTGCCCGCGGAGTGGGGTCTGGTACTCCCTCGGCTCTCCTGGAGGGGCCTTCAGACCCCTCCCCACCCTCGGCTCGCGGCTCGGTCCGCAGGCTCCTCCTCCCCGCGCGCCTTGGAGTTTGATTCTGGCCCTGCCTGGCGTTCCCGCTGCCCCCCGGGTCTTCCCCTCGCCGCCATTGGCGGCGGTTACGGGGAACGGGGCTCAGATCTTTGGGACCCCGGGCGTCAGGAAGGGGCGCGAGCGAGGGCCACAGGGCCCCGCATGTTTTGTTGTGATGATGGAGCCGCTCCGGCCCGGGGGAGGGGCCAGGCCGAGCTGACAGTACAAATGCCCGGGCTGCTCCCGGTCCGGGAGTCTCTGTGCTTTAGTTCCGGGTGTGGGTGCCCCGGTGTGGAGCTGGGGTGGAAACTGCCTGAGCCAGGCCCCCGTCGAGGCGGAGTTGGCAGCCTTCCAGCTTCCCTCCTCCATGCCCTTGAAAAGGAGGAGCGTTTCACCCGGCGGTGGCGGCTTGCAAGGTGGCAGGTTTGAGATTGCAGTGGTGGAGCAGCGTCAGCCAAAAATAACCATGGGGCGCTCGGGTGGCTGGGATCCGGGAGAGCAGCCGCTGACCTGGCTGGCTGCTCTTCTTGTCGGTCCAGTTCTCTGGCCAGGAACAGCAGATGAGAAGCCGACGAGGCCTGAGCTCAGAGCAAAGCTGGCATCCCCTGCCCGGTTTCCTTCACATTACCTTTTTCTTAGTTGTGCAGAGTAGAGCCTTTTGGAGCATAATTGTGGCCGTCAGCTTCTTGCTTCTTCTTTAAACAACCCATTTGCTGGGGTGTCAGAATCAGAGATAGTTGATGAGAAATGGGCCCTAGAGCCCTGGCAGGGAAGATAATGAGGGGCATCAGATAGCCCCACTACTGCACCTGCCTAGACTGTGTTCAAGGAGAGGTGATTTTCTCTGCGATTGCCTTGTGTATGGTACTTTATAGTTTGTCATCTCCTTTGCCAACTTGGTGGGGAGGTGTCGTTGTCTCCATTTTCCAGGTGTGGTAACCAAGGCCTAGAGTGACTTGGTCACCAGACCAGTAAGTGGCAGCACTGGGATTTAGTTCAGGGTTTTCTACCCAGAGCACTCTCCTGCATGGTCCCTTGGAAGGGACTCAGTAAATGTCCTTCATGCCATGAAGGCATTTAACACAGACCCAGAGGTGTTGCCTGGAACCTTTATAATGTTGTTAAGGAAAAGCTGCCTTCAGTGTCTCTCGTGGGCCCAGACGGGGCGAGGCGTGTGACGTGAAGGCATGTGCTAGGCATGTCATTTAAGGAGTGACGGAATCCAGTCCTCACACAACATTTAAGATTACCATTCCCCTGTTGCAAGAGGAAGCTGAAGACAAGAGTACTTTACTAATGTGCCTAAAGGCACACAGCTAGGAGTGACAGTGCCAGAACTCAGACTGACATCTATCTGACTGAAGCTGTTCTCTAATGTGAACGTAAGAATCTTCTAGTCTTTGACCATGTCCTCCAGCTCTGTTGCTTTGTCTGCCGGGTTAGGTTGGGCAGGGCCTGTGTTTGTGTCACTTAATGAAATGTGAGATACTGCCTTTATTCCATAGCTTGGGCACCTGACACAGGGTAATTGTAGGAAAACAGTGAAACATTAGTCAGCTGACGATCAACACAACACTAGTCTAAGTACTTGAGGTGCAGTGGCAGTGACCTTACATAGTATTTATCTCCAAGGATTGCTGGGCCTGGACTTCCAGGTAGACAAGGGGAGACACCTGTTTGTGGGGCAATTGAGGGCAGTGACTTTCTCAGGATCATGGAGAAATTCCCAGGGGTTTGGTCAGATATGCCTCACTGCCCTGCTCCTCCAAGGGGAACTGTTCTGTTCTGCTCTTCTGACAGACCCTTCTGATGAGATGGGGCAGCCTCAGTGGGTTTGTCCAAAATGTGCTTGGTCAGGCAAGCCCAGGACTGACCACTGTTGGAGGTTTGCTGTGGCTTGGTGAAGGGTTGGGAGTAAGGCTGGCCACCGTCTCTCGCCCAGCCTTCCCATGGAGGCAGTGGGTGGGACGGGGAGCTGGCCTCACACAGCTCTCTTTCTCAGCTGGGGGTGATCCAGCCTGGCAATTTCCTGTAGTGGATGTAAGTCCCCATCGAGCAGGGATAGTGAGGTGGGCTCTTGTGGCCTGTCTCCCCGAACATACCAGCCTGAGATGGGCACAGCAGAAGGGTCCTGGAGCAGGGGATCGGACAGGGGAGAGTAGTGGTACTGTTGGGTAGAGGTGAGGCACGGCCTGTCAAGGCTCTACAGATGGTCTGACGGTGCTAAATGGGCATCAGGCAAGGTATTTGGCTGCTCTGAGGAGCCTGGCGTCTCTATGGTGCTGAGCCCAGTATGGACCAGTAGGGGCTGGCCAGAACCCCATGTGTGCTCAATGTCTGTGAGATCCCGTTCACCTCTTTCTCCAAGAGCTGGTCTTCTCATCTCTGCCTGTCGCTCCTCACCCCAGCTTGTGGTCCTTGCTCCCTGAAGTGGAGTCCAATTCAGGGCCTCCTCACGCAACTGGGCTTCTCAGCTTGAGCGCGTTCAGCCCTTGGTCCTGTGTGTTGGCACCTTGCCTGCAGTTGTCTGACTCTGGCCTCTGACTTGACAGAGCAGGCACTTCATAGGCCCCCACAGACCAGCAGGAGGGAATTGAGCACACGGGGCCCCCCTGTGTCCTGTGATGGTGCCCCCCCAGCCCCCCTGCGTTCAGCCTCAGCACCTGGTACTGGCTTGCCTGGCTCCCCCAGTGCTCAGGCCACCAGGCCCTGGATGCTGGGCTGGGGAGGCAGCTGTTTGTTTGTTCTCTGGCAGAGAAGGGTGTTACCCATTGTCTGCTCTTTGACCAGTGTGACCTCAGAGTTCTTCACTTCATAAACCTCTGGGAGGGGCTGCCCTCAAACAGAACAAAGGGCCCCTTCTTCAGGAGTGCCTCGGCTGCCCAGTGGCTGGAGGTGGCTGGCTGCATGTTTAGCAGGACTTTCCATTTCTTGTGGCCTAGATGCATCACTGTAAGCGATATCGCTCCCCTGAGCCAGACCCGTACCTGAGCTACCGATGGAAAAGGAGGAGGTCTTACAGTCGGGAGCATGAAGGGAGACTTCGGTACCCGTCTCGAAGGGAGCCTCCGCCCCGGAGATCTCGGTCCAGAAGGTGAGAGGGCACGAGGTCGGGCTGGGGAGACAGTGTGCAGCGTGGGGACAGCCCCCGGCTCCTTCAGGGGACGACGGCCTCTGCTGGCTGCACTGAGGTCGCTGCCCTGTCCTCTTTGGGCTCTTCCCCATCTCGCCTGTATTCCCCAGCCCCTGTGTTCGCTGCCGTCCTTGCTGCCCCTTCTTTCTGTCTTCCCTACACATTCCCCCATTTTCTTGGCCAGCACCTCCCCTGTAACCTTCCTCAGTAGGGATTCAAAATATAACCTCAGCCCTTTCCAGAGGTAGGTTCCCTGGTGCTGTCTCAGCCCCCAGACCATAGGGAGCTCTGGGGCACTGGAATCCTCGGAGACGCTCCACCTGCGCACCTTCCCCAGGGCTCTGCCTCCTTTGGCACTGGCTGGGTGCTGTCAGTGCTGAGGTTCTGGAGGTGGGGCTTCACCCCCCCCAACTTCCCTCTTCGGGGTCCCTCTGCTCTAGCAGGCTGTCCTTGTGAGTTCTTTGCGGGAAGCCCACCACGTGCTTCTTGCCTGGTAGCAGGAACGTGGCTGGTGGGAGGAAGAGCCCCATCTGACCAGTGTCCCCATCGCCCTCTTGGCAGCCATGACCGCCTGCCCTACCAGCGGCGATACCGGGAGCGCCGTGACAGCGACACATACCGGTGTGAAGAGCGGAGCCCATCCTTTGGCGAGGACTGCTACGGATCGTCACGTTCCCACCATCGCCGGCGGTCACGGGAGAGGGAGCCGTACCGGGCCCGCAAGCATGCGCACCACTGCCACAAACGCCGCACCAGGTCTTGTAGCAGCGCCTCCTCGGTGAGTAGTGCCAGAGTGTGCTGGCTGGGGCTCCGCGGCCTCTCTCTTTCTAGCCCTCTCTCAGGCTGGCTGGTCTGGGTGAGTACAGCCAGCCCTGAGCACGTGCATCTGCTGTGCGTGCGTGCGTGTGTGTGTGTGTCTACGTGTCGTCTGGTCCAGGCCCAGGCCCGAGCAGAAGGCCCGGCTCCTCTTTCTTCTGACCCATTGGCAGTGGCGGCTGTAGGGGCTCTGGTTGCGGCGCTGGCTGGCCCCCGGCCGGCTTGTGTCTCACAGTGCTCCGGGCACAGGCTGCATGGGTGCACGTGGCCGGGGACACTTCGTAGGGATCCTGATAGGGGTGCTGGTGTGTGGTCTGGAGCTCTGTGACCTGGTCCTGCCCCCGAGAGCTGGCCTTCGCACGTAGCTGAGTGCTCTGACTGGTGTGGAATCACCTACGTCTGCAGTCTCACCTCCACAGCCCTCCCCGAAGGCCCGGAGGGTCGGGGAGGGGCTGCCTGTCAGTCAGCTCAGACTGGGAGCTCCCTGCGGACCTCCAGCCAGGTCCTCTTCACAGGAGGGGCAGTCAAGGCGAGAAGACAAGCTGCCTATGTGATGGGACATGTAAAGCAATGACAGAAAGACCTGCAGCCCCAAGCCTTGTGCAGGGGCAGGCCACATGCCCAGAGCAGGGCCTGGCGGTGTTCCTAGCAGCAGGGTTGTATAGCTGCATCTCTGCCGAGACCGGGAGCCCACACCGCACTCTACAGATGGTCTGACGGTGCTAAATGGGCCTCCGGGAAGGAAGGCCCAGTGTGTGTCTCTGAGGTTATGTGTTGTCTTCTCCTCCCCATTCCTCTTCCCATCCTCACTCCCTCCTGCCAGCCATGAGGCCCCTGAGGAGTGGCGGACCCGTGGAGGGGCCAGGCCTCTTCTCTGCCTAGTTCTCCGGTGACATGTTTGAGTGGCTTGGGCTGTGGGTTGACCGCAAGCGCCCAGCATGACCCGGTGGCCTCTGCCCACTGCCGCAGGAGGGCAGCGCAGGTCTGTGGCTCTGCTTCTCTTTTTGGTGCTTTCTGTCATCGTGAGGCTCAGGATGGGCCTGGCCTGTGAGTAGCACGGGTGCCACGGCCAGGGCAGGAGCTGGTTGGGGCCTGTGTGGGCCATCGTGGTAGGAGGCCTGGAGGTCGACCAGCCCAGAGGATCCTGGGCTCCGTGCCCGCTTGAGGCTGGTGGCATCAGGGTTGCTGACGGAAGGCCGTTTCCGGTGGTGATGTTCAGTCTGCCACATCTAGGGTAGCAGCTCGGCTCTGAGTGGCAGTTGTCGGGTACCTGCAGGGCTGTGTGGGCAAACAGGCTGGCAAGGACAGGCTGGGCATTCTGCAGCTGAAGCCGGAGTGGCCTCCACCATTCTGGGTGATCAGACCCAGGCTGGACCAGCTACCATCTTGCGCCGTTTGCACTGCGTCTTCACCCTGGCTGAAGCGTCGCGGGAGGGCCGGGAGGGGGACACTCGCTGGAGGAGGGAGTCAGGGCTGTGGCTCCCCGCTCGGCCGGCCCGGCCCCCGGCAGCAGAGGCTGGTCATCTTTCTGAGCATTTGCGGCGTCTTTCTCTTAGATAATGTCCGAGTTTTCTTACATACCTGTAGCTGTTTTTACTTTTCTGTTTTTGAAGTCAGTTTGTGTCTTGACGTGTCCCTTGCAATATCCCTATCGTTATATATGCTGTGTGCCTTATGAAATGCTGGGATCTGGAAAATCCAACCAACCAACCAACCCACCGGCTCCTCACCGTCTCCACCTCTGCCTTTGACTGACACCTCAATCTGTCAATCGGAACCGCCTACCATGCGATTGGTCGGATGGCGTTTCGGGGGGCGGTGCATGCAGAGAAGCCAACAGAGCAGTAAGCGCAGCAGCCGGAGTGTGGAAGATGACAAGGAGGGCCACCTGGTGTGCCGGATCGGCGATTGGCTCCAAGAGCGATGTACAGCCACCTTTCGTAAAACTTTACCTCTCTACTTTCTCCCCCCTGTTAGAGCAGCCCTCTCCTGCCCGGAGGGGCCTCTAGTGCGCGTGGTGCCTTAGCGGGGCCACCAGTAATTGCCTGAATGACACAAACGCTAGCAACTTCTGTTTTTAAGAGTGTAGCAGTGAGAGAGAAACCTTGTTTTTGAGAATTTGAATGCTGTGAACTTGCAGGAGCTGCCAACCCTCTGTCTTCCAGACCCTCACGCCCCGCTTCTTTTCTCTCCTAGATGAGATTGTGGGGAACCTGGGCGAAGGCACCTTTGGCAAAGTGGTGGAGTGCCTGGACCATGCCAGGTGAGCGAGCTTCCTGGGAAGAGCTGGCCTGCGGTGCTTCAAGCTGTGGCAGTCAGAGCTTAACCTCTTTCTTTCTGAAGCGTGGCACCGGAGCAGGCTTCTGACCTGCATGTGTTAGGGTTTTGCTGATCCCCTGAATAGGGAGAAACCCTGGGCTCCCAGAGGCATGTGGATGCCTGCCCACGCACTGCTGCCCGTTTCCCCACTTCCCCAGAGTGGTGTGGCTACCAGAACGGCCACGGCCACCTCCAGGGGCTGGCCCTGCTTCCTGGGCTCACAGTGAGGGCCTGGCCTGAGCGGGCATGAGTCCCCACCCCCTAGAGGTCTGCCTGCGAGGCTGTGTGGGGCCGACACGCCACCCTGGGCTTTCTCATCAGGCAGGCCGCTGCCGCCTCCAGTGTGGCTGGGGTGGGTGTAGTCAGGTAGAGCGGGGGTCCTTCTGTATGCTGGGGTGCTGCTGGGCACCTGCTCCTCCCCGGCTGAGCAGTGTCCCCCTGGCCCTCCTCTCAGGCTGGCGCCACCCCTGGGAGCCACGCTCCCTGCCTTAACGGCGCGCTCATTGCTTTGGCGCTTTCGCTGCAAAGTGCTTGTCTCTGTGGAGCCACATGCTGCCCGTACGTGTCTCTTCCGCTCGTTTAGAGATGAAACATCTCAGGGTTTGCCCCTAGCCCATGGCTGTTGAATGAAGCTGTGGGGCTCCCACATTCGGAGGTGCTTGGAGAGGACAGTTAGACCCAGCAGTCCAGTGGTCATGGGACCCCAAGATACAGTAGTGATGGTGACTGAGGGGAAGCCCCCCCGGCTCTCGGTTCCCATTTAAACACCCTTGGACCCAAGAGGTTAGAGTTGGGACCAGTGGGCACAGGGATAGGTAGACTTCACTGTGACACACAGGACAGCTAAGCCCTCTGAGTACCTCGAGGGAACATCAGCCTGTGAACTCACGAAGGGGCGGGCACAGGGCTCGGGACCTTCAGGGGTTGCAGAGGGAGTCAGCTAAGAGGCGAGATTCATCGCAGCCAGAGGAAGGGCCTTCTCCTCAGAGCCGTCCCGCCCTGACGCGAGCGGGCTGCCTGTGGAGGCGATGGACTCCTCCCTGCTGAGGCCGGGAATGCCAGTGAGAGAGCCTGTTCTAGGAGGAGGCTGGTGGCCTTTCCTCTGCGTTCCTTTCTGCCCTGAAAATCTGGAAAAATGGGACTGGGAGAGAAAAGCAGGGTATTCTCTAGAAGATGCCTCTGCCCTCTGGCCTGTGGCCTTTCCTCAGGCACCAAGGCCAGCCTCCCAGTGGCCTCCGAGGCTGCTCCCTGTGGCCCAGAGCTGCTCGCTGCAGTCCCCTCCCAGCATCTGAACTCGGGCTGTCCCTTCCAGCACTCCGTAGGTTACCTTCTCTGCTGGCATATTTCAAGTGACCTCTGGGGTGGGGCCGGGGGTACGCGTAGAGCAGGAATTATTAAAATCCTCACTGGACACTGAACAAGGGTTCCTGGCACTTCATGGTGTCTGATAAATGCCGTGGCTGGTGGGCGGGCAGGTGGGGCGGAGGGGGTGTGGCCAGGGAGCTATCCTTGGTCCATGTGGGCGGCCCCCAGCCCTGGCACCCTTATCCTCTTGCCAGGCCTTCACTCCGTCCTGGAACCCCCACCCCAGGGAGGCCGTTTGCCCAGACTTGGCAGATGTGCTCAGGAAGGCTAGGTGGTGCTGAAAGGGGTGTGTGGGGGGGACGCCTGGCAGGGCAGGGCCGACTGGCCTACAGGGTGGGTCACCGAGGGAGCTCGGGCCGGTGTTGGTCAGCAGGACAGGCCCTGCTACTCTGCCCAGTCTGCCCAGGAGCTGGCAGTGACTGAGAGCATAACAGCCTGTGGCTGGCGCAGGGGCCAAGGCAGCTTGCCGTCAGAAGGGTGGAGCCTGGGGTCACGCGGGACAAGCTGGGTGTTACATGTCTGCGCCCCTCCAGGCAGGCCCTGTTCCTGAGTCCTGAGGGATGGCTGCCAGGAGTTGCTGGGTTGGGGTGGGGGGGGTGGGGGACGAGCTGAGCAGCTTCTCATGAGACTCTCTGCTTCTTCCCCGGTGCCAGAGGGAAGTCTCAGGTCGCCCTGAAGATCATCCGCAACGTGGGCAAGTACCGGGAGGCCGCCCGGCTAGAAATCAACGTCCTCAAAAAGATCAAGGAGAAGGACAAGGAGAACAAGTTGTGAGTGTCGGCTCGGGGGGGGGGCCGCTTTCACTGGGACCCGCGCCCTGCAGCCTGGCTGCCTCGGCCCTCGGGGCTGAGCAGTGTCCTCTCACCTGGGGGCACCGTGCCTGCGCCCTGCACCCAGAGCCGGGGAGTTGGGCGAGTGTGTCCTGAGGAAGGAGCCTCTGGAGTTCAGTCCAGGCTCCAGCACGACCAGCTCTGAGTCCTGAGGCAGGCCTCCCAGCCCTGCATGTGTGCAGTGGGCCCTGGGTGTGGTGGGCATCAGGAGAATATAAACCGGAAGCTGCTTGGGGCTCTTGCACAGCCAGACACCCAAAGGAGAGCCACCTTTGGTACATAGATAGATGCCAAGCACGGCCTCGCCTCCAAGCACCACATAGACTCAGAAAGCTGCGCGGAGGGAGTTGGGAAAGGCACTGCTAGTCCTGTGGAGTACCCCGCTGTTCTTCCATCTTTCTTGAAGACGCAGGGGAGGGGTCATGCCCGTATTACAAGTAGGTGAGGCAGAATGCCCCCTACGTCACAACCGGAAGCTCAGTGCTTGTTCTGAGTCGATTTGGGTGATGGCTGGTGGAGGATGTGCTCTTGCTGCTACCTGATTCTTCGTGTGTTTCTGCATCCTGGAGTGTGACCGAGTAGCCTGGGAGGGAGTAGGCACTGGCTTTCTCGGAGGCAGGGGCTGGGGCAGCCAGCCCCCAGCACAGAGCCTGAGGCCCCATTCTTCTCCCCCAGCCTGTGTGTCTTGATGTCCGACTGGTTCAACTTCCACGGTCACATGTGCATCGCCTTTGAGTTGCTGGGCAAGAACACCTTCGAGTTCCTGAAGGAGAATAACTTCCAGCCTTACCCCCTGCCACACGTCCGGCACATGGCCTACCAGCTCTGCCACGCCCTTCGATGTGAGTGTAGCCCTGGGATGCAGCGTGGGGCGGGGCGGCCACATACCAGCAGGAAAGTCACCTGGTAGGCGCGTCTCCCTGTTCCTGCTCGCGCTGTTAAGTGTTCTGAGCCTCGTGTACCAGGCCTCCCGGTACGAATCTGTGGATGGAGAGGCTGCAGCTCCTCCAGGGGCCTGCGGAGCCCGCCTCTGCCCCAGGCCCTCAGGAAGCGAGAAAACAGCTGCTCTAGAATTCTCCTGGCCACCAATCCTGCTAGCACTTTCCTGCAAAGGATGAAAAGGTCCAAGGGACCTGGGAGATCCCACCGCCAGTTCCTGCCCCCACACAGAGCCCTGTCCAGCTACCACTTTCCATCTGTCTGCCACGTACTTGGTGGTAGCCGTGCCCAACACTGCAGGATTTGTGGTGGCTGGAGCAAGACCGCCGGCCCCTGGGGACGAGTGGGGACCTAGAGCAGGTGTGCGTAGATGCAGGGGACAGCGAGACGAGCAGCTCATTGACGGGCCAGAGTGTGCCGCGTGCTGATTCCTGGTGGAGGACGGCCTGTGCTGGGGACAGGTGGCCCACACTGCTCTGAGGGCCTACAGTGCCAGATGGGTGCCTAGAGACTGGAAGAAAGGCGTGGCAGGGTGCCATCACTGGTGGGCCAGAGCTCGGAGGAAACAGACAGGACCCCTGCTCAGGGCGAGAAGTGAGAGGCAGGGCTGGTTTCATGGGTGGCCCTGTGCTGGCTTTAAAGCTTTGTTGCCACCTGCTTAACGTTCTTAATTTCTGAGGAAGGGGACCTGCGTTTCATTTTTGCTCCTGGCGCTGCAACTACTGTAGCCAGTGTGAGGGAGAGGGCTGCACCCCAAGGCTAACGTTGCAGCTTTGGTGACAGACAGGCTGAGGAGGAGAATATTTTGAATGGAAAGCTGCCCTGTCCCCCTTTTAAAGCCTGTCCGGGGCCCTGGCAGGAGCCAGGGAGGGAGCCGGGCTCAGTCTGCTCCCTTCCTCCCCCGCAGTTCTCCATGAGAACCAACTGACCCACACGGACTTGAAGCCAGAGAACATCCTGTTTGTGAATTCCGAGTTTGAAACTCTCTACAACGAGCACAAGGTACTGGTGGGAGGGAGGCCCCGTCCGGCCAGGCTGGCCCCGGGCGGCCCTGACCGCCGCCTTCCCTTGGCAGAGCTGCGAGGAGAAGTCGGTGAAGAACACCAGCATCCGCGTGGCGGACTTCGGCAGCGCCACGTTTGACCACGAGCACCACACGACCATCGTGGCCACGCGGCACTACCGGCCCCCGGAGGTGATCCTCGGTGAGCGCTGGCCGGCCCGCCACTGGGGTCGGCGTCGGGGGTTTGGGCGTGAGTCCTGCCAGCCCGTGTGGCAGCTGCCCGCGCCCTGGGCTGGAGCCAGGGCTGACGCAGCCCCCCCATGTCGCTTCAGAGCTGGGCTGGGCACAACCCTGCGACGTCTGGAGCATCGGCTGTATTCTCTTCGAGTACTACCGGGGCTTCACACTCTTCCAGGTACGGCGCCCCCCACTGCTCCACCCCCCCAACACGATCCTCTGGCTGGCAGCCCACGGGGGGAGGGGGGTGGCTGTGGGAGCCCCTGCAGGGCCTGCCAACCAGCATGTTGTGAGACTCAGACTCCTGAAGGTTGTAGGTGCTCGGGGAGGAAGAGGGCAGGGGAGCTGGGGCAGTCAGCCAGCGAAGACGGAGGGCTGGGGCCGGAGAGGGAGCATTCGAGACGGGGGCACAGCACGTGTAGGGGTGACGTGGGCTAGGGTTGGTTATGTTCTGGGAACAGGTTAGCAGGCCGCCACCACATCAGAGGCTGGGAAGGCACTTGCCCACCTTTTTGTCCCACTCTTGAAGGGTCTCAGCTGGTACTAACCTCCGCTTGTCCTATTCCTGACATTCCAGACCCACGAAAACCGAGAGCATTTGGTGATGATGGAGAAAATCCTGGGGCCCATCCCATCACACATGATCCACCGAACCAGGTACAGAGTCCTGGCCCAGGGGCCTTTCCCATCTCGGCTGTGGGTGAACAAGCTACTAGACAGTCTTTGCGGAATGCTCTCTGGCTCCTGCGGGCTCCCAGCAGCCTTCCCTGGACGCCCGAGCAGCCTGGCAGACCTGCTGCCCAGACCGTCTTGCCTTGCTGGGTCAGCCCAGGATCCTGTCTGGCTAGGCTGCCACTGTCTTCCCTACCCCCCCACTCAAGACTCGACCCCCTCCCTTCCTTTCCAGGAAGCAGAAATATTTCTACAAAGGGGGCCTGGTTTGGGATGAGAACAGCTCTGATGGCCGGTATGTGAAGGAGAACTGCAAACCTCTGAAGGTCAGTTTCTGGCTTCCCCCAGCCCAGCTTATGCCAAGGAGACCCCAAGGCGCTGGCACACACAGCAGACAGGCCAGGCAGCTAACAGCTGCCTCTCCTCCAGCTCTATGGGAGGCCGCACCTGGGGCTGCTGGGTGCTGGCAGACTGCCCCTGACGGGCCCTTAACCCCTCCCCTTCCCCATAGGGTGGCTATGAATGTAATTGGGGAACACCAGATGAGCCAGCCATCAGAGACCTTGCTGCTTCCTGCCCCCCATTCCCCCAAGTTTGGGAACAACTAGGCAGGACTGAGGTTGGGTGGGCGGAGACCTAGACGTGGCCAGGAAGCCTCTGCCAACTGCGTTTGAGGCTCGGACAGTGAATTTCGCAGAGGTGATTTCTACCCATGCGTCAGGACTTTGCATGTGGGGGCAGAGGCACCAGGGCAGCACGCCACCCAGTGGCCTGAGCAGGTCAGAGCAAAAGGCGTGGTCCAGGAGGCGCCCCGCAGCACGGCTCCCCGTGGCCCCCATCACTGACTGAGGCGCCTGTGTCCTCCCCGAGCAGAGTTACATGCTCCAGGACTCCGTGGAGCACGTGCAGCTGTTTGACCTCATGCGCAGGATGCTAGAATTTGACCCTGCCCAGCGCATCACACTGGCGGAGGCCCTGCTGCACCCCTTCTTCGCTGGCCTGACCCCTGAGGAACGGTCCTTCCACAGCAGCCGCAACCCCAGCAGATGACAGGCACAGCCACCGCGCGAGGGGGCGGGCCTGGGCTGGCCGGCCCCTGGCTCCAGCTGCTCACCCCTGGGCCCCCGGCCCCCAGCACCAGTGAACAGTGCAATGTGAAGGGAGGGAGGGAGGGAGGACCTGGGGGGGGGGGAAGACCTGACGCCCAGCTGCCAGGAAGCACAGATTTGACCCCAGCTATTTATATGTTGTAAAGTTATAATAAAGTGTTTCTTACTGTTTGTAACCCCTGGTACCAGTGTGTCCGTCTCCAGGCTCCTTGCCTTCTCCCTTCCCTACTTTCCTAATAAAGTCTTTCTTAGCGGTTCAGCCTGTAGAGAGCTAAGTGTGACCTGGGCCAGGCCCAGAAGGGCTACCAGTGACAAGATGGGCTGGGCAGCCCAGGCCCCGAGGCTCTACCCATCAGCTCCTGCTCTCGTCTATCCGCCCGCTGTAGTCACTGGCTGGGACCTGAGGTTGGACGTGCCCCAACGATGGCTTCCTGAAGGCTGTTGGCATGGGGCCGGCTGGGCGCCTAGCGCTGGGCCCTAGTCCTCGCTCACTGCAGCCCATAGAGCAGAACTGACACAGCACAGGACTCCATCATTCAACTTTATTTCAGTGCTGGTTTGGGTTCCCCAAGAGCTGCATAAGTGAGTCTTGAGGGGCCCTTTGGGGACTGGGCACTGGGCAGGACACCCCTGAAAAGACCAAAGGTAGAGGAATCATACTTGAATACCACTGGGGAAGGCCCAGGCTGAGGGCAGGAAGAGGCTCCAGTGCCACCAGGGGAGAAAAAGGCTTGGGCACAAACTCCCAGTGGCCCCTCAACAAGGCCATCACCCCAGGGCCACTGAGGCTTCAGGAGCAAGCAGTCGGGCCAGGGTTCTTCGCGCTTTGTTTCCCACTGCACCCAGTCGGAGCCAGGACGTCCTGAAGGGCTGCTTACGGAAATGCCTGGCACCCAGCACTGCTCCTCGTTACGGTAAGCGGAGGCTCAGGGAGCGCAGCGCGGCTTGGTCTCAGGCCTCCCACTGCTGGACACAACTGAACATCTGAGGGCGGCTGGGCAGGAAGGAGGGACCAGCCCTCCACCCGCTGCACGTGTCCTGGCTGCTCCTTAAGGAAAGGGCCAGGCGGCCTGAGGCCGTGACATGAGGCCTACCCACCTCGTGCCCACGATCCTTGGTGAGCCTTCCCACTCACCCCCTTAACCAGAACTGGGGAGCCCGAAGCCCTGGGAAAGGCTTGAAAGCACTAGCCCTCTGCAAGAGCCACTCCAGGGACCCCAGGGCACGGCTCCCACTCCCAGACTCCAGGCCCCCGGCCAGCGACGGTCCGGGGCATGGTGCCGGGACGGGAGCAGCAGTGTGTTCTGTGGCTGAGCCGCACCCGCCAGCTCATCCAGAACCAGCCCGATTCTGGCGTCAGATCGGGTGCTGGCCACCAGCCTACTCATCTAGAGTGGACGATCAACAAGGTTCAGTCTGGACACCGAGCCGGGGTGGAGCCCAGGCAGGGGAGGGACATGCGCCTGCTCTGGGAGGACAGCTACAGAGGACACTGCAGGGCAAGGGCAGAGCGGACCAAACAGTGGGGGCATGTGCAGGCGAGGGGGGGGGCCTAGGACAAGCACCAGGAGCCTCCTCTGACTCAGCACCAGGCTCCCCCAGGGGCCTCCCCAATACTGAACGTGAAAGCTGCACCCTGAGGGCTCTGGCCCCAGCTGCTGAGGGGATGGGCTTGGGGGCACTGCTGGCAAGATGGGCACTGTGTGGTTCTACAGTAACACCTTACACCACCTGTGCTGAAGACAACAGGAAAACAGTATAAAATCCCAGGACAGCAAAACCGTCCTGATGCCACCCCCTTCCCTGCCCCTCAGACTGATGGAGTGAAAAGGAGGAAGGTCTTTTGGAAAAAAATCCCAGCATAAAACTTGGATCAGCTCAGGAGAAAGGGTCAAAAGCCCCCAAATGAACTCGGGGGGCTCAGGGGAGGCCTTGGCTCTCAGGAATGGGGAGTGCGAGCTGCCCTCTAGTGGGCAGCTGCAGCGCGGCCGGCTGTGCACGATAGAGGAAGGGCTGCCAGCTGGGGACCGGGAGGCAGGAGCGAGGGAGACAAAGCCATAGGCTCTGAAACAGAGCAAGTACAGGCCCCCAAACAGGACCGCCCCTGCCCGCAAGGTGCTCGCCCAGGCTGTGGCTGTAACCCTGAAACAGTCTGTGAGCTGCCTGTGTCTGTAAACAAAGCCCCAGCTGGCCACGCAGGAGCCACTGCGCACTCAGCCTGCCACCCGCCCTGCACACCCAGGGAAAGCCTCTCCTGGTTAAGGGCGGGTGACAGGTTGGCTTTAAATATGATCTGTTCTCTCACGGAAGAAACAAACCCAAAATAAAAAATTTAACAAGGTTCATGAAGCTTCACAATCTTAAGGCGTTTGCTGTCAAGTTCAGTGTCAAGAGCAGCAGGGGACTAAGTGTCCAGCCTGCCCAGAGCCCCTCTAGGCAGAGTGCAGTGGGATGACAAACTTGCAGCCAAAGGGTGAGTGGTAGCTGATGCCCACCTCCTGGAACACCTGCTGGGGAATGCCGACGTCACACAGGTAGACGCGGCCCGCGTGCTCGCCCAGCGGCAGAGGCAGGCCCAGAGCCAGTGACCACTTGGCATCGATGCCCTGTTCAACTTCACGCACAGGAGGGTCTATGCTGAGCACTGGTGCCCGGTTCTGGTTGGCCCAGGCCACGGCCGCCTTGTACCAGGGCTGGTCCCGCAGAAAGGCGTTCTCAGGGCAATCCAGGCAGTTGATCACCAGGTCCACAGGGCTAGTGGGCAGATCTGCAGGTGGAGACAGTGCCGTCTGAAAATCCCTAGAAGCAGAGAGCAGCCCAGGCTGGGCCCAGTACCCAGGCACCATCCCGCTGCCTCTCCAAGGGCCAGGACTCAGGCCCCGGGAGTTCCAAGGCTTGGTTGGGCTGGGTGCTGGCGAGACCAAGGGCATGTCAGCCCGATGGACCCGTCCCCCTGGCGCACCCCGGCTGAAGCATGGCCCTGCTGGGTGTGCAGGGCTGCGCAAGCCACAAAGCCCTCACCACCTTTGCAATCTGACCAACTCCCTGGGTCCACTGGGAGGCGGGGTCAGCCCTCACTGGCCTCTCCCACTGTTCTCAGGGAAATGGGTCCTCCTTGCAGCCCAACCTTAAGAATGGGGAGGGAACCCATCACTTCCCCCAGATATTTGAAAAGGCTTCTTTGCTCTAACCAGGCCTCTGGGTCAGTATAAGAACAGGTATCTCAACAAGTATGTAAGTCGTGACCAGCCTAAGAGGTTAAAATGCGAATCACAGAAATCAGAGCAAACTCAAGGGCCGCATCCTCAGGTCTGCCTCAGGCAGCTGGCATGGGAAGCCTCTGGGGCAGCCAGAGAGCGGCCTGGAGCCGGCATCAGGTAGATGTCAAGAGGGGAACCCACACCAGGCACCCTCCCCAGCCCAGCCTCAAGTAAGGCGATTTCTCAGTGAGGCTCACAGCTTCCTTACTCAGCACAGGCCACCCGGCCTGAGAGTTAGGAGACTGGTGCTGGCCCAGGCTCCGGCCCCAGCTCACCCTCTGACCCCCAGCAAGGCCCTTTGTTTGGGCCATATTTGTTCTTTCCACGTCTCCCCTGTTCTCTCAAACCCGCCCGATCAGACTTGGCCCCCAGCACTCCACCTGCAACTGCTCTTGTCAAGAGCTTGGGGGGCTTCCACACCGCTACCTCCAGCGGTCGCTTCTCAGTCTCCATTGGAACCTAAGCTAGAGTGGCTGCTGACACAACTCATCACAGCCTCCGCTCCTCACCTGCCTTTCAGGTACCAGACTCTCCTGTTTTCCTTCTCCTTCCCTGTCTCCTTCGCGGATCTCTCAACTCTGACTTCTAAACAAAGAACTCAGTCTGACAACTTCTCTACCTCCTACTCTCTCTCCCTAGGACATGTCTTCTCCAGGCTCATTATGGCTTCAAACACCACCTACACACGTGTGACTCCAGAGTGGGTCCCTTCACTTAACTCCAGACTCATCTGCATCTCAGCCAGCACTTCCGCCTGCATATCCAGTAGCACCTCTAGCTGAGCTGTTCTTCCTCCCCAAACCTCGTCCCCGAGTCTTCCCATCTCAGTGACGGCACCTCCATCCTTCCAGTCACTCAGGCCAGAGGACTTGGAGCCACTCAACCTTCTCTTTCTCTCATTCCCTACATCCAATCTGTAGGCTCCACCTTCAGAATCGATTCAGAAACTAACCACCTTCCGCCACTTCCATCATCTCAAGCACCATGACCTCTAATTTATCACAGCCTCTTAACACCTCTGTCAGCCTCTAGGCTACTTTTAAGCAGCAGCCAGAATGATCACGTGGAACCTGAGTTGATTATATCTTCCTTCTACTTATGGTCGCAGGGCCTCTCCATCTCACCCCCGTGAAAGTTCAAACCGACAGTGACCTGCAGGCCCTTACAACCTGAGCCTGAAATGTCTGTCTGCTACTCCTCACCCAACCATCCAATATTTCCTACCTCCCTTCCCTGCTTTATTTGTCTCCGTAACACTCACTACCATCTGACCTAACAGAAATGTTACTTGTCTCCTCGCCTGTCATAACCAGAGTGTTAAGCTCCAGGGAAGCACATATTTAAGAAAAAAAAAAAGAAATCTACTGCCCTGTCCCGTGTCAGGAACAGTGCCTGCTCCGTAGTGGGAGAGGGAGGGTGAAGGGATGGGAGGCAGGCGCGCAGACACCAGAGGCATTTCCGTTGCGTACTGAGTCCGGGGAGAGCACTCTTTACGCCCATGGTGCTTTTCCACATGTCGCCGCTGGGCGGCACCATCACACCACCAAACTACGGAGGGGGAGGAGGCCTCAGCCCAGGCCTAGGAGCTCACCTTTGAGGCTAGACACTTGTTGGCCTTGGGTCTTGCTGAAGAGAGACAGCTCGTTGGTGATGGACTCCAGCATCTTGACAAAGTTGGGCAGGAAGAGGATGACCTGGACGTCATGGTTGGCGAGGTGCCTTCCACAGCTGATGCCCTGAGCCCCCTTCACATGGGGCCCACATAGCAGGGCCACTGTAGGCCTCTGGTGGACATTTTTGGGATTCAACCTGGAAGACAGGTCAAGAAGCCTCATCAGCCACAGACATGGCAACCCCTTGCACCCTAAACCAAACAAGTGCCTCGGCGCCTGTTGCTCAGAGGTCTTGATAGTCCCAGGTTCCAGAGGGGGGCAGGTTGCTCTACAGGACGGCACTCCTACTGTCCCACACACCGTGCCACTTCATCTGCTGGGTCCTCTCACTCGGTTCACCCAGATCTTGTTCCATGTCACACCACTGCCAGAACACTGCTTTCTGACCAAGAGCACGTACTATGCTCGCGGTGTGAACTCACTAGGTCCAAACTCCACCTAAAAGGCTTTTCCACTTCCGCAGCCTTCTTTGCTCTCCTTCCCCAACATACCTGCTCCAGAAGCAAAGCTGGGCTCATCATCCTCTCCTGTACTTAGAAAGCTCGTTCTTCCTCCTGCCCCAACTGTGTCCCCTGCCCAGAAAGCCCTTCACCTGTCAAACTCTGACCCATCTTTTCTTTGAGATGCAGCTGAAGGCTCACTGCTTCTAGCGTTACTCTGGCTCACTAAGAAACCCACAGCAAGTACCAAACAGGATTGTTCTAAATCGTCCTCAGTTTCCAGCCCAAGTTCTGTTTACTGAGCTGCCAGCAAGGGCAATGCTGTACACACTAACAGTACCCATTTCATCGGTTGCCGTGTGGATTACTGGATGCACAGCACTGAGAGCAGGCCCAACACAATGTGCTCGGTCGGTGTTGGTACCAATATGTCACTGGTCACAGAAAAGGCAGCAGGGTAGGGGCGTCCCAGCCTCCTAGGCTGGAAGCTGCCTTGGACACCCACCACTTGACGAAGTCACTTTCAGTTTCCTGCCATTCAAAGCTGAGACCCCTCTGGTCTCAGAGAAACCACAAGGAAGGAGGTTTGGACGATCAGCCGTGGAGCTGTGCCTAACTCACAGGCTACGTGGTCTGCCCTCAGGGCTAGAGGTAGGGGAAGACAACCCGCCAGAAAGAGGCGGAGGTCCTTGCTGGGGGTGGAGCACTGACAATCACTTACTGGTCTCCCAAAGGGAGAAAGATGACAGCGGCTGTCAAGCCAAAGAGCCAAATAAATTTGGGGAATTTAGCAATGTACTCTACATATACACCAAACCATCCATTTCCCCATTATGTTTGCTCATTAAGGAAATATGATGAGTACTTCTCCCTTGAGACAGACACTGCAGAGTTCTGGCACCTGACTCAGCCGTGTCTGTTTTCTAAACAGACTCCCTCTCACAGAGGCACCCCCAGCAGGACTCAGAGCAGACACACCTACATACCCACGGGGGGGGGGGGGGGGGGCGGCGCACAGACTATAGGCCCTGGAAACAGACCTATGAGGATCAGAGACCTGGTTCGTACAGGCCAGGCCACATGGGCAAGTCTTTCAGCACGCTGAGGCTTAGCTTGCTCAGCTTAAAACACCAGGTGGGGGGGGCGGCCCGGTGGCTCAGGTGGTTGGAGCGCCATGCTCCTAACACCGAGGTCGCCAAAGACTGCCTCAGCCGGGGGGAGCGCAATGCTCATAATACCAGCATGGGCCAGGGAGCTGTGTCCTACACAACTAGGCTGAGAACAACGGCTTGAACTGGAGTGTGTGGGGTGGGGGGAAGCGGGTGCGGGAGAAGGGGGAAGAAAAAACAAAACACCAGGTGGCTATTTACCTTCGAACTGGTTATGGGATCAAATTCAAGTCTGTTGTGAAAGGCTGCACGGTACCTGCCCTACATGAAAATGATTACTAACCGATGACCCTTCTCAAAGGAAAACCAGCAACTGCTGCAAGGACAGGGGACGGGCCTTCTGTGAGTTCAGACAGGCACAGGATAGCCTACTGGAGAGGAATGTGACTTTGTGGGGACATTCAGATCCTGCCTCCAAACTACTGTTTCTCGGAAGCCACTTAATGGCCTCCAGCACTCCCGGGAAGAGCCAATTCCAGGAGCTGTCCCAACCACCACCCTGGGAGGTGTGGCAGCCACCAGAACCAAGGGCCTGATGCCCCCCAGAGGGCAGCCTGCACTCCTCACTCCTTTGAGGGTCTCCATGGGCTCTTCCCTGGCACAGGAGAGGCCAGGGATCTAGCAGCTGAGAAGCAGGCCTAAATCAAGGGGCAAGGAAGGACAGACACTCCCACAACTGTACAGGGTGAGAGGAGCAGGGGAGCGAGAAGGGGAACTGTCATACCCGGCTGGAGCACTCAGACTCCGCCCTCCCCAGGCTGCCCTGACCAATCAGCAGACAGCCGTCAAGTGGAACTTGCTTCATCTCCAGCAGTCCACTGCTGACCATTCCTTTCTTCTTCAAACACTGTCTCTTTGGCTCTAAAGCACTGTCTTCTGGCTTGCTTCCCTGTCTGGCCTCCTTTCTCAGCCACTCTGGAAGGTTCCTCATCTCCTAACTATGCCTTCCTGCTGATGTTCCCCAGAAGTCTACCCTCTCCTCAGAGGAGCACATCTAGTCTTCTACCACCTGCGAGCTGATGGAAGGCAGCTCTCTACCTTCTGCTCAGACCTTTTCAGGAACCTAAGGTCCAGACTGCTAGTGGTCACACAGGCCTCCCAGACTCAACATGATCCGTCTCCCCCAAACCTGCCCCTCTCCCCTCCCTACCACAGTGAATGTTATCACTATCCAGCCAGGGGTCCATGCTGGAAAGCTTCAGCTCAGTGGTCTCGGACACGCCAACTTTCCATCACCTCACATCCATGCCATGACCCTGCCCTGCTGAGTTTATCTTCAGACACATACCCGCCGTCTGCACTTGTCTGATCCCTACTTCCCATTGGGGCCGCCAACATTTGGCCCCTGGCTCAGCTTTCTGACTGGTCTCACTGCCTGCAGCCCCGCCTCCGCTCTGTCTACTCAGCCCAAATCATGTCTGTGTGACAAGCCAAATCATGTCACAGCCCGATGACGCCCCCCAGTGGCTGCCTCCGGCTCAGCTGCACTGGCGCCCTGCTTTCCGGCCACAGACAGTGGCTTGCAGCTCCCTCGCACGTCACGCTTGCTCAGCGCTTTCTGCTCGTGGCACACACCACTCCCAGGGCTCTGCTGCTTCCCGCTTCACGCCTGCCCATCAACCCCCTTGCTCTGCAGGACTCAGCTTCAATGCCGGCTAAGAAGGGTGATGGGTTTCTCCAGCCATGAGCAGAAACGGGGCTTGCCGGGGAATCTTCTTGTCCTCTAGCATGGGACTCCCTGGAGACCGCACTCCGCTCCCAGAGGGCAGGGGCTCCTCTGTCCCCTTAGTCCTAGCACACGGCCTGGTACATGGTGTCAGTAAATGTCCACAACGAACAGGAAGCATTGCTTCCTGAACCCAAAGGGCAGGTGGGAAGGTACCAAACCCCAGCTCTCCCACTCAGCTGTCAGGGTGGTTCTAGAAGTTCCCAGGTGTGGAACTCAGGGCCGATTTGCACCCAGCCCCTCTGAGTGAATGAAAGTGCTAACGGCCGGGTCTCTGAAGGTCCTCAGAAGGCAGGCTCTGAGAGTCAGTCAGCCGCAGCCGCCAAGCCAACTGCTAGCAGGAAAGAAAGGGGCAGAGGGTGAGTTGCTGGGAGAAGAACGAGGAGCTCCAGGAGATGGTGAGAGGGGCACACAAATACCTCCAGCCTCCAGGAAAGCGACTTTACAGAGGAGCTCCCATTAGCCGGGCATCAGCTGTGATGGGCTCCTGCGTGAGGAAGTGTGGGGGGCCCACATGCCGCGCATCACCCCACACAGCCCCCACCAGGCCAAGGGCATTTACCTGTTGGGTCCTCCAAGCAGGGTCAGTGCCATCTGACTGGCACACACGCCCGTCATCTCCAGTCTCCGCTCCAGAGTCAACCCATGCCTTTCAGCCACCGACAACAGCTTCTTATGTAGCTCATAGGAAACACTTGGGACCACCAGGCCAGAGTCTGCAGTTCAAAAGGAGGTGAGGCGAGAAAGAGCAGTGATCACAGGGAAGCAGGTCATAAACGGTGTCCCAGTGCAGGATTCTGGGAAAGCCGACACTTTAAAGCCAACCCCCCGCACCTTCCTCATCGGGACTGAAGCGTGCTGTATAGCCCCCCAAGGCTCAAGCAGTGGACGCAGGGCTGAGTGAACTGCAGCTGTCTGAGCACCTTAGCTTTGACCACGAAGGCCAAAGCCACTGGGATACGTTTGGTACTACCAAGAAAAGGCTGGCATAGAGCATGCAACAGAACCTATCAACACTTTAGGAGGGAGCACGCCTGCCCTGTGGAGGAGACGTGCTGTCCTGGCACTTCCTGGAGGGGTTTCCTCACAAGCAAACCCCTTGCCCTTCCCCAGAAGCAGAGCAGACACCACCTAAGCCTCCTGACCCTCCAGGCCACTATTCAATGTCAAGGCAGGATGATGTGCTCGCCCCCTCTGCTCCCCACCCCCCACCTCCTCTCTTCTACTTAGCCCTGCCACTTTGCTCAAGAAATTTCACCAGCAACTTATTTGCTCAAATAATTTGTCATTTCCTCCACATTTGAGATAAAGGTGACCCAATAGTCATTCACAGGGGAACATTACATGGAAAGTAACCTATGGCTTACTTTAAGCAACTCAGAACAATCAAGTATTTTATTCGCCATAAATAAAGACAACTCTAAAAGGCTTAGGCAGAATCACAGTCATTCAAAGTATATCATGGGAAGAACTTGGCTTTACAAGGCTAAGTCTGCACCAGCTGGCACACTTGAAGGGGTCTACAGTGCAAGGTCTGACAATTAGGTTCGCTAACATCCTAGAAAAAGTGCTACATATGTCATTGCTGAATATCACTATGGTCACCCGAAGTCCTCCCCGTGGGAACCTATGCACTGACACCAGCGCCTAGTCCACCCTTCAAAGCAATTTTGGAACTCTTTTTCTGGAATGGCCATCAGAGCTGTCATCGTATTACCCCTGATGTCCTGAATGTCATCAATGTCTTCCTTTCAATATTTCCTTTATCTTCAGGTAAAGAAAGAAGTCACTAGGGGCCAGATCAGATGAGTAGGGAGAGTGTTCCAGTACAGTTATTTGTTTACTGGCTGAAAATTCCCTCCCAGACAGTGCCCTGTGAGCTGGTGCATTGTCGTGATGCAAGAGTCATGAATTGTTGGTGAAAAGCTCAGGTCGTCTAACTTTCTCATGCAGCCTTTTCAGCACTTCCAAATAGTAAACTTGGTTAACTGTTTGTCTAGCTGGTACAAATTCATAATGAATAATCCCTCTGATATCAGAAAAGGTCAGCGACAGGGCTGCAACAAGTTGGCGAACCTAATGGCCAGCCCTCGTGTGTGTCAGTAGCAATATACCAGCTGCTGCTCCTGGAAGCCCCGACAGGAGAGAAACAGTAAGGTGAGGCCCTGTGAGCCGCACTGCGCAGCTTGTGCTGTGACTACCAGGGCCACCCTACAAATGCTAGAAGCCACTGGGTGCACACGCTCTGCAGAAGCGCCCGTGTGGCGTTAAATTCGACCCCTGTCAGCACGCCCTGTGGGCCGCGTGTGACGAGCTGTGTCTGGCTCCAACAGACGCCTTCTTCAGGGCTGTGTCCTCATCCATTCTGGACCATAAACTGCTCAGGGTAGGAAAACAACCTTCTCCTTCTGGGCCCTCGCCTCACTTGTCTTATCAACAGGGTGAGTTCTCACCAGAGACTCAAACATGCAAGCGATGCGAACTAGTGCTACTTCTGGTCTGGCCGAACTCAAAGGCGGACGTTCATCATCACCCTCCTGGATCCAGAGCCTCGTGGAGAAAAATTCGTTTTTCTCATGGGTCATTTCAGGAGAAATTTCTTCGGGTTCTATCAGGCGTCTAGTCCTGCTGACACGGATTCTTAACACCATACAGAATGAGGCTACGGCTGTACACTTCGACAGGACTCGAAGCACAAAGGCTGAACATAAAGTACTCAGGTCGATACCCTCTTGTGGGAAGGGGAAAGAAGAACAATTTGATGGGATGGTGATGAGACATCACAGAGAACACTATGCTGTGGGCAGCGGAGCGTCTCTGCCTGCTGGGTCCTATTCCTGCAGAGACAACAGAGAGCCATCGGAGCCTGGATCTCCTCTGCCCTCTTCACAACTGTCTGTCAGTCACTGAGGTACCATGTGCCTATGCTGGAGGCCGCAGCCTGACCTTGCATGTCAACAGCTGATTAAAACCGCCAATTTTATGGCCTGCTCCAGACACGCACAGATTATCAGAACTCATTAGGAACTACTGATAGCAGCGTAAAAAAGCTGAACGAATTCTCAGGAGGCCTAAGCCACTTACAGCCCTGAACCTGTCAGACAAGTCACGCACCTGCCTACTTCAAACACCTGCCTTACCTGCAGTCACGCAAGGGAGAGCTTTCCCTCAAGTCTGCATTTCTTCCCCTACTTGTTCTCTTTCTGTTGAACCGGAAGTGGGTCAGGGCAGTGAGCCTTGGGCCTGCCACTGTACAATTGAGCTTCTTTCTGGGTCTAGGTCTTGTGCTATGTGTGCAGGCACCCCCCCCCCCCCCCCCGCTGAGGGCACCCTGGGGGAAGACCAAACCCTTTCTGCTGCTTCTCTCCTCGGTCCTTAGAGGTACAAAGCTCAGAGTCAGGGAGACGAGAGCTCACCATCCTGGCGGCTGGGTGCTGCTGAGGAGCTGGCAGACTTGGGAGCTTAGGAAAGACAAGGCCAGGACCCTTGAGCTCAGTCTGCTGTTGTGCGGTCTGGGACTCGCTGTACTCTACTGGCTGACAGCAGCATGCAAGCACCACAAAATGTTTCTTCTCAACATTCACACACAAAGTCCGACCGGGCCGGCTGGCTTATCAGAAATAGGCAGGGGGAATAAAACAAACTCCAAAGGAAGGGGACCGAGAATGCAGTGTCTAAATTGCAAACTGTAATACTGCCAAAGCCTGAACACCGGCCAAGCCTAATTCTGCTTGTGTTGGAAGGTGGATCTTTACTGTTCAGGAACCAAGGCAGTAAAATCAGTTGGTAGGGTTTCTCTCAATATTAATATGTGTTTTACAGCTGTTGGTGAAACAAGAAAGGGAAATATAATTATAGCCAGTTCTTGACAAGCAGAGAACTTCTTAGGATCTGATTAACCTCAGGGTATCTAGGAAAATGGCCCAAGCCCACTCGGTAGAGGCCAGGAGACGTCTCCTCGGACACCACTGACTCCACAGCACGAGGCCAGGGCCATGGGACTGAGCGGCCCGGCCCCTTCTTCACATCCTTGTCACTTATGCACTGCTTGTCCCTACACATATTGCTTCAGGCCTCTCCCGCCCTATGGATACACATGCACGTGTCCCCCCACCCTCCCAGCACCGTGTCCAAGACCCCCCGTGGCCTCTGAATGTACACCCTTCCCCGTGCGTCCACCTCCCAGCCTGCTGTGGTGTCACAAGGCTCCCGCAAGTGTCATTTCAGACCTGCACTCACGCTCACACTGACACAGCCCTTAGCTGGACAGGCTCCGTCTGTCCCACCTCTCCAGCGAGCAGCATGGCTCACTAATGGGCCTGGGGGTTACGCAAGACCAGGAGTTCTGATCCATTCTGCGGGGCTCACACAACTGGGTAGTGGTATCACACTGGCTCTTTTCTGGAGAATCAAACCACTGCTAAGTTCATCCCCTCACACCCTTGTTGCACAGACAGCCCCTGCAGATTTACATCAAGCTACCACTAAGTGCGATCGGTGCCAAGTATTATCTCTGAAAGGAGGAGTCATTCCAAGAAGCCTAAATACTCCCAATACTCTTTTTTTTTCTTTTCACTTCTCCAACAGATTTTTGTTTTAGAATCGATTTTAAGAAAAAACATGGGGCAGAGAGGTATGGAACAGAAAATAAATACAAATGTCAGCTGTTTTGCTAATTGTTTTCTAAGCACAACAAATGAGGACCGAGAAAGCCCTGCACAAAACACAAAGGTCCCAGATCAAGGTGTTCGTGCAGGCCAGGCTGAGACAGCATCTCCGGGACTTGCGTTTCGGCTGGAGTCCTTGTTTGTGGACGGCTCACTGCGTGTGGAGCTCAGTCCACGCTTCTAACCAGGTCCGAACAGAAGAACGGCCTCTTGGCCCAGGTAGAAGGTAGAGCGTTTGGTTTCACGCGTCGCGTAACCACTGAAGTCCCTCCCCATGATGCAGTGCCAGCTGGGCTTGCACTTCTTGTCCAACTCCTTCCTCATACGGCCGCAATGTCCTTCTCTATGTCGTATTTGTCCAGCGCCCGAGGAGCACACTCCACCGAGGTCCGCTGCACCTCCTCGGACATACTGGCATTTTTGGTCACCACACTTCTGTCGCACATGGTTACACTGGAGCAGGACTGGCCGACTGCAGCGGTCTCCTGGCGGAGGGGCTGGGAGGCTCGGACGCGGCAGGAGATGCCACTGCTACCGACAGCATAGCGTCTCCCCAATACTCTTTATGGGGTCTGCAAGGCCTCCCAGGATCTGGCCCCTGTAGATGTCACCCCTTTACCTTCGACCCCAACCCCACCGTGCCCCAGGCACCTTGGGGGCTTCCTGGTTCCTGAGTACTTCAAGATCCTTCTGGCCTGTGGAAACACGTCCTTCTCCTGGCACTCTCTCCTCTCTTCCAATGCTACCCCCAAACACATGGCTGGTTCCTACTCTGCAGGTCTCAGCGTAAACATCCCTTGGTCTCGGCATGCTGCTTCTTTCTTTCATTGTACTTAATACAGTTTGTAGATGGTTTTCTTTTTGGACTATCTACTTTCCTGGACTGTAAGCTCCGTGAGAGCAGTGACTCTGTATATGTCATTCAGGGCTGCACCCCTTCTTCTCCACTGGGCCTCAGTGCAAGCACAGGGCCTGATGGAGCGGCTACATAATGAATGAACGAATGGAAAGGAAACCTTCTAACAGCCTCAGGACATTCCATTCTGTGGCTGGGTAAGAGCACAGTTATCACCAGAGGCAAGAGAGGGAAAGATGTTTCTGACTCTTTCCCCACCTCTTCCTTTTCCATTTACAACTATACCAACCCTCCTGTCCACACTGGACCTCGTTCCTTCAGATTAAAGCTCTACTGGAACGAGCTATGGCCTCAGGAAGTAAAGGACTTCCCGACAAGATTACTTACTAATTACAAAGAGGAAAGGCATCTTTACAGAGAAATCTGGTGGACGCCTTACCAAGTGATTAAACTTAGCCCCAGTGATGGGACAAACGTGTATTCCATGATGTGATGCCTGAGAGAGAGCGAGCCCCACCAAAACCCTGGGGAAATGTCTAACATGGATCATATCAAAAGGAAAACAATTGATAAATCAAAACTAACGGGCATTCTGCAGATCAACTGGCCAAGGCTCTTCACAAATGTCAGGATCACAAAAGACAACAAAAGTCATGGGAACTGTCCTGGTTAAAGGAAACAAAAGAGATGTGACAACTAAATGTAATGTGCAATGACTGATTGAAAATATAGCTATGAAGGACAAAACTGCAAAAGCTGAACAGTTTTGCATATGGAGTATATATTAGATAAAACGTTCGTATTAATTTTAATTTCCTGATATAACCTGGTAGTGTGGTTGCTTACGGGTGACACATAATGAGTGCAACTAAATCTCAAATAGTTCAGATGTGTGTGTGGCTATGTATTTATTTATATAAAGTAAATGTGGCAAAATGTTAATTGGTGAATCTAAATGATGTATGGTTGTTAATTATACTAGTCTAGCAACTTTTTGATTTTTTTTTCAATATAAGAAGAAAAATATATAAGGAGAAAAAAAGAGAGAGTTAAGTGCCTCCAAATACGATCAACAAATGTTTACAGAGCAATAGTACATCAAGTCAGTGGCAGGACATAAAGAAAATGAAAAGAGAGGAAAACAGATCCTGTTCCCACAGTCTTACAATCTAGCTGTAAACGAAAAACATGTACCGGTACGTGCAAACATCTGAGAATACACAAACTAAACTTATCCTGAGCACAAGTGCAAAGTATGGATTTGAAACTGGGAGCTGCAGGCAGTAGGTGTCAAATCCTCATTCTACAATATGCCTTGAAAGACAGAAAGGACTGTCGTCACAAAGATAAGAAAGAGACAGAGAGAAAGAGAGAGAGAGAACTCAGGGTGGGGTGGGACAGAACCCTGAACAAAGTTCCAGAGGCTGGAATGGGTGTGACATGTGCAGAAGAGAGCTTCCCTGGCTGGAGCCCAGAGGGTGATGGCAATGCCAGCTGAGAGCAGGGGCAGGGCCAGACGTTAGAAGAAGGCTTAAAAGTCAAGTTGTTTTATGTAGGATGAAGTTGACGGAGGTAGAAAATGAGGGCAGAATGGTCTTATAGAACTGATTTCAAGGGACACAGGGAACGTGTGGCATGGCACAAGAAACTAAAAGGTCGTGACAATTTCAAGGCTGATTCTGAAGGCAGAAGAGAACCTGCAGTCAGAATGAATACTGAGGGTAAAGGAAAACCCCTTGCCAGGGCTGCTACAGAAAGAATCGCCATGCCGGCTATTACTGAGAACAAATGGCCTCCAGGGTCCTTTCTTGACATCAGCGTTTAACGAGCAGGCAAAGGTGGCGCAAAGCCCCCTGCCGGCCACCTAAAGAACAATGATCCCACTGACAGAGACGGGGCGCCAAGGAGTCAGGGATGGACGGGGTGAGAGGCTGACTTAGCTGTGGTACGTTGAATTTAAGGAGGACACACTGAAATCAAACTCCTTCCTCACCCTGGCTAGACACCTTCGGCTCTCAAATGGCAAGAGGGCACATACTGGCAAAGTGGTCGCATCTGGAGAGACCAACTCAGGTCCTAGAATGGCCCGTCGGCGGCCTCATCAAACACTCGGTTCGGGCTGTCAGGTGCTAGGCTCCAGAGGACCCAGCTCCAGGTCAGCGCTTAGACTCGGACGATGAAGCACAAGGTTCGTCACTGGGGGAAGGGTCCGGCCGAGACACCATCTCAGCATTACTGCTCTAACCCTCTGAGCCCGGCCGCGGAACTCCACTCTCTGACTGCACAGAGCCTCCTCCTCGAAGCCTGTAATAATCAGGGACACCCTCCCCTCTCTGTCCCTCAGTGTGGCGACTCCAGCACCTGCTGTCTCTGAGCTCAGCCACAAAGCACTGCCAGAGGACATCACAGAACCGCGTGGGCCTGGCCCACTATAAATCCATGCCATCTAACCGAAACTAGACTCTCACTGCCACCTTCCTGCCCCACAGGTGTAATGCCTTTGAACCCTCTTGATCACTCAGTCCTTTTCCATTGTTTTTAATTAGCAAATCCTATCAAATTCCTCTGTCACTTCTCTCTCATCTTTGTCTTCCTTTCCATTCAGAGGTCCAAATCCCTGAGACATTTGCTATGTCACGAGCCCAGCTGGTTTTCCTACTCTGGTCTCTCCTCTCGTTCTACCCTGAATTCTATCATGAGACCACTCTTCCTAAAAACGCAGTCTTCCTAAAGGAGATTTTGGATCACTTCATTTTCAGAATCCGTGAGTTATTCCCCGTGGCCGCAGGACAAGGGTAACACTGGCATGCAGGCTGTCTGAGCCCTTGTCCAAAGCCACCGTATTTTGCCGTGTGTAATGCACACTTTTTTGGCCCAAATTTGTGAGGGAAAAATAAGGATGCACATTATACATGGGCAGTACCAATTCCGTGTCTATGTAAATGTTTTAATCCTTTTATGTTTATGAGTTAAAAGTGTAATTCTAGAAATCAATAACGACATCCGCATGCGAAATGACACCCTGGAATACGATCATCGGTTTTGATGAACTTAGGACGAACTTGCAACTACAGAGAGTTCTTGGCCTTCCAGGATGCATAAATACCGCAAATTTGTTACCGGGACATAAAATTTCTTGTACCTTGTATCTGTTCTTGTGTTTTGTAATTATTTGTTACATAAAATTTCTTTTACCATAATATGTTAAAAAATATATACTAAAATTCCTTTATAATATAAAAAAATAAGTACCTAAATGTAAGCAAACAAAAATTTGAATTAAAAAATTAAAGCTAAAGGTTTTTTTCCCCTGAAAGTTTGGCAAAAAACGTGGGTGCACATTATACATGGGAGCGTATTGTACATGGCAAAAATACGGTACTTTTAATTCCTGCCACTCCCCCGCTAAAACTCTGCCCTAGCCAAACAAGCCAATGGCCCATCTTCCATTTCCCAGTGCATTTTAGTAACTTGAACACAAGGACTGTTTTCGAATGACTTACAAATAATAAGACCCAAAGCATCTTAAATATTTCCTTAGAATATTATGAATGTTGAGCAAAGATTCTTCTTTGAAGCCTTACCGCTCTCCTAACCAGTGTTTTCTGGGGACCTCTCACCACTGAACACAGAGTGCTCATTTGCATCTAGCATTTTATAGCCAAACTTAGCACGTGTGTATGTGGCACCGATCCCACTATCTAGCGGGGTAGGTCCAAGCTGGAGGACCGTGTGACTACTGGAGACAGCAACACCGTCAAAGGACCCAAAAGGGCTTTTCAGAGAAAAAAGACTTGGGTTGAACAGAGCTATGTTTCGTTGCTTCCTGAATGTGTTTTCCCAGTAAACAGACCTTTAGTCCACTGCCCCCACCCCCACACAGCTGGCAGAGCACTGCCAAGCGGGTTGTGAGCGCTTAGACAGTAATGGTCCAGAAACTGCGGCTGCCACTCAGCGTGCAGTCAGTGTGGGGATACACAGCAAGCTGTCAGGGTCCTAAAGCCCAAGCCACCACTGAACGGTGGCAAACATGCTGTTCTATGGCTGCTCTGGGGCTCAGGAGAAAACGGGGTGTCTGAGGCTCTAGGACATGTCTGCACAGGCCAGCTAGACTGAGGAGCTCTCCAAGCCACTTTCCACAATTGCTGAGCTTACGGGCCCACTTCTGAGCACACTGAAAAGACTAGTTTATTCTGCCAGTAAGCCGCCCTTCTCATTTTTCTCCTTCCTCTTTCATTTACCTGCATTCAGAAGGGGACAGGAAATGTGACGGGTTTTTGCGAGCCTTTACCTCTCCGGGCCTTGCCCTCATCAGTAAAATGAGAACATGACACGAGGTGACCAAATAACCCACCGTGACACTTTATGAACTGCTTGTCCACAGGGTCTAGGTAGTTTGCCTCATTCTGACCCTAACGTCTGCATAGATCTAACTGGAGAAGCGTCCTCAGCCACGCACTCTCAGAACAACACTCAGTGAAACCTGCTCTGAGGCTTAATGCCTCGGAACTGGAGCCGAGATAAAAATCGTGCAGAAGCTGCTCAGCAAGCTACCTGCTGCCTGTTAGATTTCCGGCACGGACCCTGCTTGGCCAAAGGGCCTCATTTCCACTCGGTCACTGCTGAGAACAAAGAGAAAAACCAGATGGCACGAGGCTGCAGGGCCAGCGAAGTGCAACTGGTCGCGACACACAAGCTGCCGACCCGAGTTCTTGGCCAAGGACCCACACATGTGGTTAAAAGTATGTTTATTAATGGCAATTCTGGAAAGGCAGTTTCATAGGAGAGGTAGGAATCTTTTTACCTCTGTCATTAAATCAATGAAATGTGTAAAGAGGAGTGTGTTGTATGAAGAAATTCCCACCTCTGCCTGAGTCTACTTCAGCAAATGTCTGCTACAGCTCTTTGAGACCTGTGGCTCTTTCCAGGTTCTCACTGTGATTCTCTCCTGTTAGCCACTTCACTCCAAGGCCAGCTATACTCTTCCCAAGTTCAGGAATTTCAGGGAAACCACACCCCACCACCGCTGCCCAGCGACCTACCAGTAGGCGAAGCTTATTTTGCAACTAAAAGGGCAGTGAAAGGGGAACAGTCAGAGGTGGAGAAACGGCAGGATCCCAGTGTACTACAGACCTGTGGAAGACAGCTACCTTTGAAAAGCTTAAAACCTGGCAACTTAAATTAAGCCCGATTCTGAGCGATGCTGTTTGCCTTCACGCGGTGGTAAAAAGTCAAAGGAGTTCAGCAAGATTCACTCAGTGCCACTCAAGGAAACTGCCAGTGAAAGATGGAAACAATTTAGCAGTCTTTCTTAGCTGGACAGTTGGCTTATTTTTTTCACATGGCAAGTACATGCAAGCTTCCATACTCGGCAAACTCAAATACAACAGACCCCTACTGCTGGCCACAAAAAAGCCATGCCATACCTCTGCTTTTCCTCCAAATGTAAGTAAGCTGTCTCCATACTTCTCCCTGTAACTGCTACTAACAGTCAGATTTATATTCTTTATATTCAAAACTTCAAACCAAAATGAACATTATACTCAGTTCCTTCTCTACTTATTAAAATGATTATGATTCCCCTTTTAGCTCTTAAGAACATTCAGTAACAATGGTTTCAAATCGTATTCCAACAAGCCCAGTTACTACTGTGGTTTGGGAGGAAGGGGCTGGGTGGGGCAGACCACCTCTCACACAGCTGCTTTTCCCCGCCTCCGATGCCGTATATTTGAAGAAAAGATTCTAACATTAAAAAAAAGAAACTTAAAAGTCACTGTGGTAACAGACTAGAGGACCATCCACACACTTACATAACTCCCAGGGCTCTATTTTGTTATACGAGGAGTATGATTGGTAGGCCTCAATGAGCAGGGCTAGCAGACGAGAACAGTGTAGTAAACAAATGTCATTTACTGAAACCCTAATTGTAGCCCGTGGTTTCAACCATCCATCTCCAACTGGTTTTTACCCCAGCAAACCACTAGTAAAACAGAGTTGAACTTCTAGCAAAATGTACACGCAGTAATAGGAAAGCCAAAGTGAAAACTGGTTTGACTATGTGAATCTAGATAATCTGCCCCTACCGTGTTTCCCCAAAAATAAGACCTAGCCAGACCATCAGCTCTAATGTGTCTTTTGGAGCAAAAATTAATATAAGACCTGGTCTTATTTTACTATATTACTGAGGCTAATATAATATGATATGATACCGGGTCTTATATTAATTTTTTGCTCCAAAAGATGCAGTAGAGCTGACTGTCCGGCTCGGCCTTACCTCTGGGGAAACACGGTATAACCTTTAGCTGTGAATCATAACATACTAAAGAAACTGCAGACCAGAACTGCCAGATACGGGATAGACATGGACATGTCGAGAAATTGGCTCCCCCACAGGAGCAGGTAGTGCTACACTGGCCATAACCCCCGAGACAATAATAATCGGGCAACCAGCAGCCACTTTAGTTCATTCCTCTGACAAGACTGAGTCACAGTCTGGGTGGTTCTGTTTCAAGCACAAGAAACAGAAAAGGCAAAGCAGCCAGGGACGCAACCTGGCGCAGCTCACCTGTGCAGCCAGGGACGCCACCCGGCGCAGCTCACCTGTGCAGCCAGGGACGCCACCCGGCGCAGCTCACCTGTGCAGCCAGGGACGCCACCCGGCGCAGCTCACCTGTGCAGCCAGGGACGCCACCCGGCGCAGCTCACCTGTGCAGCCAGGGACACGGCCCGGCACAGCTCACCTGTGCAGCCATTGGGACATGGCCCGGTGCAGCTCACCTGTGCAGAACTCCTTGCTCACGCTGTGAGGCACTGTGATCCGTCGGTACACGATGGGCTCTGACTCCAGGATGTTCTCATCATGGCGGTACCGAGCAGGCCTTTCACTTGGGAGGCCCCGGGAACGGGTACCGCTTCTCCTCTCATATGTATCAATCTCCTCAAACACAGCTGCCTTGTCAAAAAGGGCCAGGTTCCCTTCAAAATCAAAATCCGTGTCTGGGATCTCCTCAATATCGTCCCCGAAGCACTCGTCATCTTTATTCTTCATCTGGCCATTTTTTAAACCACTTTTCTTTGGAGTTGCCTGATTTGGGTGCCTGCTACTAGATGACCCTGGAGGAAAAATCGGGACTCAAGTCAGTGTGGCCACAGAAAGCGCTCAGCTGAAGCAGAACACATTCGTCTCTTAAGGAGGAGTGTTACAGGAATCAAAGTGAAGGTGGTTAAGTTATTCCTCAGTCACATTAAGTAGCATAAACTACCACAAATCTCCTGGAATAATAGAGTTTACATATTACCCAAATAACAGAGAATATGAAATAAGCAGCATTCTTGGAAATCGTAACCAGTTCTGCCCTTCATAAGGAAACTGATAAGACAGAGGCTTTTGACAATTGAATATCAAAAAACTAAAGGGCAAAAATATAGCAGTCTCAATGTGTCCTCTCAATCACAAGGTTGCCGGTTCGACTCCTGCAAGGGATGGTGGGCTGTGCCCCCTGCAACTAGCAATGGCAACTGGACCTGGAGCTGAGCTGTGCCCTCCACAACTAAGATTGAAAGGACAACAACTTGACTTGGAAAAAAGGCCTGGAAGTACACACTGTTCCCCAATAAAGTCCTGTTCCCCTTCCCCAATAAAATCTTAAAAAATATATATATATATAGCAGTCTCTTCCCACCAGTCTGGGTGGTCTGATTCTGAATGTCTGGCAGTGGTTTGAGAGAAATACTACAGAGCAAAAGAAAGCCAAATCCTCATAACCTGAAGCTCACAGGAAGATACTATTCAACTGGCTCTTAATTCTATGCTCACCAAGCAAGCAACCTTCTGCTTTTTAATTTGGTGCCAGGCGAGACCCCAGCGGGAGGGAATCTCTGGTAGAGACAGATTCCAGATTCTGAGCCAGATACACATCTCCCACTTACTATAAGTTGGCATTTTGACTTATACACCTGTTTTTGGATCTTTTGGTTAATGTGATCTCTTTTCTCAGAATTTTATCACTTTCGGGTAAGCAATCTCTGAAGCATCAAATAAGACCAAGACCACATTGCCCTGATCCTGTGGAGGCCACACCAAGACCCATCCACTTCAGCACCAGAGCAGCCAGCCTCTCTGCCCAGGAGAGACCATGTGGCCACGCCCATCAGCCACCCACTCCTCCAGCAGCCGAGGCTCAGACGCCACAGCATCCTCCCTACAGTCCATTCCCAGAAAGTCCTGAGTTGGGTTGTACTCTGACCCCCATCTGACCACCGGAAAGGGTGGATCAGGTGACTGGTGTACCACACTGACCCTGCACCACGGTCTAAACAAATGTAATGTACTTCCTTTGAGAGACTGGGTGCCTCAATTACTGAAAATACTCAAGTAGAGGTTAGAACGGTCATGAGCAACCCCTTCCCTCACACATACCAGCCCAACTATCCTGCTCTACCTAACTCTTCTCACAGCAATTCCCTTCTACCCAACGGACCCTGACTCAGGAGACCTAGGATCTAATTGTTCTGTCAATAACATGATATATAATCTTATACCTGTCATCCAGCTTCTCAGTTTCCCTGCATGGAAAATGCTCACTGTGGCATCTCCAGAAGGGTTTCTAGGACATAGCATGCAGTCAATAAATATTTAATGAATTACTCAACATCAGCAAGATTAATTACAAGAATTATTCTGAAAGATGTGTACTATGCAAATGTCACTTGTGTCCTAGTCTTCCTAAGGCCACACACTGGTATGGAAAAGGGATGTGGCTGGCAGGAAAGATTCAGGCCCCTGAAAAAAAACTAAGGCCAACCAAAATAAAGAAGAGGAGGAAGAACTGGCTGAGCCACCAGAAACAGCTCAGTCTATGAACCATGGAGAAGCTCGTCAATGTCTGGTTTAAGTTCTAATTCCAATAATTTGATAAAAGCATTCCGTGAGAGCGTGCTGTGTGTCACAGCTAGGTGCTGGATTATCGTATGTAACCAAGACATGCTACTTGAAATGGAAGGAGAGATATTTAAGCTAATAATGAAAATAAAATGTGATGAGAGTTTTAAGTTTACATAAAGTGCCACAGAAATATGGATGAAACAGCGGAGCTGGATTAGGAATGGGAGAGCAGGAATGAAAATATTAATACAAGGTCAGGATAACACCATTAGCAATATATGTTAGCAGGGGAAGAACTAGAGAAAAAGTCAAGTTTGCCAAATTATCAATGTGCTGCCTCAGCATCAAATCAAACCATTCTATGAGGAAACAGGTCCCTGGCCAGTGGTCTCTCCCCAGTGGGGGTGTGCTCACCAGCAATGCGCAGGATAATCCCCTGGGAGTGGGAAAAAGATACTAAATATTCTACTTACTTTTCCTTTTAACTGAAACCAGTAAGAAATCAAGCCTCATGAATTTAGTGTATGGATGGAAGTTGGCACCCTGAGGAGTGCCAGCCAATCACTCCCAGTATGTGAGAGACCCGAGGAAAGAGCGAGGTTCCATAACAGGAAGTGTGTATATATGCAAGTAGAGTTACATCTTTCTTGTGTGTGTGGTAAAATACATGTAACCTAAAATTTACCACTTTAATCATTTAGGTGTACAGTTCAGAGGCATTAAGTACATTCACACTGTTCAATTACACAAATTTTTAACTAAAGCATGCAAAAAGTCAGTGGCTTAAAAACATTCCTATGGGGCGGCTGGATGGCTCAGTGGGTTAGAGCACAAGCTCTGAACAACAGGGTTGCTGGGTTCAATTCCCGCATGGGATGGTGGGCTGCGCCCCCTGCAACTAAGATTGAAAACGGCCACTGGACTCGGAGCTGAGCTGCCTCCTCCACAACTAGACTTAAGGACAACAACTTGGAGCGGATGGGCCCTGGAGAAACACACTGTTCCCCAATATTGCCCAATAAAATTTATTTTTAGAAAAACCAAAAACATTTCTATAAAGAAACTACGTGTAAAGATAATACTAATCTTGTCCACAGTCATAAGCAGACAAGAGAATGGCAGAGCTAACACTTTCCCTGGTATTCTCACAGGCCTTTAGCCAGAAGAGGTTTTTAAAATTAATCTAATCAGATGTAAAAACAGAGACAGACCCCACATCAAAAAGCATCAAGGTTATTCCAAACATGAATTCATATGGACGATCGCTGCCACTGACGAACTTCAGCCTAAGTATAAATACACTGTATCAGGAGTCTGCAAAATACAGCCCAGGGGCCAAATCCTGTCCACGGCCTGTTTCTGTACATAAAGTTTTATTTGTTTATTTGTTTGCATATTGTCTAAGGCAAGTTAAGTAGTACTGGAGACAGAGACCGTATGGCCTGTAAAGCCTCAAGTATTTAACATCTGACCCTTTACAGAAAGCTTGCTCACCCCACTCTACACGTCATGCCTCTTAGAATTGTTCTTTTCAGCTATGACTGCCATTAAAAAATAATAATAATAATTACTGAACCTGGGGCCAATTCTTGAATATGTTTCATTCAAAGTGTTCAGTGTGTCATTGAACTACTATGGTACTGTATTTGAACTCCACACTAGCCCTTTGTGATGCGAGCCTAAAACCCTACTAACTACATTCTTCCTTCATTCGCTGGGTTCCTGTTAGGTTCCACCACCAGAGGTTGGCGCTTGGAGAGACAGGAAGGAAGAAGGAAGAAGGAAGAGACTTTCTTGTTTGCTGGCCAGTCGCGCTAGCACCGCCCTGGCAGCTGGTCATCTCCAGGGTTTCTTTCCGGTGTGGAATCAGCTCTGTGGAGCCCCTTCTCCCAACTTTCAGGTTCTGATAACCCCAAGTGCCTCCCTTTGTTTTCCCTCCCTCAGTGTCTCCTTTTGCTTTTTTAAATCTTCCAACACTTCCTTAGCCAATTCCCTCTATTAATTCTTTTCTGAAAGCTAGTGTGGTTACTACTTTCCTTAGTGGTATATCAAGATTTTTTAAATTAATGACACAGTTAATCACTCTGTTCTAACGAAGTATTAATGTTTAATAAGAAAATTTTAAAAAATATTTGAATACAATATTACTATAAAAATAGTTCACTTCATGTTTGTCTAATCCTTTTGAATTTGTAAAGGTAAAGACCTTTCTGAGTTACAAGACACAGACACACAGAGAAATAGAGCTTATAGCTTCGATTCCAAAATCCCAGACATGGGTCGAGAGTAAACACAGAAATACACTCACCAGCCCAGATATCAAAGAGCTGCTCTTCTCCCAGTGTGTATAAAAATCTTAACTGATCTGAGCTCAAAGTAGACAATCAGAAAAGACTTTAAAAAGACCAACAAAGCAGATCCTCTGTTGTCTCCCACCTAACAGAGATCAGATATCTCGAAACAGCAATCCCTTTATAGAGATACACAAGTGTTCAAACCATAAAACCAAGTTCCCCATCATTGCTGCTACCACTGGGGAAGAGCTTAGTTCTAAACCAACGGAAAACAAAGCAAAACCCCAAAATCAGTAGAAAGGGAAAATACCAAAGAAACAGAAAATCCGCCAAGTTCCAGTGCTGCTTTGGATTCACCTCTGGGAGCCAAGAAAAGATGCACCTGGGTTTCACCTGCTCATGAGGCGCATCACTGATAGTTTTCAAACGGCGTTACTGAGGTATAACTGGCATACAAAACCCTGCACATACGTAATGTATACGATTTGATGAGTTTGGACGTATGCAGAAACCTGTGACACCATCACCACAATCAAGGTAATAAACACATCCACCACCCTCTAAAAACAGTCAATGACGCACAGATAATCACTCTGTTCTAACCAAATATTAATTTTTAAGCAAAAATACTAACATTTTGAACCACTGAGCCATATTTTGAACTAGTAAAATATTACTGTAATACAGTTCACTTCATGTTTATCTAATTTCTAGTTCATGTTTACCTTTTTTAATTTGTACTTTTATGTCTCATATCTAATGTATATAATATGTAGGGACAGAAAACAATAAATTGATGAGCCAATCAACAGTTCTTATGAATGTCATATAAATGGTTAGTTCTGAAGGAGGAAGTACAAGAAACCTAATGACATAATACCAATATTATGAGTCAAATACTTACTGCTTATTTAAGGCACTATTTAGGCCAAAGCATCATTCCTTTGAAGCTGAATACAGTTTACTTGGAAGAAAGGAATGGGGTTGGTCTACATGAGTCCTTTCCTTCCAGCTAAATGCATCTGTCATCACACTGCTGAGTCCCAAACACCATCTGAGCCATGAGAGTACTCTGATTGGCCTTTTTCTTTACTCATTCATTCAAAAAAGTTTTCCTTAAGCATCTGCTGTCTCCCAAGATCTGTGCTAGGTGCTGGAGAGTCAACAGTGAACAACAGCAACACAACCCAGCCCCCACCTCCTGTGACGCTCACCCCGTGACTGCCACTGCCGTCACTCCTGCAGCCCCAACAGCCAGACTGCCCCATTTTCCAACACAGCACCTGCAACAGGCCCCGGCCACAAGTAGGCGATTTTACAGTGAATGTGCTCCTCTCCCTGTTAGCAGACTGCCTATCGCCTAGTCAACAGCCAGACCCCTCTACCCTCAAAACAAAACCCACTTCTGTTCAGATTCCTCCTGTCAGGTGAGGAGGCGAATTCCTACATCACCATGGTGGCACTCCTGCCAATAACCGATTTAAGCCTGGGTGGCGGGGGCCACGGCAGTGGTTTCCGGTGCAGGGGTCCTGCTTCCTGCAGAGCTCCTGGCTCTCAGTCAGTGCAATTCTGCCTTCCGAGGAACACCTGATAACGTCCGGAGACAGTTTCGGTTGTTACAACCGGCGGCGGTCGGGGAGCTACTGGCACCTCGTGGGGGGGTCCAGGGGCGCTGCTAAACATCACACCACGCACAGGACAGCCGCACACACATCACCCGGCCGGAAACACCCAGAGTACTGGGCTGGGAAACATGCTAACAAGGACACAGCGGACATGGTGTCTTTGCTCCTTTCAAAGAATGTTAAATGTGGATGAGACATGGAACTGCTGGAGCCGCTCGTATCAACGTGGGGACGAAGGCAACACAGAGGACGGGGTCAGAGGAATGGGACTGAAGCCCTGACTGTGCCACCAGGAAGGGGCCGTCCTCTGCACGTACTGGGACATTTCCTGAGTACTGGAGCCACTGAGTAGGGTTCACTATTACAACCAGGGCACCCTAACTGATATCATCTGTCTAGTACTTTAACATCTACTGGGAGCCTTTTCACAAAGATTACTTCATTAATTCTTATAATACTCTAAGGTATTAGAGAAACGTGAAAATGCTTTCAGATGGTTATTACTGCCTACAATTACTGGGGAGATTAAACAAAGGAAGACACTAAGGAACTCCCCACGTGTTATCTTGTAGAACCTGTGCCTGGCTGCACCTTAGGCTCCCATATACACGTTAGCTCCCAAACAACCTAACTGAACCTACCATTCTACAGATGATGCAATGAAAGGTGCTCCAAACTCACAGAGCTAAGAAACGTCTGAGTTAGGATTTGAACTTTGATCTGTCAGATTCCCAATTCTACACTATTTCCACATATAAAAAAGTGGAAACAAGAGTAGGAAACCATGAAACTCTGACAGACGTCAGCAAAATTAAGAGCTACTAGCAGAGAGGATCGTGTCTGGAAATTGAGCACGTGAGGCAAAAGCAAAGCACCTGTTCAACACAGCACGACAGTTTAAAAAACACACAACAGAACTCAAAAGCAACAGGGAACAAGTATTCCTTCTTTAAAAATAACTTTTTGTTAAATGTTCAGAGTGGATAATGCATAAAATATATAGAAAATTACAGATATTCACTTAACATTTTGACATTTCCTTTTAGTCAAAAATATGCATCCATCTTATGAAAGTTTGTATCCTGCTTTCTTCCTTAGGAGCATCTTCCTGTCTCATGAAACATTTCTCTAAATATTTTTTATGGCTGCATAAATTATAGATACCATATTGATATAAACACCATACCTACCGATGAACTTTTAAGCTATTTCTCATGTTCACTGTTGCAGACTCAGCCCAAACATGCCGTCTTTGATTACTCCAGCTGAAAAATCGCTCCCATCTGACCACCTGTAGCAGTGTGGGCACCCCTCGTCTAGCATTTACCTTACACCACCGACCTCTCCTGCAGTGCTTATGCTAACTTTCCAAAGAGCGTGTAAGCCAACAGTGGGCACAACCGTATCATTCAGACCTGTCACCCAATACTATAGCTGGTCCAACCTAAGTACACAAGTTTGTGGTGAATTAAGAAATAAAAAGAGCCATATCAAAATAAAATAAAATAAACCCAAACAAACAACAAAAGTTCAGAGTCTAAAAGGTTATAGAGCAAAGGCAACTTGAGATAAACTATGAGAAAGAAAACGACGCCAAGTGCGTTGCGTGACTGAAAAGGACAGGAAGATGCACTTGGCAACAATAACACGTGAGTATAAGGCGAGGACTTCAGAGGAAAGGAATGTGGTCGTGTCTACTACGGACTGATAACGGGCTGCTCTAGACCTATCACAACCACAGATGAACACAAGCAATTAATCAGTGCGAGAGAAGACAGGGTAAAAATGCAAAATGGGAAACCATTTTTGGCTCGGCCATAGGACTCCATAAACATAACTTGCAACCACACCCAGACTATGTCTTTAGAAGATTATCAGGTATTTTCTCGCGCTCCCTCTGAATACAGATGTTCCATTCTTTCATTTGACATACACTAAGGACCAGCTATGTTCCAAATACTGTCAGGAAAGCAGAGAGTGAAAACAAAATTTCCAGGTGAAAATACTGACATCAAAGGTCAGCAAGAGGAAGATAAAATAAAACAAACAAAGGCAGGCTAACGTGCCCAGTTGTCTCTTATTCTTCCCTTTCCTCATACTTTAATACAAATATTGGGAAATCCTAGATGAATGAGCTGTCTCAATACGTGGTTCCTCAGCCCAAAGAGCCTTGCTCTGTATTAAGCTGGCCTTTGGCCACTGGGAGAGAAAAGCACTTGTTCGGAAAACATAAACAGCGCTTCCCAGATTTCTTTACTTTTCAAGTACAAGGGCCAAGTATGCGTTAAGACTTGAGGCTGGCCGTCTTCCTGTGCCATTTTGCTGCCAGCCTTTGGCACAGAGGCCCCTTGGCCAGGATAACTTATAACAAACCTATTGTTGTATAACCCTCCATGCCACTTATTTATTGGTTTTTGTCACACACACATGTTGCAAAGGAAAACTCTGTCCTGCCCTTAGCACGCTAAAGGGCACCTGAAGGTCAATTGCAAATGTTTTCGTGTCAGACTCAATGGGCTTCGTGAGGAGGTAACAGAAAGTGTCTGGGACCTTCTTTTCAACTCCTAAATTCTAGGCCCTGGTCATCAGTCCACTTCTTGGGCTCAGGCAGCAGTCTGCTGGGAAAATGAAGCACATCCAAGGGGGTTAAGGAGTCACAGAGGACCTCCGAAAACTTGGTGAAAAATCACTTTCTGACCTCAGGTGCTGGGCTCACCGCCACCCTGCACGATACACAAATGTGTGTCCTTAGCGGACCACAAGTCGTTGGCCTCTGCTCCCTGGGATTGACGTTCCATTCAAATATTCTGAATGGTCAGTTCAATGACCAAGGTCATCCAGACTATCCTTTATAACTGCTCCCCTCACACACCAAAAGGGAGAGATTAAAATCTGTGCTAAATCCTCCTCCGTGTTGGATTAGGTACCTAGAGCCAACAAATCGCTCAACAATTTGTTACTAACCTTGAAAGAACACTTAAAAGTCAGAACTGAAGAGGGATTATATTCCTATAGCTTTTTCAATCTATTTAGTCTTAACACCAATGTATATATACACCGGATGAAATTCTATGTACACATTCCTAAGGAGAAAAATACTTACTCTCCATGTCTTCATTCATTAATGAGAAAAAAACTGATAACCTACATTACAACTGTGGTGGGAAGAAACCAATCTATTTCCTTGGAATCCTGAAAATGCTACGTGTGTCTATCTCTGGCAGACCGTTCTACTCATTTTCCAGGGCTCACTGAACAGATAAATAGATGTACCTATATCTTCTATCACAAACCAATTCTCAGTCGCACTTCATATTCAAACTCCCAGGCCACAGACATTCCCACACTGACCTGGATTCCAAAGAAGTTCCCTGAAGGACAGTAACGTTTTCCTGCCAATGATCTCTTTATCTTATTTACACTCAGTTAACAATCTAGGAAAAGGGAACGGATCAAACAGCAAAAGCAGAAGCAGCATCACCCAGGGGGGTACTTCTGAGAGTGACTGACTGCACTTTTTAATCTACCAGAATGACTTGTTATAGTCAGTTACATTACTTATTTTGAAGTTAGCTGTACTCTTTCAAGAGCGTTGCTGTAACTGTTAGTAACAGAAAAATGAATGGAAAAAAACTGATAGTCTTACATACACCCAGCAATCCTGCTCCTAGGTATTTACACAACTGATCTGAAAACTTATGTCCACAGAAAACCTGCACGCCAATAGCGGCTTTATTCATAACCACCAAAAGCTGGTGAGCGCTCTTACAATGTCCTTCGATGGATAAACGAACATCTATTCAATGAAATATTATTCAGCAATAAAATTAAATAAGCTATCAAGCCACAAAAAGACATGGATGAATCTCAAATGCACATTATTAAGTGAAAGGAGACAGTCTGACAAGACTACATACTGTGTGATTTTAATTATGTGACATTCTGGAAAAGGCAAAACTACAGAGATAGTAAAAGGTCAGTGGTTGCTGGGGCAGGAAGGAGAGGTCGTGGAAAAGGGGAAGGCCTAGACAGGTGACACGGAGGATTCTGTATGATACTGTGATGATGGGTACCAGACACTACGTATTTATTAAAACCCCCCAGACTTTAGAAGCACCAAGAGTGAGCTTTAATGTATGCAAAGTAAAAAAAAATCACTGAGGAGGTTGGAGGATAGAATGCAGAATGTGACAGAATTTGTTATAAATGCATGAAACAAGCCGATGTAGACGAACGGTGGCGGTATGGGTTAGTAATTCTGATCCAGTTATACGTGTATCCTAGAATTGAATAATTTAAGCCAATGGATGGCAGATGGTGGGAGACGGGCTTCTCACTGTTGGAGTGAGATGTTACAGATAAGAAAAGTAGGCTAGAATGATCACGTGGTCATGGATTAAATTGGACACATTAGTATAAACTCCTATTTAGCTGCAGGGAGTACAGATTATATACAGAAGTATTTATGGGTATGTGTATATATACAGTTAAGTACACACGCATTTCCCTGCTCTGCCAGCTGAAAGGCAAGACGCAGCAGCAGTGAGCACACCTAGCGCCCAGATCATTCTCCAGTCAAAGAAAACAGCTCTTTAAAGACACGGCTGATTCTAGGACTGGCGCAGGAAATACAGACGTTAAGCCTGGAGCATCTTGTAGTGCCAGAAAGTAAAGAAGTACTGGGGGGAAAAAACCCAACCACGCGTACACGTCAAAATGCAGGCAATGGGGCATGTCAAAGGGACACAACAGCCAACTGAAAGAGTTCCCAGTGGCCAAAGCTAAAATAATGGCCTCTAAAATAAAGCAGTACTGAATTTAACCCGAAGTATAAAGTACTTAGGAGTCCATACTGATAAAAGTAAATGATTGAATAAATAACTACATGGGGGAGAATCTCTGGTGCAGAAGAATTCCAAATCATTTATATAGATGTTTTCTCTGTGTAACTCCCCACTACTCCCAAGGTGTGGGCTGCACAGAGTGACTTCCTTCCAAACAGCACAGTATGAAAAAGGAGTAACTTTATAGAATCTGACACATACATCTAAGCCGGGCAATCAAGGTCAACATCAAAAGTCATAAACCATGCTGACAGTAGACACCCTTGATATGGTGATGACAATGATACTTTACATCTTCCTCCCCAAAATATATAACGCCAATCTAATCATGAGGAAAACATCAAATACCAATTGAGGGGTATTCTACAAAATACATGGCCAGTACTCATCAAAACTGTCATCAAAAACAACGGAAGTCTGAGAAACCATCAGAGCCAAGAGGAGACAGGACCAGTAAATGTAAAGTGGTATGCCAGAAGGGAGCCTGTGACAGGACATTAGATAAAAGCCACGGCAAACTGAATAAAATATAGACGTTAGTTAATAATAACGTATCAACACTGGTTCATTAATTGTAACAAATGTACCATTTTAATGTAAGATGTTAATAACAGAGAAAATATGTAGAAAAATAATATATAAATTGTTAACAAAGATTATCTCCAAGTACGTAAGATTATAAACCGCTTGAATATTTGAACTTTTAACAAACCAGTCAATTTTTTTTTTTTAAAAGGGAGAAAAAAGAAAGTAGAGAAAGTTAAAGTCTAAATGGAAAGAATCATTTTCTATGCAAGCATTCTATACATTTTCAAAGGATACAGAAATAACAATTCAATTTAAGTCTCAGGTTTTCATTGTCAATTCAGGTAGTTGGTAAGAGGCATGGAAGGAAAGTGCCTTGAAATATATTTTTTTAATTTTCAAAATTCCAAGTTTATTCACGGAATCGGGTATTTTCAAAACTTAAACATACTGACCCTGACACAGGGGCCACACAGATTCTTGTGAATCTGTTGTAATTCATGATCATAGCTTTACTTTAGTGAACACGTTAAAGAGTCTACCAGATTCTAGTGAATTCACTATGGTTCTATCATGAGCAAACGGCATTCAACAACTCGCTAGCACCACAGAAAAGTGGACATTAACACACACGCCAAGGCTTGCGCTCCTGGACGTGCCAGTGGGGGCAGTGAGTACAGTACAGCTACACCGGTGAGTCTGTCAGAAACTGTAAGGTCACAGACACGTCCACATCTCTCCTCTAACTGAGGGTAGGAGCCAAATCACGAGAAAAGTGATTAAAAATCTCCTGGAACAACCCAAGCACAGGTCCCACTCAGGCATCACTACGACCATCAGTCACCAGATTAAAACCAACACCACTTCTGTCTCTATGAACTCTAGGCTGATCACTGACTTTTCTTGAAGAAAGGAAACTGGTGTGAGTCTCTAGCAGCTTCTTTCCTTTCCCTTAACAGCTTGAGGAAGTAGCCCTGGAATACGAGAACCATGCTGTATTTTTGTGAAGCTCTACCAGCATCTTTTGTATTTGGGTAACAAAGGACTTGTTTATAGAACAGCAGTGGATAACAACTTACAGCCCTGCAACATCAGGTTAAGGAGGAAGAGAACTTGCTCCAACTTACAGGAGTTGTGCCGACGACGGAAACTTTTGGACTGGCTCACGGGCTCCACGTGCCTGTCCACGTAGCTCTTGGAGCACTGCTGCTGCTGGGGGGAGATGGCCGCCTCCTGGCTCCTCCCCTCTATCCTCCTAGGGATGCTCTGAGGGGCAGTGCTGGAGGAGGCTGGCTTCCTCACCAACCTGCCCGTGCCATTCTGATTGATGCCCACCTGGTACCCAACACCAGAGGGGCCAAATTCTGTCTGATGAAGATCGCCAAAATGGTTTTCTCCAGGACCTGGGATCTCTAGAATTTTTAATTCCGTAATGTCACCTGCCCTGAAATACACAAAAGAAGCCAAGTGTCAAAACTGTAACAGTAGTAAAAGTGATGAAACTGGAATCAATAGTAACCTGGAATCAGCTATACTTTTGCAGGGCTGCGTTTCAATGAGTTATCAAAGGCAAAAAGTAGGAAAGGTGGTACCACGTTTCCCCGAAAATAAGACTGAGCCGGACAATCAGCTCGGGTCTTATATTAATTTTTGCCCCAAAAGACGCATTTGATCTGATTGTCTGGCTCGGTCTTATTTTCGGGGAAACAAGGTAGAGCGCTTAAGGAGAGGCTCAGCCACCAACATTCAACGGACATAGCACCAGCCCTCAAGGAGCCCTGCTGGCAATGGCACACTATTATTAGCACGTGAGACTCCCAGAATGCAGAATGGCTTTGTCACTCATTCCCTCACTCCTCACTGGTAGGCACAGAGAGAATACTTACTCTGTGATTAAGCCCTGCACGAGGAACGAAAAGCAACACATGCCCACAAAGAACTCATAGTGTGGTCAGCAGAAAAGACCAGGAGACAACGGAAAGTGGTGAACACAGTGACAGAGGTGTGCAGAGGAGACTAGAGAAGCCAGAGGAAACACAGAGGTCATTTGGCAGAGACAGATGAAAACGTGCTTCAAGTCTGGTGGGAGGGACAACAAGAGCTAGCCAAGCAGGAGAGCATCTGCGCCCGGGCTCAGAGACTGCGGAAACATGGCCCATGTGAAGAACTGCAATGCTACGGTGTGACGAACGGGAAGGATGTGTGTGGAAGTCCATCAGGCGGGAGGAAATCAGGGCCCAGTTCATAATCACATGGGATTTTCCTGGTGGCTGCAGGGAAGGTGGAGAAAGCAGAGGCAGGAGCACCAGTTAAGAGACCAGGCAAGAAGAGGGGATGAACAGGGCAAATGCTGACGCAGAGGGAGAAGTGGGGATGGAACCAAGAGACATTTGGAATCCACAGGATCTGGTAACTAACTGAACTAGGGAATCAAAGAAGAATTTCTTCTTATTCTTAAGTTTCCAACTTGGGTGAAAGGTGTCATTGGTCACCTATTAATGGAAGCTCTTGGGAAGAAGAAATCTGCAGGTAACATCGTGAGGCCAGCTTTCAAAATCTTAAATTTAAAATATCTTGTCAGATACCCACCTGGAAATGACCAGTAGACAATTCAAATAAAGTGTCTAGAGTTCAGAAAACGGGTCTAAATTAAAGATTTGGTACATGGCCAGTTTATAAATATTCTCATGGGGATAAATGACATGATATATGCAAATCATTAAGTCTAGTATTTGGCAAGAATTCAATACATGTTTATTATTACTACTAAAAAAAGATTTGGGGTCTCATTAATGTATAAGAAGGTACATGTGAGATTGTCTAGAGAGTACATACTGAGAAAGGAATCAAAGATAGAAAGTTGAGAACACCCATCTTAAGAAGTGAGTAGAAGAAAAGGAACCTGGAAAAAAAAGATACAGAAGTGGAGGAATACTGGAAAGAAAACCCAAAGGGGTGACAGGGAAACTAAAAGAGAGCATTCCAACAGTTTGGGGGCATCTGAATAAGATTATAATTGAGACACTGCCATTGAATTTGGCAATTAGGTCACCTGTAACCTTGGCAAGAGCTGGTTCAGCAAGATGGTAGTTAGAAAAAAGATAACGGCGGAGTAAGGAGGGACTAGAGAAGGAGACCACAAAGGGAACAAAGGCAGACAATTTTGCTCTGAAAAGAACTGTGGGAGTAAAGAGGAGGGAATGACAGTTGCAAATGAACGCTGTGTGGGGGGGCATCTGTACTATGGGAGACCTGGGAGGTGAGAATGCGGAGAGGAAAGAGGCGGCATAAATGCTGAAACCAAAGACACAAAATACATGTAGGGTCTCAAGGAAGACAGACCAGAACAGCATACAAAGCATACGTGATAAGGTGAGCCCTCAACACGAAGGGTGTTTCTTCTACTGAGACTTCAGAGGAGGTAAGAAATAAGAACGGCTACACCTACAGAAAGGTTATGTGTGGGTGCTGTTCAGAAAGTCAAGGAAGCTGCGGCCGGAGAGTCTTTTTTTTCTTCTTTTTTTAAACATAAGTCTGTCAAACTAGTGAAAAGAGGGATGTAAAGACAACAACTGAACTTGAGACGTGTTGGCAAACACTAAGAAAAACACATTCCTATAATTAAGGACTTTAGCTACTGGCTACAGTGTGCTTCTGGAGATAAATTATAATACAAATCTACAAAGAGAGATACATTTATGCAGGGGGAAAATCAAGAAGACCTTAGATTAAGAAAGCACAAATAATACAAAACTGAGAAAGAAAATGTGAAACCATAAAAGAAAACAGAAAAGTTATTCTGAATTTGACCCTTTTAAATAACATAATGATGCGTGCTTCATAGAGCAAAGTGTTTCACAAACTCTGAATCATTAGCTGAAAGCTAGTTACCACCCAAAGCCTCTGCTCAAACAGCAGCTGGACTATAGATCTAAGGTTGCAGCATCTCCCCTGTGACAAGACTTGACTCAGAAGCAGCCCCATGCGAGAGGACACCGGCAATCGAGTGCAGGTCCCAGCCCCGCAGAGCACCAGAGCGGATGGAAGCATCAGCCAGGACTCACCTGAAGGTTACTTCTGGCACGAGGCACTTCACCCCGTTGTGGAAAGGCCGGGTGAGAGAAATGGTCTGGCTGACCTGGTCCACTGCGGACACTCTGCCCTGATAGACACCCAAGCTGTCCCCACAATTGATGGACACGATACTGCCCAGCCAATCCGCAGCCATGTTTCCGATGCGAGCCCGCCGTGCAGAGAGGAAACCAGGTGGTGTACCTGGAGAAACAGACAAACCTTTAATTCAATTCAGGGAAGAATTACGCCAGGCTCTGTACCAGGTGTTGTTTCATAATACGCATTCTGTCGCATCCTTAATGTAATAAAACAAAAAATAAAACGTTTTCAGTAGGCGTATGCTTATTAATGAAAAACAATATTATTCAATATAATATATACAAAGATCTTACAATTGCTTTAAAGCACATGTATTGGATAATTATTTACTCAGACATCAAATCACACAAACTGTAACCTGCTTATAACCTACTTTAATATATTTGCCATCAGAATGTTTTCAAAAAGATTATATAGATTTATATTATATATGATATATAAAAAACAATATTGGTAACGTCAGAGTAGCTCCTATCAGACTAACCCTCTTGACGATCATGATAAATTCTGGACAAAATTTTTTTTAAAAAGCTGAGTGAAGGCATTGGAGAACACTACACCTAACAACTACAGAATATACTCATATATTCTTTTCAAATCCACGTGGAATACTCACCAACATATGCTGGGCCCTAAACTACTATCAATTCGTTTCAAAGGACGGAAATCAGGCAGAGTATATCCTTTATCCACAACAAAATTCAATTTGAAATTGATAATATTTCAAATATTCCCAAATATTTGGAATTAAACAAGACATTTCTAAAAAAAACCTATGGGTCAAGGAAGAAATCAAAAGGGAAGTTAGAAAATGTTCAAACTCAGTGATAATGAAAATACATCTGATATATGGTGATGGAAAGAGAACTGACGCTGGGTGGTGAACACACAATGTGAGATATAGATGCTGTATTACAGAATTGTACACCTGAAATCTATGTAGCTTTACTAACAATTGTCACCCCAATAAACTTTAATTTAAAGGAAAAAAAAAAAGGAAAAGAAACTACAACATTTGTGGGATGCACTTAAAATAATGCTTAAAGGGAAAATTGTAGCTTTAAATGATTATACAAGTATCTGATTAAGACAAAGGGCTAGCATCTAGAATACCGGGGGTGCCAAAAACATGTATATACATGACTTCTTTCATCTTTTGTTATCGGTATATATTAAGCATTACGATTTTAAAAGTGTTTTCCTGTCTTAAAATGTGCATACATTTCTTTGGCACCCTCTGTATATAAAGAAATCTCAAAACCCAACAACAAATCCCATAAAAAATGGGCTAAAGACATGAAAAGACATTTCAACAAAGACGTACATATGGCACATGAAAGGATGTCCAACATCATTAACTATCAGGGAAATGCAAATTACAACCACAATGAGCTCTCCCTACACACCCACCAGAATGGCTAAAATGAAAAATAGTGACGCCACCAAGTGCTGACAAGAACGTGAGAAAACTGGATTCTCAGACATTGCTGATCGGAATATTAAGTAGTGCAGCCATGCTGGAAAACAATTCGTCAACTTACAAAAAACCTAAACGTGCCATTACTACATGATCTAGCAAATGCACTACTGGTCATTTATCCCAAAGGAAGGATGAAGGGTGACTTAAGTTTACACAAAAACGTGCACATGAATGTTTATTTATATGAAGGTTTACTCCTAATATCCCCAACCCGAAACAACCCAGACCTTCAATGGGTAAATGGTTATTGGGGTACATCCATACCACACAGAAAAAGTGAAAAAAGCCAACCTCAAAAGGTTACCTTCTATATGATTCCACCTGTGTAACACTCTTGAAATGACAAACGATAGAAATGGAGACGAGATTAGTGGTTCCCAGGGGTGGCGGCAGGAGGGAAACAGTACGGCTATAAAAGGGGAGCATAAGGGATCCCCGTGGTAATGAAAATGTTCTGTACCTTGACCATACAATGTCAGTATCCTGGCAGTAATACTGCTATAGTTTTGCAAGATGTTACCCCTGGGGAAAACCGGGGAGGGTATATGGAATTTCTTATAAGTGTATATAAATCTACAATTATCTCAAATAAAAAGTTTAATTAAAGAAACCAATGTCTTCTACTGTGTTAACAAAATAAATGAGGAAATCATGTATGATCACACACCAATAAATGCAGAAAGATAATTTGAAAAAATTCAACATCTATTCATAATTTAAAAAAAAAAGAGGGGGTAGCTTCTACAAAACGATGACAGCTAACATCATATTAATGGTGAAATAATGAATCCTTTCCCCCTAAGACTGGGACCAGGCGAGGATGTCCCCTGTCACCACCTCTATCCAACACTATGCTATAGGTCCCAGCCAGTGCAACAAAACGAGAACTGAGAAGCATGAATATTGGAAAGGAAGAAGTCAAACTGTATTTGTAAATGATGCTATTGACTGTGTGTGCAGAAAACCCTAAGGAATGTCCAAAAAATAATCCTACTAGAACTAATAAGTGAACTTAGCAAAGTCACAGGATACATGCTCAACTTAAAATAGACAACTGTATTTTATACAACAGCAACAACTAAAAATGAAAATTTAAAATACTATTTATAATTACTAAAAAACAAAATACTTAAGAATAAATCCAATAAAAAATGTGCAGGATCTGTACAATGAAAACTAGAAAACTATATCTAAATGGATTAAAGAGCTTACTGTTATCAATTCTCCCCAAATTGAACTGTGGATCAAATAACGATAGCAATAAAATTCCCAGCTGGCCTTTTTGGAGACACTGAAAAACTGGTTCTAAAATGTATACGGAAATGCAAAATAGAAAAGCCAAAACAATTATGAAAAAGAAAAGCGAAGTTGCATGTTTTCCACTACCTTATGTCAAGATTTATCACAAAGCATAGAAATCAGTGTGGCATTGGTGCACGGACATTAGATCAAAGGGACAGAGTCAAATCCAGAAACAGACCCCACACACAGTCAACCGACTGCTGTTTCATCCGCCAAGGTCAATGGATGGAGAAGTCAAAAGTGCTCTTCAAGAAATGATACGAGCACAACTGGATGTGCGTGAGCAAACATAACCTTCTATTCCTAGCCCATACCAGATACAAAAACATTAATTTGAAATAAACTATCTATACATAAAAGCTAAAACTAAAGCTACCAGGAAAACAAAACAGAGTATCTCAGTGACCTTGGGGTAAAGATTTCTTAGACAAAACACAAATAAGTACTAACCATAAAACAAAAAAAATCTGGTAAATTAGAGGTCATCAAAATTACAAAGTTGTGCTCAACAGAAGTCACCATTACAGAACACAAACTGGAAAAGGAGCAAAACAGATGCGGTGAGACCAGCCAAGACAATGGAATGCTGGAATAGGCACAATCAATGGAGACTGAAAAAAGGTAATGGATTCAAAGCCTATATACCGTGTTTCCCCGAAAATAAGACCAGGTCTTACATTAATTTTTGCTCCAAAAGACGCATTAGGGCTTATGTTCAGGGGATGTCATCCTGAAAAATCATGGTAGGGCTTATTTTCCGGTTAGGACTTATTTTCGGGGAAACACAGTCGGTGGTGGTTTGAATTTGGTGATGGTTACAGAAGGGGGGGGCAAATCACCATTAATAAAAGGTAAATGGAACACACATAATCCCACAGTTGTTACACACATGCCATCATGTTGTGTAACAAGAGAAGCCGCTAGCATTTATTACACAGTGTGTTTGGGACACGAGCAAAAACTGTTGGGCACCCTTTCCTTCCATCTCATAACAACACTCTCCCATTTTACAGATGGGGAATTCGCAATCCAGAGATTATATTGGATATTTTACACACTTGTAACCAGAGCATAACGTCAGCTTATTACAAAGGCATATTTTCCATGCACATACTATTCCATATGCATCCCATTGTATCACCGTTTCCTTCTCATTAGACATTTAGATAACTACATTTTTCACAATTGTAGTTAACACAGCAATGATCAACTTCATTTAGTTCTTGTTTTAAATTATTTTCTTAGGATAGAGCCTCCATCAGTCAAAAGGTACAATCACTTTTTTACCAGATTACAATGTGCCACAGCAGAAAACTATTTTTTTTCGAAACAAATCATTCTCTGGATGGGTTTAAAATAATGATACCATACTAAAATATTTAGGAAGCTATTCCATATAATCTTGCCCCATCCCCAAATCACTCCCCTGGAGGCTACCTCCCAGGCAGCAAAGCACTTCGAGAAGACTTTCAGATTTATGATGGCAGAAAGATGGTCCTTGCCTTCCTCTATTATAATCACCCCAAAACAATGAGAGAGAGAGAGAGAGAGAGAGAGAGAGAGAGATAAGCCATAGTCAAGAAAGTATTCTCAATAGAAATAATCTGGTAAAGGACTTATATCCAGAATATGTAAAGTAAGCTTACAAATCAGGAATAAGAAGGAAACAATACATTTTTTAAAGTGGGCAAAAAAAGTTATCTAAATGGCCAATAAACATATGAAAAGATGTCCAACATCATTAATTATCAAGTAAATGCAAACTAAAACATGAGACAACCCAAGTGTCCATGCTGGATGTGGTAAATAAAATGTGATATATATATACACACACACACAACGGAGTATCATTCAATGTTAAAAAGGAAGAAAGTTCTGATATGTTACAACATAGATACACCTTGAAGACATTATGCTAAGTGAAATAAGCCAGACACAAAAGGACAAATTTAGTATAATTCTGCTTACATGAGGTTCCTAGTCAAATTCCCAGAGACAGAAAGTAGAATGGTGGCTGCCAGAGGCTGGGGGAGCAGGCAATGGGGGGTTACTGTTTAGTGGGCAGAGTGTCAGTTTGGTACAATGAAAAAAGTGCTCAAGACGGGTGGTGGTGACGGCTGCACAATGTGTTCTCAATGCCCTGAACTGTACAGCTAAAAATGCTTAAAATGGGGGGTGGGGAGTTTGGCCGTTTAACTCAGTTGGTTGGAGTACATTAGAGCTGATGGTCCAGCCAGGTCTTATTTTCGGGGACACACGGTAGTAGCCTTACTCACAATAGCCACAAACTGGAGACAAGGAGAAATTATGGTATTAGTTAGATAACAGAACACTACTCAACAATTAAAAGTAATAAATTTATGCTACAACACAGAGGATTCTCAAAAACTGAGTGAAAGAAGTCACACAGATGAGTACACCTTATACGAGTCTATTCATACCATTTCTCCAAGGGGCAAAACTACTTTGTAGTGAGAAAATCAGAAGTGATTGCCTCTAGGGTGGAGAACTGCTTGGGAAGGGGTACAGGGGCTTCTGGTACAATGGAAATGCCCTATGTTTTTACTGACACAATGGTTACACGGATATACACTTTGTCCTAACTCACTGAATTGGGCACTTATCAGCTGTGCATTTTATGGTGCATAAACTATATCTCAAGAAAAAAGGAGGAAAAGAATATGCAGCCAATGTAACATCAGAGAATAGTTAACCATTCCTCCAACATAAGATTAAAAGCCTAGCGAGGTTTTCCACGAAGGATGAAAACTCACACCTAGAATAGTCCCTACCAAAATGTCTGTTAGGCATTTCATAACTGTCCAAAAGAGAATTCTTTATTTCACCAGCCCCACATTCAACACCTTCCAATTTGTTCCTTCCCAAGCCTTTCCCATCTCAGTAAACGGCACCAACATCCACCAAATGTGCTCACGCCCAAAAAAGGCATCCTTGATTCTTTCATTCCATACATTCAATTCATCGGCAAATCCTATTGTCACCAGCTCAAAAATGTGTCCATTTCTCTCCACCTCCACTACCAGCCTCCTAATCCAGACCACCCTTATCTCCTGATTGCAGGAGTCCCCTATCTGGTCTCTCTGCTTCCACTCCTGCCCCCTCCTTCAATTCTTTCTCTACACGGCAACCAGAGCAAAGTGTAAAATGTAAGTCAGTTGTCAGGACCCTGTTGAACAACTGTCCTTAGAGTCACGTCCAGCGTCCGTGACGTGGACTAGAGGCCCTACATGATCCAATTCCCGCTGTCCTCACAGAATTGGATCAGCTTCCTCTCTCACCAGGCCCTTCCCACTGTTCTCCAGACACAATGGCCTCCAGACACAGTAAGAAACTGTTCCTCCAATATATGAAGTTTGTTCTCTCCCCGCAGAACTTCGCACCGGCTAGTCTCAGGACACTCTTTTTCCCCAGCTCGTGAATGGCTAGTTCTAGCTCGTCTCCAGTATCAGCTAAGATGTCCACCATCCAGCCCCGAGGCCTTCCCTGGCTACCCAACCTAAAGTCGCGACTCCCCATCACTCTCCAGCATCCTCACCTTCTCTTATGACCTCAAAATAAATCCACTTATGAATGACCTCGTCTGCGCATGTGTCACCCCTAGGACACGAGCTCCGTGGGGGCAAGGAGTCTTACTGTGTGTCTTGCTCAGTCAGTAAGAGTACCTAGAATGTAAGAGGGACACAATAAATATTTATTCAATCAACGAATGAATTAGACGTAATAAATCTGACAGGAATCAATCACTCAAAATCTAGAGTATCTAAATATTTCTATCTAAACGCCTTGGCTCTTCTTGGAAATGGTTCTAAAAATACAATATCCTTCATGGATACTCAATGCAAAATCCCATGTAAGATAAGAAATCTAACATTGCCCTACACAAAGACGGAAGTCAGGAAATAGCAGATGAATATATACATAACATACAATATTAAGTACAAAATGAAACACGGGCTTAGTGTTTTCCATGAAAAACAGAAACAGAACAGCATTTCAGGCTGTTTCCAATATTCATTTCAGAAACATATCTACACAAAATATAGTCTTAAAAAGCAAAGCTAACAAAAAAGCTTATCAAGGAGCAAAAAAGCACTCCTGTGGTAAAAAGAGTACCTCCCATCAGAAACACAAAAACCTAAAGACAAACTCAGGTGGTTCTCTAGGGATCTAACTGAGCAAGTATCATAAAACTCTCCTGACAGAACAGGAAATAAAAGAAACGATGCATTAGCAGGCTCATTCTTTTATTTTTTTTACATTATAGAAAATTTCAAACATACACAAATGTAGATAGAACAGCATAAGGAACTCTCACACACCCATCATTGAGTTACAATAATTATCAATATAGCTATAAGAATTTAAGAGATCATGTAAATTTCTAATACAACACAATTTCCAAAGACACTGGTGATAGTAAAAGGAACAAGGCTTATTGTCCCTTCCTGATCAGCCGTTGTCTACTTAATGTCACAAAAGTATGAACTTCTTTTCCTGTCATTTCTACCCATCATAATCCTTCTGATGCTTTTATACAGATGCAGAACGAAAAGCTGTACTAAGAATTTTTAAAATACCAGAAATAAATCAGAT